>NC_142664.1:12500-625781 GCF_026168435.1 Sesamum indicum | reverse complement strand
CCTAGGTATTAGGTTGAACTACTTCTCCTAAAGTGAATAACTCAAGAAGTAAGTTAGTCAGCCTTAATTGATCACTATATACATTTACCAAGGGAAACCAGACTAAATTGCCACAAGAGGAGATTTAAGGCAGACCTCAAATCTTTAAGAACACCAATATTGAAACAGAGACAGCCCCATTTGGCATGCCAATAGTTTTATTTGAAAAAGACCATTCCTATAAGAATACAAGCTTGCAAGCATGCTGGCATGTACACTATACAAGAAATCGCATCAGCTGAAAGGATCAGTAAGAATGATAGTAACTGTATGGTAGTATTTCTCACCCAAGTTAGAAGATCCAATCATTAGATGAAAGACCTGTAATTGAAAGCAACTTTATCAGATTAAGATTCAAATATAATGAGAACACAAGCCGCTAAGTAGCTCGGCCTATGGCCAATTTCTAACATACATATCCCAAAAGAAAGAAAAAGAAAATGAAATATTCAGCACCCAATTACTCCAGCAGTGTCCAGTGCTGAATCATTGTATTACGGAAATAAGATGCCATCATATAAATAATATGAATGAAATAACGCCTACCTTTTGTCTGGTCCAGCCAAGCAGCAAATTTCTTGAGTGGATCCTTATCAACTGGTAAATAGAAAACGGAAAGTCCAGTAAGAAAACTTTCCAGGTTGTAGTTTCTTGATGCAGAACAAACTATGATGAATATATCATCCCAATACTTCAGCTTTACAAGCCTCGTTAATGCTTTACAACTTCATTTCACATGCAATACAACTACCACCAATGGAAACAACAATTACACAATTTGCATATTGATTATGTTAGCAGACATTTTTCTGCAGCAGAACCCCATGCCTCTTCATTTCACCATCATTGTCACTAAACCTCAGTCGCACTCCAGTTTGGTTACCAATGCTTCATCTCATTCTTCAAATTTCATACCGTAATGACAATTAAATTACCCTAAAGATTCAATAAGAAGATTTAAAAGTCAAGAAAATGCAGAAAACTTTAATTCCTGCTCTGTAGCCAAGCGGAAACAACACAAAACAAGCAAAACTGGAAAACCAACCTCACAAGGTAAAAACCCAACATAACATTCACTCTATGAAGTATGAACGGTTTTCCAATGCAAGCAAGATTGTCAATGAAAACCAAGAAAACCCAAGAAACATCAAAACAGTTCATATCCTGAAAATAATGCCTGCACTACATCCATCAATCGCCCATAGAATAATATCGACAAAAAAAACCAAAAACGAAAATCAGAAAAAGAAGCAAGAATCACCTGATAAAAAGCAATAAATGCAATCACAGCATCAACACAAGCCAAACCCACATTTACTCCGACCACCGCCTCTGGATAGCAACTCCCTTCTCTCAATTCCAACATCTTTTTTTCCCTTCCACACGACTCACGCAAGCACGCACTCTCACCGTCCGCGTAGGCGTGTGTGTATCAGAAATAACATCAAGAAAAAGACCAATGCAAGAGACAAAGATGTGGGGTGTTGAATATGCGAACAAGCATACAGCATATGTAAATGAAGTCCTTTTCTCCTCGTTGCGAACTCCGGAGCGTCAAGTATCAAGAAGTAATATATACATCTTTTTCATTCTTTTCCGATAGTATCTTTCGATTCCTCTAGTCTACAGATCCGCTAGTAAATCCCCCAAACCCCACCACCCGTCCACCTCCACACACACACACACATATATATATATCTCCCTCTACTCTCTTTCTCTCTCTACAGATACACACACATAATACAGTCAGAAATGGATCTCTCGCTGTAAAATGCAATTGTGTTGGTGTTAATGGTGGAGATGGATAGAATAAAGTATAGTATTAGAGATTGACCATAAGAAAGAGTCGTTGGGAAAAAGGGCAATGGCCGTTTAGCCTTTACTACTACTGTTTAAGAATTAAGACACGCGTCTCCCTTTTAATTTCTCATTAACCTTTTCTTTATCTAAATTAGGAAAGCCACTAAAATAAATAAATAATATGTCAATCCTCTTCTTTTGAATTAAATTTTTTATAATATATTTTAAAGTATAAAAATACACACATAAATAATATGTCATGACGATTAATTATTTAAAATTAAATAAATATTTTGACTCGTAATCCACATTAAAAGATGTCCTATATGTCAATATAGGAAATTAGTTTCTTTATACAATTTACTAAGTTAATCATTAATTCTTTGATTATTTCTTTTTAATTTTATTGTGTATATGTGTTCCAATTCTTCTTACTGTACAGGTTATAATTTTTCAAAAAATTTGTATTCACCATCACAAAAACATAAATATTATACAGAGAATGAGTGTTGTTTTCTTTTATATATATTCTTCTTTTAGATATTATTGCTGCATAACTAATTAAACTATTTTTTTCCCCTTCTGGATAAAGAAATGAAGCCCAGCCCACAGTCCAGATGTTTAGGGCTGATTTGGTGTAATATTTTTTGCTTCATGAATTATTATTTAGCTACGCTAGAAAAAAAAATTATTGCTGCTTACAATTTAATTGGTTATAGATTAAACTGATGGTAAATAATTATTATTAATTATAATTAAATAAGATTGATATATAAATTTAATTTATTCACTATATATATTATTTTTGTTGTAGCTATTAAGCCATGATAAATATTTTTGTCACGACTCTTAGTCATTACAAATATATTAGCCATACCTATAAAGACCACAGTCAACAAACGTTACGTGAAATAACGATTAATAAATTTGAAAATAAATAAGATGAATAACCCAAACGATGATGAGCTTAGTTGTTATATCATGATTTCAAATTTATTTATGGAACAAAAATTTTAACCACTACACTAAAATATCATTAATAAATTTCGACGAGCTTTAAGTAATTCATTTGATAAATAAAACAATAAAAAACAAAAGGAGATAATCATACTCAAACCCCAACTGAAAATGCAAAATTATACTTTCTCCCCCAAAAAAATTCAAAAGTACGCTTATACCCTCCTAAAATTCCCTGTATACATAACCTAACCCCTTCTGTTAGCATTTAGATGAAAAATATTGATGTTAGCAAAAACAAATTTATATAAATTTCCAATCTTGTTCCTCATATAATATTCTTATGTAATTTTTGTACTTATAAGAGAAAAAATATAATGATGTTAACATCACTCTACGTTTATATGTATATATTACATTTATCCCTTTATAAGTACAAATATATATATAAAAATATTAAATGAGGGACAAAATTAAAATAATATATAATTTTTTCTACTGACGTCAATATTTTTTATTCAGATCCTAATAAAAAGGGGTCCAGTGTAAATAAAGAATTATCGCTTATCAAAAATGGTGTGAGTACAATTTTAAATTTTTTTTGGAGAAAAGTATAATTTTATATTTTTAGAAGTGTCTAAGTATGATTAACCCTAAAAAAAACATGGTTCCATTTTTTTTTCCCAATAATTTCAGTTTAATTTTCTCAACTTATCTGTATTGGTTTCTCAAGCTTCTTTTTTTTTTTTTTAATAATAAAACTGATTTCTCAAATTTGATGGTGACGTTAGATAAATCAAAAGGTGATGTATGATTCGCATATCAGCATTCTCTCTCATCATTAACTCAAACACAGATAGTTAAGGTTAATTTGATTAACGTCACCTCGAATATTAATGATTCTCCTCGTAAAAGGTATCTCCGATGAAAGAAAATCTTTATCCACGGGTTTAATTTTGGTAATAAATCAAGAAAGTAATAATTACGGCAAAAGAAAATGTATAAATACAGCATCTCCACTGATCACTTTTTCCCTCGTGATCGAAATCAATCTTGCGAGAGAAGAAACATTAATCGATCGCGATCATCGTCAATGGGTAGCAGCGGCGGCAATTCGAGCAAGAAAACGATGGGCCGTCGGAAGATCGAAATCAAGAAAATCGAGAAGAAAACCAATTTACAGGTCACATTCAGTAAACGCCGCACGGGGCTGTTCAGAAAAGCCAGCGAGCTCAGTGTTCTCTGCGGTGCGGAGATCGCGATCCTCGTCCAGTCGCCGGCGGGGAAGATTTTCTCGTTCGGGAACCCATCTGTGGAATCGGTTCTCAGCCGTTTCCAAAAGGGGGGGAGTTTGCCGCCGCCGCCGCCGCGGAATGTCGGCATTGGAGAGAACCGCATAGGCGAGTACGCGGAGGAAGTGAAGAGACTGGAAGGAGAAAAAGAGATGGAAAAGAGTGTGAAGGAGAAGGAGAGGGAATTGTGGTGGGACGAACCCGTGGAGAGTATGGAACTGCATGAACTGGAGGAATATGCGAAAGCACTGGAGGGGTTGAGGGATAATGTTGTTCATCGAGTGGAGGAGATGGAGAAACAGAAACTGATCATCGTTGATGATAATGCGTTTGGATCGTTGGATCTTATGGATCATGATGATACAGTTGAGTCCAGTTCAAATGGCGGCGGATTCACTGCAGTTGAGTTTAATGAAGAAGAATTTGATGTAAGTATATATATTTTGATGCTTTGAGTAATCTTAATTATTATTTATATATAATAACCACTGATGAGTAGAACTTTAAATATTATTGCAGGGATGTTGGGAAGGTGTAAGAATGGAGGGTTATGATCATCTGCTAGCTGAAATGGATGCAACTGACGAGTGTTTATCTTTTCTGGACGTCTATCCAAGTCTTTGGGATACATAATCATTAGCTTATAATTGTTTAGACTATGTAAAGGTTCATGGTCAAAGTTTGGCATTCATCATAGCTATATATCATTAGATTTTTGGGAAATTATGAAATTTTGTGTCATGAATGAATTGTGAAACCAGCAAGTTTGATTATTTCATGTTGCAAATGTCTATACTTAGTAAGTGGCACATGAATTCTTATAAATGATCAATTGTACAAATATTCAGATTCATGACAAAATTCTTTAGAACTAGTATATATACAGCGGCACACTCAAATATTTTTGTACAATCTATTTAATTTAAAAAAAATATTAATTAAATGAATAAAACATATAAAGAAATTAAAGATTGGAACAGCTTGGGAAGTTTGTTAGCAGGTACCAAGATTTGCTTTACTCATATACATAGCCGTCCTCCCAGATTCAACCGTTTCCTTCAAAGTTTATTCGCCTAAACTGTGTGTGACAACAAACAAACAAATCATCCATCCTCAATTCATTACCCTATGATAATATATGCTGTGGTGTTGGGATTGATTTTTAAATGGTTTGCAGAACAGACTCAATATCTAGATTATTTTATTTTTAAATGTCGTATACTATTATGCAAAATAGAATCATAACTCTATTCATTTCTTTGTTTCTTGTTTTTGCATGTTTACGTTTGAACACTAGTCTCTCAACTGTCGGAGGCAAATTTACGTGGGTAGTTGACCAGTGGCATCTTTAATTATAGCATGGGTGGATGCTGGAGTGGAACATATAGAAATGCATTTTTGTTTTTTCAAAATCCCTTTTTGCCACGAACATCACACCCCCTGACTTGCGAATACGCGTAATCGTTGAATTTAAGTCTTCATCTTCCAAAACTACCCCCGTCCAACTCCCGTAATTCCCCAAGAAACCTTCAAAGCTGTACCTATAACACCAAGACCTCAACCTCCTTATAACCCAACCCTCCTCCCCCACAAAAGGCCATCCAGGTCTAAAGAAAACAATCCAATGGAAAAGAAGCCCTCCAGGTTTTCATTTTTCTTCAAGAGGCTGAACAAGAAGGCTAGTCATGACGATGCCGGCGGAGCATGGCGGTGGAAGAAGAGATCCACCGGGTCTCGGTGGAAGCGGAGGTTCAACTTGCATCTTTGGTTCGTCGATAGCTTCCTTTTTAAGATTATGTCGGCTTTGGAAGCCGTAGTTCTGGTTTCCAAGCTCTGCTTCTTCTTCCTCTGCTGCGGATGCCACTTCTGACGTCGACACACACACAGTCTATCAAGAACCAAGACACCTCGGTCCATTTCAATGCTTAGTGTTGTGGATTGCGACCAAGGAAATGTTTCGCATGCCGAAACCAACTTGAAATGATTGTAAATGACTCCATTGTTCTCTTTCCCCCTCTGTGCTTCATGATTTATTTTAGATTTTTCTTCTCCTTGAATGTGTACTGATATTGTATAAAGATTAATTAATTTAAGCAGCTACGTACATACATTTCTGGAGATTTATGTAGTGTGATTTTCCTTGACGGGGTGATGACTGAGTTCTTGGACTGGTGATTCAGATTCGAGGAAACATCCTAGTTGACACGACGAGGCTAAAATCGAATGGGATTCGGTGACTGTCGTTTTCTTTGTTTCTTTGTTTTTTTTTTTTCCTCTCTCTCTCTCCTTTTTGATAGATTCTGATGTAGAAATTTGCTATAAATAAAGAGTTATTATTGAGTTGAATTTGCGAAAATAGTATGGAGTGCAGAAACATTCCGTGTTGTGCAATGTGAGGTTAGACACCTGAGCTATAATCAAGGCATAAATACCTCACATTGCTTTAAATGCTTAGTACTTAAAAAAACTAGTTTTCTTAAACCAAAAATCAAATAATTTTTTTTCCATGCAATTGAAAACCCTCCTTTCACACAGCATACTAATTATCATTTCAGAATAATACGCAACAAAACAAATTTATTGTTATTTATAGTCTAAAAGTTTCATAGTTTTTATCGGATAAACTTATCTTGTTGTTTTTAAAATAATAATTTGAAAAAAAATTTACTTTTAGTTTCATAACTTACGAGTTTTATATATTTTGTACCATAAACCAAATAATTGTAGCATTTTAGAACCAAATATGCTATAATTTTTTCAAATGTGCAGTTTTCCAGAATAATATTCCCACTGAAGAGGCTAAGACCATTGAAGGCGGCTTGGCTTCGCTGTCTAGCTAGCTGTGCTGGGCCTGTCACCTGTCTTCGAGAAGGAAGAGCCGTCTTGTTTCAGCGTCAGACAAAAGCCAGTCCACTCGGTCAAACAATTATCACATTGACTCTGAAAATTATGAAACCTACACATTGAAGTATGAATAGTAAAACACACGCTTGCAATTATGAAGTTGAACCATTATAACCTGGAAAATTTCTGCCCACTTTCTCAAATCCATTGAAGCTTTAGCCTATTAATACTTAATATTATTCATTTGTTGTAATAAATTTAATATCTATATGAATTCATGCTTTTCATTTGGATCAAATTAACAAATAATTTCACAACTTCATTTAATCAGGGGATAATTAGTCTGTCATTTCTTAAAACTTAATTTAATTATATATAAATTTTATTTGATTTTAAAATTTATTTTTATTATCCCTGATGATTGTTTCCTTCTAACGAATATATTATTCATTTAGTCAAAATTCACAAAATTTGATGATAAGAATCAAAATCCATATTTTGATCCAATAGCTCATACTGACTTATTGCATGTTGAATATTTTTTTTTACCAATCTACATCTTTACACACTAGTACATTGAGATGGTATATAGTCATCTCAAGATGCAGAATGGACCGAATTGAGCTGATCTAACTTAGAACTGAATTGAACCAACAAAAACTGGATTGGTCCAAAGCTGGCCCGATTCAGAAAATCAATACTTAAGATCAGCCTAACCCAGTACAGGACCACTTAAATAGGAAAGCACAATAATTATCCAAAAATATTATTTCTTGGTTCTGAATTCACATCATCTTTCAGATAAAATAATAATAAAAAACATATCATCTTGATTAGGGAGGGGAGGGTGCTGTTAAAACTCTTTGCAGACTTTACTGCATTACGTTTAGATTTTTATTATTATATCCAAGAATACAAACACCAAAAAATCTTCCAGTGTCATTATTTCTGTGTCTTTTTGTTAAATCTTTTAAGCTCCCAACAACAATACATTTCCTTATCTCTTGGGTTCCCTCCAGCACTGATTACCCACTCAACACAGTTGCTCGAAGAAGGAGATGAGTTCCTCAATTTTCAGCCCTGTTTCACCCCCATCTCACACCATCTTCAAACCCAATCAAAACCCTCTTCTGCAGATAAACTCTCCTCTTTCAAAGCGAGTTTCATTTTCGAGAAGAAGAAACTGTTTAAATGGAACCAGGGCTTTGCTTTCCGCCACCAAAGACACCGTCCTCAAGGATTTTCATCAAAGAAGAGCCCTCAAAGTTAGCATCCAATTCTTGGAAGATATTTACATAATTCCATATACTAATAATTGAGACTGAAGAAAGAACCGTTATTAATAAGTCTGCATAAAGATATTTTACCTACTTCCATAGCTAAGCATGTCAGTTTATCCGGGTTGTGGATCTTTTTACTGTGTCCGACTGATTTATGGGGCTTTATTATGTTTCTTGCAGATCATCTCAGGGTTGCAGAATTTGGACAGAGATAATGTAGCTGCCGTTGTTACAGCTGCGGATAAGGTTGGTTTTGGTCTTATACGTTATCTTCCTTTATGAGCTATGGATTGTTTAATGAGGGGGAAGACATTGTCGCATGATTGTATGTCTATTTTCGTGTCGCTACATTGTGATATAAGGTTTACTTATGAGATCGTATGATAGTTATGTTGTGGTTCTTGCGAGCTACTAAGGTAATCTGATTGTCCTTCCTACAGGGAGGGGCAACTCATGTGGATATTGCGTGTGACCCGGATTTGGTGAAACTTGCTACTAGCTTGACTGCTCTTCCGGTAAGAAGTGATTATTTGTTAAAAATTTTGACAAGCCTTTCAGGATTAATATGCCAACTGTTGTGCTGCATATTTTTTATTTCTACGTGATTCGCGGTATTCATATGTATGAACAATGAATCTTGATGTATAACACGGGGTTCTAGTTAACTCACATTGTTTAGAGTTGCTGATTTGATATATTTGTTACATGCTATCAGCTTCTTATAAGTCATGCATTTGCAGATTTGTGTTTCTTCTGTTGATCCAGCAGCATTTCCAGCTGCCATTGAAGCCGGAGCCTTAATGGTGTGTCTGTTAACTCTTTTATGATTTTTCTTGTTTTGCTCATTGAAAAAGTTCTGCTGAAAATGGAAACAACACAATTAACTCATTAGAGTTCCACAGTGCTAAAGTTAATTTTGTTCTAAAAGTAAAGCTTAATTTTCCAGGTCGAGATTGGAAATTACGACTCATTCTACGAAATGGGCTTGACTTTCTCATCGGAGCAGGTAATGTATATCCTATGTTACAATATCCTTCTATCAGATTTTTCGGTTTGCGGAATCTTCTGAAGAGTATCTTATTTCGAAATTGCATAGAAGAGGGCCTTTATTTCAGCAAGAAAGCCCTGGCTTTTTTTAGAGCTGTTCTACGTGATTCTGTATCATGCATAGTTAAACATATGATATTTCATACTTCTCTGCGTCACTTTATTTGATTATGCAGATCCTGAACTTAACTAAGGAGACCAAAAGGATTCTTCCATCTGTCGCACTATCGGTCACTGTACCTCATACGCTAAGCCTTCCTGACCAGGTTTTAAACTTATTATTAACAAAATGTAGATATCAGAAGTTCAATAATGACCAGTGATATAATTATGCATGCTCCATTCTGTGGCCAACACAGGTTAAGCTGGCAGAACAGTTGGAACAAGAAGGTGTTGATATCATCCAAACTGAAGGAGGAAAGTGCTCCAGTCCTTCAAAGGCTGGTATTCTTGGTTTAATTGAAAAGGTAGTGTCTCCACATGCACATTCTCTTACTTTTACTGGGAAATATAAAAAGTTATTTGATTTCTGATAATACATTTTTCATTAGATAAACATGTTAATTGAAGTAAGAGATAGCACGACGTAAACCAAGTCAATCTTCCGTTGCAGTTCTTTTTAATTGGCAGAATATTCAGATTATATATATATATATATTTTGCTGTGAGACGAAAAGAATAACAGAATGTGAAAGCCTGCCATTGGAAACTACTGTTTGGAGTTGGCTCAGAACCCCAACCTCTCTGGTTCCTAATTGAGGAGCCTATGCTCCCCTGTTCTGGCTGTAAAGATAGCAGCAACGCCAAAGGAAAAACTAACCTCAATACTATATTTATTCTTCTTACTTTAAAATCTAAAAATAAGCTACCGTGTATGTGATATTTGTAAAAGCTTGCGTCCATTTAACTTGAAGTGACAAGTTCTCTGAAGAATGCATAGAACAAATACTATAGCTTTAGCAGCCTGCTTTATAGCTGTATTACTTGGTTGCAAAACATATATTATTGATACACTTTTTTGACTAATAACATTTGTTGTGGTTAATTGCAGGCAACACCAACACTTGCAGCAGCATATTCAATTTCACGGGCAGTCAAAATACCAGTAATGTGCTCATCTGGACTAAGTTCTGTGACTGCGCCATTGGCGATCACAGCAGGAGCTTCTGGCGTGGTATGCACTGCAAAAACAAAAAAATACACTCTTGTCTTTCCCTTCTGCCTTAGTAAAACTCTGCAAATTACTGACATCTGTACTGTCGTGTAACACAGGGTGTGGGCTCAGCAATCAACAAGCTGAACGACGTGGTGGCTATGATTGCCGAGGTCAAAAGCATTGCAGAGTCAATGAGCTTATCAACTACGGGAGAATACGTGTTTCAAGAGAATAATCTAAGACTATAATGGGGAGAAGTTTCGGAATAGGTTAAGGAATCTTTGATCGCAGCCAAGTTAAATATCTCTCAGCTATGTTGTGCTACTTATCACTTTTGGATGTTGATGTTGTCACGGGGGAAAGCTTAGCATTTAGTTGTTAGGTTAGAGCACTTTTTAACTTTTGAATCTTGATTATCTGAGGAGCAGGCTTTCATTGATTAGGGATGCCTCCCTATTCACCAAATTAAATGAGATTCTTCTCTAGAGTTTTGAAAATTGAATCCTACTTTGTCCAATCAACCAGACGCTTAATACCAGGAGCAGCAATTTTGTTATGCATCTGGGACTCATTGATGTTCAATTGCTTGGGTAATCAACTTTTGAACAGGGACAAAAATGCACTTGCGTGGGTTGGTGTACCTATTCACTGCATGCACTTGCGTCTGCTAAGGAAATTAGGTGAGGTAGATACACACCTCAATTCATATTCAATTACTTTGCCACCATCTACAATCAATATTGATGTAGGGTTGCATAATTTACAAACACAAAATCTGTAAAGAGCCAAACACTTGAGAAGATTTCTGAATTTTTCCATCCAATCATGTGGAAATCAATATGGCCATTTGATTTCCATGGGATTGGACTAATGGACATGATATTGTGCTCAAGATTTTCTTTTTTTAATTTTTTATATACATAGAATATACAGATCGAGCCTTTAAGAGTGTTAACTAAAATTAAATTAAGTAAATACCAATTCTTATATAGTAAAAGAGTTTCAATATTATATCAACATTTCACGTGCAACAAACTATTATTTCGTGCCGATGGGATTACCAGCATGTAATAAAAAAGACCAAACTAAAATGAAAATACAAATTATTGGTAGTAGAAATTTAACATTTTGTGCTGATCTCTTAGAAATAAAATCGTCATATCTCAAATTTAAATTTAGAGTAAATTACAATTATATTTTTTAATATCTAATATAATTATGAATATTTTTTTATTTTAAAAAATTATATATAATATTTCAAACAAAAAATAATTGTGCGATTAATCATTAGATGGTGTGGTGTTACTTATCCCTAGTTGAATTTAAAAAAAATATATATTTGATAAAAATATTAAAAAATTAAGAGTAGTTAAAATAAATAATTTTTATAATGAATATTCATACTCTAGAATTTTTTTAAAACTTATAAAATAATGTTTATATTATATGAAATTTAAGTAGAAATAGCGCTACTAATTAATGGAAATTAAGGACAAAGTAGAAACACATGCACACATTTAAGGACACATTCCCCCAAACTTCAATCCCTCCAACTCCAAACCCAACCACCTCAACTCCCACAGGGCCACACCACTTTTAACATTTCCATCTGAGCACAGCCACATCGTTCTCATCGAAAACTCCCATTCTCCGCTGCTGCCACCATGCAATCCCTCCACTCCACCTCCCTCCGCCCTTCCCCCCTCGACCGCCTCCGCCGACCTCGCCGCTCCACCATCTTTCCGGGAAACAATGCCAAGCCTCCCCCTCAAAGGCTCCCCTTCAAAGTCTCCTCCTCCGCCGTCACCGCGGCCCCCAAGCGCGAGACTGACCCCAAGAAGCGGGTTGTTATCACGGGCATGGGTCTAGTGTCGGTGTTCGGAAACGATGTGGACGTGTACTACGAGAAGCTGCTGAGTGGGGAGAGCGGCATCACTCTAATAGATAGATTCGATGCTTCTAAGTTCCCGACGCGCTTCGGCGGGCAGATTCGGGGGTTCAAAGCGGAGGGATACATTGACGGGAAGAATGATCGTAGGTTGGATGATTGTTTGAGATACTGCATTGTTGCAGGGAAAAAGGCGCTTGAGGGTGCGGATCTCGGGGGTGACAAGCTTGACAAGGTATAATGGTGTTTTGGAGATTAATTGAGTTAATTTGAAGATTTAAAGCGTGGGTTTTGTTGGGTGTTCTGGTTTTGTGTTTTACTTCTTATTTCAATTTAGGTTTAATGATCTGATGAGGATACTGTTTCCTTAGCGAGTAGCTTTTGTTGATGGGCATGCTGGAATTCAGTAGATTGAGAAAGACCTTGGGGGGTATTTTGAGTATTTGTGCGAATGCAGTAGCTGTATTTGAGCTCTGTTTTGTCTAATTCAATTGAGTCTAAATGCTGAATTTGAAGAACCACTGTTTACTTTGGAATGATTCTCCTCTTGGCACAGTGTTAAATAGGTTTAAAGTGTATTTGGAAAAACATGGTACACTCAATAGTTCGGAAATGAATGCACTAATATGTCATCTGATTCTGATATCTGCAAAACTTGTTTAATTGCCAATTTGGCACCACACCTATGCATGATTCTTTTGTTTGTTCATCTGTTCAATTGTTTGAGAGTTAAAAACTTCTTTAGAAGTTGTAAGCTCTACCTCTGAATCACCTGGTTTGTTATTAATGCAGATAGATAAGATTCGCGCTGGTGTTCTGATTGGAACAGGAATGGGCGGTCTTACGGTTTTCTCCGATGGTGTTCAGGCTCTAATAGAGAAAGGTCACAGGAAAATAACTCCATTTTTCATACCTTATGCCATCACAAACATGGCATCTGCCTTGCTTGCTATTGATCTTGGCTTTATGGGGCCAAATTATTCAATTTCAACTGCTTGTGCTACCTCGAATTATTGCTTCTATGCCGCTGCAAATCACATCCGTCGGGGTGAAGCTGATTTGATGATTGCTGGTGGAACTGAAGCTGCTATTATTCCCATTGGATTGGGTGGTTTTGTTGCATGCAGAGCTTTGTCTCAAAGAAATGATGACCCCCAAACTGCTTCTAGGCCCTGGGACAAAGACCGAGATGGTTTTGTTATGGGTGAAGGTGCTGGAGTGTTGGTAAGTGTGCTGAATTTGCTTCTTAAATTCTAATAAAGCCTTTCAGCTCTGTTCTTTCGTTTCTCACTGGAAGTTGGCCTTATGGATAGAACTAAGTGATATAGGTGTCTGTTTTTCTTTTTCCCTATCTTTTACTTATTGTCACTATTTTCTTTGAGCGTGTATCTGTATTTTCAGTCAATTTGTAATTTGCATAGGTGCTTTTATAAGTATTTTGTTTTTCAACATTCTTGATAGGTGCTGGAAAGTTTGGAACATGCTATGAAACGAGGGGCACCAATAATTGCTGAATACTTGGGAGGTGCAGTTAATTGTGATGCTTATCATATGACTGATCCTAGATCTGATGGACTTGGTGTATCTTCATGTATCCAGAGTGCACTTGAAGATGCTGGTGTTTCACCTGAGGAGGTACTGCTTTTATCCTTAGATTAGAAATGGATTGTACACTTCCTAATCATGCCAAAAGGGTTGGAAATATAAACTGTCATCTGATTGAATTGGCATTATTGAGAACTCTAAACCCCTTGAAGATGCTGGTAGTTCACCCTCTTACTTGTTTCTTCTATGCATAGTTTTTATTAAATTACACCCGTAGTATCTTCCGTTGCTTCCTTGAGCTGGAATGGAACCTGATATTGCATTTGTAAATAAAAGAAGCTCAAGTGGTAGTTCAATCTCTTGATAGATTTGAGTAAGAAATCATGAAATATGACTCTGTAAATTTAATTCTAATATGGGATCTGCTTGTTCTGGTCAATAGAGTGACGAATAGCCAGGATATTGTATTATGTGAATTCAAACATTGGAAAATTCAAATTTGATTTTGGAAATTGATTCTGGACCCAATCTTTATGGTTTATTCCACTTATGCAATGTCGCTGCATGAGTCTTTAGTGAAATTGATTTGGATCATCGTAAAGGTTTAATGCTAGCTATTCTTCTAGAGTAACTTAACAAGTCCTAGCTGTATTTCTTTTCAGGTGAACTACATAAACGCCCATGCAACTTCCACCATAGTTGGTGATTTAGCTGAGGTAAATGCTATTAAGAAGGTATTCAAGAACACATCAGAAATCAAGATAAATGCAACGAAGGTGAGTTCTCCTGCTCTCCCTTCTCTCTCTCTCTCTTTCTCATGCTGACATATTTGCTTCAAGCTTTACCTTTTTCTCACTTGTTATCTTGGTCCAGTCAATGATAGGGCACTGTCTTGGTGCTGCTGGTGGTTTAGAAGCTATTGCAACAGTGAAAGCCATTACAACGGGCTGGCTTCATCCTACCATTAATCAATTTGTGAGTTCAAATAAATTATTACAGCAACTTAAAGGCTGTCAGAAAATTTCAGTTCTACTTTCACTCGAACAGGAAGCTCATGTGCAGCTGCCTGTTTTCCTTTAAACTGATTTATGATGGCTTTGATGCTCATGGTTAAAATTTACAAGTGTGTTTCACTTCCTAATGCAGAGCGCAGAGCCTTCTGTGGAGTTTGATACTGTTGCAAATAAAAAGCAGGAGCATGAAGTCAATGTTGGTAAGAGCTTTATTCTCCTGGGCTATTATATTCTGAAAATTCAGCGTTGAATACGATTCTTCTTCACCTGTTCTTAATATTTCTTGTATTCAAAATCATATGCAGCTATTTCAAATTCTTTTGGATTTGGTGGACACAACTCTGTTGTCGCGTTTTCTGCATTCAAGCCCTGATCCTGTTCAAAACGAGTCGCTCATCAGAGAGCTAACTGAGACTCTATCAGTTGCCTTTTTATTTTTTTTCACACCGTTAAATCAAGGCAGGCATGTAATTTGTTTAGACTGATGACTTTTAAGATCTTAGTTAGAGGACACCATTGTCACTCGTTATTTACTTAAACCTCTGAAAATCATCAGTTTTGCTGCATTCTGGCCTATACCAACAGGCACTAGGATTTCGTTTCGGCTTTCTAACGTCATTTGTATCGGTCCAAATATACATAGCTGCGTCTTCAATTCAGAAATTTCTGCATATATGTTGCAATAAAAAAGCAGTGCAGTTGGTGGATAGTTGCGTGGGGTTTGCACTTTGTCCCGTTTAGGAAATCGCGAGTGGTTCAGTGACGATCAGCGCTAAGTTGCTCATAAATAAAAAAAAATATAAATCTTTTTATTATATATTTATATGTATTTTTCAATAATTATAAAAATGATTATAAATTAATATTAAAAAAAACCGTTTACCCTCACAAATCATAATTAATGATGCCACTTTCTAATTTTTAAATATGTCATATATCTCTAATTATATAATTTTAAAAATTAATTATAATTTTTTTTTCTTATAAAAGGATTTTATGTCATTTTAACAAAACTACGCCAATTCATTTGGCATGTTGACAATAATTTAAGTTGTTTTTTTAAATATGATTTATTTTTATTTATAATTTATTTTAAAATATAAAAATTAGTTATTATAAACAAATAGAAACAGCGTGTCAAGAGAGTCAATTTAAAATAAAAAGAAAAACTACTTAATCACACTCCAGTGTTCATATCGGGTTGGTCTTATCCATCCAAAGTTATAAATGAAAGAGGACGAACGGGTCAAATGAAATAAATAAAATCCAGATTGATGTCAGCCCAAGAGTCCAGAAGAGTTTCCAACTTTTGGGCTCAAGCCTCAATTAGTCAGCCCAATAATCCAGAAGAGTTACTTCAATTACTTGGCCCAATAGTCCAGAAGAATTTCCCATTTTGAGCCTATGAACTCGATCAATTGCCCCATAATTCAGAAGAATTTCCTATTTTGGGCCTATGAACTAGATTAGTGGGCCCAATGGTCCAGAATGATTTGCCATTATGGGCCGATGACGGCAATTAGTCGGCCCATCCAAGTTACGTCCACTCTTTTGCCGCCAAAATGTAATGGCTCTCTCTTTGTTTCCCGCCAAATCCTCAAGCCTGGCAAGTAGCAACCCCAGAAAATGGAAAGAAGCCCCAACAGATAGAAGAAATTTTACCCAACACGGTACTGTTTTCTCTCTCTCTCTACTCAAAAACCATAGGCGCACGCAAACAGACATTGCGGTTGAGATCAGAAACGAAGATTTGCGATGGATCTGAGCGAGGATGTCAGGGCTGCGCACAAGAGGACTTTTCTCAAATTTTTCGAACAAACTGTGAGTCTCAAACTGCATAGTCCTAGATTACTGCTTCTACATTATGTCTACATTGTTGTTTTGGTTACTGAAGACTTTATACGATTTATCGATGTCAGGAGTATAACATTGAGCTAAAAAAATCACTCGACTTAATGTTTACTCAAAATCGCCGCCGTTGTATCGTTAACCTTTCTCATTTCTACCACCATCGAGAAGGCGCTGATTTAGCTCGCAGGTAAGCATGTTACCGACTGTTGTGATTGAAAAAGAAAATCAATGATTTCTTAGTGATGTTTTGCTTTTCGCGATTTTGTTGGAATTGCAGGCTTTTGCAGACTCCAAGCGAGTATATGCAGCCGCTCTGTGATGCAGTCACGGACATGGCACGGAGCATGAATGCCAAGTATCTGAAGGAAGGAGAGCAAATTTTGGTTGGGCTTGAGGGTCCTTTTGTTTCACGGAGGGTGACACCGAGAGAGCTTTTGTCTGGGTTTATTGGTTCCATGGTCTGCGTCGAGGGCATTGTTACCAAATGTAATTTCCCGTTCCTCTGAGTTCGTGCTTGTTGACATTTAATTGTGCCTGTGAGTGCGAGTAAGAAAGCGAGAGATTAGTACAAAGAAAACGGCTTTAAGGATGTAACTACTTGATGATAATTAAGGTTGTTTGGTTAGAATACATTTACAAGCTATATTTTCAGCACTAACTAGTAGCAAACTTTCTCCTTATGTCTTTGGCAGCTCTGGTATGTATGACTTTGTCTTTAACTACTTTAGTAATTCTGTGCAGCTTTTGTTTTCCAAGTTTATCAGTTCGTAAGAGAGTTTAATGGAATAACCTGGAGCTGTTTATTCAATACGTAGGTTCTCTTGTTAGGCCAAAGGTTGTTAAGAGTGTCCACTTCTGCCCTGTTACTGAGAAATTCACAGTGCGTGAATACAGAGACATTACATCTAATATGGGGTTGCCTACTGGTTCAGTGTATCCAACTCGAGTGAGATTTCTCTCCTTTGCCTCTCTCTATCTTCACATCATATGACAGCAAAGGAAATCTGACAAGAATAGCTTGTTTCAGGATGACAATGGCAACTTGTTGGTAACTGAGTATGGGCTGTGCACTTATAAGGACCACCAGACATTATCAATGCAAGAAGTTCCAGAAAACTCGGCTCCTGGTCAACTTCCTCGGACGGTGGACATTATTGTGGAAGACGATTTGGTAGATTCATGCAAACCTGGAGACCGTGTGGCCATTGTAGGGATATACAAAGCCCTCCCTGGAAAAAGCAAAGGCGGTGTGAATGGAGTATTCAGGTTATTATGCCTTTGGCAAAACAGTCAACAGTTATCTATTTCACCTTTGTGATGGCTTTATCTCTAAAACATCTGTTATTACTAATGCAGGACTGTTCTCATAGCCAACAATGTCTCTCTTCTCAACAAAATGTCACACAACTTACAGTATTCAAGTGAAGACATGAAAAACATTAGAAAGATATCTGAAAGAGATGATGCATTCGACCTACTTGCTAATTCTTTAGCGCCTTCTATATATGGGCATCTGTGGATAAAGAAGGCAGTTATCTTATTGATGCTTGGTGGGAATGAGAAAAACTTGAAAAATGGAACCCACTTGAGGGGGTAAGTAATGCTACTCTCTTGGTTTTGCCTAGAACAGGCTATACTTTTTGGCAATGCTTAATTTTCTGAGCACAGCTGCCTTGACCTAGTGGTCTGCTCTAATTTATCCAAACTTATCTGCTGTTTCCTGATTGATAGTGATATAAACATGATGATGGTTGGTGATCCGTCTGTTGCCAAGTCTCAGTTGTTGAGAGCCATCATGAATATTGCTCCTCTAGCCATATCAACCACTGGTCGAGGTTCTTCTGGTGTTGGATTGACAGCTGCAGTCACTTCTGATCAAGAAACAGGTAATGTATGCTCTTGTGGTGGGGTTTAAGCATTGGCTTTGTGATTACTTATTAGACTGGATCCATGAACTCAGGGGAGCGGAGACTAGAAGCTGGTGCCATGGTTCTTGCTGATAGAGGAGTTGTTTGCATTGATGAGTTTGATAAGATGAATGATCAAGATCGTGTTGCGATACATGAAGTGATGGAGCAGCAAACCGTGACAATTGCCAAAGCTGGTATTCATGCATCACTGAATGCTCGGTGCAGTGTGGTGGCTGCTGCAAACCCAATATATGGAACTGTAAGTCTTGAAACAAGTTGCAGAGTTCTAAGGTATGCTTAATTGTTTTCTATCCACACCATTAACTCCATACATTGACTATACGCAGTATGACCGTTCCTTAACTCCAACCAAAAATATTGGGCTTCCGGATTCTCTGCTTTCACGTTTTGATTTGCTGTTTATCGTGTTGGATCAAATGGATCCTGGGGTTGATCGTCAGATTTCTGAACATGTCTTAAGGATGCATCGGTACCGTTCAGTGGTTGATGGAGGTATGTGAAATCTGTATCTCTAGTAAAATTTTTTAGTGGCTCATTCTCAACTGAAATAACAGATACCTGCATAGAGATTAGACATATTTGTTACTGAACATATGATCTATTCCAGGCACAAGATTAGATGATAGTTCAAGACATGATGGTGAGGATGATTCAGAAACTGGTTCTTCTGTTTTTATCAAATACAACAGAATGCTACATGGAAGAAGATCTGACAAGGGTCGTAAACGTGATACTCTCACTATCAATTTTCTTAAGAAGTACATCCATTATGCAAAAAACAGGATTCAGCCTGAGCTCACTGATGAGGTAATGTT
Organism: Sesamum indicum; assembly: GCF_026168435.1. Taxonomy (NCBI): domain Eukaryota; kingdom Viridiplantae; phylum Streptophyta; class Magnoliopsida; order Lamiales; family Pedaliaceae; genus Sesamum; species Sesamum indicum. The sequence goes on along the minus strand of NC_142664.1, from coordinate 606,323 downwards.
CCCCGAAATCATTCTTTATCATCTCAAAGCCAAAATTCTAAGTCCTATCATGGTTTTTCATGATATACTAGATGTCTGCACCTTGATAACACATTCTTGATTGTCTTTCATAAATAATTTCTCCAGGCATCTGAACACATAGCAACTGCATATGCAGAGCTCAGGAGTGCAAGTTCAAATGTAAAGGTTGGTAATTTTCTCTCCTTAGCTGACGTTGGAATTTAAGAGGTTCTGATCATCTAAGTTCCAATTTTGACACTTCAGACAGGAGGCACACTTCCAATCACTGCTAGAACCTTGGAAACAATAATTCGTCTATCAACTGCTCATGCGAAACTGAGGTTGCGGAGACAGGTACTCTCTTTATCAGTTCATTGCGCTTACCAACAGAATAGAATGTCTCCATTTATTGGTTATAACAATTAGCAGGATTTAATATGATTAACTACTTCTATATATAGTTCTTATTTGCAATCTGTAAAAATCTAGAAGGAATATCGTTTATTGATCAGTAGGTTTTTCATTTACTAATTATGCTTCAGATGCCTTCACACATGTGAAATTCTTGTGGAAGTTATTAGTGATATTTATTCTTGAACAGGTTCTGAAGTCTGATGCTGAAGCTGCCCTTAAAGTTCTAAACTTTGCCATATATCATCAAGAGCTGAATGAAATGGAGGAGCGTGAGCAAGACAGACAAAACGAAATGGAGACCGAAGCTGATAATAGTGGTAGAGCTCGTAATAGGGGTGGAAGAAACATGACCAACAATGGTAGCTCTACTGCCACGACTGGGTAGGTGCAGAATTGAAATCTTTGAAATGTTGTTTCTACTTCACGGTCCTGCTATGTCACAGCCAGCAATGAAAAGCTTTCTCTCTTTCCTTCACATTGCAAATTGCATGCTTTGCTGTCTATACAGAGATGAAATTTGGTCTATGGAGTTTGATTTGCTTTTTATATGCATGGCATCATCCATTTGCTTTGTATATTTTCTAATTTATTTGATATCAAACATAATTTCATTGATATCTCTTATCTTTCGTGCTTTGTAAAGTGATACGGAAGCGATGGACGTTGATGCACCTCCAGCAGACAAACTCAACATAACACCAGAGAGGTGTGCAACTCTTGAACCACCACGATCTGCTGCACTTTTTGTCTTCAATATGTGTGCTATGGTTCATTTCTTTTTGTTTTGCTTGTAGATTGGAGGCATTCAGTGCTGCTCTAGGGAAGTATAGACATGCACAACATGTGGAACAAATGCCAATTTCTGATATTGAGGGGGTTGTTAACAGTGGAGCAGCTGTTCCTTACTCATCGACAGAGATTATGTCCCTTTTGGAGGTAGCATTTATCTTTAGTTCTATCATTTCTTGTGTTGGTTGCCTTCACCATTTTTTGGCTTATCAAGGTTGATTTGCTGCGTGTCCACAATCTAATAGCAAATTAATTTTGCTGTGTGCAGATTATGCATGAGAAAGGCAGCTTGATGATATCTAAGGACACCAATGTAGTTTACTTCATGTGAGGAGTTTATCGACAGGCACCATCTAACTTTTGCGGGTCTCAAAATGGTTGAAAATGTTGCATTGATAGATTTTATCAGATACCAACCAATGGCAATTAGAGTTGCACTGTAAAACATGCATTCCGCTGAATGGGTTTTTATTTCTTCAAGTTCCACATTTTATAGTCAAATCATCGGATGTCATTATTTGAAACGGAAATTTCAGAACTCATTATAACCAATCCCCAGCGAATTTGATTTTGCGGGTACACACGTTACACAACCAAAACTGAATGGTGATATCTTTACATTCATTGATATCCCACATCGCTTATGTGACAAAAGTCGCCCGTTACTTTAATTGAACAAAATATAAGACTGCTGTGTTCCTAGAAAGGAGAGATGGTTGGCTACCCACCTCCGGTTAAGGCAACCCACTTTGGTGGATCTCTTACCCAATTTTTTTTAAATTCTGGTTATACGTACGCGATTTTAGTGAGAGCACAGTAGCATTCCTTTTATTATTTCTTACAGCAATCGGCCCCAACACCATCCTCCACTGAAAAATACAGAAAAGAAAGAAAAAAAAATAGAACTAGGGGTTGTAGGGCTCTGCTCTGGGTCAGAGGAGCCCTTCCAGAAATTCTCGAGGGCCAGGGGCGAACCCAGGCCCACGAGGGGGTTTGGAAATAGTTTTCAACCAGCAATAGACGCGCCTCGGTTAGAACCTCACTAGCTGCGTCATTGCCCCAAGCGCAAAGATAACCCGAACCAGTTCGGAGCCCAAACCTTTACCATCAGCACCACTCACTTTCCTCTCTATACTCCTTCCATGTGGGATTTCTTTTACCACTTCTTTCACCTTTTGAGTTTTTGGTTCGCTACTCATTGTGCACATTGATTTCTTGTTCAAATTTCCAGAAAATGCACTTTCAAGAAAAAATAGAATTTCAAGATCTTACAACATATTTTTGGCATCTAAAACAGAAACAAACATTTAAACGATGAGTTGATAAAAGGAATGCAGAAAACTTAAAAGAAAGCAGCAGCAACAGATAGAAGAGCAGCCATCGCCGCAGGCACAGATAGCGCCACGCCAGAACTGCTTGCTCCGGGAGCCGGCGCCGGTGCTCCAACATCTTCAAAAACAGCAGCTCTTGCTCCGACGTTAGCAAAGGCCATGAGGGCTACAGCGTACACAAATAAAAAGACAGCCAATTTTCTTGCCTCCATGGATTTTTACTTGTTTTGAGTGGTGGGAGGAAGGGGGGGTGATGTTGAAGGAAGGAATGGAGGCGAAGGAATTTATAGTAAATTTTTGAGGGGGAAGAAAACAAGAATCTTCCAGCTATTGCATGGCATGTTGTTGTTTATGATTTGAGCGCAGGTAGTGGTTGTGCTGTCAGTAATGATGTGAGAGTATGTATTTTGGGTGAGTGTACACAGCCTGGACCGATGTTTGTAGCTACACTTTGTAATAAATCAAAACCTGCGTGGCGCATGGTCTACTTTACAGGATCGTTCAGATTGTTTATTTGCGTTGATATAGATAAAATCGTGAACGACCAGCAAGCAAACAAGACTCCATGGCCCAATGGATAAGGCGCTGGTCTACGGAACCAGAGATTCTGGGTTCGATCCCCAGTGGAGTCGCGTTTCTTTCGTTTTTGTTACAACCAAGTCCTCAATATTCTCCATAAATATAGCCCACTCTTTCTAAAACAAACTACTAGTAGTCCTAGTACATCCCATAAAATTGGAACGAGAAGATTAGCATAATCCCTCCACATAAATCGAGAAATGGTTCAAAATTTTCAAACAAATTACTAGTATTGCCAATTCTACAAGTCCAGACTTGTCCTTGACCTGCTATCAATTTATTTCCAAGAAAAATCCTCGAAACCGGCCGTGAAGATTTCATGTTAGCGCTATTGAATCCCCAAAGCTGAATATGGCAATCTCTCACTGAAAGCAATACTTACCACATAATTCAGTAAAGGATCCTTAATGTCACATGTACATAGAACATAAGTCACCACCCCAGGTGTTGATATACACAGAAATTCCAAAAGCATCACACTTCTTACATCTCAAGTTGATGTAATCCTGTCCCATATGCATAATTGTATAATATAAGTGCAACATTCAGAACCATATACCAGAATAGTTATTTGTTCACCATTTATTTAGACATAAAGTTCTTCTATTGGTACAGGAAAAAAGAAAATTGAAAGATCCACAACTAAAGTACATCATTTTGAGCAAATGCGATGGATAAAGGTTGCTAGAACAGGCGGAAAAAGCACGTAATAGAAAATACGCCCGGGGGAGGGGAACTTTCGGAGATCAACTAATGACGCTTCTTCCCTGTTGCTCTTTCCCAGGCATGTAAAACGTGGTCTACAATTTGCTTAACACCAACACCATGCTTTACCTGCAAACGGGTAATTTGAGTAATGTATACAAGGAAAGTATATGTATATTTCTTTCAGCAAATAATGTATAACGTGTATGCAAGTGATACAAGTGGTATTAGGATATCAGGCATGCTTAACACGGATGTTTAGTAAGCTGGAAAACAGAAGCAAAGTTTAAAGTCATGTCTGATGTTTCATTTTTCTCGTTATCCTTTCCTGGGTCTTGTAGTCATGTATTTTGGACAGAGCTTTCACAAGGTAATTTATGGACAGGTCTAAGAAGAAGTAATTATATAACTAATATGCAAGTGGCAAAGCTCTCTATAAGCCAGTGACACAATTTGAAGCAGAATGTGGAGAAAACCTGAGCAAAAACAAATGGACCACCATCCCTCATTCGGAGTGCATCACGTTCCATGACAGATAAATCAGCTCCAACTGCTGCTGCAATGTCAGTTTTGTTTATGACCTACAATCAAGGGGTGACTTAAAACAATCAGATCAATTAAAAAACTAGCACTGTGAGCATGTGATCAATCAATTAACATAGCAACATAATCTACAAGAGAAGACATAAACCAGCATAACACCCACAAGGAGGTCGGCCTGCGTAATTCCTGGACCTCCCTTTCGAGGAATTTTGTCACCACCAGATACATCGATTATATAAATTATATAATCAGCCAGTTCTCTGCTGAAGTTGGCAGCCAGATTGTCTGCATACAAAACAAGAGCAAGTGTCAACAGTCAATCTAACAGTAACCAGTTAACCAATGATGCTTCCAACCAGATAATTTTCGCTATCACATCCAGAATACCTCCGCCAGATTCACAAAGGAGTATATCCGCTTTATACAAATTGGAGAGCTCCTCAAGAGGCCCAAGATTAATGCTGATGTCTTCTCTAATAGCTGCGTGTGGGCAGCCACCTGTTTCTACAGCACGAATCCTTTCCTCAGGCAGAGCTCCATGCTTTATCAAGAATTCACCATCCTCTTTTGTAAATATGTCATTTGTCACCTGCAATGATGCTAAAACTATAAAAACCCTGTCATTCTTTACCAGAAAGTTACAGCCGCTATCCATTTTTTTATGTGGAGTCAATTACAGAGCTATAATTGCACAGGTAATATTCAAACTGGAATCAAGAAGTAGAGACGGTGGCGAGATTATAACTTCATAGGTCACAACTCGATAGTCCCCTGGTATAAAATCAGAATCAAGATGACTAGGAAAAAATACAAATGTTCGAGCACATAAAACATTAACAAAAGGAAAAACATTGGCAACAGGTACAAGGGGTTATACATACAGCTGCAAGACTGTAGTCATCCCTCAGAGATTCACATAAAGCTAACATCAAAGCCGTTTTTCTGCGAAATAACAAACAAAAGAGTTAGGAAGACTGAAACTCATACAAATTGCACAAATATGTTTGTAAATTAACACAGAGTAATTAAGAATGTAATAACAAACCAAGAATCCTCCCCCCAGACAGTGACCATCTTACAAGTTAAAATTAAATAAAAATAGCAAGACTACAAGGAAAAGAAATATTAAATTAAATTAAGAAAGTACCCAGTGCCGACGGGGCCGCCGATACCAACAGTAAACGCTCTTTCACTGAAATCCCTGTTTGCAAGTGGAGGTGCTCTTCTGCTGAAGTAGCCTGGGGAGTAAATGGGCTCGTGCGAGTGCGGCGCCAGTCCATCGTGGCTATGGTAAACTTTCCCATCGGGGCCAACCCATGATTCCCTGTTGCACCTCAAACAATCACAATACATTCATATTCTAATATCAACACTCTCAAAAGCATAAAATTGAAGACAAAAATTTCCAAGAATAGAGTGTATTACTCATTGCCGTGATGGTGGTGGTGATGGCCGCTATGGCCGTGCTCGTGGTCGTGGTTGTGGCCGTGTACATGATTGTTCTTAGACGCCATTGGACACTACGTTTGAATGGAGTCGACGAAGGTCAAGGCAGAGATAAGAGATGCAATTATGAGCAGAATCGCTTAAATTAGATGATGATAGTTGTCTTACCAAAGTACCCTTGCCAGCCTAGCACATGATATTTGGTCTTGCATCCACAAACATAGTTGCAAATGTACAAGGAAGGCCTTAATTATTAGTCTCTCGATATTTAAGTCAGTAAAAATTGATAGTAAACAAAGTTTGGTGTAATAAATACAATTGAGATTACTCATGGGCCTATTCAAGTTGAGGGGTTATTCATATTTGAAAATTTAGATCATTTCACCCCATCACATAAAATCAAAGTGATGTAATTGAAAAATAATGGTGATTACATGAAATCAAATGCCCAATTTGATTTTAAGTTGGAACTACCCATCCCGATCTTAAGGATTCGGAAGTGTTTAGTTATTTCTCAATTTTCTAAGAACTTTTTTGCTATTGGGTCTGCTGTGGTGTGGAACCCCACACCACATATGTGTATTAAGACATTAGAGAGAAGGGATAATGACATTTGCACTCCTAACTTATAATTATATTACACATATTTTCTTTTGCATAAACAAAGAAATCTCCTCACAGCCATTTGATTTGGATAGTGATGTTTATTTTTGGGGGTATATGTGTAGTTTTTCAAAAAAAATGGCCGGTAATAAAAATGTATGTATATTTATTTAAAAGTAAAAAATAATTTGTGTAACTAAATCATAAGTTACGGATGTAAATGTAATTCTATCTAAAAAGAATATCAAACTTAGGCACTAAGCCTGTGGTTTTCAGTAACTTGAGAATCTTGAAGGCTTATTATACGGAGACTAGGAATAATTACAAACGACACAATCCAAACATGAATTAGTGAACACATATTGCAACTCTAAACCCAAGTAACCATACAAGTCAATAATGGATCAATCATGTTAATTGAAACAGTTTATCGAGTGCATTTGTTCTTGAAAAATAAGTCCCAAGTGCGTTGCTTTTCCTGCATGGCTCATTCACTAATACACCAATATCCTTTACGTTGTTGTCAGCTCCAGCAGCAGGAGAAATATTGTCTGAATCACCATCCCCACTTATCATCACCCCTTGCTTTTGTATGTACTCCCATTTGTCTTGAAAAAGATAGAAAATTACCATGAACGAGACCTCAGCTGTGAAAACAATGGTCCAAAGAGTCGAGCTTCTTGATGTTCTCTTGTGGTAGGCCTGTAAACCTGTGTAAACATTCAGGATTCCGACCAAGCATATGGTTGTACCTAGTATCCAGTGCGAGAAGTACCACGCTCTCCTACTTCTACTTCCCCTGTACAGAGTGGGAAAATGGTTTATATAGACAAGAAACGTCAAACAAACCCCGACAAGTTGATGAAAATGGAGAGAAGGGATGTACGTAATGGACTTGTTTCTTGGAAATACATTGAGATAGAGGTACCTTTTAGGCCTTCTGAATCCAGTCAGGACCTGCAAATAAATGGCAATATAAAGAGCCAGCCCTATTCTCTGATGACTGTTGTCGAACGCATTCTCAAATTTTCTGATTGATAAAACTGCTCCCACAGTAACGAGTAGAACGGAGAGCACCTAATGTCATAAATTGAAAGAACAATACTTAGAGGTATGCATTCGTTGCCGGTTGCCACCATATGTATTAGATAATTAAACTATGTCTAAGAGAAAATTTGAAAATAATGCTTTTGCTAACTTTACTATTGACAACATTGGATTAAATACTTTGCTCCCACCTAACTGTGGGCTCTCTCATGCTCCAAAAGAATAACTTTTAGACTTCAATCTCATATCTCATGCCACTACTAAAGGGCAATCATGATTATGCATCAAGAAAATGTACAACAATGTTTAATTATAGCACCACAGACTATAAAGGAACAAAATGATTTGATCACATCCAATTGATAAAGAAAAAAGATCAATATTTTTAATGTTTTCTTTTTTCTTATTCAATTAAATTTATGTCTGGTTTTCCTCGACTCTCCAAACCACCTGGTATGGATGCCTACCTGCACAACTGCATGAACATAGAACAAGATTTTGCGCGTGGAAGGACGGCATTCCTTTGTACTTGACATCCTGATTGTTAGTATTCCTACAGGCATCAAGAATCCCATTGAAGCCCATAATAGGATTCCATGAACCGCGATATCAAATGCCTGCTGAGAATTTTCCTGCAAAATTAGACACAAGAAAATGAGTAAACTTTCTGACTCCAGTAATATAGATTTCATAAACAGAGAGATGATCCACTACTCGCTGCTTGTTGATGCTGCTGTTGCGATGAATGCCGGCTTCGTTCTGTTCATAGGATGAACATTCAGCAAGATGTACAAGAAATAAAAGAGCCATCCCATAAAGGTTGCTGAGAGAGGGCATTTTCACAACAAGTATGTGCATAGAAAATGAGAAAAGCTTCAACTTCTGCGGGAATTACAGTGAAGGTTTTTGAGGTTGGTGTAAGAAAATGCTATCTTTATTGGATGTATGGTTGTGTCTGGGAATGGATGAGCCTAGATCAATACTCTGGTTCTGTAGCAAGTATTTCTAGTCTTGCAATGATGGTGTGTCACTTTGATTGTCATCCTTTCCCTTTGAGAGATTTTATGCATATTTTCTGTGTCTGAACAAAAGTAATCGATTTTCAGCATTTTTAATGTACATGGTAATCATGGCCTAAACTCTTTGATTAGACTGAGGCACTTTTATGTGTCAGGGCATTTGTCTTATAAAGAAACCTTTGATTTCGATAAATGGAAGACAGTGAATTAGTTAAGTCAGGGAGGGCTATTCGTCAGTAACTAATATGGTTAACTATTAGAAAAAGGTAATTGAATATATACTAAAATGAATGCTTAGCTCACTATATCTACTTGGGATAATTTCAAATTAAAATCAGGCGAAACAAAGGGAGTGTATATATTACAAAGCATTGATTTTGGTTCTCTCTCTCTCTCTTATATTTCTTACAATGCAAGAAATGGGGCATGCAGTTTCTAATCAAATGCAGTGACTGGGACTATTGTCGGGGCGTTGTCAAGTCATCCAATAAATAATAGTGAAATTGTAGCCTGGTTTTGGATCTAAATTCTAATAAATATCAGCAATCTGTATCGCTTCAGTTTGAAGCCAAATTTTGGCAAAACATCAGCTCCTCAGTTCTCACTAATAAAAATTTCAGTTGCTGTCCTTTGCAATTATAAGCGACAGTAAGCTCAGAAAGAATCATAATTAAGTGAACAGAATAACATTATACTTCATACATTATCTCCACTCTCTCTATTCTTCCAATTAGGGGCTAATCCCAGGTGTACCCTTGTGGGTAAATGATTTCATTGGCATGTCATAACAAATTCAACATTGCCATTTTTTTCAACCCAAAATGTCTAATATTAACTTTTTATTTCTTCAATGAAAAATTTGAAGTCGAGCAGTGTTGTTTTTCTCCATATTCAATGGTCTTACTGTAAAGCAACTTATATCCATGTAAATTCGCCTTAAAGGTCTATCCCATAGTGCTTATGAAAACTCCGCATCTGACCTGAGTGCCAACATGTATTTTCTCATTAGTTTCTGGAAAGAAAACAATCACCTCATGCAAGCAGCAGATTGAGCATAGGACCATGAGTTAACATGAGATAATGATATCCTCAAAATAGATAAAAAGTTAACAAACAAGCAGTTTTTAAAGTAATCCTTCCTCAAACAAAAGTCTGTTATCCCAGGTAAACAAAAAAGAACACGGTAAGAATCCAGCAAAACTGATAAGAGTTTCTACTATTTCTTTTCTTGCAAGGAACTTGCAGAAATAGAGAATTAATGAAAACATTTTACATAAAGAGGTTGGGCCTTGAAGCCTTATATGTGGTCTTGAGCTTCCTTGTTGGCGGCCTCACCTTCCTGAACACCAGTGGGAACTTGATCTTAGAGTCATGGAACTGCTTGGTACTCTCCCTTTTGCAGAGCTTAGCAGGAATAGTGGCTGTCTTAATAATTTGGATGCAATGAGGGCGGACTCTGTGGCGAGAAGCCATCTCAGTGTACATTTGCTCAACCGCACCATTCAAGGTGGTATCACGATACTCCTTGTACATGTTGTGGTAGCCAGTTCTACTTTGGTATCTCAACCAGATACCATAGTTCTTGATCGTGGTTGGGTTCTTCTCAAAAATCTAGTTTTGGAAAAGAAGGTTCAGAACATGGCATTGCAAGACTTAAGAAAGAAAAAGTATGGAGTACGAGGCATAAACCTCATTGTAGATTTAGAGAATATAGAGTGAGCCAATTAAACAGACAGCACATTGTTTTCAAGAGAAATTACAATGAGGCAGAATCAAAGGTGTAAAACCATTCATCCGGAGTAAGTTATAAAGAAATGTAAATGGGCAAATGTTCTAATTTTGTTTGCTTAATAAATGATGAATTCCAAAAGGACTAATGCAAAAAGTAGTTATGAGCAAAAATTATCTCAAACCATGTTTCTGTTCAGAAATTCATACATTCAAAGACACAGCATTAGGGGGATTAACTTTCACAAAAATAACTAGCCAAGTTCCACTTTAGCATTTGTATATCCAGATAAGCTAAAAGTCATATCCTAAATGCAATGCAGAAAAGTGCACCGACAAGCATGCACAAAAAGGATAAAACAAACCACACGCAATAAGAATGTGATATGGAGATCACTAAAGGACAACAGAAAGTATAGGCATCATGCGATGCGACTAAATGAATTTCATTGCAAAACATAAACAAAAGAATACACAGCATATTTGGTACATCTGAAATCCTGCTAAATCATTGAACCAGATGCATATGCAACAAAACAACTTACATACCTACTCAAAAACAACATAACAAAAATTCGAAAAATGAAGGAGATCATATACCTCATTGATGGCAAGAATTTGACCATTGCTCTTCTTCACCTTCTTAAGCTTCCTCAGAAAGTACCTGCATAGAGGAACATCACCCCACTTCACCCAATCAGTGCTACTAACCTACAACTCTTAAAGCATCTAACATGCAAAGATTGCTCCCTAGTCCTGGGCATTCTATACTCTATTTAACCTCCCAATCCTCTCAACTACTTGTTCTTTCTACTCTCTAAATAGTGCCCGAGAGATATTTCATTCAGAGAAATCTGATTTCTGTCAGCTAATAACATATGACAAATAGAAAAAGTAAACCTAAAAAGTTTTATGCGTTCACTAAACAATCGGGTACCTCTTAAACTCTGCTACTCAAGCTACTCATATAGATAAATAAGCTCCTGCAGACGAATGCGGATTTATATGGGAAAAGCAAAGGACGACGAATATTACCAGAACTTGGACTTGGCGCGGACCTCATTGGGCGCCCACAGCTTCATACGGTAGATCTTGGGGTGCTCCTCGGTCTCCGTCGGCAAAGCTCTTCCGACCACCTGGTACTGGTGGAACTGCAACGAGCATCATAGACAAAAAGCCAATCAATTATCCATTACTTGAAACACAAACATCAGAAGTACATCGTGGTTAACGTATACAAAGATGAGCGGGCACGTACCCTGTAGGTCACCATTTTCGACAAAGCACAACTTGTCTCTCTTCTCAGTTCCTGAGAGGGTGAGAAGCGTATGTAGGGTTTTGTGGTTATGCCGAGTGAAGGGTATTGGAAACCCTAGGTTATATGGGCTTCCAATATCATCTGATCATTTGGGCTTACTTATCTTCCGGACCTAATGCAGTGTCGTATAACGGGCTTTTTGTTTACGGGGCCTGCTATTTTGTTTGATTATTTGGGCATACAGGCCGTTTATTGCTGGGCCTCTGGATTGGATCAATTTTTGGTATTTTGTCTTTTATGTCAATTGGCTTCAATGAGTGTAAGTTGTATGCATCAAATTGATATATTATATTAATTTTGGAATTTCATCATGTGCAAAGCACAAAGTGAGTAGGATAAATTTAGAAAGACCTCATGAGAGAAAATAAAACGAAAAATCAAAGAAAATTACTTGTCATTAAACACTCACTTCATAGTAATTAAACAAAAGACAAAAATAAATATTATTAACTTGTAATAAGAAGGATAATATAATTATCTGGGTCAAGAATTTTACAAATAATAAAAAGAAAAAAAGTAAGGGAAGTAGAGATAGAGTTAAATAGAGGCGAGGAATCCAAGGAATGTGCATGTTTTTGACACCTATATTTGTGTTGCAGAAATAGACAAATCAAAAGTTACTTGCAAATTGGAAAAGTGGCTCATTTATTATAAGAATTTCACATCACCTATCAAATAAATTTAACAACAATCTTCAATTTTAACCGCATCAATAAAATATTTTACGTGTTGTTTAAAAAAAGAGCATATGAGAAAATTAATTTATTTATTAAATAAACAACTAGACAATATTCATGTTGATGGAAAAAGAAAAATATTTTGTGACATGTTAGAATTTCAATTACCAAATTTATTAATTTTATTTAAGATTAAGTTGAATTTGTATTTAGAACACAATACAATATATACATCATAAGAGCTTGAACTTGAAATTTTGGCCAAACTCAACTCGTCTCCACTCTAAATTGCCAGCTAGATGCCAACTTATTTCGTTATACAAATTGATAGACAGAATAAACAAATCCACAACCATCATAATTTTATTTCTTTGAATAATGAATCAAAAACAGCCAAAGTTTTAAACACTAATTTTAATTGTTTTCTTTTTTACAACAATAATTCCTCCCACACAACACCCCCAAATATTTGCCACCCAATCAATTCCTTTTGTTTTCTGTTTTTCTCTCTCAAGACAATTGTACACTTAATATTCTTTTTGGTCGTTGACACTAACCACCCCCAGCAACGCAACATCCATCTCCAACAAAACAATCAGATACAAAGCGCATTTCGATCACGAGGCACACCGAAATTGGGCACATCTCCGTGACAGAAATACCCTGCAGTCGTCCTTTGGAACAATCGTCGGGACATAAGCGATTTCATCGCAGCCGTCGGTTCTGTCCCGCTCGAAATCCACCAACGTGGTAAACATGGCAATGAACAACATCAGGTGATTAATAGCGTACCTCTGGCCCACGCACTGGTGGGCCCCAGCCCCAAAAGCTAAAAAGTTCTTTTTATAGACCCGGTCCTCCTGCCTCTCCTCCGTGAACCGATCCGGGTCGAACGCCTCCGGGTCCGTAAACCCCTGAAAAGACGAGTCAAAAACAGATGGAAAGACGATTGTGCCCTTTGGAATCACATAATTCTCTGTCAACTCGAAATCCACCCCGGCAATGTGTGGAACCATAGTTGCCGGAGCTCTGATCCTCACAACCTCACGCGCCACCGCCTCTGTGTACTTCATCTCCCTCAGCTGCTCGCTTCTGATAATGGAGTTGTCTTCCGGCATCCAGTACTTGGCCACCTCTTTTCTCACCTTCTCCAGTACATGTGGATGAGAGCCCAAATAAGCCACTGCCCACAGTAAAGAAGAAGTTGAGGCGTCCTGTGCGGCGAACAAAAAGTCAAACAAATGGCCACCGATTTCTTTGTAGCTATATTCCAACGGCTTTTCCGATAGGTCCCTCAAGTTTTCTTGCATCCAGAAGTCAATCAGGCACGTTGGTTCTTCTCCGGATTTCATCTTCTTCTCGCTCTCCTCCGCACAACCGGCAAGCGTCTCAACGAGTCTCTCCACAGCCAACCTCGCGTTTCTGAAGGCAAACCCCGGTAAATCAATGGGGAGCTTCATCAAGCCGACGTTGAAGAAATTGTAATCTACATTAAACCTTTTACGGGACTCCTCATTTAAGTAAGGGCCCACAAAAACCGTTTGTGAGGTTTCCAAATTCATGTCGCGGCAGAGGATGCGAAGTGGGATTGACTGGCCTTTTGATTTATTGCACCAGGACTCGAGGTGTTTGAGAATAATCCGCTGTTGGATATCGGTGTAAGTTTGGAGTGCTCTGGGGGTGAAATTGGGGGCAATCTGACGACGCAAGTCTTTATGTTGCTGCCCAAACATGTAGATTAAGTTGTGTTCGCCGAAGAGCTTCTTGCCGAAAGGGTGGCCGACGAGGTGGAAGGCGTCGGGGCGGACGTTGGCGAAGACTTTGTGGGAGAGGTCGGTGGAGTAAATGTAGAGGATGTAGCGGCCGATGATGTAATTGGCGGAGATACCTAAAGGGGTGGACTTGGCGTAGGAGGACTGGAGGTCCCAGAAATTGGTGGGGTTTGTGACCAAGGGAATGGCGTTGCCTATGAAGGGGAAAACAAGCGTTGGGCCTGGCAAGAATCGTTTCTTCTTGAGGTAAGAGATTTGCTCAATGAGGAGAATAAGAGCTAACACGGAGACGAAGTAGGGAAGGTAAGGGGTAAACATACCCCATTTGAGTTCCATCTTCACTCCCTCTCTGATTTGGGCGTTAATGCGAAGTTGGTTACGAGGAAAGGGGAGATGAGAGGTGGGAGGTGGGAGAGTGGGTCAATATAAAGATGAACCGAAATCAGCGATGCATAAATGGTAGTGGTAAAAGCTGAGCGAGGAGACCAAATCTGAATTTATTTGCAGGGTGAGGGAAGTGGCTTTGTAGCGTTGAAAAAGGATGTGAAGTTTGAATTCAAAAAGATGGGATAGTCAGATTAAGTGCCTAATCAAGTGCTAGAAGGGTTGCCTTAGACTCTACCCCTTTTTCTATAGATTTTTTTTTTTTTTTTTTTTTTTTACGAAGAATCAGTTTGAATTAGAATTTCTGAATTTATAAGTGAATTCAATTCCTAGAGTTAGTGGGGTTTTGCAATTGTGTTGGGCATGTGAGAATTTCTGGACAATTATGCATAAGAAAGAATGCTTATGCTTAAGGAACAGGTGCTGTAACTCTGTTTTTGTGCTGCATCTTTTTCTTTGTCAAGCTGGCAGCAAAAGTAAGCTAACAACGGCTCCACCGAGCGCCCGAATTCATTGCCAATCAACAATGTAGCCCGACACTTGGAAAAACGCCGAACTTGTCAACTAAAAAACAAAGGACAGGTCAGGAACAAGCATGCCAAGATCACGAGATAGTACACCATCAATCAATCAAATGACCCAAAAACGTGAGATAACGAGGTGGAATCTTAACCAAATTGGCTGTAGATGACTTGTACCGTTCTCTCCTCAAGGATAAAGCTATTGCCAGGTTACTTCCCCAATTTCTTATGGGCCAGTAGACTGGCAAGAAACAGAAAATTAAAAAGATTTTGGAACTAAAAATGATAGCCACAAGAATTAAGTAAACCACCATCCTTGCCTAATTTATTTATTAATTTTTTCAAAATAAAATTATCCTCATTGAAGATCGAATTGATCTATATGTCTTTTTCGAATGAATTTCTTGAACAAGAATCTATACATGTCACATTTATCTATGTCTAGAGAACGACCTCAGCATTTAATTAGCCAATTTTAGGACATTGGGCGCACACAGTAGCACTAAGTTCGCTGATCCCAAAGACTTGCAACTTGATTTTCACTAATTTTGTGGTAGTTGATGTTAATATCAGTTTACTTATACGTAACATGTAGCTAAGTAGTATAATCATCAATTAAGTCCAAGAACAGTCTGTCCGGAGCTCATTGATAGAGTAGCCCAAGCGATATAAGTTCCACAAGGACCACAATAATAGATTAATATTGTAAGCTTATCTATTTATAGTTAGATAGAAATATTGAAGCCGTCCACCCAAGTCCTATACTTTTGTAATTGTGAACAATTCTAATCAACTTCATTTTGCCACCTGCAATTTGATACATTTTTGAACTAAATATATAACTATTTAATAGAATTTAATTAAATATTGAGATAAATTTATTAAATAATTTAATAGTTATAGCAATTATTAGTACTTATTTAAAGATTCTAATTACTTATTGGAATAAATTTATTTGTAATTTAGTGATTATAACCTATTCCAATTTGACAGTGTAAATGATTTTATAGGCTTTTTTTTAATGATTTCAATTTAGCCTATTATTCTCATGTAAATAAAAAATAATTTGAAATATAAAAAGATGGGGCTGCAAAAAATAGCAAATGAAAAAGGATATAATCCTAAACAGGAGTACATAGCCTGAAAAATATTATGTTGCGCTGATACAAAAAATTCCTAGTCTATTTTGACTTTCTCCCTACTAATGTTACTATTATTGACCGTGATGAGTTTCCTAATTTTAGTGTTACCATAGAATTGCATGGAAATCAATATTTGAAAGAATATATCTCATAATAACGATGATGATAGTGATTCAATTAGTTGATAAGTTTTATTTTTTTTCTTTTTACATTTATAAATAATAATTCATAATAACTTCTCTTATTTACTTTATTAGATATTGCATAATAAAATAAGTGCTCAAAGATATTATCACGACATTCTCTAATAACGATGGTTGACTAATTTATTTATTTGCATGCAAGGTTGACTCAATTAAGCTGACCAACATATCATTTCCATCAACGGAAAACCCAAAAAAACTTAAACGCAATACAACGTCAACATGGGAATTGGTTTGCCAACATCGCCATGCATGCACCATAAACATATATCATCAAGCCACAAATACCACTAACACCCTTCTATCTAAAACAAAACCATAAATAGCAACTGGAAGCACAAAAACAATCCCAATCCCCCCATCCTAATTCTTATTGACCCTGACTGCTCAACTCTTACATCATCCACCACCGGACCACACAACGAGCTCATATCATCAGTTCTCGTGTTGTAATACACGCTGTAGAAGGCGATCCGTGTCCTTTCCGCCTTGGCAGTGAAGTTGACATTCGCGGACTGAAACGTGGAATTCGAATCGGGCGTGTAGTGTATGTTTTGAGCCTGGTCACCAGCAAATGCCATGACGGCCAGCGGCTGCTTGCAGGCGTCCCCTGCGTGTCCCAATGAGAATGTCAGTCGATAAGGCTTGTTAGGTTTGGTTTCCACCATTTGCGAGATTATGCCTTCCTTCCCGGAGAGCAGCTCGATGGCTCGTTTGCCTCCCGGGACCGTGAAATGATAGGAGTCGATGTAGCGGACAGCTCTGTTTGATTCAACAATCCAACCTGGGAGAGAGGATGTATCTTCATCAAGGTTGGTGGGGAGCAGTACTCCGAGCGACTCGTTTCTGAACATCCATGGCCCTTCCTCAAAATCTCCGTTGACAACTGCATTATCTGCATATCATAGTAATCTCAACAACCCAAGTGAAAACCGCAAACAGCTTTTGATGCTTGACTTATACATCTTACACAGGGAGTATAATTCCGATTGAATTTTCGCCTATTTCATTTTCTACTAAATGAGTTAGAAGATAGAATAAGATTTATATAAAAAATTCAATTCAGAGTTAAAAAGCTATAGGAAACAGATCTCTGTGTTCATCTTGGGCTCATGTATGCTCGTGAAAAATAAATGTCAATACTGCGACAAGAGATGAATGGCCCAAGTTCATATGGGCTAGATCCACCGTCCATAACGTATACCCACTGTCAGCAAAGTTGACAAGAAAATGACCTGACTAACCTTTGGGCTTATCCGGCACGAACAGCTTCTTGATAGCGATGTCATCAATGATGGGTCCACAAGTGGGGTCGTCCTCCATGCCAGGATTTCTGAACACCACCCGCACATCCTCCTCCTCCGCCTGAAAAGCCCACGCGTACGAATCCCAGCCCTGAACACTGTACAGAGTCTGCAGATCGATGGTCTGTGACGCGGGGGGAACAGACACATTCAGTGACTCTAGCTGCGCGCACGTGCGGGCCGCGCTGAACGTGACGGAGTAGAGCGAGCCCTTCTCCACCTTGACTTCCTGGCTGATCTCGGCGTCGTTCCCAAGGCGAACAGCGTGTGCACCCTGTGGTACGATGAGGATCATCCCACCCTGTTTTTGCCCGGACTCAACTAGCTCCACAGTTCCATTAGTTTTCCAGCTGGGGATTACGGCTGGGCCGTCGGAAACTCCGCCGTCCGAAGAGAATCCGCCGGACGGTGGGGTCTCGAAGTCACCATTCACAAGTGCGCCTGCAATTAACAGTTGACATTGGCCGTGAGGTCATTTTGTTCTAAAACATTTAAAACAAATGGAAAGTATTTGTGAGGATGCATTAATTTAAACGAGGTATAAAAACCATAAATGATTGGTTTGATACGATAACATAAAAAAGAAATGAACATAACTAACATCCCAAGAACAAGAAAATTTATTATTCACTATCATTTTATTAATAATAAACCAAAATCATAATAAATAATTATTATTAATTATAATTAAACAGAAATCGATGCAAAAATTTTAAGTTATCCACAATGACAACTATTTTTTATATAGTTATAAGTTATAATAAATATTTTTATTATAACAATCAGCCATGTAGTTATTATTTTTAAGCAACTAATGATGGTTAAATATTAAATTTGTTATAGGGTAGTGAGATATGTATTTTGTAAATAAGTAAAAATATATTTAAGTTTTTTTGTAAAAGAGTAACGAGTAAAAATGGAAGTGAAACATATTGGAAAGGGAAGGGGCATAAGATTTTTGGAGATGGGAATGGGATGATATAGGTATAGGCAGACATATGAGGTGACAGTGACACCAATAAATTAAGAAGTATACATCAGCAGCAGCTTAAAGTTGCGTTAAACCAAAATTTGGAGTGTGTTATTGGGCGTCGGCGAGTTCGATTTCCAACATGAGTGAGAGAGAGAGCCCACCGGCCCATTAACCCATAAACCTGCTCCTATCCCAATCCAAAACCAAACAGCTTTGACGTCCGTCCTAACACTGTGCATTAGCCTTCATTTATGGGCATTTGTCTTAGTTTTAGTGTTACTGAAATCTGGAGGAAGATTTCAGTGTTTTGAAAGGAAGTGTGAAGCTTAATAATAATGGGTGTGGGTGTGGGTGTGAGTGGGCCAACAATATTGAAAGCGTGAAACATTCACACTCACACTACTAGTATAATCATTCATTGCTCATTGCACATTGCACTCAACTGCACCACACTGGATCTTCATAAATCCAACAGAATTAGGAAACATAGCAGAAAACAACCCAAATTAATACATTTGTTCACTCACATTTTCATCACTAGGGGATATCTTCAATTTGGCTGTGGGCATTATTATAGTACCAACATATAAACAGCAATATTAACTTCACATCCATCGCACTGAAATCTATAGATATGGCGCAGTGAACTCAACTTCTCAGATCCCATATACATAAACATCCAAAGAACCCACAATACAAGAACTAATTAAGACTGGTAATGGGGTGGGAGAGAGAGAGAGATACCATCTTCAACTACGGCAGCAGCAGCAGAGAAAGCAAAGAGAAACACCAACACTGAAACCCATTTGCATTTCGTTGAGCTCTGCACCATCTTTAATGTCGAATGCTCCCTCTATCTCTCTCTCTCTCTTTCAGACAGTATGTGTGTGTGTGTGTGTGTGAAGCAGAGGAAGTACAGTCTACAGTGGAACCAGACCGCGTCTGAGAGAGAGAGAGAGGAGAAGAGTGAGAAAATGATAGAGAGAGAGAGAGGACAGGGGAATTGAATTGTCCTTTTATCCAAGATTCGAGCTGCTTTTCTTCTTTAATCGCCTTCTTCATACCTCTCACTTTATAAACTAAACCAAATGTTTTATTCAATGAACAAATTCCACTTCTCGATTTTAACAAAGTCTGAAAAACTGCATATGTTTCTTTATTTGTATACCCATTTTTAATTAAGAAACATATACTAATTTATATAAAAAATGTATAAGAATTAAATTAAGTACATAATTCATGTTGATTCGGGTCAAAATCGCTGGTATGCTAAATACCCACGAACGCTAAATATATAAGACCTTAATCTATAAGTATTCAGACAACCAGGAACCAAGATCATTATATTTGCTAGAGTAGTTGTAGCAAAATTCTTTAGAGTTCAACTCAAGTCAAGTCGAAGGTAAAAACTACTCTAAAGGAAGATCTCGATTAATGCTGAAAATAACATGTTTCTTACACTGGAGCCCCCCCTAATATATATAGGGCGTCCATATATCAACGCTTATACAAATCCACGTGATAGAATTTGAATGTGATGATAGAGTGATTAAAATTTAAAATACAAATAACCGGATCGAGTCAAATCAAGTATAATCGGACTTACTAGAGAAGAGGAAAAAGTGCAAGTAACCCCCTATGATACTGCAAATAGACAAATCACCCCATACAAAAAAATAATTTACCTCTTTTCATCTTTTAAAATACAACAATTTACATTCATATGCTTTTTAAATTGAAACAATTTACTTCATTGTATAGGAATGTAAATTGCTTAACTTTTAAGAAATATAGAGGTTAAATTGTTATTTTTTTTAATAAAGAGTAATTTTCTCATTTACAATATTAGAAGAAATAAATTACTATTCATCCCTAAAAGAATATGCAATTTATTTGTCCAATTTAATCATATTACCAAATTGCAAAGGTATGTGTATTCCTTGTGGTGTTTATAGTGGTGAAGTGTAATTAGTGTTGATAGGTGAAGTAACATTGAAGTTTGTAGAGAGGGTAGTATACAATAATTTGTGGGCGTGTGTATTGGATTGTATCTGTATGGGGTCTACCGCCGCACAGGCACAGCTATTCTGAGTAGTACTAAATTAATTACAGCATTAAAAAGCAATTTGTAGCTTTAAAAAATTGGATTGAGTATGATTAGTTGGACTTTTTTGAAGCTGTGGATTGGTGTTAATTTCACAGTCCACGAGGAGGCTGCCCACAAAGCCTGTCAAATTCCACTCTAAAGTTTGAATTTTTACAACACAAAATGTGTAACTTTGACAACAAAAACAAACGCAAGAAAGAAAAAGAAAAAGTAACACCGCCTCCAATTATTTTTTCGGTTCACAATTTTCCAACCTTTGCAATTTTTTCTAAAATTTGATGGACAATAGTGTTTTCTTTTTCTCATAATATGCAACTTATTATATTATTTAATATATTAGAATTTGAAAATTAATTTTAATATATCAATACTTCAAATCAATATATACATTTAAACAAGATAAAAAAAAATAATTCCTGCATTCTTGATTGTAAATGTAAAATCCCAACATTATTAATTGATAAGGCCCCACCTTAAAGTGTATATTCTTTCCCTCCAAAATGTGAAGAGAACAATCAATTTTGACAAAGTTGTTCATCCATGAATCTCTTTTTCTTTTTTCTTTTTTCTTTTTTCTTTTTTATATTTTTATATTTTTAGTGTGGATTTGTCACTCTAGATTCTCATTATTACATATTCTATAGGATTAGCATTAACAAAATTTGCTTGCCTGAGGTTGATGCTCTTGGCTTGGATCAAGATTTACTTCAAAAGAGAGAGAGAGAGGAAAAAATGAATTTTATTATGACTAAAAAATATTGTTCCTGCTCACATATTGTTCCAATTATTTGAATAAAATATTTAAAATATTTTAAAACGGTAAGGAAATTATTGAATTCTAAAAAAATTTGCGTGTTTTTATATGGATTGACCTGACATGACTGACATAATTTATCATTTGAGTTGTACTATCTTTCTTGAATTGACACAATTCAATGTTCCACATCACTTGATGAGTGATCCAAGTGAATCCTTGATGGAGCGGAAGTAATTGAAAGTAAAAAATAACGAGAATACATTTCTTGTATTCTAGAAAACTCATGTTGGAATGGAAAAATAGCTTATTATTGAATAAGTTTCTTAACAAAGTTATTAGCTATTTAAAGAAAATAGTTCTAACAAGCTTAGAACTAACTAAAATTTGGACTGTTTAAAAAACTTATGAGACTCGGCCCAAAAGTCCCCTACTACGGTAGCAATATTCTTATAAAATATTAAACCCAAAAGATAACTACATAAACAAAAATAAAATATGTGAAATTCACAAAAAAGAAAAAAAAGAAAGAATAAAGATTCGTTAGGAGGATGGTTGAAATGATAAAATTTCACGACGATCAATAGCCCCTCACAATGATTAAAAAATATAACTGTTTGAAATTTTACCGTCCAACTACACTGCCAAATTACTAAACTTTGGACTTACACTGTCCAAAAGCTCCAAAGTCGCATGCGCCTCTTGCTTTACACCATATTTTTCTTTCTTTATACTAAGAAAGCTTTCTACAAGTCTAACATTCAAATATAAAATTAATGGCAGCAAAAGGGAAGGATACCATGGTGATGGAGCCCAAGTCAATAAATAATTGAAAATTGAAAAAAGAAAACAAGTGTAGTTCAATTCTCAATTGGAAATCAAGTAATGGGCTGGGCCTTAAATCGAAGAGGAAACATAATCCATTACAAGCAGTACATACTGCGACTGCTTGTGGCCCAATAAATCACAGGCCGAATTGCACTAAAAAGTCAGATCTTAATAGGACAATAGGGGTAGGAGTGTGAACCCAAACCTCTCTTAAAGAGAAGTAAGGACAACTCAATTAAATGGTCCGTGAATGAACGTATGATTTGATGTAGGTGATGTGAGTAGGTAGCTAGCTAGTAAATCTTGAATGAAATTTGTGAAATATTCCTTCCTAGTGGACACTAAAGATAAAGCCTGCAGAAGAAGGTAAACTTGATGAAGATCAGCTTTGTACCAGAATAAATGGAAACACACATCTCCTCTCCCTTAAATTCCTACCCCAGAAATAGTATGGTTGGTGGGATGGCTGCACCCACCTTGCTATGCTATCTACCTACCACAACATGCTGCATCTCATAACCTTCATGTTTTTGATTCACCACACCACCCACTCTCACACCCCATTTTTCAGGGCTTCCAACTTAATCAGTGCCGTAGCTTCATACTTAGCTATCATGCATGCTGCTTTTAGTTCTAATTTGCCTCGTGTACGTAATAAATATAAGAATCTTTTTTTCTTTTATAATATGAATTAGGTCTAATCACATCAAGTTTACGTATTGAAAATGTTATTATATTTATCATGTGATTGACGACTCTTTTATATTGCATGACAAATGCATTGTGATGTGGACCTGAAGGTCATACATAGACCATATGTTCCCAGTCCAGCCCGATCAAACTACAAGTATGTATGGACTCATGGTGATCATTTAATCAAGTCTAAATCTATGATTCACATAAAATCGTAACCAATTTTCTGTGTCCCAGGTACAACTTTTGCTGCCTAAGAATTTGTTGCCATCTTTCATATTTCTTCTCTATCATCTTTCATATTTCTCATAAGTGCCGTTGGTACCATTTTCTGCATTCTTGTAAATCTTACACCAAGAAGAATCCTAAACTGTACGGGAACTTATCTCATTGATTTAATGTAAACAAATCCAAGAATAAAATATACACGATGACGTTTCTTCATTCGTGTACGTCGTTGGTTTTAATTCGATTAAATTTGATTTGAATTAAAAGTTTCTTTTTTACGTACAAACAGAATTATGAATGATTTTATAGTTGCTTTAATTAATTGAGAGAATAGCTTCTACTTAGGTCATGCTGATGCAATTACTATACATATTTGATTAGCGAATAAGTACAATATTCACTATACATATAAATACAATATTTAATTGGTGATATAATATATAAATTTATATTAGTATCAGCAGATGGTGTTAGAAATTAAATAATTTCCACAACTTAATTTATGCACATTTGATTCAGGTGGCAACTGGGGATTTTATAGTACAAATGATTGCAGATTGAAAATTTGGAGGGTTGTGTGAATGGTGGGGGAGTGGTTCCAGTTTCCACCATGCATGCGCTAATTGAGTTGACAACATCACTCACCACGTACTGCCATTTTTATGTCCAAATGCTTGGGCTATTATGGGATTCAGGAAACGCCTCTGCTGCTGATATTTGTTTCTCTCATTTTATTCAGTTTTTCAGTAAATAACGTGATTTTTATGAAATCAAATAAACCATATTTGTTTTTGGTTCCTAAATTAATTGATTTTCTAATTAGAAAATCATGTTGGAAGGGACCCCTTTCTTTCTTTTTTTTTTTTTTTTTTAATTAGAACATTTTCCTTTGCTACAGATTTTCAAGGTTTTACCTGATTGAATTAATGATCTTGTGTTACGAGGTAAATTGGATAAATGTATGGATCATAAATTATTATTGAGAACTTGCATGGCCAAATGATCTTTTATACATTTTTGTAGTAGTAATTATTGGTACTATTGCATATGTAACTTAGGCTTATCAATACATAAATGTATTCATTCAAGAATATTAATGATAGATAAATATATATTTTTACTAAAAAATTTAAGAAAATAGCATAGTTTAGAGATTAATCGAACTTTTCAATATTTGCCATTTTTTTGAGTTTTTAGCATTATAACTTGTTTTGTTAGGACTAGGATTCTTTATTGTTAGAGTTCTTTTGTGATTCTTTATTTCAAACTTAATCCTAGATTTTAACTTTTCATTCTTTATTCATAGCAATGACTTTAATTCAAATGCAACCATCACAAAAGAAAGAGAATTATTTCCAATATTATAAATAATTATAGTAAATTAGTACTATTTTCTATGATCAGATAAAATCAATACAAAATATAAGTTTTGACAATGATTATCCAATATTTGCCATGATTATAATATAATTAAAATATTTATTATAATTTATAGTTATGACTACTTGTAAAAATATTGGCCAAGAGTTGTCATGCGTTCGTTGTTAATTAGTGTTTACCACAATAATATACATTGAACAACATGAAAGTATGAGGCTTTTTTCCTTTATCCTTTTTTACATAAACACCGATCCCAACTACACATCCACCCAGATTTAAACACAAACTTTTCGTAAAAAAATATTAACCTCAAACCATTGAATTGTCCAATAAGATAAGAATTAGTTAGGCAGGATGAGCAATTAATTAGTGGATTAATAAATTTGATTAAGGTAGTTTCATAAGGTTTGTTGAATCTAACTTTGGTGGTTATATGCTATTATCAAACCATTTACTTAAAATAAACATAAGAACAACTAATCAACACTCCCTAAGCTAAGATGAACTTATCCTTAAAAAATAATCATTGGCCAAAGGAATTACCACTTTTCTCTTTTGTCAATGAATTGATAATTCATCGCATTTTTCTATGTAGAGCCGCTTTTGCCACATTTAGGGAACAACACTTTCTCATGCACTTGTTCATCTTCTTTATAAAACAAGGATAATAAGAAAATCATAATGTGTGATGCAAGTCCATAAAATATGAGTGCGCTGTCAAATCATGATCAGCTTGCGCAGTACAGAAATACGATTGGAGACGTTGACAATGATAGCCCTTCAACACTCCAATTAAATTCAATATTAATCTTTGGCCTCGAGTGACCATGTTAATATGGGACGTGATTATTTCATGCATGAAGCTCATACTGTTATTTCTTAATAATTATTTTATGTCATTAAGCGAATATAGTCTTACTTGAGCAGTGAGGTTGAGACCTTACAATAACAATATTATGAGTTCGAATCTCATAAATATGGGTTGGTGTCTATTTTATGTTAGTGATAAGATCAAAACAAGACTTCAAAGAAACAAGATCAAAACTAGAATCAAATATTGGAAAGAGAAGAATCATGATTAATCTGAATCTTGGATCCTTGCCTGCATCTGGCATTCTATACTGAAACTATGTAAGAAACGATGAATGGTCCCTGATCAATCATTTTGTGTGGTCATAATTATAGCAAGAAAGCTCCGGCTAAAAACAGTAGTGCGACAACAAAGGACCACAAGGCCATCTTTGGCTACTTCAATGAGAAAGAGTGGTTGCTGCCTGCCGCTGCAAATCCAAAGATCAAAGCTGCTGCATTTGGTCTCTTTATGTTATAAGCAGGAAAGACGTTTGAAGAATAAAGACAAGGGCTAAACCCTCGTTTTTACATAGCTATTTAATCTCATTAGGAAAAGAATAGAAGAAAATTTTGACAAATGAATACATAAAATGAGAAATCTATATCTAAATTGAAAGGGCTAAACCCTATCAAGTGAGGAAAAAAGTCAATGTGACTGCTAAAATTGATAATGGGATTTATAGCTTTAGAGCTAAATTTGATTAATTGCTTAGTTTGAAACAAGTGTTTTTGTGGACCTTGAGATTGCCTTCTCATAAGATAACTCCAAAAGCAATACTTTCTTGAGTCTGAATTCTGTTCATGAAATTTTGATACATCAATACCCTATGGAGCATGTACTGAAATTTGCTGAAATCTTATTGCTCGGCACCAATCATTGATTTCTTCTTCTTTTTTATTTACATTTTGGGGCATGGGAAACCATAGATTGAACTTCAGATATGGAGTTGACATAGTATGGATTCGTTGTTATCTTGAATTTTATTATGTCAATAGTCGAGAAATAAAAAGAGAAAACACATTATATTAAATTGGGATGTAAAAATAACACGGTGCTTAAAGTGGGTGAACCAAGTGGTAAGCGGCTTGTAAGCTCTTATAGATGGATAAACATTCTAAACTTACCGGAGACATCACAGAAGCGGAAGACGGCCCAAAATCTAAGAAATACTAGACTTCCCTACCTAACCTTTTCCACATAAAACAGAAGAAAAGAAATAAAGGTATACATGGTGTGTTGTCATTTTAGGATATTTAATTACGTAACAATTGATAATATGGTAAATAAAATATGATTATGAATGTTGAGTTATTTAGATGAAAAAATTAAAGAAGCAAGAAGCATGGCTAATAATATAATAGTGAATAGCATCATCATTTGGTTTTGAAAAAGCAGATAGAGGAGGGCGGAATTACATTCAAGATAGATCCAAAACTTAATAATTTCTGGACAGAATGATGAAGTGAATTGGTACACAAAGGCATGCACATGAGAATTGTGCATAAAAATAGGTAGATAAATACGCAACAAATGAAGAGGGCCCGCAGCATGGGAAACTACTCTATAATATTTGCTGAGTACGTAAAATGAAAAGGCACTAAACTAATTGTGGGTGCACCACTTTTAAGTTGAACCCTTCACTTCAAAAGCTACTCTATTTACTTTTAACTTAAGAGAGAAAACAAGTACAAAAACTTTCAACAGTCCATTTCTTACTAGTCCTAATCATCTTTATTGCGGAAGCTTCATTCCTCCTTAATCAATTAAACTTAAGGACCATATATTAAATGACACATAAAAAATTTCCAAATATTTTAGGCACGAGGAGGATCACATTTTTAGGACCACCGGTATCCACACTTCGGATATTGTATACATCTGTGGTCATTGGATACTCCAGAATTATGTGTGTTAAAAGAGTCCTAACACATACGATGTTCAGAGTGTAATGAGCGCACGCGAGCGAGAGCGAGAGTAATAAACTAGTAAATTGACAATTTTGGGTCTTTCTCAAAAGATAGGACGTCTCATGCGGATCATTAGTAGACCCCAGCCAGATTTCTTCAACCGTTATCTGTTATCTTCTCTTTCTCCCCCCATCCCCCAATTTAGGGAGCCCTTGCGAACGCTTTAGAAAAGGGCTTTTCAGTTTCTTGCTCCTTAAAAGTACTTTTGTAGTGTTTAAGATGCCAACTTTTGAAACAGTTAAGAAAAGCATTTTTTTAGTTCTTTACTCTCTAAAAGTACTTTTGTAATGTTTTGGATGCTGACTTCTGCTTCTAAAACAGCTAAGAAAATTACTTTTCAGTTTCTTGCTCCTTAAAAGTACTTTTGTAGTATTTGAAATGCTAGCTTCTGCTTCTACAACAATTAAGAAAAATATATTTTAGGCCAAAAGTTAGAAGCATCTCAAATGGTACTTTTAGTGTGTTGACTTATTATTTTAGGCCAACTTTATTTTTTACTACTATACCTTATTGTAATAATTTAATTCAACTTTACAGTTTCTAGTTTATTTTTAAAATTGTATATTTAAAGTTGATATTGGAGTTTTAAAATAATTTGAATAATTTAATAATAATTAAATTTACACTTTCATATATTTACTATTTTAAAATTTTTATATTTATTTGCTATATCATCTAATTAATTATATTATTTCGTTCACGTATTATTATTTGATTAATTAATAATATATATATTTTTTTGAAATCATGCTAGTTAATCAACAATTATAATATTACTTAGTGGAAGTATTATAAAATTAAATATATAGTTTTTAATATTTTTAAAAAATGAAATAGGAAATATACTAATCGAAATAAACACTGCATTAATTTAGTTGTTTCAAAGTGCAAAATGGAGCAAATGAGTGTTGGTAAATGTACAGGCGATAAGCGAGTTCATAATATTTGATTAAGTGGAATCCATAACCTGTCTTATACAAATGCACAATTCATTTCATTGGTGTCCTAAATTGAAGGTCGGACCTACCACCATCAATCTCAACCAATTCCTCTCTCTATTCCTCTTAAACGCTGCATCCAATTCAAAATCTCAAGACAAGTGAACAGCTGAAGAAAAATAGCTCACACACACACCTTTCCTTTTCTGCTGCAACTGGGATTTGGTTTGAACTCAAAGGGTTAGACATCATGGTATCCCCCTTAGTTAAGGATGGCACATGGACTACAAATTCGTCATGAAATGCACATGTGGAGCCGATGGTTATTAAGACAATGCCTGCCTCTAACAACATCAGATTTAGAGTCGGCAAGGGATCTCTCTTGCCCATAACGCCAATAATGAATCCGGATGGATATTACTGTTTAAGATGATGCTATCAAGACTCACCGGCAACATTGATTGCGAGTCTAGCTAAAATAATCACTTTTCTAGTTGAATATTTGGCACAAACCAGTATATATCAAAGTAACCAAATAGACAGGAAGGTGTTAAACCCCATACGACCCACAGAGTCAACTAGAATAAAGTAGAGGAAACAATTAAACGATGAAGGAGAAAATCCAGTGCCATACCTTTTCTTAGAAAATATCAGATTTTTACATTACTGCCAGAAATCAATCAAAAAGAGGTTGGTCCACATATGATTATCGATGAAAGATTACCCACCTGCTTAACATATCCGTCGGGAGAGAGAGAGAGAGAGAGAGGGTGGTCGGATATATGGCGGGAATCCAGTTCACACATATACGGTTCTAATTGCCTAGCAATAACATACACCAACAACCTCAAACTCTTTTGTCCTTTCATTAGAGAAAAAAACAAAAAGAATGGAACTGATAATGAGTTTTTATCATTTAAATTGTTCTATATATGTTAGATCATTGAGATCAATGACTCCACACAATCCTGTTTAGCTTTTGGCATATCGCCCTCATGATGTGTTTAATACTTGGCCAACATATTATTTTGCCACAACAATCCCATGCCAGAGGCAACCAACAGAAGGTCCATAACCGAGACACTTCACCCAATCCTCAGTATATCATGCTAGTGGTCCATCTTTTCTAAATTCCTGGAATGAAAACACCATTTTAATTATCGTTCCAATCTTGTCCTTCAAATGCCTAGAAAACACCATCAGTATTAGCATATTGGTCGATAATGGATCTTCCATCAGCTCCACCAACATCAACACCAGGGCTATCCCATCTCGCGTCCCACATTCCCGTTGCCTATCTATCCCCTACCCTCCTTTCTATCAGATTTCGTCTCTGCAAGTTCTGCACTGGATGGAACTCAGGTTGTCTGCCACTTTAGCTTCCGTGTTCAGTTAAGACCAAGAAATATTCCCTTCTTAACCTTTCATATCTTTTCTACTAACATCCTTATTGACATATTAGCTGCATAAAGCTTCCAAATACATTCATGCATATTGGAAATCGCAACTTCCTTCAAAGGGAAAACCAGAAGGAAAGAAAACCCATCTCGGGACGGCCTTATGTTTATGTATATATATATCTTCCCCTCCTAGACTTACTATGAGTGAAATTCCTAACGTACTCTAACTGTATCATAGAGGGTCTTACTTCTCAAAACCCAAAATGCCGTTTTCACGTTCAAAAAGCTTCCTAAGTTGCTTCTGCATGGAGGAGCTTCACATGAGCACAGGAACCCACAGTGGCTTCTTCTCTAGTGATCTTCTTCCATCCCTAGGTGCTAGGATCAATCAAGCAACAAAACTCCGAAGGCACATAGTTTCCCCATTTGATCCACATTACAGGTGATGACCCTGCCTAATCTCTCTAAACCTGAGAGTTACCCTGCCGTTGATTCTTATTTTCCATCATTTATTATTTCAGGGCTTGGGAGATGTTTCTAATTCTCCTGGTCATCTATTCAGCTTGGATTTCTCCGTTTGAGTTTGCATTTCTAAATTACAAGCAAGATGTTCTGTTCATCTTTGACAACATCGTCAACAGCTTTTTTGCAGTTGATATTGTTCTCACATTCTTCGTGGCATATCTTGATAGTCAGTCATATCTTCTTATTGATAATCCCAAAAGAATAGCAATAAGGTAATATTCAGCTTCTACAACTTTTGGAGGAGCCAAGAAATATCATGTTCATATAAGCTCAGGCTAAATGTTATCCTGTGCTATATTCAACTAATAGGTATGTATCGACCTGGTTCACTTTTGATGTCTGCTCAACACTACCATTTCAATCTCTCAGCCTGCTATTCACAGATCATACTGGTGGACTAGGCTTTAAATTGCTAAGCATGCTACGTCTTTGGCGTCTCAGACGCGTGAGCTCTCTGTTTACAAGGTGTTGCACCACTCTGAATTGATGAATTTAGCGTTTTCTTTTCTACAATATTTTTAGAATGAAACAAGTTCCGTACTTCTTTCGTTACAGGCTTGAAAAGGACATCCGATTTAACTACTTTTGGACTCGTTGCACCAAACTCATAGCTGTAAGTAACAGCAAATTCCACATGTTGAACTGTTCAATAGCAAAAAACCACTCTATATTTTGAAAGCTCAGCTAACAACTTCCTTGTGTTTTTAGAAATAGTAAAAAATTATTACATATATTTTAAGTATTTTGATATTTAAATAAATATATATAAAACAAAATTATTTATTTTTTAGGAGGGTGGAAAAAATGCAAAAAATACCACTAAAAACAAGTCAATTTGACCAAAATTCTTATATACACACAACAAGGGGTATTTTTGTAAAAAATACCAAAAAAAGGTCCAAGGACGAAAAAGATGAAGCCAAAACGCACTGAGGGCATGTGCATCCCACCTTCTGTTAATTTCATTAGAGGCGGGTTTTGCGTTGAATTTATGAAAACAATGGGCTTTTAGCTTATTTTGATGTACTGGGTAATTGTTAGCTATTTTGTGAAATATAGAGGGGTAAAATGGAGTTTAGCACATGTAGAACTAAATCCTCATGCATTATAAGCATGTGCATCGACAATTAAGTTGCACATTTTGATCAAATTCAGGTAACTTTGTTTGCTGTACATTGTGCCGGGTGCTTCAACTATATGATTGCAGACAGATACCCTGACCCAAAAAGAACCTGGATTGGTGCGGCCTACTCTAATTTCAAGCAAATGGGACTTTGGGACAGATATGTAGCGGCACTGTATTGGTCAATTGTAACACTAACTACAACAGGTTATGGGGATTTACATGCTGAAAACCCAAGAGAGATGCTCTTTTATATTTTTTACATGCTATTCAACCTCGGATTGACATCTTACCTCATCGGAAACATGACAAACCTTGTAGTTCAGTGGACCTGCCGCACCAGAAATTTTGTATGCTCTCTCTATCTCTCCCTTTGCACACAGGCATGCATGTTTTATAAGGACATTCTAGGATGATTATATACATTCAAAGTCCCTCATTTGCTGACACATTCAGCTTGTGGTTTAGATAATCTTAGGGGAAAAATGTTAAGTGATACATTCATCAAAATTCACCACCTAAACTCTGCAGCTAATTTGTGTCGTCAGAACTATGACATAATAAGCAACAGATTGGATAAGGCAATTCTTGGTGCACACACGGGTCCTTGTGCATGCACATAAGCTTTAATTTGGTGACTTCGGTGGATAGAGACATTAGCCAAGTTTAGGCTGTATTTAGCTAACGACATTTTTATCATACAATTTTCGGTGTTAGAAACGTCTAGTTACTGGGAGACTACTAGCTTTCAACTTTTGACTGGAATTTACTGAAACTATTCAGCTAATAGTAGAGAAATTTGGTTTGGTGCTGTAGCGAGACTCTGTTACTTCTGCTTCAGAATTCGCAAAAAGGAATCATTTGCCCCCAGATATTCAAGAGCAAATTTTGTCCTATATTTGTCTCAAATTCAAGACAGAAGAATTGGAGCAGCAAGAGACCTTGAACGGGTTGCCGAGAGCCATTCGTTGCAGCATTGTAAACTATCTGTTTTACCCTATTGTTCAAAATGTCCCTCTATTCCATGGGGTTTCCAGTGACTTTCTTTTCCAGCTGGTATGCTTTCTACTCAGTTCACTAGTTCATCATAATGCATGCTCGGAACTCATTTTTCTCTCATGAAACATCAAATTTAAGAAGATTGGCAAGATTTCATTGTTCCTTTGTTCTATTGGAAGGTCACAGAAATGGAAGCTGAGTACTACGCTCCCAGACAAGAAGTGATTCTGCAGAATGAGGCTCCAACAAATACATATATATTGGTCTCTGGAGCAGTGGTAAGTAAGTTGCATGCTCCTGAATGAACTGTAATAAATCTATAGAAGCCCCAAAAAACTTCAGCTTCTCACCTTCTCTCTGCAAATAATTATGTTGCAGGATTTTATGGGAAAGGTTAATGGGCAGGATCGAGTAAGGCTTTCTGCATGACCCCAGATGCATATGTTTCCATAAATAGAAACAAACGATTATTTAATGTGATTTCATTTTTATATATGCATACAGATCATCGGAAAGGCTTCCACAGGGGAAATTTTTGGAGAAATAGGTGTTCTATGTGGAAAGCCTCAGCCATTTGGTGTTCGAACGACAGAAGTTTCTCAAATACTACGGCTAAACAAGACCACATTTCTAAACATTATTCGAGCAAACCCAGAAGATGAACACATTGTTATGAACAATCTTTTCCAGGT
This sequence comes from Sesamum indicum, assembly GCF_026168435.1. Classification (NCBI taxonomy): domain Eukaryota; kingdom Viridiplantae; phylum Streptophyta; class Magnoliopsida; order Lamiales; family Pedaliaceae; genus Sesamum; species Sesamum indicum. The sequence continues at coordinate 573,338 of NC_142664.1, read as the reverse complement.
AATTTACCAAGCATCATTCTATTTTCAGATGTCCTTTCTGCAAATTCATACTAAACAACTATTGTTGGTTTGAAGAAACTGAAAGTATGGAGAAGTTACGACATTGAGGGCCAACAGGATCCAAGTCTTATCGTCAAAAATTGGCTTGGTAGAGAACCTCAAAGAGAATGCGATAGTCACACTGAAGATCATGATAATCTCTATGGTGACTCATTGGACCAGAAACCAACTAAAGATGTGTCCGGTTCAAGATTTACGGTAACAAACCAATCAGGAACTGAAGTAGATGCCAATTCATCTGCTGAGGATGGGGAAAGTGATCTTCAGACTGCTGTTCGCAAGGGCCATCTTGAAATGGTCAGGATTTTTCTAGAAGGACGAAATGTGAATAAACCAAATGAGAGATGTCAGCTAACAGAAGAGCTAGAAGATCACCAGGCAAACAAGGGCATATATGACCTCATGCTGAATTATGAAAATGAAAAGAAATTAGTTGGAACCAGCAATTCTGGCACCAATTGTTACAAAAAAGATGCAAAACCCAGCTCAAGCAGTTCTAAGTATCCAACTGGTGTCGAAGCAATTAAACCAGTGAAGAGAGTCACCATTCACATGAATTTTCAAAAGCCGAATGATACCAGGAAGCAGCTCGCTAAGCTAATAATTCTACCTGATTCACTAGAAGAGCTACTGAAAATAGCAGGTACGCGTTCCTTGAAATAATTCTATACAAACTTGAAATTCAGCAACAATTTGAAGTGCATAATATAATAGATTGGTGAAGGACAATTCAAAAAAAATTGAGAACAAAAATGTGGCCTTAACTATGACCAAAGACTTTATTACTAGTAATTATTTAAAAAAAAGACTTTATTAGTAGTAATGTGAACAAATAACACTTTCCATTGTGGTGTATCTGATAATCCTCCTCACCGTACTGCAGGTCAAAAATTTGGAGACGATAATCCTACAAAAGTATTAAATGCAGAGAATGCAGAAATAGATGACTTAAGTGTCATACGAGATGGTGATCATTTGTTTCTTGTGCCAAACCTGTGTGAAGATATATCGTGGGGCGGATTGAGTGGTATCGAAGACTATAGACATGCATAAAGCTAAGCAATTCAAAGGATATTCTAACAAAGTCAACCATAATAATAAGAGGAAAACAGGCAATACAAAGCTGCATGGTTGTGACAACCTGCAGGACATGTAAACTCGTATCTGATTGTGTCTGTTCCCCATGACTACCAATATGAAAGATTCTATCTACTAATTTCCTGTACACCAGAAAGTAATGCATGCAAAATAGAAAGAAAACACAGCGAGCAGAATTACTCGTAACAGGAGGTCAATAAAATACATCTTCTTTCTGCATAGTGCATACTGCATAGTATACTTGAAATAAAGTTAACAACTTAACACAAAAGCAGTCTAACAAACCTAAAGCACTTCATATTTAGTTGAACAAGCAAAAAAAGAATAACAGTGACGCTATAATTACACACATTTGTTTGGCAACAGAACGGAGTAGAGCGGAGTGGTCTAAGAGAAACCAAACATCTCAGCAAACACTAAGTTCATTCGAACTCCCATACACAACGTTTGAATATCTAAAAGAATCATCAGTTTCAATCCAATTCCATATCATCTGCAATTCGTTTGACAACTGATAACAACAACTGCATATACTCGAATATCATGAACAGAAACAATATCAGAAAGCAACTAATCGAAATCATGGCAAATATACTACGAATTACGAACCTTGGTAAACGATCGCTGGTTAAAATCTGCATTGTCGTAAGGCACATGTGTCATTGAAAAATCTTGCGGTTTCAACACGGACTCAGCCGAGTTCCCAGTAACAACTAAATTTCAGGACAGTATTCATATATACTGCTTCTAGCAACAGGCGCCAAGCGAAATCCATCTGTGTAAACCGGTGGACATGGATAGATTCAGAAGAGAAGGAAATAAAGAGATGCGTATCAGGAGATTTTACTGTAAAGAAGTGAGGTTGTTGGTTGTTGGTTAGGGGGGCATGTTCATGTTACGCGGGGGATTGATGGGGAAATTTTAGTTGGGAAAGGATCAATCTCCTCCTTTACTTGTGAAAACTAAGCCCAAGAAATGTGAGTAGGCCAATCAATTTATTTAATGCTTAAGTTGAGAAATATGAGAAGTCCATCAATTTTGATTGGGCCGAATAATTTGTACAAATTCGGATCTGGGTGAATGCATGTTCCATGGGATATGGACCCTCTTAGTATGGAAGATAATTTCCGTCCTGTATCTTTTGCTTTGACGTTTTAGTTCTTCATCTTTTTTAAATAGCAAAATATATCCTGTAATTTTTTATTCTTTTATGGATTTGGAACAAAAATCCCAAAATTTTTTTGAGAAACCCGACCATGGAAGGACCAAAATAACAAAAAATTAAAATGATACAAGATTTATTTACTAGCTTAAAGAAAATAAAGAACTGGAATGCGAGAGTGCAAAAGATAGGAAACGAGAATTGCATTTAATATATTTAAGGTAAGACATGCATGTCACGGGAAAATTAACCATAACAAATACTAGAGTAACAGTGAACAATACGCATAAAAACGCATTTATTCTTAATTATTCCTTCTCTTCATCATGGATTGATGTGAAGTAGTGGAAGTTGAAGTTGCAGTGTGTAGCTAGTCTTGAGATGCAAAGGCGGAGGCAGGATAGGAACGGGAGACGCCGATGGCGGTCGTAAACTTGATCGTATCAGGGGAAGGTTCTCCAACGAGAATGTCAGTGATGCCCACAGGAAGCATGAGCTCCTTGGCCTTAACTCCCGTCAGCTTCGACAAGTGGCCCTTTTCAAGGAAACAAGTAATCTCCACGTTGTAGATAACAGTTTGGCCTATGCTCTTGAACTTGTGTTCTACTTTCTTCTTCATCTTAAACCAAAGGAACCCTGTGCTTCGGTTGAAACCCATCTCCTGTATTTCCTCCACCGGCAACAGTCCTTTCGGCACTGAGAATTCCTCCAGTACTTGCAGAGCTTTCACCTTGCATATGTCTCCCTGGTGAATATCTGCTTCCTTGCTGTGAATTGCCATCAGTTTCGCTGCTGCTGCTGCTGCTGCCATTTTTCTGTTATTCTCCTCAATGGATTTATGTGGGAAGGATTGAAGGGAAAACACGCTTTATATAGGTTCGCCAAAGTTGCTTTTTCTTAATTGTGTTTTTCGTTGCATCACTGTATTATGGCGTATAGTTTAATTCCTTGCTTGGTGGGCAACTAGTGGTATTAAGTTCAAAACATGTTATCAATTTTAATAGAATGGGCTCAGGTTTCAAATTTGAAATCGGATTTTAATTTTATGGACTCTATTGAATCGTGTCTGAAAGTTGGCCACAATAATATTTACAAATGTATTTTATAAATTGTACTAATATTTGTATTACAAAATAAATTATATTTTTAACATCATAATAGTTTATTAGATATTTATAAATAATAATTTTATTTTTTCAAAAAAAAATATAACAGTATTTCATGTGTTATATTAGACCTATCAGATTAGGAATAGGGTTTGAGCGAAATAGCTTGTTTTACTAAACCTAAATAGGATTGATTGTGGGTTCGGCGAAACCTACCTAAGTTGAAACCATTGCCAATCCTAGCAATACAAGAAAATATAGCATTTATGATGTATAAATTATAGTTTTATATATGCTGATCATAATAATATTTAAAGATAAAAAAAAAACTGATTTTAAGTTATCTTTATTAACGCATGTAGAGAATTTATTGTTGATAAGTAATATATAAATTACACACATTATTCTAGGAATTAAATAATCAAACATTATTGTGATGATTTCCTAAAAAGTTTATAAAATATTTTATAGAATTATTGATAATATTAATACATGCATATTGGTAGTTTAATATTCGAAATTTCCAAATCCTCTCATGAATAGGGTTAATTACTTGAGGAGGTTGAGGCTAAACGCAACGATGATATTGTAGGCCGGCTGCGGAATGGTAGTGTAGGATGTATATAGGGTGGCTGAAGCCTGAATGTTAGTTGGATTCTGGCGGGCGTAATTCCCGAGTCTATCGCCCAACCGCCTTCCTCATCCACCTATTCCTACCTACTAATTCTCCATTCAAGCTTTCGCTACCAATTTTAACCAAAATTTGATTTCGTTAAATTCCAATTGTTTTGAGGATTTAATACAATTTATCGTATTTAATATTGTAAATGAACAAACTACTTATAAAGAAATAAATTGTTAATTTTTAAAAAATTCATGAGGGTAAATTACCCTCTTTTTTTTTTAACAGGTGAAGTAATTTGCCTATTGGGAATATCACGATTGGTTGTTTTGCATTTTTCCCATTAATTATATGTAAGTAATATATATTGTCTATATTTATTAATTGATTATTTTAGTTAAAAAATACTACCTCAATTACGAAATAAATGTATTCAGTTTACATATTATTTATATGGAATCAACTTAACTCGATTCAAATTATAATTTTTGACTTGATATGCTTTCCTATTGCAGGCTATGCAAAATTGAAATGTTAATTAAATCGCTTTCATTGGACATACGTACTTCTAAAAATAAATGATGGGGTTTTTAGATTTTGAGAAATGTATTGAGAATCTTTGGATAAGAAAAATGTCTGCATGCTACGAGTTATGATTGATTCCTTTCCATTTTGACAAATTCTACAACATATGCAACTGCATCGGATGTGTATTGATTGAAATTTTCTGTCATTTTAGTATATGTATTTCTTTTAAAATTAAAAATTATAACTTAAAAGTATGACTGCTTACAATATATGCACAAAAAAAATAACATTATATATAATATAAAAATAGGATAAAAAAATGTTTCACTACTCGAAACTACAAAACAACTTCACAACTTATATAAAATTTTTGGCCATTAAAAACAGTGTCAAAGAAAAGAAAAAATGAATCTTGAAATCCAAACAGACCAGCTGAGCGATATGATTGGCCATGCCTACCAAACAAAAACACTCACTGCCAACTCGTTCAGCTATTGTCAGCTTTTCCTGTGAGGGGTCGTTTGGTTAGTTATCTTTCATTCTGTGGAACAGCAAATTGATACTATGAGTTAATTAAAGGAGGACAGACAAAAATCACCCGTGGGATTCCCCCCACATCTTTAGAAGATACCCTTCACATTTACTACTCCTCCCATTAGCTAACCAATCAGAGGTCACCATGTTGACTTTGGGTCCCACGCTGGCCCCACCCTGCTTAAGGTTGTGTCTATACTCAACTGCCACCTGTTCAAACACTTCAACCACAAACATGTTGATGTTCAGCTTTGGGTTCATGTTGTCCCTCACATATGCAAAGGGCAGTTGATCTCTTGGGTTGAATGCTTCCAATTCATTGAACATAAGACAGGAGAAGTGATTGCTGGCTGCACTGTGCTTCCTCAGGATTAGAGCACTATCTGGAACATCTGCAGTTTTTCCATAGATTTATGTTAATAAAAGACAATTGCAACAAATGGAGATGATTTTCAAGAATGGCAGCTCAAGCATCAACGAATGAAGAAGAAAGAGCAAAGCTTAGCTGTCTTTAAACAATTCTGTCCTTGCAAGTTGTGTCCAAGAATCTTACTTTTTTTTGGTGATTCAGACAAGAATCTTTTAAAGGGTTAAAAGAGGAATAATTTGAGAGAAAGAAGAGTCCAGAAGCAGAAAAGCACACTGCATCTAAGAACGCTCAAAATTAAGAAGCTTGTCTTAGAAAATACACTTAGTTAGAAGCCATTATAGGTAAACCTTTTGTCTTATCTTTTACTTCAAGAACTACAACTCATACATCATGAGAAAATAATTCTTGAAAATTCTGTGGGGAGATAATCTTATCCAGTTTCTGCCCTTTGTCGTTTTCTGCAAACAACGTATGGTCCACCCATATCGAACAACTACTTTGTCTGCAGAATTCAAAACATTCTTTGAAGACAAAATTAACTAATTGCTGCAGAGGAACAATCACAGATGCGGTAATTATACCTGTGGGATAAGGCTTGTTTGAACTCCATGGTTCCAAGCCGTTGTCGCAGTACGTCTCCATTTGCACCTTTAGTCCATTAACATCCCGCCATTTCTTCCATCTACCAGTTGCCATTGCCTCTTCCATTGTATGAAGGAAATACGGGTGTCTAGATATAGCCATGTCCATGTTCTCCTTCACGAGTAGTGAATGGATCAAAAGAAGCGGATCGATCACCAGCTGCAGCTTTGCGTCTATCCACATGCTGTATTTCGAGTTTGGAAAAAGACGGTGCACTAAATATTTAGGTATCACTCCATTCATTGCAGCGTTCTCGTATAAGTGCTCGCTCGAGACCTTAACAACCCTCCATGCACCAATCTTGTGTTCCTCGGATTCTCTTGAAGTCATTTTGTGGAAATGTAATGTCTTGAGAGTAACATCATCTACAAACATGAAGAAACATACGTAGTCCAGGGTTTGGGATCCTAGGCCCCTTGGCTGCCGGATTTTGTCGTGATCATTGAATATAGCTGAGGCTACAACAATCCCGTCGCACTTTTCCATGGAAATTTGATCTGGAAATCCCACAAAAAAGCAACAAGAACTGAGAAAGTCAATTATTAACATAGATTTCAGTAAAAAACAAGAGAAGAAAAGAGCCGTATTTGTTATAATTGAAAATTAACCAGAGCTAGTGATCGGAAAGTCTCGGAAGAATCCACATGGGATTTCATTTTCAGGTTCATTCTGGGGATGATCAAAATAAGAAATCCTCTTGTGAAAGCTCAAATTCCCACCAAAACTGTCAGCATTCCCCTGCATATACCTCAGAGACCGTGCCCCCAAACTCGTGGAATTCTCCAGTAGTCGATGCATTTCCTTGACGACATCCCAGTAATCTAACAAAACCCATAACGCAAGAATCAGTAGTAGTCTATAAAAAGATTGTTATATGGTGTCGTGGTCTGTTTGTTTGTTTACCTGAGAAGAAAACAGGGGAATCGCAGGAGGAACGGGTGGTGGGAATGGCGTGCTTGTGTTCTCCATAAGTGGAAGGATAAGAGAAGAGAGGGGGCTGAAGAGGGTCGAAGGGGGATGATCTGAAAATGCATTTGGAGGTGGAGAAAGTGAAATGGAGGGCCAAGAAGAGAGAGGAGAAGAGGTAGATGAGAGAGAAACAGAGGAGCTTTGATTGGAAGAGGGGTGGCGTTGAGAATCTTGCCCTCCCCATTTACCCATCACAACCTTTCTCATCCAATACCCATCAGTCCTCATCATATGCTTTTTTCACTTTCTTTTTCTTTTTACAAAATTATTATTATTATTATTACACATCATAACATAAATAAATTTCCGTAATAATTCTAAATTATTATGGGAATAATTCCAAGTTTTCGATGTTTTCCTGAAAGACAAAGGACAATGAAACTTCTTCTCCAACCTGTCCAAAGACAATGTCAAGGTCCCCCACCATGTTCTCCTCACATTAAGGCTTCAAAATTTAGGTTGTCCGAACTTCTTCTACCTTGAAAATTTTAATTCAAATTGAATTTAATCGGATATGAATTAATTATACAGTGACAACATGATTGATTAATAAATTAAAAAAATAATTAATTATATACCAAGTGTATCGCATTTGTTCTATCATTAATTTGATTTGATCGTATCTAACTTTAGTTAAAATTTATGGACCAACTCACATTCATACTTTACGTGGTTGTTATGATGAATCTGATCCAACTCAAATTCATACTCAAGGTGTTGGGCCCAATTTCAGTGGATAATGGGCGGCCCATGAGAAGGCTGGGCCATATTATTACTTGAGGAGCACGTCGCCCACTCTTTTGTCCCTTTTGTTTTAAGGATGAGTGAGGTGGAGTCTGATGCACGTTGCGTGAGTGATGGTAACCGTATGTGTGAAGGCGCATTTGTTCCAATCAATGCCCAGAAACATATTGCATGTGAAAATTTTTGTTTGGACATCATTAATTATGGTAACGATATACTCTATGTGTACCCTTATCCTATACACACACATATATATATATATATTACAATCTAATTATGTTTCTGTGGTTTATGATGAATAAAATTATGCATTTAAATTAATTTATGAGTTATAAAATTAAGAAAAACATATTTGGTATTTTTGCAAATCCATGTGAAGTTTTATTTTTAAGTATGACTATCACTAAAATAATTGAAATACTACCTCGTTCTTCACATTATTTATTCTGATTAGGTTCTCATCGCTAGCAATATCTCAACAGTAATTTGTGAAGTATGAAATTTTTACTATTATTGGACGCACTTTTTATTTCACTAGTTTGAACTTTGAAAAATTCACATTGAGGGCATATCTTAATTGTTTTTTGGTGAACACATATTCATATTTAAAAGTAACTTGAAGTCGACATTGGGTAAAACTGTCATCCTCGAGTTATCGAATTTCAAGTTGTACGATTACTTTTCGAATGAGTAAGATCGGAAATGAATAGGATTCAAATTACAATCTCCCAATACTTAGTCAGATAGAGCGATTTAAGAATAAATGTAACAAATGGATATGGAGGGTTACAATATTTATAATTGAGTTTCATCTGAACAAATCATATCAATATAATGTGAATAATTGAGCACAATCGATCGTAAATTATAAAATTATCACAATTCCAGTATTCAATCTTTATCGAACTGTACGAAAAAGAAAAAGTCAAACTAACTAATTCGGATTGTATGTGTCGAATTGTAATTCGTGGATGCACATCCCCAATAGGAGAAAAGCCACATGGACGTGGGTCTGGAGTTGGACCTGAGAAGATGAAGGTTAACGTCTTCTTTATACTCGGCTTGCGCGTCCCGGAAGTAGGTGCAGAGTGCAGAGGGGGGAAGAAATATCTCCTGCCCACGGGCACAACACATGTACCCCGTAAGGCTTAAATGTCCACTTAACCAATAAATGATCTTCGGCACGTGGTTTGTGGATATATGGCATAGCGGCGTACATGGGCCTGGTCTCCCTATATCTCTGAGTGAAGAGCAGAATAATACTTCCTTTTTTAATACAAGAGTTGCCTCCCAAAATTCTTAGGATCTCGAGATTTGATGTCATAGGATGATAATTATATTTTATGCATATGATTCTACACTCCCCAAGAGGTGTTGATGTAATGTACTACACAGAGTATTGGTGTAAGTTTTTTATTTTTTTTTTTCCTCCTTTAAGGATGTGTTTATATAAATTACAATTATTACCTCATACAATACCTATTTAATTTACTTTAGATTTCAAGTACCAAAATTTATTAAAGATGAGTCGAAATTTTCTAAGAGTAACTATATAAATTAGGGGCTCCACGTGATGAAAGCCCAATTTCATCAAAGATCTAATGTTCTCATGTGATCTCCATCGCGCACAATTACAGGTAGGAACACATTAGGTGTGTGGAGATTAATATGCCGTCCACACTATAGTTGAGAAAATTATGAAAACACCCTACAAGAAATTGAATTATGAAACTACAAAAAATACAATATTTAATCATGATTAATAATAAAATAGTCGTAGCAAATAGTTATTGACCACGGCTATATAATGGTTATTAACCATAGTATGCGCAAGGATGGCTAAAAGTCATGACAGATATTTTTACCATGGTCTTAGCTATGGCAAATAACTTTTTCTTGGTGATAAATCTATGTTTTTGCGTCGATTTTTATTTAATTATAGTCAATAAAAATTATTTACCACGATTTTTAGTCCATAATTATTAAAATAGTAATCAATTTTCAATATTCATGAATTTGTATTCAGGGTTGGACCGAGTCTATTCAACTTAAATCGATTTGATGTCATCATTAAATTTGGTCACCCTATATCCATGGGATCAACCACTATTTTTGAATTACATCACTTTGACGTAATTAGGCCAAGGGGCCTGATTTATAAATACCCCACCAACTCTAATTACTAAGTGAATAATTCAAATTGTATGTAATATACATAATTTTATCCTCAAATTTAACTTTACTGATTTAGAATTAAAGAGCTATAATTGGAGCGTACCTAATGTATCTCCTAATCATATTTATAACAATACACGACTTGAAGCGCAAACACAATTTTCAGAGTTTTGTAGCTCAAATCATTAATCATCTTAAACATACTTGTCTGGGGCGATTTTCCTACCATAACATTCTCTTTGGATATGATTATAAAAATTTTAAATTATGCCTTTTCTTTTACAAAAAATAAATATAAGTATATGATTTTAACTCTATTCATTATAACAAGCTATGACATGCCTCCAAATCATAAATTGTTTACAGTGCTATTACAAATTATTCATCCATATTATCTGATTGAGAGTGGTTCGATTTTTTATGGATTATACCAATAAATATTGACGTTATCTATTATTGTTGACGTGCTGATTTTGAATCGTAATAATTGTTTATTTTGGACAACTTTGTTAAAAATCAAAATAGAATTTTCTTTTATATAAAGTGAGTGATTCACAAATAATTTTGAATTCACCACTTTTTGCTTTAAGAAAATGGATTGAATTAATTGAAGTAGTGAGGAAAGAGGAATAAAATCTAGGAGAGGAGAGGTATGCAACAAAAACAATGTGCAATCGGAGCATTGAACCTGGGTTTCTGGGTAGGCCCAAACAACTACTCTCGTCAGTTTTAGAGGAGGGATCAGTTAGTTGTTCAAAGTACACTTGCGCTGACACTTTCAGTACATCTGGCGAGCATGCACGACTTACTCGTCTACCCATGTTGTCGCATTTTAATGCCTCGTGATGATCTTGGTACCAATTCTTCCACACCTACACTCGGCTACATATTAGGAAAAATAAATGTCGTAAAACTAGAATTAAATTTTTAACATTAATGCTAAATAACTCATGGAAAAAGAAATATTCTTCATCTTACTTTCTCAAAGTTCAATCCGAAGTGGGGCACGTAACGAATATCGCAACGGTTAACAATACATATACCATGAAAAAGTCGGGGTTGAAAAGTTTTGGGACGTTGATTGAATTTTCTATTATAAATTTTATTGGAAACGTAGTTTTCATAATGCGAAGCCCACAGTTTTTATAGCAGCGGCAAAATTTGACACGTGTGTTCGTTTATTCCAATTACCAAAAGTGAGAAAGGAAAAAGGAAAAGACGTGAAGGACGAAGATATTGAGGCTTATGAAATGGCCCACTGCCAGCATGCTGGGAAATCCATTCAGCGGCTGTAAGATTTCTCCGAATATGGAAATTTAAAAGCCACAATATCAATCAAAGAAAATGAAAATTAAAAGTCAAGAATAAAATGAACATGTTTATTCCACTTTTCTTCCTCTGTATTTTCATCCATGTTTCTCATTCATGCTTGCTTTATGCTTATAATATTTACTAAAAAAATAGTCGGTGTGTGCAAAATATTTAATATGGCATAATTCCTAAAATTCATATCAAAATCTAGTACCACGATTTGTATTTTTTCATTGGGGTTGCTCCGATTTGGACTTGATCCAAATTTAAGTATGTATGAATTTACTGTGATCAATCCACGTGAAAATCATATTATTCACACACAATTGCGTATCTGCAAAGATAATGATAGGACAAGAAACATATATATATATATGGGCAAATAGATTTTATAAATTAAAATAATAAAAAGTGTTATAATCTCTTGAAGATGATATTCTATGATTCTTCCCTCCGAATTTTAATTCAAATGCTTGAAATTTGTTCTTGGGTGTGGAAACACAATCTTCTTCGAACTTGTGGAATTAAGAAAATCACATGCCACCTTGAAATATGGTTCAAGGCTTGTAGGATCTGATGCCGAGAAGATGTGAAATATTTGCGTTGTAGAGCTTCATGGTGGTAGTGGAGTTTTGGACTTGAGTCCCTTAGATTTGTTAGTATTTGTATTGTCTTATGTTGTGTGTTGAATACCTATTTTTATAGATGTGAATAGGGTTTAGGTAAGTTGAGCTGATTTCTGTTGAGTTTGAACACTATGATTTAGGACATGGACCCATCAATTAACATGCCGTGGTTGAATATGTTTTAGGCCACTTAGTCAATCCAAAAAATATATATATATGTATCATGAATTGACACATGAAAATGCGTAATGCTAAATTTGGTATAGACTTATTGGGAATTTGTGGTCGAACATATGTAAAGACACTAAAGTCTAATTTTTTTTATGAAATTTAATTTAAAAGACAATTAGTTAAATTATTTGGACTTTTAATTGGTAATTTTGTTCTAAAATTTTGATGTCAAAACATAAAACTAAAGAAGTCTATAAATGTTCATCTCCATGCCCAAGTTACAAATTTTACTACCCTAATATATCTTAAGACTTTTCTCTTTTACGATTTTCCACCTTAAAAGTCTTCTACTCGGACAAAATTTAAGTTTATATTCAATCATTTTTAAAAGTATATTTTAGACGTGGATATGAGATAAATATATACTTACATCATCAATATTATTCACTTTACTAGAATTCTTACAATTTTATTATCAAAGATGGATGTTTAGTAATTAAGAAAAAGAAATTGTTTGCATGTTTAGTATACCAAATATTTATGTTCTTTTCCAAGTATTTTGTATTTTAGGTAATGAACTCAAAAGTTTATTATATTAATCAAAATGCCGAACATTTCTGAGAACTCTTGATATATATATATATATATATATATATATAGTTGTGGTGTGGACCACTTATTAGCTGGGGGTTCTTTTAGTTGCGGCTGCATATAGAGAAAGTGTGTTAGGAAACTTTTACTATCCTTCAATAATATTACATTGTTTGATTTTTTTTCTTCATTTTCCCACTTCCTAAACAGATTTTATTCATTCTACGATATCTTCTTGAATTTTTATTACATGGGACCAGCACTGATTTTGCGGGTCATACTGCCTACAATTCTGAAGGGTCCTTCCCTCAATTTATTCCTACTTCATTCCAAAATCTCTACATTTTAAGAAGCTTTGAAACAGCACCAACACCCACATCAATAACACGATAAATATATTATAATTATATGATTAATTTAAATTTAACCTAACTCAATCTCAACTAAAATATTTCAATTGTGAAACACATGATTGACAAGATCTCAAAAGGAATTAATATGTACCAAGTAAAGGAAGGAAATCATGGTAAAAGAATATATTCAATGTATCTTAAAATACATATACATATATATATATATATATATATATATCCAAGTTGGTAGGTTTTGTAATATACCCACATTAATTACACCCTTATCTTTTCCACAAAATTGAAAAATGTTCCTAAAGTGTTATCAATATTTGAATAAATTGACATCAATTCTTTTCTTTAATTTTTAAATAAAAGGTCAAAGTATTTTTGGTTGTAATAAAAGAATGTTTTTCACGTAATATATATATATGTAAAATAGATATGAATGGTTTCAAAAGTAAAAACCTTGTGGTCTCCATTTATTATGTGTTAATTTCTCTTTCTATCTCTTATAGTTATAGTGTGTGGTTTTTTACTTTTTATTGGACAAGGAAGTTTTCCCCTCGGTAGTGTAAATTTCCAAGCGTAGTCACAAAGCCAGATGTCCTTCCATAGTTTCCAACGCCTTTCTTGCCTTAACTTCATCTCTCTTCCAATTCCACTTCCATGCATTAGCTTTCAGCCAACTCCCACCTCCTGATTTTCCCCTATATATATATATATATAAACCCCATCACTCCATCAACTCATCCTTCTATATAATTCATCTCTAAGATCTCTTCCTCTCAAGATTTGCACGCAGAGATGGTGGTTCTATCTCAGCCAATTGTTGATAATTTGGCCCAGTTCAAGACATGCAAGCCCCCCCCCGACATTTTCACCGGGATTCCAGTCGTAGACCTTTCCCACCCCGACGCTAAAGCCCGTGTGGTTGAAGCCTGCAAAGAGTTGGGGTTCTTCAAACTCATCAACCACGGCGTTTCAATGGAGCTCTTCAACCTGCTGGAGGCCGAGGCCGTTAAGTTCTTCAAATTACCCCAGCAAGAAAAGGAGAAATCCGGCCCTCCCAACCCTTTCGGCTACGGCAACAAGAGAATCGGGCCCAACGGTGATGTGGGCTGGGTTGAGTACCTTCTCTTCTCCACCACCAACTCACACAATCCCAACCTCATTTTCCCTGGAATTCCCCAAACTTTATGGTAATTAAACTGTATATACATAAAATTAATTATTCATCCCTATTATTTCATTAATACGTACGTAAAATTTATACAATATTTATTACATGTGCAGGTGTCTTGTGAATGAGTATGTGTCAGCAGTGAGAAATGTGGGGTGTGAAGTCCTGGAGATGATAGCTGACCAACTGCAAATGGGGTCCAAGGATGCTTTGAGCAGGCTGATTAGAGATGAGAAAAGCGACTCTTGTTTCAGGCTAAACCACTACCCACCCTGCCCGGAACTCCAAGCATTGAGTGGTCGGAATTTGATTGGGTTTGGCGAACACACAGACCCACAAATCATATCTGTTTTGAGGTCTAACAACACATCAGGCCTGCAAATCTGTCTTAAAGATGGTTCATGGGTTTCCGTCCCATCTGATCACACCTCCTTGTACGTAAATGTTGGTGATTCCTTACAGGTACTTATGACCATTAACCTCCTCAATTGATTTAATAATTAGTACGAGGTTTTGATTTAATTGATGATTAGTTGATTAATTAACTTGTTGTTTTATATATCTGTTTGGTGGTTGCAGGTAATGAGTAATGGGAGGTTTAGGAGCGTAAAGCACAGAGTGCTGGCTGATAGTTTGAAATCAAGGGTGTCGATGATCTACTTTGGTGGGCCAGGTTTGAGTGAAAAGATTAGGCCTTTATCGTCAGTGATGGAAGATGGTGAAGAGAGTCTGTACAAGGAATTCACATGGTCTGAGTACAAGAAGTCAGCTTACAAGTCGAGGTTGGGTGATAATAGGCTTTCCCTTTTTGAGAAATCTGCTGCCCAATAGTCTTTTCTAGTGTGTTCTTTTATGTACTAAAAACAGGCTAATTTGCAAAGGGTTGACCCAATGAACTTTTCCTAAGTACAGTTCTTTCGTCTTTTTCCTATCACCTAACTTTTCCTGTTTGTGCTCCACTGTAACAATTATCCTTTAGTGTTAATGAAATTGTTATCATCTCTACACCTCATATCTTTGTCCGTCTATGAATCTGTTTTCACATTTTGATGTCATTAATATTAATATGTAATCAATTTATGATTGATGTTTATTTTTTTGAATTAATCAAACCATAAATGACCACGTCTAAACTTGGACGGTTTTTGGTGGGGGTGGGGTGTTTCCAGTCTTGGTTTTCAAACAAATGGTTTTGGTTGCATTATGTTGTCACAACCATTAATGTTGAATTCATGGGCAAATCAACAATACCTCAAGGGTCGCCACGTCAAGCCAAATTTTAATTTAGATTAAATTTAATCCTGCCTAAATTAACTATTTGATAAATAGAATACATTTATTATACCATTGGTGTACAGTTCAAAAAATGTGATCAATAATGATCCACATAACAAATATAATTCACTCGTCATATCATGTCATCATATATGAACTAAAAATTTTCTACTCATACATTCACCTTTGTGAAAATGGTATGGACAAAGTTTGGATTCACATGGCTACTTTAACACAGAGAGGAGAATAGGAATGTCGAAGGAGCATCTCCACCTACGAATTGAGCAGAACTGGTCGTGAGAGTCCATATCAAGCAAGCTGTTTTGAACTTCTTTAATCACACACCTTTTCTTTCTTCCAGAATGTTTTTATTACTTTGTAGAAAAGGACTCCCAACATTGAGGGGCGATCTGTCCCCCACGACATCATATGTCTCCCCCATAATATTCTTAGACATTTTGGGTTGGAGGGTCGGTTTTAATAGAGCGGTCGCATTCATGCACGCTCACTAACATTTTCTAATATTAGCCCTCCAACAATTCTTGTTTTTCATATAATTTGTGGACTTCCAATACTATGATCATACAGTTCAATTAGTTGAATTCATTTTATTGCTATTTTTACGACCTCAAGAAGAGAAAAGCAACCACAAATTTATTTCATAATCTACCGAGAAACTTTAATTCAGATTAGTTTGATTAGATCTTAATTAATTATTCGATCTGAACCAATCATATAACAAGTATAATACACTTGTCGTGTGATTAGCATATAGTTCGTAAATGATTTGATATGACCGAACTTTAGCTTGCACAAGAATTTTCATTTAACTGGTGGAGAGTTACATAAATTGGATAATTACTAAAAATTGCATAATGACTAATTGCACGTTTACATTGGAAACCTTGTAAAATGGACCCTTTTCATTTTTAAGAATAATTATACTATCTATTCATGAGATTTGGTATAATTACACGTACTTTTTAATATTTTTGTAATATTACATCTATTACCCTTGATATTTGTATTCATCTAACAAATAGATCTTTTCATTAATCAAAATTCATATAATTTGTTACAATTAATAAAAAATATAAATAAATAAAAATTCATATTTCTTTCAATTGATTTATTACTGACTTATTGCAAATTAAATAAATATTTTTTCTAACCAAATTACATTTATACATCTTTATATGCTAATGCATGTAAGGAACATCTCCACCCTTATAAGGGTACTTTGGTCAGAAAAATGATTTATTTAACCCGCAATGAGTCAGTTGGGGTAAATATAGATTTTCGTTTAATTTTTTTTTTAATATCAACAAATTTTATGGACTTTAATTAAAAAAGAGATCTATTTATCAAATAAAAATAAACGTCAAAGATACTAGATATAATTTCTAATACATAAAAAATCTACATATAATTACGCTAATCTTATAAGAGTATGGTGTAATTATTTTTATTATTATATTCTAACGTTTTTCCCTTTAGCACTCTTCAATGGAATCGTATTTAAAAGGAAATCCAGCTGGAAAAATGAAATTGTTCGTGAATATTCCATAAAAGAAAGATGAGAATATTCAAAGCATGAAACAGCCTTATGGTATATTCTTCTTATTGCGACTTTTTATTAGTAGACAATTTAAGAAAAAATCATCTTCAAAATTTGATCTCAACTAAAAATAGGGTTAATTTGGAGTTATGTTTTTTCTCAAAAAAAAATTGAAATTATATTTATACCCCTTCTGAAAAATTCTTCCTTTACACCTTACGTCTCTCTCTGTTAGTGTTTAGATGAAAAATACTGACGCTAACAAAAAAAGTTACATAATTTTTAATTTTTTTATCCTTTATTTAATATTTTTATACTTATAAATGATAAATATTATATATATATATAGAGTGAGGTAAACATTATTATAATTTTTATCTTATAAGTACATAACTATTACATGTGAATATTAAATGACGGGCAAAATAAAAAAATGTACGTCATTGTTTTGTTAACTTTAATATTTTTCGTTTAAACCTTAAAGAAAGTGGATCATGATATGTAAACCCGTAAATTTTTAAAAGGGGTGTAAGTGTAATTCTTTAAAATATATTTATGAAAAAGTATAATTTGATATTTTGAGGAAGGTAAGTGTAATAAATTGCATTGGTCTATCCTCAAATGTAGGTATGTCCATTTTGTAGCTTTCCTTGCATCAAATATGTGGTAGCCTCATTTGCGTGTCAAATTATTATTTATCAAAAAAAGTAAAATAATAATGTGAATCGACCTCCAAACAATATCCATTAGGAAGTAAACAGAAGAATCAAAAATCCAGTTTTGGAAAACAGAGAAATTAGGATGAATGATCCAGAAATAGATATGCATGCATGCATGTAGCCTTGTAGGAAGGTGCATTAACAATTCCAACACACATCCTCATCGATTAGACTTGAGATTTGACTTCACATCCTCACATCCCCTGTGCTCTTGCTGTTGTTGACGCCGCATTGCATGCTAAATTAATCAAACTATTCCATATTTTATTGAAATTTATCTCAACTCAATTTCTTAACTTAATAAATTAAATTTCAACTTAATTTTTTAACTCAGATTCAATTACCAATAACGCAATACAATATATTTGAAAACATTACATCACTCGAATTTGAGTCGCCCCCAAAATTCGTTCAAACTCGATTTGATTATTAATTAAATTAAATTAAAATACAATTGTTTAAATTTAAACAGTAATACATTTGAGTGGATTTGATTTGCGGTTAAGTTGATGTGGATGTGGCATAATGTCATGTACCTACATCCCTATCACATTGTTTTACTATATTTGGAAAATGGCAGGTTTTGCATCAGCTGCACTAAATATTCCCAACACTCCCATCAAAATTTATATCAACTTAGGCAAGGCCCATATAAAAATTACAAATTCACACACCTTTGCCCCCTTCAATTGTATTAATGTAATTAGCGTTACACACTACATTCAATGTGTGTGTAAAAATATTTAAAAAATATAAATAATTAATTTTTTTTATTGATGAGTTGATTGTCTGTCATGGAATGTGGCGTCAAAATATACAAAGTGTCAGACAGGTTGAGGTGTGTGCAAATTGAGGGGCAGTTTAGTAAATTTATAAAATACTGAAGGGATGTAATGGAGTAAAGAATAAGCTTGAATATTTAAAAAAGTTGTCTTTTATAACAGTATTAATAGATAATTTAAATGCAGGGCACATAGGTGATGTATCTTAGTAATTTGCAGTGGGGTGACATAGGATTTGGATTATTCAACATCTTACTTACTTAATTTCTTCACTTAATACGTATTACGGTTAGCAACAAGATTTTTATTTCATATTTACCAACAATATACGCAAAAAAGAAAAAAAAATTAATTATTTTCCACACTGTAAATAACAATTGCTTAAATATCATAGAAAATCAATACTTTTTACCACAGACAAACAAAATTGATGGAAAAACTAAAATTTCAACCACGACTAATCTGCTAAAATATCATAGTCAAAATCCACTAAATCTACTGACATTAACAAAAAAATAAAAAATTACGCTCAATTAACTTATTACTGACGTATTCCGGGTCAAATAAATCTTTTTATTACCAAATTATCCTCATACGTCTTCAGGCGTTAATGCATATGAGAAGGTATATTTTCACGATTATAAGGATATTTTAGTTCGAAAAAAATTATTTGACCTATAATAAGTCAGTAATAAATCACTCAAGTGTTTTATTCAGTTTTTTCTTATTAATTTCAAACTATAAGGGGTTTACGTATAATTATAAACATTGGAGAAGAGTGTAATTATCCCTTTTAATTATGACCAAATTATATAGCACAATTTTTAATTGTGATCAATTTTTTGGCCTTGTTTGCAAAATCAACCATTAATAGCCGTTGTGCAGTCGTTGTTAATCAATATTTTTTAATTTTTAATCATTTAAATTAATAATGAAAAAAAGTTGCATTTCTTCTAATATAAACATCATAGAATTTTTTATGATGTAACATGTGGAAGAATAATTTGGTATGGTGGAATGAATCCAAATCCAAATGTGGATGGACTGTGCATTATTTATTGATAAATCTACTGATACCAAAATGTTACTACTGTAGATAGCCCAACATTTCCTAAACTAGTTAAGTTAGTACTCCTTCAAAAGCCCAGCTTCCTTGGTACCGCCCACTTAGAGAGGCCCCTTTTCCTCTTCCAACACTATTTTAAAAGTTCATATATTTATAGAAAATATTACAATGGATTTTTTTTATTTTTTTTTACGTTTGTCATAATTATCAATACTCTTTTATTATTTTAAAAATTTATAAATACTCATCTAAAAATAATGACCGTGTAATAAATATCCCCTTGCGACAATTCATTGTATTGGTATTTGTTAGATAATTGTTAATTTTCAGCGAAACTTGTAATTTTTTAAACAATGAAAGAGTATTTGTAATTATGATAAAATCTCAAAGTAGTCCATTGTAATTTACCCTAGAAATATGATATTTGTTAAGTTTTATTTTAAAAATAAATATTTGAAATGTTCATAATATGTTACCCATGATTAAGAATTTTTGAAAAATAAATTAAGAATTCATTATTTTTCTATTTTTTTTAGAAAAAAAATAGTGCATAAGCTCATAAAAAATCGTACTTTTAGATCTTATATGGTTTTTTTTTTTTCTCTAAAAAACTTACTAAACACTAATTTATAAATTTATCTAAACACCCTCTTAGATATATTTGATTGTTCTCATTTGTTAAAAATTTTCGCATTTTAAAAGATTATTTCTTGTTTATCTTTAATGTGAGAAGAAAATTTTCGCATTTTAAAAGATTATTTCTTGTTTATCTTTAATGTGAGAAGAAAATTACTTGAATCGAATAGAATTATGTCTTAGTGACATTTTGTTTATATAATTACTTTATTTAGTCGAATAAAGTTTGGGATCAAAATTAATTGGTATTTCAATGATAAACATAAAATTATGTTATAGACAATGACATAACGTGAAATGAATTATTATTCATGCAAACTATTTATTTATTTTTATTTTGAGATTAAGAGGATAATCAATGTTTTTCTATATGAAAAGTGCATTTAATACCGACCATTAATTTTTTTTAAAAAAAGGTCAAATTGAATTTAATCATTTCCCATTCTTACACGGCAGAAAAGTACAAAAAGGGTATTTGACGGCTACACAATAATGCAATGGGGAAATGCATTTAAACCTAATGTTTAATCCCGATTTTAATTTTAATTTCAAAAATAGTTCTTTATTTTTAATTAATTTTAAGATAATCTTTTTTATGAGATTTTTGACTAAAAGAATTATAACTTTTTCATATTACCTTTATATTATTTTGATCCCCCACTTTTAATCGTGAAAATTAAATTATTTTTTGAACTAAAATCAAAGTAAGCCATCATTTTCCCATTCTTCTCACGGGTAGGCAACTTAGTGCACTAACATTGCAATAAACTTGAATTAGTATTTTACGTAAAGAAAAAATTGCAAGTAATTTTCTTATTATATTATAAATAAATAAATTATTTTAATATATAAAATAATAATTTATTTTTTTATATTTTTAAAATATAATAATTTATTATTTTATATTTTTTAAAACAAAACTATTTTATTTAAATAAACACAAGATAATGAATTATTATTATTTTTTATAAAAAATAATTTACTTATTTATAACGTCACGATAAACTAAATTGCATTAAACCCTTTTACAACATTAACAAAATTGATCTTTATATTATTATCGACTGTGCACTAGGTTTAGGACAGAGGAAAATAGAGGCATTCCTATTGGTCCGTCACCTACCTTCCTGTAACTCAACCAGTGCCTGTCCCCATCCCGTAGTCTCGGTTGTTCGACGACAACTCAGTACTCACTATAAACTGGAAAGATTCGGTACCACTCAATCTGGCAAAATAAGCCCCGCCCCGACACTCGAAGCTCTCATGTGGAAAAGATCTCACCTTTCTTTATTACTTTATTGTTTTTGTTATGTTCTTGTTTTCAATTTTTCCATTTTATTCATAAATTAACGGAAATAATATAGGAACTGAAAGCAGCACGTGGTCGATCTCCACCAGCACATAGAGTGTGACGGCTCACGAACGACAGATACTCCAACACATCATACGCACACGCATCCGTGCGGCGTCTGTGTGTGTGGTAGAGACAGAGAAG
Organism: Sesamum indicum; assembly: GCF_026168435.1. Lineage (NCBI taxonomy): Eukaryota > Viridiplantae > Streptophyta > Magnoliopsida > Lamiales > Pedaliaceae > Sesamum > Sesamum indicum. The sequence goes on along the minus strand of NC_142664.1, from coordinate 551,565 downwards.
GCTGAAGAAGACTGCATCTCTGAGATTTCTCTTTCTCTGTCCTTCAGATGGCGGATGAGCCTTTGCCCACCCGCTGGTCATTTCAGGTGCTTTCTATTTTCTCTGTTCACTTCCAAATGCTGTATCTATATGTTTGTGTTTTTGCTTGGACTTGCGTTGACCGATGTATGAAAGCTTTTGATTCCGCGAATGATCGGGTTTTCTTTTCTTTCTCCTCTGCAATTACGTGTTCAGCATTCCCGTGTCGGTAGTCGAGGTAAAGCGGGCTTAGCTAATCGTTGTTCACTTGACTTCAATTGTTGTGCCTGGATTTGCCGTGGTGAAAATTCACTAGCGTCATCATTCTCCTAACAGCGGATCTCTCAGATTTACTTTCTCTTTGTTTTGTGTAGTATTTTCTTTTTGTATTTTACCCGTTACAAGTGATGATATGGTGTTGACTAATCCTGCATTTGTAATAGTTCAATTTAACTTGTCCTGATTGTGATGTATGCCAATCAAATTATTCTTTATGTTACTTTATTCGTATTTATATTTCTTGGTTTATTGACTAACAGGGTATACTGTAAATACGCTATGAATTTGTCCGTCGGTGACCAACTTATGGTTGAGTTTGGGGTCCTCTATTATATGTGTGTAATTTCTAGGAATAGATAAAGTGAACCTGTTCTCAATGAACGTAATTCCAAAATTCATTTAGGGTTTCTTTTTTCGGGTGTGCCATTTAGGAATTTAAGTTGTTTTATGATTCCAAGTTTGGGAGGAAGAGGGAGGCTAAGGCAGAAGATGGGGCTGCAAATGGTCAAGCTGTACATAGTACGACGCATTCGAATGGGATGTCAAATGGAAGTGGACGTGTTAAGAACACATCTGACTTGGCTATCTATGAACAGTTCAGGAACCAGGTACCATGCTTTTGATTCTTACTGACAAAGTTAATTAATGCAATGTTTTAACATGACTTTTGTGCTTCAGGATCGAAACAATTTAACGCACTCTAATGGAGTCCCATCTGCAGGAGTGGATGAATTGCCGTATGATTACTCCCTCACATTTTGCCAATAACATTTTAATGATTGTTGATGCCATGCAATTCTGAAAATTATAACTTTTGAAGAGTTCACTGCCTGTCTAGGCATCTCCTGAACATTTAATTTGCACTTTCAGGCAGCGGTCTTTACTTCCTCCCTTTGAGTCAGCAGAAGTCCGTGCTTTGGCAGAGAGTTTAAGTAGGTAAATAATGGCACTGTTGGCTGGATGCTGATAATTACCCATTTGTGTTATACCATATATCATCTTGATCCATTTTATCCTGTTTATTGATATGTAGATAATCTTGTCATCATTTGCAGAGACATCATTCGAGGTAGTCCAGATGTTAAATGGGAATCCATAAAAGGGTTAGAGAATGCCAAACGGCTACTCAAAGAAGCTGTTGTTATGCCGATAAAATATCCAAAGTAAGTCTTAAAATTGAGTGCCTCACCTCAGGCATAGTATATTTTTGGTCTTCTGAAAGTGATAAAATTTCCACCTCTACTTTTTTTACAGGTACTTCACTGGTCTTCTGACACCATGGAAAGGCATTCTCCTTTTTGGCCCCCCTGGAACAGGAAAGGTTTGTGTCTCACTTCTCTTTCTGTTCTTTATTCACTGAATGTACTATATTGTTGAACAATGACTTACTTCTACTTCCTGTGTCCTTGAATTTTGTTATCAATATGCTGAGATGGTTTTATTTGATTTTGGTCTGTGAGGCATACTGCTGCCAGTAGAGCTTATCCCGGTTATCCGATTTGCTCTAGTTGGTTTTTTCCATTATTACATAGAATTTGAACTCAAGACTACTGAAATCCAGGATCCTGCGAAAATAAGGCTTTCCCCATGACCGTTTACAATTTATATTGAAGATATCAAGATTGAGCTCAGCTCTACTAGTTGCAGTTAAATATTCTTTTTCTTCAGTTAGTTTGATTGAGCCTTTCTCCCATAGTTCCCTGTTTTCTGTATATGCCCCATTGTTGATTTTGCGATGTTTTAAAAAATGAGTGGTAGCTACAAACACATCATATGTCCTTTTTCATCTTCCAAATTACAGACTATGCTGGCAAAAGCAGTTGCAACAGAGTGCAAAACCACATTCTTCAACATTTCTGCATCATCAATTGTTAGCAAATGGAGGGGTAAGATTTTGTGCTTTCTCACTTCTCTTATGATCATCCTTGCTTGGATCTGCTCGGCTCATCATGCCCTGTTCATTTGATTCCTGCTATGACTTATATTGATAATCTTAGTTGTTTTGCTTTCTTTTTCCCCTTCACTGGTTATATTTTTATCCAGTTTGCAAATCAAATTAAGAGTAATTAGACCTCTTTTTTAGCTAATATCAAGTGCACCATATTATTAATTATCTTCTAGTTATGTGGCCGCATTGTTGTCTCTAGTGCAATTCTTTTTCAATATCAAGTGTTTCTTCTTTGCCTTCAACTGTAGCTTTTATGCAGATTATATTTGCAAGACTGTGGTTTAATAGGATTATTCTTATGGTTCTCTTCCTATACGCCAAATCATTCTAGCTGTTAAGAAGTTAGTGACAGAAGAGGAACTTTGCATTTATAAATTTTAGAAATAGAAGAACAGTTGGCACTTTGGCATTCATGTTTCCCTCAAGATATTTATGACACTTTACCTTGCAGGTGACTCTGAAAAATTGGTTAAAGTATTGTTTGAGCTAGCTAGGCATCACGCACCATCAACTATATTTCTGGATGAAATTGATGCAATTATCAGCCAACGGGGTGAAGGGCGCAGTGAACATGAAGCAAGCAGGCGTCTGAAGACTGAGTTGCTTATACAGGTGAAGTTTTCTTTATCTATAATGCAAGAAACTGGAAACATCAGAGTGTGCGAGCAGGTCTATCTTATCTGCAGGGCTAATCAACCTGCTAATCAATTTCTTCCATTTGTTGTTCATATGAACAGTTGATAGGGATTGAACTACCTATATGCTTGCTAAAAAAATTAATGGGTTTGGACTGAACTGCAGATGGATGGTTTGACAAAGACAAATGAACTTGTTTTTGTTCTGGCAGCAACTAACCTTCCCTGGGAACTAGATGCAGCAATGCTTAGGCGTCTTGAGAAGCGGGTATGTCTCCAGAAGGGTTAATGTATTATATTTTCCTAGTACAAAAGCAACATAAAAAAAGCAACTTATAGTTATAAAAATTGTGTTTTCATTTTTATAAATACTGTTTACTGAATAATTTTACTTTTAGTGCTTCTCATTTCATTTTCCTTTTTGTTGGAAGCATGAGATGCATAGTCACTACAGCATATTTGTTTTGTTGCACAATGCTAACATGATTGAGAAGTTTCTAGTTAGAAACACTAATGCCAGGCTACTTGTGCGGATCAGTTCATAATTTGTGTTATTAATTTTCTTATTCCCATTTCATAAAACAATTAAAATGTCTGGTAACCGCAAAAATGAAGCTCAATATAATTGTTTTCCATGTGATGTAGATCCTTGTACCTCTTCCGGAACCAGAAGCAAGAAGAGCGATGTTTGAGGAATTACTGCCACCAAATCCTGAGGAAATTCCTTATGATTTGTTGGTGGAGAGGACGGAAGGTTTTTCAGGTTCAGATATTCGTCTATTGTGCAAAGAGGCTGCAATGCAGCCACTGCGAAGGTTGATGACTATTCTTGAGGAGAAACAAGAACTGGTGCCTGAGGAAGGTATGCCTTTAATGGTTTTTGGTTATTGCTGTTCTTGGGAGACTGGTTAGTATAAGATATTGGAATTTTAGAGTTGAAGGGAATAGAAAAAGGAAAGAAAAAAAGGAAATCAAATATTGGTATGATCTTCCGCTGAAACTTAAAACCTTGATTTACCCTTATTCCCCATGGCCAACCATCCGGGCTTCCTTTTTCCCATCAAATATAGGATCCTGTAAATTGCAGCAGCTAGTTGTTACTGATTATAATTGGTGCGCTAAAAGTGTCTCTGGTTTGCAGAACTACCAAAGGTTGGACCCATTACACATGGCGATGTTGAGGTAGCCTTGAGGAACACCAGACCTTCTGCTCATCTCCATGCCCATCGTTATGAGAAATTTAATGAAGACTATGGCAGCCAAATACTCCATTGAAGGCTCAGATCTGGTTCATAACTGTTTGAGTTAATGTCGTTTGTCATCTTTTAAGATACTTTCCAGTCCCAATTGATATTTCAGTTCTTTCAGCTTCTTCTTTTGAGCCCGGTCATTCATTAAGCAACATTTGGTCCCAATTTCGAGTAAAGTATTACAAACATGATTTTCAATAACAAGAAAATAGCCGAACCATACATTTTGGTATTTCAAGAACTATGCTATATTTATTTAATGTAGCAGCTATATAAAACGTGTACATTTTTATGTTTACATTTTGGTATAATAAACTACAGAAAATAAATAAAAGAACCCGAAGAATAATAAACCTACGATTTAACCTGGGTGGCATTGGAAGTCAAGGAAGTACTTGCCAATTCAAATAGCCCGCAATTGTACACCATCGTTCCGTCTGGCTGCAACAAACCATAATTTCTCTCTGAAGTCGGGCCGGGCTTCATGTCCTCATTGAACAATGCAAACACGTAAACCTCTAACCTCCTATTCGGCTTCAATGGAGTCCCTTCGTTTTTCAATTGCCGCCTCAACACATTCCCGTTGTAAATCGCAGCGTTTTCCACCGTTGACCCGATTTCATCCGGGTCGCCTCTAGAAGGCCAGCCCGTTTCCGATACCCTCACTTCTATACCTCCGTACCCCATTCTTGCCATCGCAAATGTCACTGCATCCACTTGAGCATACAACATGTTGTCGTAATGTAACTTGGTGTAAGGGTCCACCACTCCCGAATTCGGGTTGAAAAGCACGTAGTCCAGAGAAATACTATTCGGGTCGTCTTTGTACGCGAAATACGGGTACGCGTTGATCCAAAATGGGGCTTGTGTAGCAGCCAAGAACCGCAAGAACTGGGGCATTATCCGGTTGAGCTCCGGGCGGAAACACCCTGCCGACGGCGGGAACGACTCCTGGAGAACTGCTAAAGAACTGGGTGTAGAAACGTGGATGAATCTGTCTAATCCAAATCGAACTAAAGCCGCGTGGATGTTCACCATTGCTGGCACGAGGTAAGAAATCAGAGCAGTATCGCCGCCGGTGAAAACCTCGTTTCCGATGGCGATCCCTGTGATTCTGGTGGCTGGAAAATAGGGCCTAATGTGGGTGTGAACCCATTGAAGGGCTTGGTTGGGATCCATCAAGATGGGTAGCATTTGGTTCTCGACTGTGACGACAAGTTCGATATTGGAGTTGGCAAATGCTGTCAGAATTTGAGGGTTGGTGTCGTAGATTCTGGCTTTTGTTAGCTTTAGAGAGCGCAAGAGATCAAGAACTCTATCCGGGGGGGGCAAATTGTTGCCCACTTGTCCGTAGTTAATGCCCAGGGATTCTACTTCTCCTAGAAAACAGAAACCTGTAAAGTTTTTAGAAGAATACAGTTTGATACAATGATATGCAAACAAGCCATAATTAGAAGGAAAAAAAACCATGGTCTTGAAATGTCGGGATCAAGAACACATGAATAGAAGTCAGAAGAGGAAGCAGATATGTACCTGATAAAGTTAAAAATAATCCAAGAAGAAGATGTAACATGGAAATCCTGCTGACATGATTTCCCATGACAAGCAGCCTTTTGTTCTTGATGAGGGATGAGAGATAGAAAACTAGTTTTAGTATTGTTGGAAATTAATAAATGGATATAGACAAGAGAGGATGTCTGATGTACGTAGATTATGCTGTGAGTAATGAATTCCTTTCTTTGCTTGTTTGTTTTTTGGTTTATTAACATCAAGGGTTTCCGGTTGGTGCCCTTTTGGCTTTCCCACTTTGCTTTCATATGCTCTAAAACCCTTAAATTATTATTTATTTATGTTTTGACAAAGTTTGTCAATTGTTCTTTTTTTAACTCACGTACCCAATATACATGCACTCAAGCTTCGGATGCAAGCTCTTTTATAAGTCAGTCTTGTGTCTGAATCGGTAGACCGTCCCCAAAGACTTCTCAAGGGTTCCTTTTATCCTCCCTTCAGTTAATTCTTTGGGCTGGCAGAGCTGATTTGTTTTAAAGTAATTTTATTGGGCTAATAACTAAGTAAGGCCCATAGGACCCAACTCCCTTCCTTTTCTAGAAAATTCGTAAGCCCATATATTTGTGCTATGAGTGAATCAAGGCCCAAGACTTTAAAGGGGGAAAAAGAAAAAAAGAGAGAGAAAATACAATAAAATGTGTAAAGCAAATGAGTGCAATGGGAATTCATTTTCTCCTCATCTGGAAACGTTGCTCTCTTTCTCCTATAATGAGGAGCTCTCGTTGAGATTTCATATTTCTTCTATGTCTCAACCTACCACCTCCACCCCCACCTCCACCAACCCCAGCAAGCGCTCCGCATCACCTTATTCCTCCTCCTCCACCACCACCGCCGGCGCCGGCCCCGCCGCAGCCCCAATTTTCCCGGCGATGAAAAAAGCCAAGTCCCAGGCTGTCGCGTGCTCTCTCGATGGCAACAAGAACGGCCAGCAGCAGATTGCTCCTCATGTTCACTTTGCCGAACCCCCTGCTCACTCCCCGATGATCGAAGACGATCCAAATGACGTCGCATTGGAGACTTCCTCTCCGTCGAACGCATTCGGCCGTGGCCTTGCTGCTTCCGCTGGAGGAGTAACCGCCAACTTGTCTCGGAAGAAGGCAACGCCTCCGCAGCCCACGAAGAAGCTTGTCATTAAACTCGTCAAAGGTTCGATTTTTTAGCTTTGGTGCTATTTTTCTGATGTTGCAATTTTTTTTTATGGGTTTAAGTCGACCCACTTCTGGGGAAGATTCGAGATTTTTATTGCCGATTTATGCTGTTTGTGCTCGTCTAATTGTGATTAAATTGTTAGGGTTTTATAGGTTTGACTGGCTGGTCTGAAATTGAGATTTTGTCGTGAATTGTTTAAAATTGTCTGAAGTTTTTATGTAATTTTGCTTATGTTTTGGTATAGACGGAGATCTAGGACTATCTCACTTTTTGATAAGTGTGGCTTGTACTTCCAAATGCATGAATTTGGCAATCCTTTAAGTTAAAAAAATAAGTAATTCAATTATTTCCAGTTTAATTCACTAACACATGCATTTTAAAAATGAACACTTAAGAGGTTTTAGGTTTTCGTCAGAATTTTTTATGAAGGAAACATGATAAATGTGAAATATGAAATGCCAATTGACAAGGAAGATGCTGAGCAACAGGAACGAGTGATAACTTCATCAGATATTCTTTTAGATGGGACCACTGCACTGTAGAATTGTGACTATTTAAGTTTCTCCAAGGGGGTGTGGTAGAGTGGCTAAAAGGATGGAGGCTTATCCTGGCCATTTTCCTGTTACGTAAGCTTGAGAAGGATAATCTTGGTTGAATGGAAATGCCAATTGTCCTGCCAGTGGCTAAGTTATGGGTTGGGTATCCTAAGTAAATTAGCTTATGACAGTTCCCCAGGAATTACAATTTTGCCTTCTTAGTTCTTACCTTTTGTCATTCCAGTTTTATGTAGAAATCTGAGCATCTTATAGAATAAGACAATTATTCAATTCAGTAGATCCATTTTATAAATTTGGTAAGCAGGTCAATCACATTTGACATACTGTGCTTAAAGCATAATATATTTAAATTATTACTTTATGCAATGAAATTCATCTGTCCAAATGCATTATCTCAACAGAACACCATATTTGTGAACATAGGGATAGTAAATGCTCTGGATGAAGTCATGAACTACTGTTGTGTCCAGAATCCATGAGGATTTACTATTGCTTGGTAACATTTGATTTGTGGGATTCTTTGGTTAGACATCTGTTGGTGCTCTTGGTTAACTAGAGGAACATAGCTTTATGAAAGTCGAGAAGTACTAGAGGATGTGAACAAACATATTACACGATGCACATTCTTAGACATGAGAGCAAACCATAGTCTTCGAAGTTTCAAGGATGACCACAAGGCATGTGATCTTTTGTGCTTGGAGCAATTGCTGAAGTATTCTAACCTTGTCTTTTATGCAGTTATAAAGTGGTATAACTGATCATAAGAATAAAAAAATAGAATTCTACTGTTTGGAATTTCAAAATAGAGCTTCTCTCAAATGTTTAAAGTTACGTTTTTGCATGCAGCATCCGTTAGAAATGCTTGTCGCATGCTTTATCTCTAAACTATGGTGCAATCTGTTTCTTTAGCTGATGTAAATGTCTTCTACCTAAAATGTAGATTTAGTTCACTACTTCAAATGAGTATTCCTTAATGATCAAATTCTGTGATTTGTTTCTCAAGCCAAACCGACGCTGCCAAATAATTTTGAGGAGAATACATGGGCAACACTCAAGTCGGCTATCAGTGCCATATTTTTGAAGCAACCTGATCCGTGTGACTTGGAGAAGCTCTATCAGGTAATTTTAGCTGTTATTTTCTTACCTTAGGCTGTATCTTGTAGAGTCTGACTGACCAACTTATGATCTTTAAGGCTGTCAATGACCTTTGCCTGCACAAGATGGGGGGAAGTCTCTATCAAAGAATTGAAAATGAGTGTGAAGCCTACATATCTGCTGCCCTACAATCATTGGTTGGCCAAAGTGAAGATCTAGTAGTTTTCTTATCACTTGTTGAGAAGTGCTGGCAGGACTTTTGTGACCAGATGTTGATGATCCGGGGTATAGCATTATATCTTGATAGAACATATGTGAAGCAAACACCAAATGTGCGCTCATTGTGGGACATGGGCTTACAGCTTTTCCGCAAACATCTTTCTCTAGCTTCAGAAGTGGAGCACAAAACTGTATTTGGCCTTCTAAAAATGATAGAGAGTGAGAGGTACCATACAATTTTTGCTTGACATTTGGGTACATGCAGAACATTCAATGATGGTTAATACTCAGTTACTTCTCTCACACCACAGTTTCATAACTAAAATTTTCTCTCCCGTATAGAATCTTCAGATTCTTTTATTAGTGCCTGCTGTCAATATCAGTCTCTTCAGAGACCATTTATGCTATGCTCGGTTTATGGAACATAGGATATCTGTATTCTAATATCATTATTTTGGTTATTCTTGTAGACTAGGTGAAGCTGTTGATAGGACTCTCCTAAATCATCTTTTGAAGATGTTCACTGCATTGGGAATTTACCCAGAAAGCTTTGAGAAGCCGTTCCTTGAAGGTACATCTGAATTTTATGCAGCAGAAGGTGTCAAATATATGCAACAGGCAGATGTTCCAGATTATTTGAAGCATGTAGAGGTGCGAAGTCATGTTGCTTATCTGCTTAGCAAAATTTGAATCATGATTCCATCCTCAGATTCTTTTATGTATTTTTTTTTACAGTAACCTTCCACTATATCGCAACTTTTGATCATATGTTTGGCATTCTCTGATTTTCCAGGTAAGGTTGCAAGAAGAACATGAAAGGTGCTTAATCTACCTGGATGCAAGTACAAGGAAGCCACTAGTAGCCACTGCGGAAAAGCAACTTCTTGAGCGCCATATATCTGCCATTCTGGATAAGGTAGCTGTTATTGTATCAATTTCAATTCTATCTGCAGTTATCCCTTTGTTATCTTTTGCTTGCGGCTATATGTTGTAATATTTATGAGCAACTTGTGCAGGGTTTCATGATGCTGATGGACGGGAAGCGTATTGAAGACCTTCAGAGAATGTATATGCTTTTCTCCAGAGTCAATGCTCTTGAATCATTGAGGCAGTCGCTTAGTCAGTACACCCGAAGAACTGGCCAGAGTATTGTCATGGATGAAGAAAAGGACAAAGATATGGTGTCTAGCTTATTGGAATTTAAGGCAAATCTGGATAGAATATGGGAAGAAAGCTTTTATAAAAATGAAGCATTTAGCAATACCATCAAGGATTCATTTGAGCATCTCATTAATATCCGCCAGGTACTATCATTTTGCCTCTTCAGTATGATTTCCCTCTCACGAGAGTGAAAATTCACTCAAACTATAATGTGTAAATATAAAAGTTTCATGTGGATTTGTGAATTCAGAAACATATCTGGTGAAACATTAAAATTTCTATGGCAGAGAGATCAATGTTCTCAAATTATCTTTTCAGTAGACCCAATAGATGGATACTAGTAAACATGTGTGATGTCATTTGTGGGTTGTATGAGTGGTCCACAATAATACTTCTTCATTGATGTGGCTCACTGATACCCTTAAGATAGACACGTATGGGGAAAAATATGAAAGGAACTACACTTTTGAACGAGTTCACTTTGTTGGAAATCTTGGTTTAGATCAATATGGAGTTGATAGCGGGAGAAAGAATAACGTGATGAGTTAAAGTTCTAATTGCTGCTGTTAGCTCGAATCTTGAAATAAAATGATGAATTTGGTGTTACTATAGCTACATGAGAGGCTTGAGTGCTGCTGAGTTGGAATGATAGGTAAGGATAAATAAGATTCTTGGTGCTTTTGGATTGGATAGGGACCTGAATTTCATACTTCTATGATGTTGGCATATCAATTTGGCATCAGTTTAATGATGTTAATCTGTAACCAGCTATCAGAATAATATGCAGTATTATATATCTTTTCAGAACCGACCTGCTGAGCTAATTGCCAAGTTTGTGGATGAGAAGCTTCGTGCTGGAAATAAGGGTACATCAGAGGAGGAATTGGAGGGTACACTAGATAAAGTTTTGGTTTTGTTCAGATTTATACAGGTACGAAAAAGCTAGTAGGCTTTAGTTGCAATCGATTCTGTTTTAGTATGGATATCCAAAATTTCAAGTACTTAAAATTTATGTCTCACTCCTCTTGTAGGGTAAGGATGTTTTTGAAGCATTCTACAAGAAAGATCTCGCTAAAAGACTCTTGCTGGGTAAAAGTGCATCTATTGATGCAGAGAAGTCAATGATTACTAAAGTAATTTCTTTTATTTTTATTGTACAGTTTAACGTTTTTGTAGTTCCCCCATTCCCACAATTTTTTTGTATATATACTCAAGGAAGAAATTGAGATTTGTTATTGCAGTTGAAAACCGAGTGTGGCAGTCAATTTACGAACAAACTTGAAGGAATGTTCAAGGTGTGTATTTCTGTTTGCCTTATAAGCCTGATGCACTTTGATTTGTTATATACCGTGAATAATTTTTAGAGAAATCCTTTCCCAACATTATACTGAGCTTCCAATGTATCTTATATTGCTAGCAACATGGCTTCATCTACAAAGCTTCCTCAGACTTCCATTGAACTGAATGTCATACCTTTACAGCTCTTGCATTGTAGTTTCTAGGGTGGCTGCTGACAAAGCGATGACATTCTTATTGATTTCCGATACATCTGTTTTCAGAGTAATCTAGGACACTAGGGATCTGTTTTGAAACCATAAGAACACAGGATCGATTTGTCTGATCCTAGCCTATATTTACACAAAATAAGATTCTACATGAATTAGCTCATATTGGAAATAGTTCGTTTCAATTAAATGATAAAATATGGCAAATCGTGAAATAACCTAGAAATGGTCTAATTGTTAGTTTCTTGAGCAAAAGAACAATACATAATGTCCATTAATATATAGATAAGGCGTAAATGTCTCATGAATTACTGAACCAAATAGAAACTTCTTTTGGTTCCAACTCTTACCTAGAAGAAACTAAATCATGCTCTGTAAATTGAAACAAAATACTTCCAAGCAAAGCAAGGAACTACTTCTGGATGATTCAACCAGAGTTTACGTATCATAATCCCACTAGATCTTAGTTGCTCCTTTCTCTAGCCTTGCTGTGTCCACTGTAATTCTTTTTCTGTTCCTTTGGATGAACTCATAATATGTTGAAAAAGAAACCACCCGCAGGAAATTTTGAAAACGCAAATGAAAGTAAGACCCATCAAACTGTTCAGTATATCCATTTTCTATATTACATTTTCTGGCAAGTAAGATTAATCAATGTCTTAATGATATTTTGAAAACTGTCTCCAGGATATTGAGTTGTCAAAAGAGATTAATGAATCATTCAAGCAATCATCCCAAGCTCGGACGAAACTCCCATCTGGAATCGAGATGAGTGTCCATGTATTAACAACTGGGTAAGTTGCTATTGTTCATTGTTTCTACATTGCTCTCAACCTTAAAGAAATTTGATTTTGGTATGAGTGGATGAATACATGCACTGTTGACTGGCTGCAGGTATTGGCCAACCTATCCTCCCATGGATGTTCGCCTCCCCCTTGAACTCAATGTGTATCAGGTTTGACACAGTTGCGGTTAAGTAAAATGCAGAGCATACTGTTGCAGACCATAACCATGTTTTGTTGTGACCAAATTGTCCTTCAGGATATCTTTAAGGAGTTTTACTTAAGCAAGTATAGTGGGAGGCGATTAATGTGGCAAAATTCGTTGGGTCATTGTGTGCTGAAAGCAGAATTTCCAAAAGGTAAAAAGGAGCTGGCAGTATCTCTATTCCAGGTTGGTCTTGTGGATTTATGTCTTCTAGTATGTCAGATATTGCTTGGCATTGGTCTGAATCCAACATGTTATTGCATCTGTCCCAGACGGTTGTGTTGATGCTGTTCAATGATGCACAAAAGCTTGGCTTTCAAGATATCAAGGAATCCACTGGTATTGAGGATAAAGAGCTGAGGAGGACTTTGCAGTCCCTCGCATGTGGAAAGTTTCGTGTTCTTCAGAAAGTGAGTGTTCAGCTGGAGAGACACTTCTTCAAATTCCTTAAATTTCTCATTTAAATGATATAATCACCCTTGCAGATTCCTAAAGGCAGAGATGTGGAGGATGATGACTTCTTTGTCTTCAACGATCAGTTTACTGCTCCTCTATATCGTATAAAGGTAGGATCGTTTTAATCAGTGATAGAAATCCATAAATATCATGGTGTCAAATTCCTGAAGGCTCTAGGAAAATGGGTTATCTGCAATCATGGCCTTTAACCCCCACTGATTGGTTGACCTACTTTACGCAGGTAAATGCAATTCAGATGAAGGAAACAGTTGAGGAGAACACCAGCACTACAGAAAGGGTATTCCAAGACCGTCAATACCAGGTCAAATTATATTCTGCAACGTTCTCTTGCTAAATCTTCGGAGGTCCTCTACTAATCAAATTTTTGCTGCACTGTTTTTACAGGTTGATGCTGCCATTGTCCGTATAATGAAGACAAGAAAAGTGCTAAGTCACACTCTATTGATTACTGAACTCTTCCAGCAGGTAATGAAAACTCTCATGTCTCCGTTGTCTCCTTGAATTATCTATCATTTGGATATCAGCCAAAACGACAAAGCATGTGCATGCGTGACAAGGAGTGAGAAGAGAGCACTACCTTTTCAATCATGGCAATAACAAGCTTTAGACAAATTAAAAGTATATGCACACTAGAATTGAATGTATTCTTATGTTGATGATATACAGCTCAAGTTTCCAATAAAACCAGCTGACTTGAAGAAAAGGATCGAGAGCCTCATAGACAGAGAGTACCTGGAGCGCGACAAAAATAACCCACAAATATACAATTACCTTGCATGAAGCATCAGTTGCTAGGTATATCATTTTCCTCGCAAACTAAATGGGAATCAGGTGCTGTTTATGTAGATGCAGGAAATCCACGACTCCCATGACAAATTGTGTACAGGAACTCATAGTGGGTTTTCTTTCTTTCTTCTTTTCTTTTTTGGGTTCAGTGTAACATTAAAGTACCATTGCTATGTTCGGAACTCTCTATCCAAGAGTACAGGAATCTACGAGAAATTATGCTTTTTTCTACTCTTATAATAGATCAAGATTTTGAGCCCGACTGCTATTGTGTCTTCAGTTTTGGGTGGACTATCATCATTGTTATGTTTCAGATGTCCATTTCTGGAGTTGTCAAGATATGATTCCCCGTTCCATAGTGGCTCCAAATGGACAGTACTAACTATTTTGCATCCGTCAAAACATCGAACTCGGATTGCAGATAAACTCCTTTTTTATCATAACCAAATTCATTTCTGTGAAAGTATAAGTGCAAACATTACGATAACTAGTAATATGCTTCGGAATCCATTGCCTTCTTGGGCATATTCCCATGTTGATAGCATATGATATCCAGGTTCATCTTGCTATTTTTTCCCGGATGTAAATAAAAATTTTATTTACAAATTTCAGGTGTAAGTAATTTTATTCAGTAATTACATTTAGTATATATCATGAACATTTGTTGGATGTTTCAAATCAAATACATTATATTTTAAAAGGAGATGTGGAATGAAATTGTGGTTATGCATAGTTGAAGCATCATCCAAGATTTCCAGCATCACAAACACTGAAATTGCAAGTTAACAATACGACTACTGAAATTCAACAGAATGGGCAGACATCACAGACTTTGAAGTCGAAGAAAATAAGGTTTATCTTGTAATCACAGACTCACTAGTTCATCAGTAAAAAGAAAAGCAAGGCTGAAATCTTTGGTGCCCATAGAATTCCAAGCAGAACGATGGCTCACCCAAACTAAGTTGTAATCTTTGGTTACCATTGAATTCCAAACGGACAGATTACAGTCCATCGCCCCAGCTGAAGTTTTTCTGCCTGAAAAACAAAAAGACATGAACATATATCCAACAGCAAACTGCCAATTATCTATGTGGAGCACTTGTCCTCATCAGTAGTTAACAAACCAGGTAACAACAGAGAAGCCTTGGCCACTTGTGGAATAGTTTCGTTCAAGATGCATGCTACAGAACAGTAAGTAATGAAATGAACAACTTCAGACAAAATGTAAACATATTCAATAATGAGAAACTACAGAATTCGTTTTCCACTCCCATATTCCGAAGCCCTTTAACCCTTGTGCACCCCCCCCCCCCCCCCAACACGCACCCCACCCCACCCCCAACATCATGAGCAAAGGGAAAAAGGAAATAATGATAGGGAAGAAAACTTACTGTGTCATGGTGGTATCATTCGAAACTGTAATAAGTGTGTAGTGCACAAGGCCGTTGGTTCCATATGCAGGTATCACTTGGGAGGACTAAACCTAACTGCCTACAAACTACAATGCAAAAAAGATGGGAGAAATAACCAAATATCTGGACAGAGGCAGTATCTCAACATGTGTAGCCATTCTCACCGTGGAACAGGAAAAACAAACCAAAATCTAAGAAAGGGCCAAAAACTACTACTCTCAATGAAAATATTGGCAATTAACGATGGCTGGATTCGTGGTAGACTGCAACCATGACGCCAATGCCATTGTACTCCATTCACATTGCAGCAGAGGAGTCATTGAAATGCATTTTCCAGGCTCTAAGATTGGGAAGACGGATGAATGATGAGGAAACAACATAACCAAAATGACAATTGCAATTAATCCAAATCAATTAAATGATCTCTCTCAAAGTGTGCACTGATGATCCCAAATGGATAGGAAAAGAATGGATCTAACTTTTGTGGTTGTCAAATTCAAGATACATCTCACGAATAAGTGTAAGGCAAAAATATAAATACCCAATTTTTGGAACCTTTATATATATTTTATATGACAAAAGCCATCCTTACAATAACAACTATCTAATTATAGAACTCTATATATTTAATATGCAACACCAACACCAAGCACAAAACAAAAGCAAAAGACATCCAGGTTCTAAGCAAACAGAACCTGTGCACTTGACGGAGTCAAGTCAAATAGGGTCCCAGGTGCATCCACCATTTGCCACTGAACAGAAAATCTGCATTTCTTTTCACAAGGTACACTTGGATACAGCTTCATGATATGGCCTATGGCAACATGAAGGTTTCGGCCAACAACATAGATCTTGCATGCCCAGCAGTTGACACGAAAAGGCTTGCATATCTGCTCTGGTAACGGAGGTCCTTCTACGACATCCCAAGAATCGTTCTCTGAGTCATAGACCTTCAATTTTGTCCTTTCATGCTCTGTAACTACAAACAAGTGCCCATGTATAACAACACTTGAACCGGTCCAGCCTTCTCGCAGTCCAGCAGCCATATTCTCCCAATTATCGGTTAATGGATCATAAATTTGTCCTCTGGGCACCACATAGAAGGGCCAAAACCAGCCTTCTGTTACAAGAAGCTTCCCATTAAGAACTGCTGCATCATATGAGGCCATGTTGGTCCCCATGCTAGCAACAGGTTGCCACGTCCCTTTCTTAGGATCCAATACTTCAGCTGAATTAAGCTCAAATAGATCTGCGCTGTTTCCTCCAGCAACATATATCATACCATCAATAACCCCACTTGCAAAAAAAGACCTTGCAGTGATCATCTTTTTCATCACAGTCCAACGATTCTTACGAGCTTCATACTTCAATACTAGATTAAGCGGACAATCCACATCAGAAATCACACCTCCACAAACAAAGAGGGCGCCCTCATGCGGGATGGAAACACACCTGAAACCTTGAGGGCAGACCTTGTCCTTACAAGGCATAGCAGGAATTGTATGCCAAGAGAAGTGGTTAAGGTCAAGAACCTTCCACTCAATTTTCCCAGTGCATTTGTGATACGCAAAGACAAAAAGCCAAGGATCATGGAACCCAAGCTCCTTCCTCAGGGTAAAAAATTGCTCTTTGCTGCCAAACAATGAATACCAACGTTTGCAGACAGCCTTGCAGACTGCATGTTGATCAACTGGAACACGGAGGAGGCACAATAGAGCAACATCATCAGGAAGTCCCGGAACCAAAGGCTCTCCCCTAACAGATAGTTCAAATTCTAGTGCAGGATCTAGCAGGGTGGACTGCGTCGCGGCTAACCTAAATTTTGGGGATAAGGTCATTTGGGAGTCCCCCAGCTTCAAAACCGGAGCCTGGTGTGATGAAACACGCACTCTTTGCATCTTTCTGTAATCACTCAACAGAACCTAATTCACTAAATAAAACCTTCTTTCATGTACTGTTTTCTTCAAAGCTTCATCAAACTAGATTTACCAGGGATGACGACAACAAAATCAACTCCAAAATTAAATCCAAATACTCAGCAATTGATTACCTGGATCCTCGTACAAATACCATTAAGGCACAAAATATAGATACTCCCTAAATCACAAAAAGCAGTTCCCCAAATTCCTTGGAGAAAGTCCTTTTAAGTTCTAATACACTCCAATTGATTCCAAAAATGACAAAAGTTCCAAATTCAACCTCATGTGCGTCAACAACAAGGTGATTCCTTTTCTTCCTTGGGACTTCAGCCATTAGCTTCTATCTCCACCTCAAGCCTTGAAAAGTACAGGGTTTAAGCATCCAAAAGTCATAAAGTCTTGTACGGCACTGAAAAGAAAAGCAAGAAACAACATAAACAAAACACTAACAACCAGCTCAGTCGTTTATTCAAGATTTACCATGATAATCTCACATACTCGAGAATCTATAAAAGAATAAAAAATAAAAACCCATTTCTTGATATCAGAAAACCGGACAGTTCTTACAGTATATAAAAGCTCAAAATTCAAGACACCGATGCCCCAAAAGTGACAAGATTTCAATAATTCAGATGTCAAAACCCAACAGCAGAAAGTAGAGACACGGACAAAGCAAAACGAAACTGAGAAAAGGGAACCTTTTTAGGGCAAAGTAAAGAAGAAAAATCAAATAGAAAAAAGAACTCACAGATTGAATGACGAACATTTTGATTGAAAGAGGAGGTCGCACAGATTACACGGAAACGAATGATTTAGCAGGAAACCCAAATTTTTCTTATATTTTAGGCATTTATTTAGCTGGATAAAATTGTATGGCTTTCATTTCATTATGGTTGAGTAAATTCAAAGGCATGATATTTTGATTCGCACTCGCACTCGAACAGGATAAAAATAAAATGGTCCAAAAGTGTACTACCATGCGCCCACAACCACTTTATAAATATATATATGTATATTCACATTCCTCACGCGCACTTCGACTCGTGATTTACCCCCAAAATATGTTTTATCAGCATTATGGACATACGCACAATACATAGAACTTGGGCCTTGAAATGCAATTAACATCACACGGCCCACCATATAGCCCATAATTAAAATAAATTGTGGGCCCAATTAGCTCAGATTGCAGCCCATTTAAGAAGAACCCATAAAAACCAGAATAGCCCATAGGATTCCTTTCAATAACAACTCATGTGTTTGAATATTTATAATTATAATAAAAACCTCTTGTAATTTTATGTGTTCTTCTCGTGTGTGTTTGTGTAGCATGAATCATGATTGACGTCCCACCCAAAATCAAACTAACCTTTTTCACAATGTCCCTATCCATGCTGTCATAAAATAAACTAGGATCAACTCCACATTTAATTTATGATATACAGACACCTAAATTTTCGGACATTATTTAATTCAGACATCAAACCTTTATCACTTTAAAATTCAAGGATCAATAATTTGTTGGTGGCGGTGGTAGCTTAAGCGTGTGAATGGTGAAAGGCAAAGTTGAGTTGCACGTGTCTGTCCAGAAGGGCAGCAAATAATGAATTGCATGCTTTTGGTGTGGTGTGTGCTCCACGACAATCTTTAATAAAACAAAATCCTATTTATATATAAAGTGTGTTGATCACACATGCTAAATTAATGTTTGGTCAACATAATCATGGGACGGCAGACATTAATTTTAAACATAAATCTCTACAATTACGTGATTGGCAAATGAAGAAACGTACTATGAATTAGTTTTTTCACATTATAAGTGAGGGATTAGTGAAAAGCAGAGATGATGATGATGATGATGAAGTCTGATACTAAGTGTAGATTTGGTTAATCACATTTTAATGTGGTGGTAAACCATCTGAAAGTGGTAAAAAAGAAGAAAGAAATAGTAAGTAGGTATGAATAAGGTGGGTTAGTGGGACAAGTATATGGGCAAACACGCCTAGCTATAACATGTAGGTAGTTAGGTAGGTATATAGGTTCAAAATTAAGAAAAAAATGCAAGCAATATACTCTAAATTATTTTTTTATTTAAAATAATAATAATTTATCTTTTTAAAAATTGCAACAGCTTATATCTCTGCTATTTTTTGTTCATTAAAAAATAAATTACATTAAACCTTAATAATTAGAAAGTTGTTATGAGGATAAAGAAGTAGGACGAGCTCCACTTCACAAACACATATTTTTAATGTTTTTCAGGTTGAATTATTGTTTTTTACTATGTAGAAATAGTTAGTTAGAAGAAGAAAGTGGTGGGCATCAAAGTGACTCTGTTATTTATTATTATATAAAATTGTGGGAGGAGTGACCGAATTGATTAATAACAATAATAGTATATTTCCTTCTTCACATCTTTTCAACTATTTCCATTTTTGTTGAATTAAATTATCATAAAACACGTGTTGTTTTTAAATATATATATATATATACCCCTCCATCCTCCTCCCATCATCTCCCAAGACTACACAGCGTGAGAGAGATATAATGGAAAGAGATTTGGAGCTTCGGCTTAATACGGCTTATGAGGCCCAGTTATATAGATCATCAGTAGCTGTGAATGACGATGGGAGGCCAATTAACCACATCAACTACTCCCACCACATCACTATTTTCTACAATGGTAGAGTAGTTGTTTGTGACGCTACTGAGTTTGAGGCTCGCGCAATTTTGTTGCTGGCCAAGACAGCAGATTCGGGGGCCACACCTACATTACTTACACCTACACTAGGGGTTTCCATGAAGGGATCGCTCAAGAGGTTTCTTCAGAAAAGAAAGAATAGAGCTCAACCTCATCCTTAATTCATTAATTATCCTATTATTATTATTGTTATTAACCATTCCCATTTACAATATCTATTAATAATTAATCATCCTTTTTCTACACTTCATTTTTGTTCTTTTTTATTATTTAATTTGTTCCATTGCTTTTTCTTCCTCATTTTTATATTCTCCATCCCATTATGTTATTTAATTTCTCTTTTTGGTGAATCAATAATATTATTATATTATGAATTTCAATCAATACATCATTTATTAATATTGAATAATTTTTATGTTTAATTAACAAACATTATCAGTGACTAAGCATCTCGAGAAAAGGTGGCTTGAGATAGAGAAATAAGTGAATGAGGGAGAGGTCTAAGGCAATTAGCAAGTGCCTTGAAGGCCAATTTATAAACACCATTACATAATGAGATAGGTTGAAATTGAGTCATGTGTTCGGGTTTAGGACATTTGAAAATTAAGACGATATGTGTAAAATTTAACCGAGGGTGAAGTGAGCAATTAAATAAAATATCAAGCACACAATGAGTTATGCCATGACCAACAATGTGCCAATATTTTTTATAAAAGATAGGAGGCATACCTTCACGATTTTAGAGGATATATTTGTTTTAAAGCAAGATTCACTTCCTCCACTGTGAAAGGCTGGGTTAGCATCAGATTCGTATCTTTCTGTCACTCATGGGCTCAGTGTATCAACACTTGCTCCGGGTTGATGGATTGCAAAATATGCTCATAATACCTCAAAACCACATTCTGGACAGCATCCATTAACCGCTCCTGACTTCATTTCTTTGCGGTCCCTCCTCTCGCTAGCTCGGGCGTGAAAGATTGTGGCATTAAAAACCAAATGACAAGAACAAGTAATAAAAAGAAATTAATTTCAAAAACACAAATTTTCATAAAAAAACGAAGTCAAAATTTTATGGGTGTTGACTCCACCAAAAATATTTTCTACTAAAACTTGTGAAAGTAGTGAATAGAGCTCGAATTCACAAAGATTGGTTTTAAATTAATTCCTTCAAATAAAATAAGATAAAAGATGGGGGGATTTTATTTTAAAATCTAAAACTAAATAGAAGAAAACACTTAGAGAGAGGATAAATATGTGAAGGACATTCCAATTAAAAACATGATCATGCTTAATTACACGGTTGATCAAAGATGCAAAGATGACAATCATTCATAATAGATAAATTGGTTATGATCATTGGTACGACCTAATAACTCCACAGTTTCTTATCTTATTGATAATCAAGGAACGTCCGTTCCCTAAATCTCTTATCAATAAACAACTTTAGAAATGTTCTCAAGATTTAATTTACCAACAACATTAAGAATTAGAAAGGCCTAATTCTAACCCATAAATTCCTATGATGATTTATTTAAATTAAATTGTATATTCCACATAACATAATTAAAAAATTTTACGTAATCAATTATATTATGTTACCTCTAATTATTGAGGTAAAAACAGAGTAATTGAATTTTCATGGCACATTAAACATGTCTTAATTAATGTACGCACATTTTGGGAATGGAAATATAAAAAATATTGGGGTTTTATTTTAATGGGACCGGGTGTAAGTCATGTAACAGTAGGTCACGGGATCCTTCAATTCTTGGACAATTTGCATTTTGCATCCCACTGTTGACTTTATAATTACTTTTGAGTTGTCCAAACGCAGTATAGTTGTGTTTTGTGAAATTTTCAATTTTCGCCGATCACGGAATAATCTAATTTAAATAAATAATTATTATAAGATTAATTTTATATTAAAAAGTGAGGACAAACTCAACTCAAATTTTTTTTTTCAGAAGAAAATGGGTTCACTTTTATTAATTGAGAGGAAGGAACCCAGGCTCAATTTGTTAGGGACAATAATTATGAATTTTTTTTTATCAAAATCAGGTTTCATCGAATCACATGAATCGTAGAGTAAGTATGATATATTTGTCATGTACTTGGTTATATTTTTTAAATTATAGATAAATCATATCACAAATATATTATAATAGTCATATAATTGGTTCAAGTTCAATTAAAATCGATTTGATTTAGAATTTTTCATTAATTGGGGCAAACTTGTTTAGTGGAGGTTTTATAAACTTGTAGTTGTAAGCAATGGGCCGCTACAGTTATTTGGGGCAACATTACTGAGTTTCCATTCCAGGCTTGGGCCTCCACTCCACTTCCTGAAAAGAGTTAACTATTTTCCAAGTCAAATACCGCTCTATTTTTCTTTACTCTTGAAATTGATAACTTGTTTGAATATGTGATCATAATTGTATAAAATAAGACGGTGGAACTCAAACACATCATCACTTTACACTGACTCATACAACATCAGCTATAATCATTCATCCAACTTTACATGTCTCGTTAGAATTAATTTATTTCTTACAAAAATTCAACGGCATGATTAAAAAATAAGAAGATGTATAAAATAATAGGGTATTATCTAATCTAATCAAGCAAGATAAACAAAGTTGTCAATGCCACATAATCTACCACCTCGCAATTTTGGCTTCTCAATCCAACATTAAAATATGATAAATCCCTAAGATTACCAAATAACTTAATTATTCAACCAAGAATTTTGAGCTGATCCTAAGTAAAATAACTTAATAGTTTAATGCCCGGATGAGCGACAGTGATTAAAATGCCCCTTTCGTTTGCTACATCGATGTCACCAACTCACACTTGGCACGAATCTAACGGTTTGTGTAGTATGATTGGACATCCACGTCATCAAGATTTTTGTCTGAAAATACATTTGTGTGCGTACACTTGTAGAACAAGATAATTGAATAATTAAACAAGGGGTTGGTGGACCATTCATGTCCATGATTTCATGTGCTTCAAACTTTAATCATCAGAATCTATCAACCAAACTTAAAATTTAGTTGATGAAATTGACTTCGTAATTAAGAGTTTATAAATTTAAATTTTATTATTACATAAATATTAATTTATTATTTAATAATAATTTTTAACTAATTAAATATATTAATAATTAAATTTTATAATATAATTATAATCAATTCACTCAATTTGAAATGCAAGTAGCACAAGTGAGAAGTCCATCTTAGGATATCAAGATACAAGCAAGTAGCTAGAAGTTTTCCAATGATTACTCAATCATGAATAACCTAAGTCCAATGATGGGGGTGGAGATGCTCAATTTTTTTTTTCTTTTTTTATAGTAGATATTCGTGTTGTATTTTATTAAATATTATATATATATATATATATATCTTTTTTTAAGAAAATAACTCTTTATACGCGTAAGATAATATTTACATTATTTATTAAATGTAATTATCTTAGAATAATTAATTTAAATGAGAAATATCTATTTGGACTAATATGTTCTGAATTATCTATTTTGGTCACTTGATTTTTTAATAGTTTTAATAAATTAATTCATTAATCTAATTTTTTATTTGATTAAATAAACATAATAAAATTTAAATTATGTACAAATATTGATCGAGTGTGCTCCCTCTATTAATAATTAAAATAAAATTCTACTTTTTTATTCTGTGCATTATGTACAATGTAACAGTTGTATAGTATTTTGGAGAACAGATCATATCTATGTTTTTGAAAGCTGTATACAATTGAATTTCCAAAAAAATGCCCAATAGGACCCGAAAATCCTCGTGAGAAGTTGTAATATTACGCAACTCGACAGATCACCAAGACGTAGGGTTTAGAAATCTAACTAAATAGGGGTAATAATGTAATTTCTAAAGACTCAATTATTGAATATTCATTGAGACCGTCACCCCCCCTATAAATTCCCATCTTCTCAATTACAAATACAGTTTCACCAAAGCTTGACCCCCAAGTCCGGAGTTACCCTTCTTCTCCAAAAATGGCCATGCCATTTTTGAATTTATCAGACAACTCCCTCAATTTTGAAAAATTCAAAAAGAACCCCAAGAAGCATTCCAATCTGAAATCCTTGTGGGCTTTCTTGTTATCCATTTTCATTTATATTTCAGTGTTGTACATTTTCAACCTCTCACCTTCTGCTCTCTTTTATACCACCAACTTCTGGTTTTTCATATCAAACACTCTCATTCTCATCATTGCAGCTGATTTTGGCGAATTTTCTTCGTCCGAAGACGACCATACTTTCTACCAAGAGTACGTGAAAAACACAGTAGGAGCAAAAACTGCTCCATCTCTCCAACCCCAATACGTGAAAATCGTCGAGAAAACGGCGACGAACGATCAAAAAGAAGAGGTTGATGAAAAACCGCAAGAAAAGATAATAAACATGGTAGTGACTACTGCTGTCGCCAAACATGATCAGAATCATCAAAACAAGAAAAATAAACATCAAAGTTTCATCAGGACCACAGAAACAGACGTCGTAGATGATGAAGAAAGCCGGAACAACGAAAAGCTCGATACGAAGAAGGAAGAAATGATGATCAGTATCAAGCCAGAAGTTGGAATAGGAAACCCTGAACAGAACATGGGTGACCGACGGAGATGTGTTGGGAGCAATTCGGAGAATGGTGTGATTATGGTGGCGGCGGCTGAAGACAGTGAGGAAAAGATGGTTCTGCGGAGGACGTCATCTGAGAAAAGGGATGAGGAAGAAAACGAGTTTTCAAGGATGTCGGATGAAGAACTGAACAGAAGAGTTGAGGAATTCATTCGAAGGTTTAACAGGCAGATGAGGCTTCAAGCTGCCAAGACCCGACGGAATTCTCATCAGCTGATGAACCCGATTTAGAAATCCAGGAGAGATCGTGCGCGCGGGGGGTTCAGAAACACTGTTTTGTTTGCATCTGTTGTCTTAATATTTTGCTGATGTAAGTAGCTAGCTAGAGGCTTTTAGATCTTTTTGCAGAGTTTCTTTGGGTCCATTATTCATATGCATCTCTCAACTTATACCACGTTAATTCCAAATAGGATTCAATGTAATTTACCCATATAATATTGCAAAATGAGCACATTACTTTCTTAAAAAAAAAAAAAAAAGAGTAAATTATCTGTTGGGTGGAGAGCCCACAACATTATTGTAGAAATAATACACAAATATATACAAAATATTAATAAAAATTAAATCAACATTAAGCAAAGGAAATAATTGATCAAATAAAGGCTCAAAGAGTCAAATCCATTTTTTAGGCTTTACTCACGATCACTAAGATCGGCAGCCTTAAGATAAAACCCACGATCGCACACGGTTTTGGCACAAAACCCTTGCCACAAAGGTTATAACCCTCGATCACACAGATCTTCTTAGCACACGGTCACTAAAACCTTCAATCTCTCTATTTCACAAAGTCGGACTAGTTCACTATTTTAAGGTAGAAGAAGGAGTCTCCTATTTATAGGGCTGAGAGAAGAGATGAAAATGGAAGATAGGGATCACCTTCCATAAACTATCAGCTTGGTTTTGGAAGGAGACCATCGTTGCAAGAGGAAAGTGAATTACAGAGAGGGAATAGAGAGATGTGAGATATGAGAGAATATGAGAGTTAGGTAGAAAATAAGTAATCAATCCGGGTCGGGTCGGGTAGTGGGTCGATTTGTGGGTCGTGAGCTTGGGCCGAACCGTAGCCATCCAAGTGGGTGTATTGGGCCTCCCTATTTTTGGTCATGGGCCATAAATTTTCCAACATTATCTTTCTGTCTGTTTTAAAATAATACAATTTATCACCTCACGCGATTTTGTGCATCTCACATGATTTTTCTTTATTTTTGATTTTTAATTATAAAATTATGTTTATAACCTTATTTAAAAATCATTGGATTTAATTTGAATCTAAAGTTCAAATTTAATTAATAGATCAATGGTCTAAATTTTAATTAATTCAAATCAACAATATAGATTTAAAATAGTATATTTATTTAATGAGTTAAATTCATTTTGACCCCGTGTGATATGTAAAAATATTAAAAATTCCCCCTATGATATAAATAAATAATCGCACCGTCTCCAAGTCAACTTGAACCTATTTTTTTTTAGAAACAAAGACTAAAATATCTCTTCTAATCAACCGATCAAACTAGGTCTATTAAATATATAATTATTTTAATTTATAATTATATAATATACCACCTCCTTGAAGGGGATAAATTACTTTATTTTTAAAATGATAGAAATGTAATTTGTTTTTTTTTTCTAAAAGGGATATTTTGTATTATAAGGAGTTCTTAGCATTATTTCATTTCACATATATATATATATATGTATATCCAATTTGAGTTATAAATTAATAAAAGAAAATGATTTAAGAAAAAAGAAAGACGGGGGAGCAGAAGTGCAGGCGGATTTTGCTCTAAAATACCTATATATTAATAACAAAGCAAAGATAAATAATTAGGGTGAGACATGCATATATATTGTCTAATCTTAATAATTTTATCAAGATTTAATTATACACAAGTTAAGGTGTGCGACATACCCCAAGTCTTTTTTCTTATTGATTGGAATTTTGAACCCTAATGTCATATGATTAGTTAGGTACTCTGTACTTCATATATGTATTTTAAATTTATCATTTTTTAGAATTTTCTCGACACAATTGAAATATAAAGGTTAGTGAACTGTTTTATTAATGTAATTTTGAATAGGGGTTGTGAAGAGGAAGAATAGAGGAGATGAGCAGACAGATAAGGGGCGGCCCAACCACATATGATGTGAGAGGGGATGAGCCGAGTTATTACATCCTTATGTGTTACCAAATAGAGAGAACATTGGCATGGATACATATGGGCCTGGACTCTGGACCATCACCAACCAAATTTGAAAATGAACCCACATACAAACAACCTTAACATAATTTATGGATAATTACACCCTTATTTCTTTAAATTTGATGTAATTATATGTACTTCCTTTATGTTTTGAAATTTATAGTCCTAATGTTTGTTTTCTCTAACAAATAGATCGCTCCAATAGTCAAAATTAATAGAATTTATTGATATTAGTAATAAAAAAAAATTCATATTTATCTCATCTGACTTATTGAAGGTTGAACAAATTTTTTATGACAAAATTACCTTTATATATCTTGACACACATAAATGCATGTGAGGATGTAGATTACAATTATGAAAAAATCTCAGCATACAAAAATTATTATTATATATTTGATTTGGGAAGCATAAACTGTAGATGGTAAGAGGAAGGGGAAGACATTGTGTGGTGGTGATTGGCATTAAGGGGTGTGTGGGGATGTCCTCATCTTGTGACTTTAAGCTATAAATTCCAAAAATGTGTTGGGAGAAGGGAATTCATGGAAAGGCTATAGCACTCTATGGACCAAACATCCCCACCTAAAAGAGAAGCCCAATTAATTACTAAAACACATGTTTTTTCTTTACTCGAAAGTTCTTTTAAGTGAAATACTGTCCCAAACCAATGGAATATCCCTTCATTATTTGGTTGCAAGTCTACAAAACATGTCAGAACCATATTAAGAAGATTTTGATTATAACCATATGATTTTAAGTCTGACATGTCGTAAAGGAAATGATAGTAAAAGTCGTACCAATATTATTGTAGCAAAAATTGTACTTGTTGTATAGAGGGCAATTATTTAAAAATTTTATCTAATTATACGATTTTACGTGAATTTCAGACACTAAAATAATTGGATAATTATAGTGTGTCCATTCATATTAAAACTAAAAATGGACAAAATTGAATCATAACCACCTTAACTTAAAATTTATCAAAATATTATAAGTATTTTATGGGGAGGTCATATCAAAACCCTTAAGAGATATACTCCAACATCATAGAGAAAAATATATAGATATATATAATTTATATTAAACTTGTATGTTAAGTGGTTGTTGATGTTGATTCCATTTTCAAAGTACGGACATGCACGGGGCCGTATGCTCAAATCCCTACTTAGAAGACTGCGAAACTTTTGGATCTTTGTAAAGAAGAATTAAAAACAACAACAATAATAAATTTGACAAAAAGTGAAGTAAAAAAAGTATATACATAGATGTGAAGATGAACACATGCCGTAACGTATGGGTTCTATATATGCCTTCCCCAATCCCACATGCATCATCAATCCCATCTACTTTATGCTGAGTTATTACTCAAATCAGATTTAATTGAATCAAATTAATTAGTGTATTTAAATTAGAATTTTTCCTCATTTATAAATTAAAAATATGTACTTGTTTTAACTGTATTTTTGTGGTTGGTAAGCATCCTCCTCTTATACTTCTCCTGCTCCTGCATCTGTTAATTCTAATCTTTAATTTATCTTATTTAGCTCACTTCCATCCATTTTATTAATAATAAAAGAGTATATTTAGTTGGAAATAGCTTTAATATTAGTGTGTGTATATATATATATATATATATTTATGTGCATATATATATCCTCGAACGTATAATTATTTTTTTGTAATATTTTTTAAGTCCCATGAAATAAGGGTAGATATTTTTTTTGGGTACCACAACTATGGCATGTAGCACTTTTAGTCCCATAAAACTCAAAATAACATCTTTTTAGTCAAAAAAAATATAATTTTGAATCTTTTTAGTCCCAGAATCAAAACACACATGACTTTTTTAGAACTAAAAATACATGAATATGAATTTTATGAGACTATAAACAACATCTACTAAAGTCGTGGTACCAAAATAAATTTTTCTCTTATTTTATAAAAGAACATTTTGCCCTATATATGTCTCAATATTTCTGTCTACAGTTACTGTCTTCTAAGCTTTTTGCCTTGGGAAAAATTTGGGGGTTTTTTTTTTTTTTTTATCCTTTTTGTTTTTTGGAAGTAATTATTGCAGGTATGGGCCGAAGTTGAAACAAATCAAACTGCCAACCGATTATTCTTATTTACGAAATAACAATTGGGCCATTTTAACTCTAGACTAGAAGAAAAAACCAATAAGACCTAATTTTGAGATGTATTATTAAGATGTATATGCTGATTAATTGTTAATTGTTATTATGTTCCCATACTATATATAATTTATAATTGACAATTGATATTTTTGTTTCTGTATATTTAGACTCTGGAAAGCAAAAGAGAGAGGGAAATAGGGCATGGCAATATTAGAAAAAAAAAAAATGGGATAATTACATCCCCACCCATTGAATTTGGTATAATTACACATAAATTTTTTGTAATTTGAAAAATCACACGTAGTATCCTTGAGATTTATTTTCATCTAACTAATAAGTTATTTGTTAGTAAAAATTCATTCCGTCTTCCATCTAATCAAATGAAATTCTTGAATTATAGCCCTTTTGGGATGTGAAATATACATCTTCTCACCATCCCGATAGTGTATGAGACAAATGTATGCAACCAAACCTCTCCTTAGGAGGATAGATGGGGCGATAAGTCGTTACCTTAACCGCAAGGAGGGGGATGCCGAAGGCAGGGCTAGTGACTGGAGTGAAGTCGTAACAAGGTAGCCGTGCTGGAAGGTGTGGCTAGATCACCTCGTTTTCAGGGAGAGCTAATGTTGTTGTTATTAATAAAAAAACTGAATGAAAATTGGTACTCACCCTCGATTCATTTATTATTGACTAATTGCAGGTAAAATATTTTTTTTTTTTACTAAATTACCCTTATAACAGTAAAGTTATACCTCATCACATGTAAAATAAAATAATTTATTTGACCTGCGATAAATTAAAGGGGTTAAATATAAAATTTATATTTATTTATTTTTATTATATCATCAAATTCGATTAATTTTGACTAACGAAAGCACTAATTTATTAAATATAAACAAATTTTAAAGGTGATAGATATAATTATTCAAATTATATAGAAT
This sequence comes from Sesamum indicum, assembly GCF_026168435.1. Classification (NCBI taxonomy): domain Eukaryota; kingdom Viridiplantae; phylum Streptophyta; class Magnoliopsida; order Lamiales; family Pedaliaceae; genus Sesamum; species Sesamum indicum. The sequence continues at coordinate 521,949 of NC_142664.1, read as the reverse complement.
TATGTGTAATTATATCTAACTTTAGGGAAGGGGAGTGTAATTATAAAAAAAAAAAAAGAAATCCGAAGAATGATTAGTTACTTAAGAAAAGAAAAGAGTAAATTGTTACTTATTATTAGTGTTCGTTAATTTGAGGTGACCACAAATTGAAGCTAACCTACAACAATCATAATAAGCAATGTACCACTCTCTCTCTCTCTCTCTTTGACAGTGACTTCCATCTTCTTTATCCGCCACGCTCCTTATCATTGCACCAACAAAAATATATTTAATAACAACAACAAATGAGTGTAATAAAATACAACTTAGATGTTAGAAATAGACAAACCAAAAATAAATCAATAATTACACTCTCCTCTATTAAGGTCAACTATAGTTATATTTAAATTTTTTCTAATTTAAAAAATTATATTTAATATTTTTAGATTTTACTTTCATTTAATAAATTCATTCGTTAATCAAGATTTACTGAATTTATTGATAGTAAAGAAAAAAATATAAAGATCTATATTAATCTTGAATGACTTATTACCGACTTATTACAACTCAAATAATTTTTTTTTATGACCAAATTAGTCTCATACGCTTTTATGCGTTAATGCATGTGATGAGGTATATTTTCACCGTTATAAGGGTAGTTTTAGCTTGAATTTTTTGTTTTTTTACCTGCAAATAATTAGTAATCAGTTAATTGAGGATAAATATCAATTTTTATTCAATTTTTTTGTTAATATCAGCAAATTCGATGAATATTAACTAATAGAAGGATTTAGTTGTTATATAAAAGCAAACTTTAGGGGTGTTAGATGTAATTTTTCAAAGCAGGAGAAATTTATGTATAGTTTTATTAAACCTTAACGAAGGAAAATATAATTATCTGAGAAAAAAAGTATTTTTAATGATATTAAATGAATAATGGAATATTTTATAGCAACGGTTGAGGTATGATATTAATTGAAGTAGAATAGTGGTTTTAGAGAAATAGATATATGAAGGATAGAGGAATTGAATATATTATCTCATTCTCTCCTTATAATAAAAAGAATCAACCAACACAATAATATATAAATTAGGGTATTTTTCTTCTTTTATTAGAATTGCATAATTATTTTTTACTACTTACATAATAAAAAGATTTTATAGGAGACATAAAATAATAATAATAATAATAATAATATTATTATTATTATTATTTTCGAACCTGAACCCAGCAGCAATTAGCAATTAGCAATTAGCAACTACCATAATAAAAGACATAAAACCAAGGGAAAAGAGAAAACAGGGCATCAAACGCCTCACCCCGCTGTCGTTTTGCCCTCTCCCTCGTCTTTCCATCCCACCATCGCTTATCTTCCGTCTCCAACACACTGATAAACTCCTCTCTCCTTGTCCTCCACCATTTCATTCATCATCATCTCCTTCCTTCTCCTTCCCCCAACCCCAACTAACTAAAGCCAGATGCCCAACTGAGGAAGAAACAAGAATCTAGAATCCCTTCACCATGTTTCTGTTTTCCAGATCCATAGTTTCTTGAGCTCTCTTTCTCATTCTCAGATCTTGGCTGCAGACAACCCATCAATTGTTGTCCGCATATATATTCCTACGCGGTAAAGCGATACTAAATTCTCGTCCAGATGGGTTCGATTCGGGTAGATCTGGGCTGTAGAATTCACCCCGAAACGATTGACCACTTCGACCGGCTCCCCGACTCCCTCATCCTCTTGATCTTCAATAAAATCGGCGACGTTAAAGCTTTGGGCCGCTGCTGCGTTGTTTCAAGGAGATTCCATTCTCTCGTTCCCCAGGTAGACGACGTCATCGTCCGTGTCGATTGCGTCATCTCCGACGACGATTCCTCCGGGACTTCGTCCTCTTCAGCCTCCGCTGCATCTGATAAATCCCGCTATCCCATCTCCTCCCTCTTTCGCATCTTCTTTTCCGGAATCTTCAGACCCTTGCAATCCCTCACTCAGCTCATTACTCCTTCCTCCCGCCGCCTTCCTTCACTTAACGACGATGTTGACTCCGAAACTGAGCAAAATAGCGTCACTCACCATTCACCTACTCAGGTCTTGAAGAATTTTAACGAGATCAAGTTCCTCAGGATTGAACTTCCCAGTGGGGAGTTAGGGATTGACGACGGTATTTTGCTCAAGTGGAAGGCGGATTTTGGGTCTACTCTTGATAATTGTGTTATTCTTGGAGCATCCAGTATCGTTCAGAACATGAATAGTGGCTGCGATTTTTTGGGTGCCTGTAATGTCAACAATACTGATAATGGCACCAACGGTTATAACAGTAACGGAGTGGAGAATGATAATGGGAGCATACCAGAGTCTTTTTATACAAATGGAGGTTTGAAGCTGCGTGTTGTGTGGACCATTAGCTCGCTGATTGCGGCCTCTGCAAGGCACTACCTGCTGCAGCCCATAATAGCAGAGCATAAGACACTGGAGAACTTGGTTTTGACAGATGCAGATGGGCAGGGAGTGCTGTCTATGGACAAAGAGCAGTTGGAGGAGTTGAGAGTGAAGCCTTTGTCGGCCTCATCTGCCTCGAAGAGAACTCTTGTCCCTGCTCTGAATATGAGGCTGTGGTATGCACCTCAGTTGGAGTTGCCAAATGGGATGGTGTTAAAAGGGGCGACCTTGGTTGCAATCAGGCCTAGCGAGCAGCCGAAGAAGGAGGTGGTGGGTTCCGAAGGGAATTGGATTGCCACAGCCTTTGACGAGCCGTTCCGGACAGCTGCTAGGATGTTGGTGAAGAGGAGGACTTATTGTCTGGAAATGAACTCGTTTTGAGATGGGATTCAGCAAGGATGGAGAAATGGATGTTTGAGGTAATTTCCATTTAATCACAGACCATTCACACAAGTTTCTGATTGGTTTTGCGAGCTGTCTGTTTATGTCTTTGCTTCCCTAGAAGCCATAGAAGAAACTGAGTTTTGATTAACTGGGGATTGCATAATATTATAATATATATTGCAATTATCTTTTCGCTCGAATATGATGTTTCCTGAGCTTGTTTAGGTGTTCTTGTTGGATTTTCTTATGTATCTTTAGTCGTTACTCTTATATTACTTTTTGAAATTAGACTATAAATAATCTTCATTATGCATGAGTTGATGTGTGTATGAGTATGTTTGTGAAATCACCTGTCTGGATTTGATGGGTCAGTTAGGGTCCTCTTTTACTTTTAAGGCACAATTTTAACATAACATTACATATGCCGTGCGGGATCACATATGAAATGGTTGTACATTCATCATTAATTAGTCGTCGAGAATATTCTGCATGAGGAATTTATTGTGACAGATTGAGATTCCGAGCTGTCGGCCAGTATTTCATACTCTATATGTCGTCTTCTGAGGAGTTTATATGTTTTATTTTTAGTAAGGTCCAGTTCCGTTATCACTAAAGACATTTCCTCATGTCGTATTGTTTCGCTGTCAAACTACTCTTTGGCCAACGACAATGCTTGATGTGGCATTTGAATTATATCGTCAGTCTTCATTCTTAACTGATGGGATGACTTTCGATTGTTCTTAGGCCTCAATGAAAAATATTCTTATTGTTTACTCTGTGATTGTTGATCACTTTGATATATGCCCTCATGTATGGCTGACTTTTGTCTTGGATTAATTCTTCTATGTTGCAAGGACTATGCATATACTTGCATGTATGTTATGTGCTCTTTTATCAACTCCAACTTTATTCAAAGAATGAGTTGTTTTTCTCCACATCCTGTGCATATGCTAGTTGTCTCTGTATTATTGTACTCATGCCTAACCGTCTAATATGGGCATATCCTTGACTTGTCTCTTTTCGGTACCTTCCTACTTTATCTGGTAATGCTAAATTCATCTTCGATACAAATGGAACTTTCAGGAAACTGCTGCTTTTGGTTTCTCAAGTAAGAGGATTTCCAAGTTTCAAGAAGCAGAGTATACAGTTTTGTCTTCAAGATAGATTACAAGAAGTGAGTAGCAAGGGAGTTTTATGCTTCCTTGTACGACTGCATTGTCGATCACTGGTTGATTTCGAGCCTTAGACTATCCACCTCCTACCGTGAAACCTATGGATAACAGGCATCTGCTTTCATTTTGAAACTCAAGCATATGCTTCTATGAGTGCGAATAATGCACCTGGGTTATATTGTAAGAATTATAAGCCTTTGACTCTGGATGTAATCTACAGATGTTAGTTATCTTTCTGTGAATATTGTAGGTTTGAAGATCTCATGCTTATGTGATGTCCTCCTAAAGGTTCACCATGAAATGTATCATCAATTTCAGCTGCATGTTCTGTATTAGTTGATTAACTGCCCTAATAATAATTATGTGAAAAATCACTGGTGGTCCTATTTCTGATGGATTTCATCTAAACACTTTTTACCTGGTGTTAGTTGCATCGGACGTTGTTTGAGCAGACATGGAGTTTTGCTTATTCACTTAGTATGTTAGTTGAGATATTAGCTAGAATTTTTAGATACTTTAATATTTAGATACAGATTAAAGGGTTTCTATTTAGGGGTGGAAAAAGGCCTGTAGATTATATATGGATTCTGTGGTAAATGGTATTGTGTGTTTTTACTCGTAGCATTTTGCTCTTGTGAAAGAGTAGTGTACTGTGTGGGAAAGAAATTGTTATGGCAGATTTGGTGATGGGTTCTGGGCTAGCGGAGTTGTAAGAAGGAGAAGGTGGTTTGTGTTGGTCACCAAAGGAAGCATCTAGACTTGGAGACGATACAACTCTCTCAACTTGTTCTTCTGTGCTAAGTTTCCTTCTTAAGAGTGTGTTGGGTGGAGGAGTATGTGAGAAAATCAAATGTTACTGCCCCGTGAAACTGCTGCGTCTTGAATATTGTAGAAGAGCGTGTCTACTGTATGTGTATTATTAAGCAGGGCGTGAGGCTGTTTCCAGCTAATAGATACACTCTCCAATAATTGATTATTCACATCACAATGAATCTCTCTGCGTTTTCTTTTTCTTCTTCCACTTAGATTGATTGCGGAGGATCCCATGGAATCAATTATTGAGTTTTCACAACTCAGAAGCGGCCTACTCCATTCATTCCAATTTCATTTCATGCATACTTAATGTGCATGCTAGGCCGGCTGCCGGCTGCTCCTCCAATCCATCTCCAACTCAAAACATACATATTCCAATTCTCACTTCATCAAAGATATATTAGTAGCTACGCCTCCTTTCCATTTCACAACCTTAAAACACCATATCCTATAATCACCTTCTTCCAACTTCCCATCCATTTAAATCACCACAACATTCTCGGAGAATTCAATTAACAAATGATAGCATATTAATTTCATCAAAACACGTACACCCACCACCACAATATCAATCTATTTTAATTTGGACTCTGCTGGTAAACTTATCCCGAAAATGCATGCATGGATAAATGGGTACGAAAACACGACCTAATACCCGCCCCTGCACCAAAATGCTTTAATTTGCTCCCACCACCATTTCTGGCTATATACTTCCTTCTTCCTCCTCATCTTTGGTTACCTGCACAAAATTAATTTTAGTTAGCTTGGAAGTGAAAATAACCTACAAAATTTGAATTAATGCCTATATGTGCCTGTACTAATTAATTCTCCTTGATAAGACGTTGAACCAAAGCAATTAACAGCTAGGTCTACATACATAAGTGGGGTATTCTCGGCTTTACTCGTATACACGACAAATGTATTACATAAGAAGAATGATTAATTACATAAAAATTAAATATTATAACAATAGTACTCATTACAATATTCTGGCATGATGAAACCAGCTGATCATGTTGCTAATCTCATGATTAATGAATTTGACAGCACGACTTAATTAGCTCGCTAGCTAGGGTGTCAGCAGTGCGTATAATGAGGCAACGAGAATCACAACCATATTTGCAGCTGTCTGGAATGTATATGAAATTATTAATCATTTAATCAATCTTCATATATATATATGTGTGTGTACCTAATCATACTTGACATGATCAAGATGATGAACTCAGTGTTTTATCCAAACATGACAAGAATATCCCAACGAAATAAAACTCAGAAATGCTGATTGGAAGTATTTTGCAAACGGAAACACCATAATTAAACTTCAACTGTTCATAATTAACAGCTAAATGACATGATTCGAAGGAATTAATTACATCTCAAGTGAATTTAAGAGAATAATTTGAATGAAACTGTCAATTGGCAGGAAATTAGCTAGGGTTGTGTGGTTATGCCATGCTAGTCCTTCCCACTCACACGCACGCGCGCGCACACATATATATATATACATACATACATAGACTAATCTTACCTAGAGAACTATACTGGAACTAATGGCAGCTTCTGTACATTGATAATTACACTAACTTGCTTCAATAATAGCAGATAATGAACTCCAACCTCCATGATTGATATGATAATAATATTTAAGAGTTACAAACTGCTAAATAGCAGTAGAAAATTCCAACTTAGTTTCTAACATTTGTACTATGTGAATTATAATATTTTCATTATAAAACCAATAAATGCGACTTCAAGCTTCATCTTCATTTTCTCCAACAGCTGCAACAGAGTGTGAGGAAGATGGCCAGGATTTCATAATTCTATTGTGTCCAAATGAATTTATTTTTTTGTTTCTGAAAAATCTTATAAGTTCCAATACTATTTATACAACTAATCTAGGATTTCATAATAAATTTAGCACTCTTGATACCAAGACATATTTTTAGATAAGCTTCCTTTCTAAACCAAACAATTCTTCTCTCCATCATCATGAGTAAGGTGTAGCAAAAGAAAATAACACACACAACACGCACATATATATATATAACATGACAGCCACTCTAAATACGTACATATATATATATATATACTGTGCTGTCTGGAGCAATTTAATTCAAAGACAGAACCATAAATTCCCTTACACCATTAAATGTAGTGTTTCGTCTTTTAGTCATCAAGTTGTTGGTTTAGTACGTAGGTACGGCTTAAAGCCTTCTAATTTCAAATGAATGTGAGTCAAAAAACTAACTACATTGAGTCTCAAACAAAATTAATAATTTAGTAAAAATGCGTATATAATTCGATATTGGAGAGAAGAAGTAATTAATAAGGTAATGAGGAATAATAAATATTTTTAGTTTCCCGATTATGTGGTTGGTGAGGTAAGTTAAGGGTTTTGGCTGGTGTAATAAGTACGTCTTTTGAGGTACGTATGGGCTGTTGGACTCAAACCCTAAGACCTGTTGACTAAAAACTGGACAGAGCGCCGATGGACTGACAAGTGTTCAACTCCGGCTGCAAAACTGTGTCGTGACTGAGGGATCAATGGTGGGGGCAGTGCAGTACTCAGAATTAAAAGGGATCCACAGATAATTAAATAAGAAAGAGAATGTTGATGATCCCTTGCTCTATCCACACCCTCAGATGCTAAAGTGCGCACCTTTCTCTCCTATATCAACACCTGGCTACGCCATAGACATGTTAGAAAGGAGGGAACCAAACACAGAGACAAACAGCCGATCCCCATTCGCACCTATCTATGCTATGCTACACAGAGGAGAGATGATAAAACTATATATATGCCTTCAATTTATTTGCCTCCAATGCTCATGCCTTTTTGTGAAACCAAGAAGATAAAATCAACTCTTTCTTAGTACTAGAATACGTCAAATCCACAAGATTATAAGACTGCGAAAACCCTCAAACCCATGACAAACAATTCAGATAATTACCCACAAAAAGAATCCAACTGCAGAACCACATATATATATATATATACTCTGAGGAAAAGGAAATAAAAATTAGCATTAATACGAATGGTTTGGCTTTGTTTGTCCCTCCAAGTCAAGAAATTGTAATAATTTACCAGGAATGAGGAAGTGGTTTCAGCGGATGTCGACGCTCTTTCATGAACTCATGAGTTCTTTCCCTTTCCTTTCTGTCTGCCATTATCAGCATGAGCATCGCCATAGTAGAGCTGCAAGCGGGCATCGAATCCAGAAAAGAATTGATGGTGGCTCTCCATGGGCACCGTTGTGGTGCTGATGAAGAAGTTAGGAGGAGAACCGTCTATTGGAGGAAACCTCTGGACGTGAGGCAACAGAGACGGCGACGAAGAATTGGACTGAAGGGTCCCCCTATTAACGCCGGCGAAGCCGGATGAATTAGCATACGAGATTGTGAAGTTCCGGTTGTATTCACTGCCGCCATTTTGGTGGTTGTGACTACTGTTACTGTTCCCTCCATGGACAGCTGATGAGACTAAGTGGTCTGGGGCAAAGGAGTGTTGCAGCTCCGATTGGTGGTCTCCCGCCACACTAAACATCGCCGAAGCTGTGGGTAATTTATGCGAGTTTACAAACTGCATTTGGACCGGTGGTCCTAAAAGCCCACTAGTAAAATACTCCATGGGAGTTGATGAGGTCCATTGCCTGAGAGATTTCTGGAAGCAACTTGAGTCATTTGAGATACCACCAACTGATCCCCTATTGGGATTTTGATGATGAACTGAACAATTAGGATTAATGGAGTTATCATTATGGCTATCATTAACACCGTTAATCCCTCCCCTGAGCAGCTCGGTGAAAGAAGTGGTCTGGGAGATAGGGTTCAAAGAGGCAACATAAGAAGATTCGTTCTCTTTCTCCTTCTCCTTCTCCGAAGCAACTCTTTCCTTCGCACGCTCTCGGGCTTTTATCCTGCTTTCAGATCTGGAAAGCGAAAGCCCAGAACCTTTACTAGTTTCAGAAGTGCTGCTACAAGCGGAGGATTTTGTCACTTGCTGCTGTTGGAGGTAGCTGGGATCCCCACCGTCCATATCTACCTCAGCTGACTCGAAACCCAGTTGATCGCTTCCGCCGGTGCTCGACCTCTTATCGTCGCTCAGCTGCTTAGGTGTATCTGGAAATGGACTAATCATTGGCGGCAGCTCCGCGATAGAGCTTGCCGCCGCCTTCAGCAGCCACTCCACCGCCTTACTCGGCTGGTCGTAGCCTAAACGATCTTGCAAATCATAGAACTGAATAGCGGTGTTAACCGAGAGCCTTACCCGCCGGTCTCTTAGCCCCTTTGATGTAAGAACTTTGCTGTGCCGATCTTTCCCACCGGAAGCTCTGGGAACCCTAACAATTCGCGATGAAGGCCAGCCGTAAAACCTACCTGAGGCGCCACCAGCAAGATCGAGGCCTCCGCCAAGACCACTGCCGTTGGCGGTACTCCGTTTGTGCTCTCCACCTTCCTCCTCTTCATCAGGAAACTGGTCATCCATTTTTCCACTCTGCCCTAATTTTGCTGAGAAGAGAGTTCGATTACCGTTGCTGATTCTTGGGAACTTACATTGAATCTGATCCACCTCCATATGCCCACTTTCATGCCTTATCCCTATCCCCCTTCCAGCTTCTATGGTTAGAGAGAGAAAGTAAAAAGAAAAAGGGAAATTAGCTAGGTGGAATCTGAGTTGTTAGAACTAGGGTTCGAGTTAAGAGAGAGAAAACAGTGGGTAGGCGGTGTGTATATTGTGGTGAACACTGTACCCTTCTTTGCACTGATGACGATTACACAGATAACTTTGGCTTTTGTAATGATAATACACACGTACAACAACACATCTATACATATGTGTGTGCGTATATATATATATATATGTAGAGAGAGAGAGAGAGAGAGAGTGAGAGGGAGAGAGAAGCAAGAAAAAGGAAACGAAAGAAATAGAAATAGAAATAGAAAAGACTTTTTTCCTGCTACACGATAATTCACGTTCGAGAACCAAGAAAGAGGATACGCGGGGGGATGGAGCAATGGTTTTCTTTCAAGCTTTTTGCAGTGCCTTCAAAAGCAAAAACCAAAGCCTGTGTACTTTCTCAGAAGTCTCCTCTCCTCTCTCAACCCTTCATCAAAATAAAAACAAAAACCACAAGATACAACTATTACAATAAACACTCAAAACCATACCCACATATACATCAATTAATTCACCATAACCTTCTGGGGGGAAAAAACACAACAGAATCAGAAGCTGAGATAAAAAGGTGAAGAAAAAGATGTAAAAGCTGCTTTCATCTTCACTAACGACGCAGACTACTGCTCAAAACCAATCTTAAATTTGATATAGATACTTGGTTTTGGTTTAATATATAGTAAGAATTACAGACTAAAGCATGTGATTTTAACTTTTGAATTAATTAAAAATGGGGTTGCTTTTCAGACAGAGAGAAAAATGAGTAATTAAAGCTTGTCTGACCCAAGAAATTGCAGCCATCATTGCTCTAGTATGTGCTTAATTAAACACCAACCACTAACTAAAACTGCTTCCAATTCCCAAACAGTACCAAATATTGGTGAAATTAGGTAGAAAAACAAAAACTAATTGGTACACATCTTAATTTGTTGTCTGTTTGATGAATGACCCTTTAATTTTTAGTTTGTGGGAGGAATAGATGGATGTTATAAAATAACGACAAAGAATACAAATCCAGAACTACTGTTGGATATGTACACACACTCATACACACATTTTGAGCTCGCCGTCTGATCCCTCTCATCTCTATACAAAACTAGTTCAAATTCCAGCTTGTCATCGTCATATGTTGAGGCGGATAAGATGATTTTCGAGTTTCGAGCATCCGTCATATATCACAGAATGAGCTAAGATGAAAAGCGGGAATGAATGGTTGTGAGATATACAAAAATGTTTTACCTGGGGAGAGCTAAGGGGCGGCAGAAATTTATGGTTGATGGAGGAAGAGAGTTGGGAGTTTAATTTGTGGTTAATGGGGATGATATATATACCCGAAATTCCAGTGGAGTTGCTTCCTTATCACCCGACTTCTCAAACTCCCAAGCCCCCCTGTGACTGTGAAAATGCCCAGAAACCATATATAAAATGCTTTCTCTCTGTGTGTTGGCTTATTAAAATTCAAGACAAAAAGTAGTGATTTGAGGATGGAAAATTATGAGTGTGAGGATAGCTAGGGTTTTTGTTTTTCTTGGAAAATTATGAGTCATGTCTTCAACACTACACTACCTACTATTATTATTTATATTTATATATAGGTTAGGGGCCAAAACAATATCAAATTGAGGACCAAAATATATATATGTATATATGTTTTCCTAAGAAATGGGTTAAATCCATTGCAGCAAGTCACCCGGCTTATGGGGAAAGGACAGAAGCACCGCCGTCCCAGCGTTCATCAACCCCCCCCTCTCTCTCTTTAGATACCCCCCCTTTTTTTTTTTCCATTTTAACCCTTACCCTTTGTGGAAATTACACTTTTAATTATATAAGATAAAAAGGTCAGATATTTTCAGTCTTTTATTTTACAAAATCTTTAGAATGATTAAAAATTTCAACATCTTCAGTCATATATCCAAGTTTTTGTCAAAAAAAATAAAAAATGATAAGTACAAGTACAATGCTCATGTACATTAATTGCGTCAAAAGCCAAGTTAACAGACATGTGTATTGCCCATTTTCTTGCTGACTATTCTTTTTTTTTTTTAATAAAAATTTAGACATGAAATCAAATTTGTCGATTTTTTTTTAATTTTAAAATTATTGTAAAAATTTACAAAGTCGATGACTAAGTTTATAAATTTTTTCTACACTTGAAATAATTTAAAAGGTTTGGTATCTCACCCTTTTCATATTTCCCTCAACCTTTAATCCTATTCTAATTTATAATTTGTCCTCTTTTGATTAATTGGGTGGTAAGAGTTGGAAATAGAGAAATTTATTGAGAAAAAGGGTACGTACGCAGCATCAATATCAAAATTTAAGGAGCAACTGCTAATCCTACGTACCTATCATGTCTCATTACTTCTCTTTTATAATTTTGAATTAATATGAATTGGGTCTCTGTTCTTGGTACAACTTTAGATCCCGCCCACGCATTACCATATACATACTAGGATGTGTTGGCACACACTAACAAGTATGCACAATTAAATAAAAATTAAAAAATATATTTCATATTTTTTAAATATATTTTATTTAAGAAAATAAAAATAATAAAACCAAAAAAAAGTTCTAAGAAGTTAAAGTTAGTAAAAAGTTAAAAAACTGAATAATTTGGGGGTCTAGAAGAGCGATTTGGAGTGTAAAAGAATGAGAAGGTGAGAAGTTAATAAATAAATAAATTAAATATTAATATATATATATATAAACAAATCATTAAAAAGTGAATATCAAAGAGGTGTTCTCACTTAAAAATAAGATATAGATATACCAACTCGTCCGACAAAACTAATTATATATATGTATGTAGATTATTATTATTATTATTATTATTATTATTATTTTAGTTAAAAACTGTATATGCCTAGGCTGGACTTTGGCAAGATCCCTACCCGTTTATTGATATAAAAAACTCATATTCCTTGTATAAGACTATAAGCAGTAAACGAAGAATACTTACGTCCTTTATATAAGTCCTGCCATCTGCTCGAAAACTCTTCATTTACAAAAAAAAAAAAAAATTATGCCAACAACTTATGGAACATATATATATGTAGATTAATGTAGATGGGCTTGGTGAAGTAGGAAGATGTAATGAGGCTTAATTCAATTAGGGAAATTGTGGCCATATAACTTTAAAGGTCATGAGTTCAAACTCCACATTATGCTTGAGATATTGTGACTATTAAATAGTATGTGTTGTTTATAAACATATATATATAGATAAGCTTGGTGAAGTAGGAAGATGCAAAGTTGAATATTTTTTTCTTTTCACCATTCTTTTTAACTTATTACGTTTCATTCCAATCCAAAATAACTAATGTAGGTGGGCTTTGTGAAGTAGAAAGATGTAATGATGCCTAGTTTAGTTGGCGAAACTGTACTATGACTTTAAAAGTAATGGGTTTCAAACTCGCGTTATGCGTAGAATATTGTGTTTATTGAATAATAGATTTGTTGTTTCTAAATACATATATATATATATATATATATATAGATGAGCTTGGTGAAGTAGGAAGATGCAAAGTTCAATAGTTTTTTATTTTCACCATTCTTATAACTTATTACTCTTCATTCCCATCCAGAATAATTAAATTACAAGTGCAAATCTAACACAATCGAACCTAACAATTTAATTCTTATAAAAGACTAGAAAAATCATTTAATTGTATTATATGGGAAATGAGTAAATGTTCTATATATATATATATATATATATATATGATATGATAACCACTCAGCTAATTAAATCACCAAAATGTCCTTCAGAAAGGACCAATAGTTATAGGAACATTGTACTTTTTGTTGGGATGAGATGGTTTAGAATTCAATTTTCTGGAGTTCATCATCCATTTTAGATTGTTCAATTCGTTTTCGATCTATATAATATTATCCACAATGTGGATTAATGCAGACCAAAAATGCCCTTTTACTTATAGTGTTAATAATTAGTGCTATAATTGGCTTTTGATCTATTATAATGTATCCCAGCCCTTGATCATTAATTAGGTATATCCATTTGATTGTAATTATTGCTACGTTTGAATTATAATTTCAGTCGGTCGTAAAAAAATGACAATTGCTACCATATCTACAAACCAACAATTAATCGGTTCCACTACATTAATTAATTACGTACAGCAATGTAATAATTAATGATGGTGAAAGAATCCAATATCTTTAGCCCAAGGACACCTAGCTACTGCACATTGCACAACCAAACTAGCTGCCTCATTATATATATCACTACATATACTTTAAAAAATTATTTAATGCAGTATCGTACACAATACGATTCGAACACATTTCGAACAAATGTCAGACACGAGAATCGTGCTCAAATATATATATATATATATATATAAACACAGCGTCAGACACGCTTCACAAATGGTGTGTCCAAAAATTAAAAAAAAAATACAATGTCCGACACTTTTTAGACACGTTTTGAATTTTTTTTATAATTTAAAAAAAAATTGGGATATTTTTTAAAAGAATTTTTAGCGTAATAAAAAATAAAAAGAATTAACTCACTTGTCTCAAACTAAAAGTTTTAAGAAGAAATTATTAAAAATTGAAAAAGTGGTCATGATGATTTAATTAATTTGAATATTAAAAATTTTTCATTGCGTACTTTTAAGATAAACTGATTATGTATATTTTTTAAGTCATATTTGATTAAAAATAATATGTAGCCATATCAGTGCCGTATCGAGTCCTAATTTTTTTATATTTTTTGTGTCGCCATGTCCATTGTATCATATCCATGTTTATGCATTATAGATTAGTATATGTGTCATACTCAAATGTGTGTTTATAATTAATTTAAATAAAAATATTATTATTATTTTAATAAATGTGTATTAATTAAGTTAATGAAAAATTATTGCAAAAATAGAGAAGAAAAATAAATGTGCAAGTTAATTAAGAATAGTAAAAATGAAAAATTGAGAAGAGAGGAGAAAAAATAAAAATTAATAAAATAATTAAAAAGTTAATAGATTCAATAATCGAAAACACAGTGCTCTTTAATTATAAAAATATAGATTCTTTCTCATAAAAATAATAATTATATCAATATTTAATGCATCATTCAACAATAATTATCATAATGCAAACAATAATCAAATAGCAAATTTATCATCACCTTCTAATCTCCTCTTCTTTTGAAAATTATAAATTTGTTAAAATTATATAATTTCATCTAATTTAATTAGTGGAAGTAAAAAAGAATAAAAAAACAATACATTATAGTATTTTTTTTATGGTGTAAGTACAGATGCTGGGTACAGTACCAACCCAACTAAAATAAAAGTATGTTGTGGGAATTGAGGTTGCCTGTTAAAAAGGAGCCAACTGTAATTAAAGCATAAACCCCACTAATTATTATTATTGTTCCCACCCCCCTACCCTACCCTTCCCTTCCCACTCTCTAATGCATATTGCTACTCTACACTTACACAAATATATTTAATAATTAAATAAATAATCAAAATTCTTTCTTTATAATAATAAAAAGAAAAAATGAAAAAAAGTTGTTACAAGGGAATAAATAATTATTGTTTTTTTAACTAGCGTTCCCATTCCAACTTCACTACATGCCCAAACGACTCATAGGGCACTTAATATAATTAGGCATATTGATTCAGATCGAAGTTGCTATCACGTCGAGTATATTTGGAATAGTACTTGAGATCAGAGAAAAGATAGGATCGTTAGGCTTGTTGAGAGACTCTCAACTGAAACCCTCATACGCTTAAATTAATTTTGGAGTCGAGATAGAAGAATGTGATTTGAATATATTTTAATGTGAGTCTAACTGTAATAAATATCTTACCATAAATAAAGTATAAATGATGTATTTATAGGGTCAAAAAGTATCCATTTATCTTATGATATCTTGTCAAGTGTTGTTAGGGAAATCAATGACTTTAAGAACTGAGTCTTTTGAGCCTGACCCAACTCGAAACAGAAAGGTACAGACCTTTGGTATAAATTGTAATTAACCCTCGTTCTCGAGGGCATTTACGTTATTTGCCCAACAAAAAAAATAATCCCCCATCAGATATGTAGCAATACAGTAGTGCCGGAGGAAATAATCACCAAATTTTAGTTTGAAATGAATCTTTATTTTATTCGATTTTAATAAAAAAGATATTTCTATTATCAAATACGTATTAAAAATATTGGGAATCAATTTACGTGCAACTTTGAAAAAATCCAAGACGAATGTGTACGTGTCGGCTTTTTATAGGAGATGAGGCGTGGGATAGAGTAGAGAGATTCAATGTAGCCTTTGGGAGTTGACTTCTCGATGACCAGACACCTGCACGTGTCGCGGTCTCCATAAGGCTTCTTTAATTTTCTGCTATTTGCTCTTTGACCCCTCTACTTTTACTTATTCCGCACGCATCTTACGCTTTTGTCCCTGACCATTTGGAGAGAGGGTGCACTGGGCTAGGCTGCGAGCCCACTGTCTTGAATACCTAACTTCTCGGAATTGGTCTGGTCTACACTAAATATGTGAAAACTGTTTTGGGTCACTATTGTAATTGGGCCGCATTCAATAATGCTAAATTTCACATAGTAATATCCAACCCAAATGGCCCAATATTTTATTTTCCAAATTTAGGTGAAGTTTTAGTCCAAATAGTACCTGTGATGAACTAATTTGATGATAAGTATATATAATTGGTGTAAAGTTAAAGATTAGTTATAAAAAAAAATTCTCCTCGAGGGAAAAACTCATTTAGATGAGACGATGAAATAACATAGTTTTAAAAAAGAGGGGAAAAAAAGGAACAAACAACTAGATGCAGTACTAACCGAATTATCGAGTTAAATTAAATTTGGTCGAACCAAATCAATTATAAAGTAAGTGTGATACATTTATCATGTGATTGATCGCTTAATTTCTCTAAATTATACAGCAATAACATCCCAAATAAATTACACTTGTCATATAATTGATTTGATAAAAACCATCGTATATATACAAAAACATGATTGTCGAGTTGGACTTGCAAGAGAGGACCACCAGGTCCACGGTAGCATACTAGTGAGGTGTGATGATCCCAAGGCTATATCATCATAGTATCTGTCTTAACGTATGCCTATTGTAGGTCGAGTAATTGGTTGCTAAGCCACCCCCAACCCAGCCCAAACAATGCACCCACCGCCACCAACCCTGAGTTCTGGATGATCCGTGATGGTATTATGTAGCTAGTTCGTGAAAGTTAAGAAAGGAGATATCATGCCCCTGTCCAGCACTACTAGGGTCGCAATGCATGCAAGGGGTGGTTGTGGTGGGAGCAAATTAAGTCGATTGTTGGACGACTAACGTAGGCAGCAGGCAGTGGTCCTGATGAATAAGCAAGCAGCCCAGCCATAGGCAGTAGCAAGCTAGCTAGGTAGAGTGTTGGTCCAGTTCAAGAGTTATTGTCTAACCAATAACCATCAACCCCTCAATCCCCCCGCCTCTCTCCCGATCATTCGACTATTACATAATAATAATTACTTACTTTTTGTTTAAACTGAAATTAATTATCCAATAATTTATTTATTTGACGAAAGTATATATACCAAGATTAACTATAAAATTTGTGGACCTTTTCTTCCAAAAGCTTACTACTTCCTCCACCTACTAAGCTTTTCATGTTTAAAATCAACGTCTCATTAAACAAGTTTAGACTTTGACCACCGATGGGAATCGCTTATTGTAGAGAGCGTTGGGAGTTTTTAATGGTGATTTGAGACAGATGGATGGATGGACGAGCGGTTGTTATTAGGGATTCAAATAATTAATGTAGGTAGTAGGTATGTACATAGAACAAACTTACAAATGAATAATTTTAGCCAAATAGCCTGGTAATCAATCTCCTATATATGATGGTCATGCTATTTGGACCTATCTCCATCTCGTACGTACCTTACATATGATACGCATCTCTTTCGCATGTAGAGAAGAGAATTAATGCTTTCGTCCAATTTTTTTTATTTTTTTTAAATTTTCATGCACATATATAATTGCACATGCATCCATGAAAAATGTGTTTGTCCCTTTATTTTCCCTTTTGGGACACCATTTAATTTCTTGTGCTCGATTTCGCTCATCTTCATTTCCTCACTTTCCATCGTCTAGCTACCCTCCCTTCTCTCACTAACAAACTAGCTAGGGCTCAAGAAGATGCAACTGATCAAGAAAGACTTATCATCATCTCCTATCTCGGCGGAGGGCTGTGAAGAACCGCCCGCGGTGGCAGACATTGAAGCCATGTATGAGAAAGTGCGGGTTATTGTGTCCGGCAACGCAGTGGTGGTGTTGACTATCAGCGGCTGCTGCATGTGTCACGTGGTGAAGCAGCTTCTCCTCGGGCTAGGCGTTGGCCCAACCATCGTGGAGCTCGACCGTGACTCCTCAGGCGCCGACTTGCAAGCGTTCCTCTTCCGCCTCTCGGGCCAGAGGCAGCCGGCATTGCCGGCGGTGTTCGTCGGGGGAAGGTTCTTGGGAGGCACCGAGACGGTCTTGGCATGCCACATTAACGGCACTCTTGTCCCTCTCCTCAAGGACGTCGGAGCTCTCTGGCTTTGAGGATGAATTACGTTATGATCATCTGATCACAACGTCTTGAGTTCTGCGGGCCGGACAATCAAAGACACAATTTGCTCGATCCACTTGTGGTGTTAATTAATTAAGAGTTATTAGTATGGAAATGCATTAAGTTTTAGCTAATTTAATTGTTGCATCGTTGATTGCTGTTTGCGTTCATGGACACAATATTCTCAAAACAAAACTAGTTAATTAATTAATGTTAATGATGAAGAGGTGGAAGGTGCAATGAAGAAATTTGGGGGACAACAGTATAATGGAAGTTGGTGGTGGTGGTGGCTGCCTCATGATGGCTGTCAGTACCGTATAAGACCCGACTGTTGAAACTTGAAAATAAAGGTGTGTTGATACGGACAGTGAAATGCATATACATCATAGGTTTCAGTCTCGACATTGAAATGCATATACATCATCGTAATGTTTGGATTTGTTTTCTGAGTCTTTTGTTGTATTTTGTGAAGATAGAAAAAGAAAAATAAAGACAAATAAGTGTGTGTTAGAGATAATATATATGTATATATTTATGCTAAAACAGTTAAAAACACCTAAATAAGGTGTTTTTAAATGATGATAAACATTAAATATGTTTTGACTTGTTTAAAAAATAACTTGAAAATAAAAACAAACATAATGCATATGTTTCAGTCTGGATTGGGAATGCAATCAATACATCTTTCCTTCCGGGAGCCCAGAACTTGATCTTCTCCATTTCTTCATCCATGAATATGGATGCATACTACCAACTACTTCAATCATACTATAAAAATTAATTTTTTAAATAGCAATTCGGATTCATTATATAATATAATAATATCCATATATTTTTAATTTTTTTAAACATTTTTTATACTCATTTAACTCCATTTCATTATTTTATAAAGACCTAATTAAAAATTTCACCATATTCTAGTGGATTTTAAGAATTAAAAAATAATATGATAACAGAAATTTAAATAATATCCATTTAGGTCCATTTCATTCTTTTGTAAACACCCATTCCCAAATTTCAACATGGATCTTCAATAATGATAAAAAAATAAAAATATAATCTAAATGAATTCTTAAAAATGGTGAAGTTTTTAAATGGGTCTTTATAAAGAAAATCAACTTAAATGAATATTTAAAATTGTTAAAATAATTAAATTGGTCATTATAAAGAAATGCACTTAAACGAATATTTAAAATTGTTAAAAAAAGTTAAACGGGTTTATAATGAACTTGTATTAATATTTAAAATTATTAATAAAATTGATCTTTATACCATCATTTTAATTATGTGATTACTGTACATCAGATCGAGGAAACCAAGATGATGAGGGTAAATTGCATTTTGATCTCATAAATGAACCTGTTTTTAATTTTAATTCCATACTATAGATGATTTATACATTGCATCCCATATATACATTTTTTCCCCCAATTTCAGGACACAAGAGGGCAATCGTTAAGGAGAGAGAAGAAAACTTGCAACCCTTACACTACAATAAACTTCTCCATTTGCAATCATGTTTTACACTTTTTTTCTACTAAATGGAAGAGTGAAGAAAACAAATCAGCTATTTATATGAGGAAGAAGAAGAAATAAACCTTTTCCACTATATTTTCATTTATTGGTACATTTTTCCTCTAAATTTGCACCCACCTAACAGAAAAAGCATCCACCCTTAGCAACTTAATGGCCGTACCTCTTGTGTCTTGAAATTAAAAAATAAAAATGCACACACAAGATGCAATGTGTGAATCATATAGGACCAAAATTGAAAATAGGTCTACTTATAGAATAAAAAATGCAATTTACCCAGTACGATGATGAAATTTGGTTTAATTGCATCTCTGGTTCTCTAGTTATATTTGCTTGATATTTTTATTATTTTATATTATTAGAATTGTAAAATAATCCGATATATTTTCAATTTTCGCAATTTTATAACACATTTGTCTGAAATTTTCCCATATGCCCAGAAGGGGGTTTCTTATATTGAAACAGGGATTAAATTAGTTTTTCCTTAAATTCCATGTCCTCATGTACATACGTGGCAACTAATTTTGCCAGGTCTCTTCTTCTTCTTGTTTTTTTTTTTAACTCCCACATGCCACATCAACCTAAAACAACCAATTAGGTGAAAAGTCGGGTTTATAACAGACATATGCAAAGCATATGTTATTTTTCAATCAATTTTAAATTTGTAAGTCAAATATGTTTATTAAATCAATGAAATTTGAAAATATGTCCTACTATTTTGCCACCATAACAATATAAAAGATTAAAATATTAAATAAGCATAATTAGATGACAAAAATGCAATTTTAATTCGACCAATTAAGCTGCAGTGGGTATTATTTATAGCGAGAATGAACCCAAAGTTAAATAAGGATGATTGCGGAAATGAGGCTATGAGTCTTACTAACACCCTTTGTCACTTCATCATTATTGTATAATTACTCTATATGTGAAAGACAAAATTAAAAACAATGTGATCGGAGAAATACAATGCATAGGTTTCAAAGTAGCAAATTTCTTTTAAAAAATATGGAAATATCAAAATTCTTGAGGAACTCGTGTTTTTTGAACGAGTAGAGCACCTTGCCAAATCACCCAAATTATCGATTTACCACCTATCCGATAGTTATTTGAATGACACGTGGTCCATACAAACTCTGATACATAACTTTTTATAAATATTTTGGAGGCCATTCCACAAGGTATGCATTTATTATTGTCAAAATTGCACTTTACGCTCCTATTACCTTGAGTTCATGTTAACTTCAACATCATGGAGTTTAGTTGAAAGTCACATTAGCATGCCTAACGTTCTGCATTGCGAACCTCATTCATCTAGATTGAATTAGTCAGATGTACTATATAGAATCGTCAGATCATCACAGGGTCATTGTCAGATCATCATCATATTACCTTCATGTCATTGAATATCTCGATCGAGATCAAAATTAGGAATAATTAATAAAGAAGATCAAACATATAATTGGTTCATGAAATGTTGATCACTATTTCATGCTAATCATTATGGACGCCGTTCATGGTGCCATTGCCAACTACTGCAGTCAAAGAGAGTGTATATATATGTACGTACGTACCACAACAATTTTGCAGGAGTTTCTTCTGATGGATGCATGCTGTGCATGACTGGAGCACGATTCTGTTGCTTATTTTTATTCCCAGTTTTGGAATATTCCATCTGCACAATCCCCCTATATCAGGATGACATATGATTTTGACTGCAATCATTTATTTTTGCACTCTGTTATGTTGAATTTTCAAAGGTTTTTAAATGTGAATTTCATTTTTTTTAAAGTAAAATTTGTCAGTATTATATTATTGTTGTTGGTTACTGATAAAATCAATTCAAGGACTGACGAATAGCAATTTCAAAAGTCTCATTTCAAGAAAAACTCATTCAAAAAACTTTAATCGAGCAATAGGAAGCGAAAAAACTTATGAAAAATTAAGTATATAAATCTTATAACTATACATCTTAATCCAAAAGTTGCAACCTTGTAACGATAATTTAGTTAGAAAAAGAAATTGTTTAATAAATCAATTGGGGGTAAAAATGAATTCTCATTCTATGTTTTGTTAGTATCAGTAAATTTGATAAATTTTGACTAACGAAATAATATATTTATTAGATACAAACAAACGTTAGAAGAAGTAAGTATATATTACATATAATTTTTCAAACTAAAAAAAAAGAATAATTTGACATTTTTTTCTTCTTCTTCTTCTACGTCTTATTTGTTTCCCTCTCTTCCTCCTATATTCTAATAATTTTTGTACTCTCCTCTCCAATTGAAATTTTGACTTAATGTATTTTTTTCCCAAATTATTTCTCAAAATTGGATTTTTAGGGTCATAATTTTGAATTATGTAAAAGCAGTAGCATTAAGGACTAGTAACCGACCTCACACGACTTTGGTTAAGAGTCTCTGCAACAAATTCTAGTAATTTCCGGCATCCGTAGATTTTGAACTTTGCACCTGAAAATCAAATACCAGCTACAACCGCCCACAACTTTTTTCAGGCAAATCCCGCACTCGGAGCTCGGCTATCATACACACACCACATTCAATCCTAACCACCGGAAATCGACTCCACTTCTGATTTCGTCATAATAGGTCCGAAAATGGTGAAATCCGAGAACGAACAGAGAAAGCGCGTAAATCAACGGACATGGATTTCAATCGGCGCCGTCATTTTTCTTCTCCTCGGTATCGGATTCGTTCCGAGAAATTCTCCCGTCACCTCCCTCATTCATCGGATCAAAACCTGTTACTGTTCTCAGGTATTTCTGAATTTTCATCCTGGGTACAAATTTAAGCTCTCTATTTCACTATTCAATTCTGGTTAGCCAATTGCTTTTACTCTCCCGTTTGTGAAGAAAAAAGAAATTGCGTGCAATGGAGGATTTCCTGTACTACTTTTGTGGAAGAATGGTTGATTGTTAGGACTGCAGGATTTTGTTTTTTTTTTTTTAAAAAAAAAAAATTAATTGCGGGTAAAGTAATTTTGTGTCTTGTAAGTTTGTCGAACTACATTAACATTAATGTTTCATCATTTATTTATTTTTATTTTTTCTTATTCTCTCTTCCAAAATAGTTGAGTTAAATTGTACTCCTGAAGGCGAATGATCGATCTGGTGAGAAGTGATTGTTATATTTAATGAAGTTGGAGTTGAAATTTTTAGACATATAATTCAGTGTGATGTTTGAGCTTATAGTGAAGTTAAGTAGCGCTTGGAAATGTTGGCTTTCAATTTTGTCTTTGATAGTGTCTTCTTAACTTTCTGGTGCATGGAAACATATGTTTGCAGGACGGACCTAAATATCATGGAATTGTGGAGGACTGTTGTTGTGATTATCAGACTGTCGACCGTATCAATGAGGAGGTGCTGAATCCGTTGCTCCAACAGATTGTGAAATATCCATTTTTTCGGTACTTTAAGGTGTGTGCATTTATGATACTACTACTGTTCCATCTAATTGCAAATAATTATGTAGTTCAATTACACAGTTTGGATTACAATTTTGTTGCATGACAAAATTCAGTTCTCTTATACTAGTTTATTATATTAATTTTTGATATCATAATGGTATTGAATGCTTGTCTTATTTCTACAAGTAATTCTATTGAAGCTGGATTGAAGTTTTGCATGCTTTTTCCATAGATATTACATGCATATTCTCGGAGGTGCTAACATCTAGAATCATAGGCATAAAAGATACATTATGGGTTATGTATGGTTGGTGTAGCATACTGGTCTGGCTAATTTAAATGTTTGGTTCTGACTTCTTTCTGCATGCTCCTTTGCATTCTTTCTCACTCCTTGTTGTTCTGCTGTATATTTGCTACCTGAGTTTCTAGTCTTTGGTCACTTAAATATTCCTTTACTTTTCTTGTTTGGATCTTTTGCTGTTCAAATAGTTGTGTAAATACATTGTGCTGTTGTTTTTGCCCATATGCTCATTTGAGTTTACTTTAACTAATGCACATTAAGAAAATAATACCCTCTTGATTAGCTTTCGTTACTTATTCGGTCCCCTGTTGTTCTTTTTTCTTTATTGTCTTCTTACTGCTGCAAATTTAACCTCTAGACTTCATAATTAATTCTTTTCTGGGCGTTCAACTTGTAGGCGTTGTAACCCTGCTGTTCTCCTTCTTTTCTTTTTCCATTTCTCATGAATACTCTTTTTCTCTTTCCCTGCTAACCAGTTAATGAGAATGGTTTATATTCCACTTTATTTTGATTTAAGCATGAGGATCTTCAGTAATTTGCCGTGCAGAATATGATTAAATATGAGCTCTTAGATTGCTATAGATTAATTTGGTCAGTCGCTTACTCTCAATTGTGATTATTGATCTAAATGTTTTGACAGTTCCTGTTGCAGTAATCGTCCGTTTAATTATTATGATGCCTTAAAAGTGGCAATTCATAAATTCTGCTGCTACTATCCTAGGATTCTCTTGCCAAACTTGAGGAGAGAAATATGATTTTTTTCTTTGTGTTTTAGGCCCATAATTCTATGTTACAGCCGTATTCTCTTCTGGTGCCTGATAAGTATCTATTAACAGGTCAAGTTGTGGTGTGATTGCCCTTTCTGGCCTGATGATGGTATGTGCCGTTTGCGGGACTGCAGTGTCTGTGAATGTCCGGAGAATGAGTTTCCTGAAACATTTAGGAAATCTTCAGGCAGTGTTCTCTCATCAGATGATCTAGTTTGTCAAGAGGGAAAGCCAGAGGCTACTGTAGATCGTACTATAGATGTTAAAGCTTTCAAAGGCTGGATGGAAGTAGACAACCCATGGACAAATGATGACGAGACGGATAATGGTATCTATTGACTCCTTTAAACCTAACTTTTTCCATATTCGGTGTTGTAGAGTTTTTCCTCCTGCAGTAAATTAGATTTAAAGCTACTCATTTTTTTTCTAAAACTTGGAAAATGTTATCTCTTACTGCTTTTGGGATTATTCTTTATTCCAATCTGCTCCACTTACCTGCTTGATCCCCTGGTTCCTAATTGGCCAGTTAGGCTGGACCAAATCTTCATGTTTTCTCACTGGGTTAGGTTTTAATGTTCAAATGGCCAATTATAAATCATTTAGTCAAATGTATTCTTTGCAGCTGAAATGACATATGTAAATCTGCAACTAAATCCTGAACGCTACACTGGCTACAGTGGTCCATCTGCTAGAAGAATATGGGATGCCATTTACTTGGAGAATTGCCAGAAGTGTAAGTCAATTTTATTTCAGTATTAACATCCCTGGAAATTGGAGTTAATTTTCAAGATCTGATATTATGACGGAGGGGTAGCCTTCATCTATTGCTGAAGTTGTTTGTGGTTCGGCTTTTTTCCTTTTACAAATTGCTGGCTTTGTTTTCCGGATATTTGATCATTGACATGCTCAGTAGATCCATCTGGAGAGTGCCAAGAGAGAAGAATATTGTACAAGTTGATATCTGGTCTTCACTCCTCCATCTCAGTTCACATCGCTGCTGAATACCTGCTTGATGAAAAAACAAACATGGTACAGTCTCAATTCCATACAGTGTTTATGTTGGTCTTTTGTATTATATGATGCCTTGGCGAAATGCTTGCCGTGGTGTAAACATATATCTCTGATACACAGTAATATGTTTAGGAATGTAAAATGTTTAGTTGCTTAATTTGTTTTTGTCTCTTATTACTCCTATATCATATGGAAAAGTTACCTTGGATAGATTGCTGTTTCCTATCAGATGAGGTGATCTGATTCCTGTATTAGATTCTGAAAAGCTTGCGTCAGATCTGGCTGTGGGTGAATTACTTGATTAATCACAGCAACTTTCCATGGCCATGTCTGTAATTGTCTTTAATATGACCCTACTTAACAAATATCCTTTTGTTCCTGCTGCAGTGGGGCCAGAAGCTGTCTCTATTGTATGATCGGGTCTTGAAATATCCAGATCGTGTCAGAAACTTATACTTCACTTTTCTTTTTGTCCTTCGATCGGTGACAAAAGTGAGTGGCTGTCTTTCTAGTTTGCTTGTTGGTTGTGTTGATTATTTTTCAATTACATATGCCTTTTTTGGTGACTTCATAGGCTGCGGATTACTTGGAACAAGCTGACTATGATACTGGTAACCCTGTGGAGGACCTGAATACACAGCTTTTGATGAAGAAGTTACTCTACGATCACAAACTACAAACTGCATGCCCAAAACCATTTGATGAAGCCAAAATGTGGAAAGGCCAAAGTGGACCAGAACTAATGAAGCAGACACAAATACAATTCAGAAATATAAGGTTGTGTATTTATTCTGTTGTAAAATGGCTAATTTCTTCTTCTACTGCTTTCTTATTGTTAGTTTAACCCTAGGATCTCTATCCTGCTTAACACTTTCAGGAGTGATTCTTTTTAATCTTGCATTTTTCTCTAGTAATTAATGAGGTGGAACAAACAAGGGGTATTACATGGATAAATTTGTTTTCTGATGGTAAAAGTTTGCAAATTTCTTATTGTGGGGCACAGAACAGGAAGATCTGAACTTCCCTCCACTCTGCATAATGTTTTCTCCAGTAGTGACATATCCTTTGTCGTCTTGTTAAAATTGCAGTGCAGTGATGGATTGCATTGGATGTGAGAAGTGCCGTTTGTGGGGAAAGCTTCAGATTCTTGGACTTGGGACTGCATTGAAGATTCTTTTCTCTGAGAATGGCCAGGATCAATCTGGTCAGCATGTAAGTTCTCAACGCCAATCTTTCTCAGCGATTGCTATTCTATATTACTACTTACACCTCACCTATGGTTTTGAGACTGACTGATATTACGTGTTTTCAGCTGCAACTACAAAGAAATGAAGTAATTGCTCTGGTAAATCTGCTCAATCGACTTTCGGAATCCGTCAAATTTGTCCATGAGATGGGGCCTTCAGCTGAAAGAATGTTTGGGAAAATCATTGGTGGACCGACTGATCAAATCAGCCATCAGTTTTGATTGGTGCTTGAGCCTGAAACAGGAGGAAGTGTCTTGTTTTGCAGTAACTTAAGTATAGGGATATAGATTTCAGTATCAATTGCTGTAAATTGCTGTTATAATTTAACAACAGAGGTAGTTGGTAATTTCACATAACTCTGCAACTCTGGTACCCAGCCAATTAGGAAAAAGGAAAGGGGAAAAGTATAGCCACTGAGTTTTTGAAAACGTTGTAACTTAGGGAGATACCCAATTGCTGCTGTATTTGTAGTAGATGCTAATCTGTCATGGAAAGTTGAAGAGGAAATAGTTTTGAACATGTGGCACAATAACTACAACAAGATTGCCTTGTTTAGGAACGGATGGGATTTTCTCTTCTAAATTTTGTTCCATTTTCTCTTTTATTTAACATACACATGTCATGTGTATAGATTTTTTTATTTTATTTAGCATACACATGCTTCGTCTATAGAATATTTTTGTAAATAAGATGTATGATATTATCTTTATACATTTGGCGAATGAAGTAAAAGATAAAATACAATTTGCAAGAAAAATTACACTCCGATTTAGGAGGCCGTTCGTGGAAGAAACCAATACTATGTTTGTTTTCATTTTCAACTTATTTCTGAAACAAGTCAAAACATACCCAATGTTTGTCATCATTCAAAAATACCTTATTTAGGTGTTTTAAACTGTTTTAGCATAAAAATATTTATATATATATACACACATATATACATAAACATATATAAAAAAAGAATGATTTGACAATGAATAGTAATTTTTGTCTCCCAAAATACAACATTAAACATATAATACTTATTTTAAATTATCTCCAAAGACATGATTTGACAATGAATAGTAATTTTTGTCTCCCAAAACACAATATTAAATATATAATACTTATTTTAAATTATCTCCAAAAATAAATCCAAACATACATACTATCTCTAACACACACTTATTTATCTTTGTTTTTCTCTCTCTATTTCCACAAAACACAACAAAACACTCAGAAAACGAATCCAAACATTATGCAAGATTCTATTGGATAATGATAATTCTTCCACTACAGTTTTGGCAATGGTGTACATAGGTTTGATAAGTCGAATAGTCGTTTGCAATAATAACTTGAAGTACATGTTGTATAAGTCGCCTAAACTTACAAAAAATTTTCAGTAATTCATGTGGTATATATAATGTTTTTAGCATAAATCATTAAGAAAAATACATACCAAGATGCTTTAAAAAACATGCAATTTTCAGCTTGCAAACGTACATTACATAGAGTTAATAATAAATTTTTACTTTTAAAATAAAATTGAATCCAGATTCAATCTCATTTTTGAAATTATTAGAAGACACTACTTATATGTCCTAATCAGTTAATAATTTAGATTTATATTTGTAAATAATGAAGAATGATGAGTAGATTATTAGTAGTTGTTATTCTTTCTTTTTAAAAAAAGAATATATATAGTAGACAAAAAAGGGGACAAATAACTTCTTTTTATGAAAGATCGCTAATTTTTACTCTCAATAGGAAGTCGCATTGACGTTTCCACAGTGGACGAGAATATGATCCCGCCTTTTCCTGCGGCGGTGGTATAACCTCGGATGGACATGAGAATTCCGTCTTTCTGCGATCGCTCGATCACCTCCGAATCTTCCCTCTGCTCTGTTCCCAACTCCAAGACTTGGATTACTCTTTAATCTTCTCTTCAGATCTTAACAGCTATATTTCCTCATAACCTAAGGTGCTTCCCGATCTTTTGTTGATTTCTTGACCTTTTGTGTGTCGGTAATTATGCGGGATCTTTTCAGGGATGACTTTGCTCTGTCTTTGTTGGTGCAGGTACTTGGCCTCAGTAAGAATTTCAGTTTTTTCATGGGTTTTCGGGTTCAACCAACTCTGTGGTTATTCTAGTTACTGAGAATTTGGATTTAATGGAGATGGATGGAAGAAGCTCGTCTGTACGTGCTGGAATCGAGACCGATTCAGTGCCGCTCCGGCAGGGCCGCTCGAAAAGCAAGTTTTTTCTCGATACTGTGCTCAAACCCACCCTTCTCCCCCAATTTATATATTTATACATATCTATTCTCAATATTGTTTGTTCAGCACATGTTTGATGTGGAGTGATTGGGATTGGCACCATTTATATCATACAGAAGTCTGTAAATGGGGAATAATGGTTCTTGGTTTAGAATATCACGTACAGCTGGTGATTTATCAGGTACAAGTTGGTAATATGGTTTGATTAGTGATGATTCTTGTTATTTTGCAGTCATATACCAGTTTACTCAACAAAATCTCCCAGCTTGTAAACCTGTCCTATCTCCTCCATGGGTAAGCCAATCATTGCAATCTTTCATTCGTAATACATATGAATCATGACTGACTAATAACTAGCTTAATTTTCCTAACTTCTTAGGTTATGTTTTTCATTTCGCTTGAGTTTTGTTCTTGACAGGTCATTTCAACATTTTTTGTGGTGGGAGTTATCTTTTTTCCAATTGGGCTTCTCTCTCTTCATGCATCACAAAATGTAAATCTTTCTTCCTTTTGCTGTGTTGGGATAGGATTCCGTGAATTGTATATGAGTAATCAATAAAATTTGGTTGTGATCATTTGTGCACATCTATTTGTAGGTTGTTGAAATTGTGTATAGATATGATGTTGAATGTGTGCCAGTACTGTACAGAAGCAACAAGCTGGCATACATCAAGAACAATTTGATACCCAAAAATTGCTCAAAATCCCTGAAGGTAGTATTTCCTGGTGCAGTGAGCTTTATATTTCTTAAATACGACTGAGATACTGCATTTCCTGGCACCAACCTGATCATCTTTGATAGTATTAATGGTGCCTGTCCCTTTTGATAAGTCCATTTGACTTTTTTTGAGCTCCATAATAGGGTATGATGAGAGGAAGAGCAGGATGGGAACGACTTTTAATTGAGGAAATTGTTCATATCAGCATTTTTGGTTTTCAAAGTTTTGCTGAACAAAGCGCAGAAGCTCTGCATACTATTTGTTCCCTGTGTTCTATTTCAGAAATTTCTGCTGTCACACAGGGTAGATTATTATCTGATTAGCGGAAATCTAAATTCGATGAGTGTCATTGCCATTGAAAATATTGTGCCTTTACTTTTCTTCTTTTCCAATTTTGATAAGCATATCTTGTGCTTTTCTTTTCTTTCTTTTTTTTTTTTTGAATAAATTTTGAGGCTATAAAACAGACACTGGATAGTGTGGTATCGTGACGTTAGATTAGATGGTTGCCTTTAGAATTGAAGATCTGTTTTCAGTTAGTTGTCATGCGAGATGCTCATGGATTTCTGGCTAGTACTTTTTTACTTGAGCTGCTTGGGTATTCTCCTAAGCTAGCATTCATGAGTAACTGACATAAATCATGGGATGATTCTCATAATATTGATATGTACTTTCTGCTATTCATGTATGTAACTTGTGTTTACAACCTTGTCACAGATTCCCAAGCATATGAAAGCTCCAATATACATCTACTACCAGCTTGATAACTACTATCAGAACCACAGACGGTAAAATCTTCCCTTCTCATCTCCTTATGAGCATTCATCTTATGTTCTTCACTTTGCTTTGTTTGTCAATTAAATGCTGCCAATCTTGTTGCTACCTAGTTATGTTTCATATATTGATTCAAGTTCCTTTGTCCAATTAAGTTATGTCAAGAGTCGAAGTGATCAGCAGCTCTTGCACGGTCTGAAGCACCATGATATAAGTTCCTGCGCACCTGAAGATTTTAAGCATGGTCTCCCAGTTGTCCCCTGTGGTCTGATTGCTTGGAGTCTGTTCAATGACACATACTCTTTCTTTCGTGGGATAGATGAAGTGAAAGTCAACAGGAAGAACATTGCCTGGAAGAGTGATCGTGATCATAAATTTGGGAAGCAAGTTTATCCCTTCAATTTTCAGAATGGAACTTTGAGTGGTGGAGCACATCTTGACCCAAATATTCCTGTGAGTTATTGCATTCTGCATTGTGGCAGTGATATTCTTTTTCTGCTCCAGAGATTCCAGTTTCCTTCCAAATGTACCACTAACTAGGGTTTTCTTTCTTCTTTTTCTTTGTGGATCATACTAAATTGCATCAACTAGCTAAGTGATCAAGAGGATCTTATTGTATGGATGCGTACTTCTGCTCTCCCCACTTTCCGGAAGTTATATGGAAGAATTGAAGAGGATTTAGATGCTGATGATATTATAACAGTCAAACTTTTGAACAACTACAACACCTACAGTTTCAGTGGAAGCAAAAAGCTTGTTCTCTCAACCTCAAGTTGGTTGGGAGGCCATAATAATTTCCTGGGGATGGCCTACATTTCTATTGGCGCGTCCTTTATATTTGTTGCCTTTGTCTTCATGTTGATTCATGTAAAAAATCCAAGGTAAAGCTTCAAATGTGGCAAAACTTGTGCGTATAATTTACTAGCTTCAGCCCACTAAGTTCCTGAGAACTGTTTCTGTCAGCCGATATGTTCTAGTGTCAATACGCGTCGTTTTGAGATGAAATACCATTTTTGCCCAGAATATGTACTTCTTGGACCAATTATTCCATAGTTTTTCTGGGTCAAAGTGATTTTATAATTCAAAATATTTATTAGCTGCTTTGTCCCCGTTAAATGTAAGATAAATTTGCGGGCACTTTTCATAGTTTGTTATATCAAATGGTTAAGTGCTAACTGAACCAAAAGCTAAAATAAAAATTGACATATGTTACGCACAAATTCGCTGTTGGGCCTCTGAACACATCTACATCACCTGCCACTATGGGACCTGAACTGAAATTTAACATGGAACTGGTCCGTAGTTGACTGGAAAGAGTGTAAAATAATTGAAATCTTTCGAGGAAAGATATGAAGATCCTCTCAGCATTCTACGCATCATGTAGCTGTTATTGTTGCGATGATTTGATTTTCTTTATTATTTCTCTCTTTCCAGACCAAACGGTGATACAACTAACTTATCTTGTAATTGGAAGCCCATGTCTGGTTGAAGGTAAAATGACTCCTCTATCAGAATTATAATTGTTTTTTATGTGTGTATTGTATTTCATACTTATGTGAGATGAATCACAAGAAGTAGTTCCAAGTAATATCTTGTTGATTTTGCAACTGAATATATTGCCTCATTGGGGATTTATATGTTCATTAAAGTGGCTGATGATAGGTATAAATCCATGATGATCTATAAAATGCCTGAAGTCCTCATGTTCCATTTTATTCCTCAGAAACTTTCTTGAGATAGCCTCTTTCAGTTGATTCCAACATGCAATGGATCTTTTTCCCTCCGACTAAAAGCTGTTGTCTGTTCATTGTGAATAAG
Organism: Sesamum indicum; assembly: GCF_026168435.1. Taxonomy (NCBI): domain Eukaryota; kingdom Viridiplantae; phylum Streptophyta; class Magnoliopsida; order Lamiales; family Pedaliaceae; genus Sesamum; species Sesamum indicum. The sequence goes on along the minus strand of NC_142664.1, from coordinate 490,030 downwards.
GAATCTACCAAGTCGCATTCAATATCTTGTCAAGGTCTATTTCCAGTGAAGTACTGATTGTTACTGAAGTTGGATCTTTCTCAGCATGTTCTTCGCCCCTTCCACCCATGCAACCCACCTTGAAAAAAAACAGAAGAGAAGAAAAGAAAAAGATGAGATAGAAGGAAGTATGCATCATCAAAATTCTGTGTTAAGACTATTTCAAAGTCAGAAGTATTTAGTTGCAATGAGTTCATCCTGTAAACATCCTTGACCTTTTGCTTGCTGCGCTTGAAATATTTGTTTGTGATTTACACATGTTGAGGCGATCACAAAAGACAATACTAAACTTTTATGTTAGTTTTGCTGGTTATAGTAGTACTAATGCCGTGGCGGGACGAGTTCCGTATGCTTTTTCTGGAAAACTGTTGATGATATCTTTGATTTTCCACTAGAAAAGCCTGTAATAAAATTGTTGACAGATTTAAACTCAATATATAGTATATTCAAATTTTAGATTTGTATCTTTTTTCTCTTGGTCACGATTTTATTTTCAAGTAACATAACCAAAGAAGCAATAATATATTTGGCCCTAGTAAAAATTCAAAGCTTAAAAAAATGTGAGCGCAACACACAAGTTTACTTCTCTTACAACACAAAAATCAAAGTTTCCGGAAAAGTGTTGTGATTATAGGTGACAGACAAACGCAGATGAAAACTTAGGTAGCAAAACGATGCCTGGTGATGAACAGGTACTTGAAAACCCCCCTAATTCTCTACTGTTTCAAACTCTTTTTCTCACAAGTATCCACCGCCTTCAATCTCCTCTTTCACCCGGCCTGCTTCAGGTGCAGGAAAACTGTAGACTGATTGGATCCTGCATAAATCGCTTTTCTCATATTCCTTGTTTCAAACATTAATGTCATTGAATCTTGATACTTAGAAGTATGCGTTCTTCTTCTCCGCACGGCCGACAATGCCATTGTTGGTCCGAGAGCTCGTGGGGGAAAGAGAGATGGGAGTGAAGAGGAATGACGAATTATATGGTTGGTGAAACATACATATCTGACTTTTTAGAGTAACAAAGGAAGAGTGAAAGGACTGGAACCCTAGTAGTGTTTTGAATGTCAAAGGATGGAGGATCTGTTTATGAAGAGGTAGGAAGCGAAAGAAAGGAGGAGGGGAACAATGTAGAGCGTCTTGGATACGGGGGAGTCCAGCTTCTCCGATCCTTCTTCAGCAATCGTCTCCAGTTTCGGCGCGTTTGAGGCCTTGTTGGGAGAAATGAGGGGTGCGGGGGCAACTTCCACCAGGTTGTGGATGTAGCTCAGTTGCTTCCTCATGGCTGTTATCTAGTTTTAGAGGGATGAGAGCTGGAAGAGAATGTAGTGAAGATGATGAAATTGGAGTAGAGGAGGAAGGAGGCCGAGTCATGATTCAAACTACCAACTGCAAACATACATACATATATATATATATATATATATATACAAAGAGGGGCTGGGCTGGGCTGGGCTGGACTGGGAACGAAAGAAGAGGAGAGAAGAATGGGGAATGGGAAAAGGAAGGGGCAGGTGTTTGGTGTTTCAAGAACTAATAAACCCTTAGAAGAGGAACCTTCACCCGCACTTCCCATCTCCACAAATCTCCCGCAACTTTAGCCACTTCATTTATTTGATTCCGATTTCAGTTTGGTGGCATTAGCTTCTTTCCTCCTGTCACCCTCCCTATTTCATTGCTACCATTAAAAAACGTACTAAGCTATATTTTATTTGTATATTTCACATACCCATATACAAAACCAAAATATTTTTACATATAAATGCAATAAGAATTTTGCTCTCTACAAAATGAGATTAGTGGAGCAACTGCCTAATGAATTTGATAGAGGGGCTACCTCAAGGCCGTAGTTGTACAAGACACAAGACAGCCCCCACCTCTACTACAAATTACACAAAATAGATTAAGATCTATGCCTTTTTATTGGCTTCATTTTCAGTCCATCTAAGTCTGACTCAACGGTAATGTATAAAGCTTATATTAGCCATTTAATATTTTTAAATTTGAGGTTCACGTAACTTAATCTATAAATACTGACTTACCATACCCCAAGTACTATTTTTGTTACGTACTACTTTCTTACGACTTTTACTCTCTCTCTCCTATACAATCAGTGAAACATATTGAAAGACTATAATTATGGTCTCCCTAATGTGATTTTTATAGCTTCTATATATCTTTGCAAGTCATGATTTGAATATTCTTTTCATATATGACTATGATCTAAACAAAATTTCCTATTTATGATACACGTCAGAATTATAATAAGGTATCCATGTGACCGGAACAAGAAGGTGAGAAACCCAACCTAACCTAATTTTCAAGTTGACAAAATCACTTAACGTATAGAGACATTAATTTCCTTTTCTCAATAACTACTTTCGTCGGTAAAGAAAAAAGAAAGCTGAGTACTTTGTCATGTCGAGGGAAGGGAAATCAGTTCTACACACAGCACATCAATCAGTACACCACACCCTATCTGATACGCTTATACTTGTCGTCAAACAATTGAATTTCAAGTGCGTAGACTGATACGCCGGCATTTAATGTCTAAATACACCGAGAGTTGTAGGGCATAACGCCGGCATAGTTTTTCCTCGCATTTCCCGGAAACATGTCCTGTAAGAAGACAGCCATTTCGAGTACAACAAGCTCAGATGTCTCCTCCGCCGGTATATCGCCTGAAACGCGCTCCTCGCTACTAATACTAACGTCGGACAGCGACGACTCGATGCAGTCATAACCATCTGTCTTGCTCTCTTCGCTTATCGTGTCAAGGGTTACACGAAGTCGGAGCCGGGATACTTGAAGATATTGAGGCGGTGCAATTGCTGAAAACGGAGTCCTAGCCGAGGGATGAACTTTGAGCGGCGGCTGAGTGGTTGTTGTTGCTCCTGCAGGATGGATTGTTTGGGATGAAAATATGATTATAGCCGTAGATAATGTTTTAGTATTAGCTTTAGCTTCCATTTTCGTTTTGTGTGTGGAGATGGAAGCTCAAGTGGGGGGTAGCTTTTGGTGATGGAGGAGTGAGTGAGCCGCCGAAGATTTGTTGGGTCGTGAGAATTGGGTTGAGTTTTTGCATACAAGTATGATATATATAGCAGTTTCAATAATATATTCATAAAATTAAATAAAGCAGTTTAAATAATTCATATATATTTCCACCGATGATGACATTTATTTTCTATATCTCTTTTCTGTCCTCGTATTTATTGCACAAAAAGTGCAAGCACATTGCCTTATGAAAATATAATTGAATAAAATAGTTGAAAATATAATTTTTTTAAACAAAATTATATCATTAACTCTTGAAAATAATAATTGTGAGTGGGTGCTAATATAGTAGAAAATAAAATTTTAGATTAGGATGTTTACCTTAAAAAGAGAATTGAACTCTACACAAATCAGTGTGTGTTGTTATTTTATTTGACAAAATTAATCCACCACTTTACGAGTTGTTGGAGTCAGGAGCAATAGAAAAAATGGGGTATTGCATGTCAACACACTATTAATATCTCTAATTGTTCAAAAATATATTAAGTAGTGTGGATATGGGTTGGTACATTTCTGGACCATCTTCTGAAAGAAGCTGTTTACCTTCCCAACTTGTGTTTTCATTTTCTCCCTTCTTCTTTTGGTGTGGGTTAATTAGGAAATTAGGTAGAGTGAAACTCATTCTGATTATTATCCACTTATTGTAAGTATAGATTCATGAGTTTTTGTGGTATGATAAAATTTAAATGCGTGACATTTAAATAAAAAATTAGTGAGTTCATTATTAGGCTATCATAACTCATGATATTGAATTCAAAAACTAACATTAAATTAACTATTAAACTATCATAACTCGAATTGCGATTGAATTAACTATTATATCGTCAGGCTCTCGTAATAATGATGTAAGAATCCCACGTTTAATTCACCTGTTTTCAACATATTAAGGAACTTAACGTAAAAGCTGTTTATATTAGCAAGTTGCCCAAGGAAAACGACACAAGAAAATTGACAAGAGGACAATGCCCTAATGGTATCACAAAATGCAAGAGACCCTTCTGCCCATCCCAATTGAATTGTTTTTTTTTTTTTAATTAATTGATGTTGTTAAAAAGCGAGTTCGACTAAATTTATATTATAAAGACGTGATTTAGTTCAATTTATACTAGAGTTTGATATGAGTCTCTTCTTTCTCTAAAATGAAAGAATAAGGAGGGTATTTATACTACCAGAGAGTTACATTATTTAGGATAGGTGGGGATGAAATACCATATCAGCTTTCATTTACTTTTATTATAAGGTTGCAATTTGCTCTTTAAGGGTATTTCAGTAATCTACCATATTACACTAATTTGGCAAGTTTGACTACAAACTTTCTTTCAGGAGATATATTCTTCTTTTCTTATGAGGATGATCTTTTCCTTCATCAATGCAATTTGTTTTTCTTCCATCAACACCCCCAATTCTTAAATATCTCTTGGGATATTTATGAATTATAGTAAATGTTGGCACTTCACCAAATGTAATTTCTTCTTTGTCTTTTTGCAAAATATCTTCATAGCTAAAGAGGTATCTTCTATTAATTTTTTCCTTCTCTTCTCCATTCTCGCGTTATTATTGATTTCTTTTTTTTTATTGTATTGCATCAATTCGTCTCTTACGAGTCAACGTACTTGGGGTCAGTTAGGTATCCATTCGAATCAGGTCATGATATGCCGGAGAAAAACATTGAGAGTGGGGGGGTTGTCATCGAAGGGGGCGACGCGTGGCTAGTCGAGGCTCGACGCTTCGACTAGGTTCTGGCCGAGGTTCGCCTCAGCTAGATTCCTTAGGTCGACCCAAGTTGAGGCGGTCGCCGTTTGTGGGAACGAGGCCATGTATCCCTCTCAAGCCCCTTGTTTGGGGGACTAATGATGTAGACAAGACGCCCATATTGGTTGCAAACTAGGAGCTTGAGTAGCTTATAAGCTCCAAGACCTTTTATCCATAGTGAGGTACTTTTTCAGAACAAAATTGTAAGGCTCATATGAAGTCAGAGCGGATAATACCTTGCATAACTGAGGACCAATCGAGTTGCAAAAGAAAAACAAATTGCACTATGAAGGGAAAGATCATCCCAATAAGAAAAGAAGAATATCTCCCTTAAAAGGAAAGACTTTAGTCAAATTTGCCAATTAGCGCCATGTAGTAAATTATTAAAATACCCTCAACTAACAAATCACAACCGTGTGATAGGAGTAGGTGAAGGGAGAAATGGTATTTCACGCTCACCTACCCTAAACAATGTAATTTTTTGGTAGTATAGATACCCTCCCAATTGTTTCATTTGAGGAAAGGAAGAGACTTGTACCAAACTCTAGTGTAGACGTGTTAAATCGTGCCTCTATAATGCAAATATAGTTAATCGTACTTTTTAGCAACATTAACAGAAATATTTATAATTTTTCAAATAAAAAAAAAATGATATTATGCCAAACTTTAAGAAAAATTGTTATGATTTATCATTTTTTATATGACAAATCCACGCACAGAGACGTTATATATGAACGAAAAACTTGATGGATAACTTGGAGGAGCTTCCTAGAAGAAAAGGGCTGGAAAATGACCGGGAAATGGATATATTAAGACATGAATAAATGTCGCATTTGGAACTTAAAAGGTGGTGACAGTTTCATATCATATACAACCATTTCTTCTCTTTTCTTAGGGCCCTTTTCCTACTATTCTTCTTTTGATGCCCTTTTAGCTTTAATCACATATCAGTTACCTGCCTTACACGGCGCACGTGATGGCTTTGCTGCTGCCCTCAATTTCATTTAATTTTTGAAATACGCATATGTGATCCATAGTTTATAAAGTTAGTTTTTCCGTCGGAGTTTACTCTTTCTTGTCTAAATTACCGCATAAATAAGTCGTCACCTAAGTCGTAAATAGAAAAGAAAATACTGTAAAAAGCAAAGAAACCCCATCCGAATTGAAACATTTAAATAAGTGGGACACCTAGAGCAGTGATGCATTGTTAAGGACTTGGTGATTAAGATGAATGTTGGATGGATTTGTTGATGCGAAAAATGTACAGAAATTCGGTCTATAAGAGACGCAGTATGATTCCAACTTCCCTCATTCTGATAGCACATCATCTAAAGTCGTCTAAATTAGAGCTGCTATCTGGAAGAAATTGCGAGAGGCAGAGGCAGACTCCTCCTTAGTCCTCACCCTCACGTCACTGTTGTTCAAAGTCCAAAAGTGAAAAAGTTTCTTTTTATTCTTGTCTGTCGACATAATTCAGCAGCCGCACCAGGCCAAAGAATGGAGCCTTGGAGACTAGAAGATAACCAAACAATAGCAATACCCCCAACTAGTATCATATAATTGACCCCAAACTCTACAGCATTGGAGACTAGAGGAAAAGCACAACTACCAAACAAGCTATGTGAGATATCTAAAATTGTGTTGTTTTTACTATCAGTTTATACATAACAAGGGCAGTGGGATTCCTCCAACTTGATCTTCTATTAGAAGGCCACAGCATGCCCGACAGCAATCAGATTCAGGACTGCTCAACTAAATAGCTATACATTAATCCATCAACTGCAAATCCATTTTACATCGTCAGTTCTTTATCAAATGCAACTCTTTCAATCATCTGGATATGTGCTAGTTATACACCCAACACTACCAGAAAGTATAAACAATTAACATTACAAATACTGAAAGGAGTCATTCCTCAAATCAAGTGAAATTGAGCAGTGATATACTTGATTTTGAACAAAAATGTAACTCCTGTGAATTTCAAGAATTGAAATAATTGACCCTAGGAATTTTAGAAAGCCATTGAAAATGCATACTAGAACAAAAAGAATTAACCTTAATTGTCAGTAAGAGGCACTGTGTGTGCCCTGGATAGAAGGTAACCTGAGATCAAAGATGGATGAGCTTTCTAGCCAAATACCATGTAGTGACAAATTTCCTTCATCCACTTGAGTTGTAGGGCCACCAAAACCATATGGAATCAAACAAGGTCTATATAACTTCTGACTTGCACACAATGAATTCTCATAACAGAACGTGACATCATAATGCAGTCCTTGTCTGCATTTTACTTCATAACAACACCAATACGGTAGAAATCCTGCTCTCTTGATTGGAACATATCCAATCCTTCAAAATGAATAGCATGTGTTTCACCCTCGTCCCAACTCCAGAAGCCCTCCTGCATAGAACAAACGATTAGATCGTTGTATTATGCACTTTACGTTGAGAATGCAAAAAAGGCACTAACGAGAAGCTTCTAGCACAATTATAACCTAAGTATTGGCATAGAGTCAAGATCAAAGAGTAGCCATATTCTAGTTTCCCTATTTATGATTTCTTACAGCTAAAGTGGTTTCCTATCCTAAATTCATTTGTCAAAATAATTTAAAAACAAAGTGCTTATTAGTCTGAGAAAGAGAGAGCATACTTAATATCATTAAATGTGGCCAACATATATTTGGATACCATAAGTAGAGAAAAATCCGTAACATGTCTTACAACAGAAGCCATGTATTACCCTACCCCCAACCTAAAGCACTGTTGACAGATTTTACAAAATGCTGTATAAATTACTTAAGACTGGCTCTCATATGACTTAAAACAACCCAGGCCTTAAAAAGAGTCATTTTACTACAACTTAAAAGACCCAGAACAAGCAGGGCGCAGACAACTAGCTTGCTAACACCTATTTAGATAAGTAGAACCGAACCCCAGTGTATAAATTAATCAAAAATTGAGATATGCTTTATAACAAAGATGATAAACAAGTGTGTATTGAGGCTTGTGGGTTCTTCTTAAGTTAACTTGCGCAATTCCAAAGATCCCACTATTAAATAAGGCTCCTAAAGGATATATAGGTTTAACATCCCATCCTCTCTCCCAGTAGGAGGTTCATTTTCGATCTTCTCAATCTCAAATCATCAATCTTTCAATGCTCATACAATAAAAAATATAGATTCCCCTTGAGAGATGTTTTTACACAGTACACAGAGTTCTTCAAATAAGTCATTCTTGCACTCTCTTTCTATTCACATAATTAGATTCCAGCAAATAAACAAAATAAGACATTTTCGGAGTTGTGAGTGTGAAGCAATTGGTACAGATGACTAAAATATGTGCACAGGATGATACATGGAGAAGAAGCCCCCACTTGTCAAGTTTTAGGCTCCTGAATTTTCCAGAGAAACGAACTAAGCAGAATTTTCTCTAACCAATAGTGATATACTTAACTCTTACGTGATGTGGATTTTCACCCATTATAAATATACAGCATGCACTAAAAACTGGTTTTAGGCAAACCCTGAAAAAGTTGAAAATCAAAATTTTCGATGCCAACAAAAAGGATATCTGTAGTGGATATGATTCCCCATCCATGTTTAGACACACAACATCATCTGGTCCCAATTGTGAAGTTAATCATCTCGGCATCCACTATGGTAACACTGATAAATCCAACATTGTTTTCAGACAATAAATTCAAAAAGAAAAAGGCGGCATAAACAGCTAAAAACAATTAAAACCTTTGGAGAACGACTATTGACTCAATTTAAGTCTTTAAATAAATCCGTAACCTCATCAAATAACAAGCATGGAGCTATAAAATTCGAGTCAAGGTACAGCATTAGTTGTCCACAACTCCCATTTCCTCCACCAAACAAGTTATCTTGTGCCTCTTCAAACTTATTACTTTCCCAGAAACATCATAAGAAAATGGCAAATGCCCGTATAGCCAGATTCATCACAGAAGTGGCGCCACCACAGTTTGTAAGCGTCATGAGGCACCGGACATCAAAGATGCTGGACACAATACATGAAGAGGAGAAAGAAGCTGGCACTAATGATTCTATTTCTCTGTCACAATACACCAAGCTGCCATCATCCTCTCATAATGCTTCCATTTCATCTCTTAATACCACCCAGACTACCCAATTACTCAAGAAGGTTCAGAGGTCTTTGTCTGTCTTTCATGAGTAAAACCTACTTCTTTCTGGCTCAGATAGCTTCACCTTATTTTCCATTTTTGCTCTAGATTTGAAGTATGCAGAATTTGTAACAATAACCCAACTTTCCGAGACTGTATCTAAACTAGCAATCAGACCGTTCACTGGAACAAGTCTGTATTTTTTATTCCATATGTTAAACTGTAGATTTGTTTATCTGTCTTCGCTATTTCAGAAAACAAAAAGTAAAACGACGCAGAAACATCGATTTGTAAGGAACCGTAAATTAGAAGAAAATCCAAGCATGTTCAGCACATCATAAAAGAAGTAATATCATCATAAAATACATGCAAAAGCAGCGTAATTAGCATAATTAACAAACAACGTAGTTCCAAAAGCAAGCATGATTTGGCAAGCCTTGATTGAGGCTTACCCTTCTGCCACCACCCAAAATCACGCACTAATCATTCCCAAGCAGTTTCCAAGTGAAATTTTACTGCATTTTAGCTCAAAAACTACAAATCCATGGAGGAAAAACTTCAAACAACCTCCAAGTAAAAATGCAAACGAACAGTATGTGATGCTCTCGCTAATTTGAGATCAAACTTTGTGTTAATTTTCTACTTAATTTCCAGATAACAACTACTGGCGTCGCTCTTTGGGATCAAAATTCAAAACCATGGCCTCTATTATTCAACTGTATTGGGCTGCGTTGCAAATCCGGTTTTACATACAACGAGGAATTCGGGCTTCATCATTGTAGTGGGCCGAATTCAGGTCCAATATACAGGAAGACCATCTGGGGTTCAGGCCCTAAAGACGGTTTTTGGAAAAAACAAACCCCATTGACCCAGTGGGGGGAGAGGGGGAGGATTAGTGGATTCAAATATACAATTCTTAATTATATGCAAATATTAAAAATTAATTAGATGCGGTTAATGAATTTAAATCATAACTTACGAATTCATTATAATTAAACTAATTATTAATTAGAGAATAACATATAGATAGATCCTTTTTGATATTTTATTTTATTATTTCAGATTTTCAGTACCATGAATCAAAATATTGTTTGGATATGTTATTTTATTGTCTTGGTACTACACGTTGAAATACGTACAACTACACGTCGAGTATTTTATTTTGTAATTCATTTTTAAATTAATGTGAATTTAATGTCTAGTAAATTATATATATGTATGTACATTATCCTCTTTAATATTAAAAGATACTTTAGTTTGAATTAAGTATTCTATTCTACGGTGCTGTAATGGTGATGAGTAGTTGACCCAAAGCAAATACAACACCCTCACAACCTTCTTTTATCCAAAAACATATATATGCCATTTTTTGTACAAGCATTATTGGATTTTTTTCACATAGATAAACATTTATTTCCTTATTAATATAAGTCATTAGGTCTTATCTGATTTTAGATGGATGGATCATATTCAATTTTATACAAATCAGATGAATAAAATATGCACCTTTTTTTTTGTATTATGATGTCTTCTGTTGATTGTAGAAAAAATTAGTTAGAAACAAAATAATCGATTTTTTTTTCTTATAACACGTTATATGTCATACTATGATAGTAGTTTAAATGTATTAATATCGTAAATCTTATATATATATATATATAAAATATAAGATGATACATAATATTAATTTACAATAAAAGTTTGAATGGGGAAGAACCACAAAATGCAACCTAGGATGAATATCTAAACTCAATTATGTAGCCTTTCAATAATTTAAAGGCATATTGAATAATTAGAGGTGCTTTCAAGGTCACAATTTCACTGCTTATGATGCCCAACTATTTGCATATTATATATTTTAGCTTAATAATGTGGGATAAGTTGATAATGATGTCCACCATTTGATTATGTGATTTAGGAAGAAGCAATCAACGTTCCATGCCAAAAAGTCTTTGTCGATTGATGTCAATCGACAAACTTATAATTTAAATTGAGTCGTTAAATATAATATACTTATAATATAATTTATTATATAATTAAGAAAAATAATTAATTTTTATTAATAAATATCTAACACTTATTTTATAATTAATTTCACTTGACAAATTTAATTTGAATGAAAAATTTCCAGTCAAATGTCAAACATTCATGAGGGTGACGACTCATTCTAAGCATCTCTGCAGCTTACCTTACTCTAACCCCACCACTGCGGACGCCACCTTCCTCAGTTGTCCACTCTTGCTCGTATTACATCCAAATCCTCACGCTACCCATGACCATGAATGATTAAACCTAAACATATCTCGACCGTCCCGTTAATCTTTGATTTAAGTTGATTCCATTAGTGTTGCTTGAAATCTTCTATCATTAGTTGGCTGATCGTTGAGCAAAATCCCAACTCTAAATCTCGTTAACCTTAAAATCCCGACACAAATTCTACACTCTTCCGCCCCCACATCTCCAAGACAAATGGTACCGACAATATTTAAAATTCCTGATTCATCGCTGCTTTAAACTAATCTCGAATCTTTCTCCAGATTTAGCCAATAAATCTTTTATTATTTGACGGTTGCTGATGGGGTTTGCATTAATGAATTCTTCCGTTTCGAAAAAGCTTTCCGGGTCCTCGTTTGCCAAAGTTGAAATCTCGAAAAGTTTCTGATCGGAATTCTCTTACTTGTTGTTTCCGTTTTAGTTTTGCGAGGAAAAAAAAAAAACAAAAAAGCATATTAAGATGAATGTAGCCAAGTCTCAGGTGTGGCAGCCTTGCAAGAAGAAGAGGCTTTAGGGGTTCAGGATTCAAGAAAGAGGAAAGGAGAGACTCAAGAAAAGATGAGATGGATGGGATTTGTATTGCCAAGTGACTGAGGATCAGTGCAAAAAGGGGAGTTTGTATCGATACGTTGATTTATAGATACAGACGGATAAAGGGTCTTACATATGGTTATGGCATCAAAATCAAGTGGTGCTGGGGGGAGTGGAGGTGGGAGTAGCAGTGGGAGGACACGGGTAGGAAGATATGAATTGGGGAGGACGCTGGGGGAAGGAACTTTTGCTAAAGTGAAGTTTGCAAGGAATGTAGAGACAGGCGAGAATGTGGCTATCAAGATTCTTGATAAAGAGAAGGTTCTCAAGCACAAGATGATAGGACAGGTGCGGTTTCTTGATTTGATGAATTATTACCTATGTTCTGTTTGGGTCTGATTTTTCAGATCTTGTATGTGGATCAGTCTTTCAGTGTATGCAAGAATTTAGTTTGACCTTTTCATATATATGGACACGTCTTTTTCTCTGGATTTTCAAGTTTGACATCTACTTTCTTTCATTTTGCTTTCCCCTTTCCAGGTGTTGGAATCTTGATACTTTTTTGTTTCTTCGGATTTTTTTGTTTGTGAGTATCTACTTATGAATAGGCTTACTATGAAGATCCTAAATGTGGAAAGGACTATGCAGGATATCTCATTTGTTGCTCTTATTTCTTTCTGTTGTTTTCTTGTTCTTCCCTTTCCTTTTTTTGTGCCCTTAAAGTTGTATCTTTATGTAATTGTGATTATTTTGCATTTCTTGCAGATTAAGCGCGAAATATCAACCATGAAATTGATAAGGCATCCAAATGTCATTCGCATGTATGAGGTATAGAGACTGGTGATTTTATTATGTAGTCTGACGTCAAAGTTAAATGATCTGTTGATGATAGATGATATTCTCCTGTTTTTAGGTCATGGCCAGCAAGACAAAGATTTATATTGTTATGGAATTTGTCACTGGTGGTGAACTCTTTGACAAAATTGTATGTTCTTAAGTGCTTCTCATTTCTAATGATAATTTTCATAACAATCTTATTGCTAATTACATATAGCCTCGTGATGTTTTCTTATGGCCAGGCCACTAAGGGGAGACTAAAAGAAGATGAAGCCAGAAAATATTTTCAGCAGCTCATCAATGCTGTAGATTACTGCCACAGCAGAGGTGTTTATCACAGGGACCTTAAGGTTAGCTTTCCATTCTTTTCCCGTTACATCTCATAATTTCTCCAGAATAACTCACACCACACTCTGAATCATTAGTTTTGATTTTTATATATTATTCATTTATAGCCAGAGAACTTGCTGCTTGATGCTAATGAGGTTCTTAAAGTCTCAGATTTTGGATTGAGTGCTCTACCTCAACAAGTTCGGGTTAGTATATTGAGCAAATGCAATACCATAAAAATTCTTATTGTCTCTCTTCTATTAGTTCCATCATACTATAAGGAACTTATATATTGATATTAATCCGGTGTTTGTTAAAGACTTTATGTGGTAGATTATGCATAAGATGACTTAAGTTCGATTTCTTATTCTGGTTGCTAGGAAGATGGCTTACTTCACACAACATGTGGAACACCAAATTATGTTGCTCCCGAGGTTTGTAATCAGCGTCACAAATCCATAGGAACTTTGCTTTCTCAATGGTCTCTTATCATTTTGGTCCTCTAATCATCTAGGTGATCAACAATAAGGGTTATGATGGAGCTAAGGCAGATCTTTGGTCATGTGGTGTTATTCTTTTTGTCCTTATGGCTGGTTTTTTGCCTTTTGAGGAATCAAATCTTATGGCATTGTATAAAAAGGTAATTGTCTGTTAATATGTAATTCTAGAAAGATGATTAAACTATTGCATAGTTACTTGTCCTTTTGTGTTGTGTCCCCTTGGGGCAAATAAGTTCTATTTGATTTCTGAATTAGTTGGGAAACTTTCAAAGGACACATCAAGAAGAACTGATGTAACCTGGTTCATGCATCATATCGTTGCAAAAACTATAATGGTCAAAACTTGATCTTTTGCAGATATTTAAGGCTGATTTTTCATGTCCTGCATGGTTTTCGTCAAGTGCAAAGAAATTGATCAAAAGAATTCTGGATCCAAATCCATCAACGGTATATTCCCTATCTCTCATGCTAATTATCAAGTCCCCACCTATCGCACCTGGGAAAGAGAAATAACAAGATCTGAATTTTTTGCTTTATTAGAGAAAGAAACCGGTTTCTTACAGTCCCTATCCACAGTTGCCTGATCTTTTTCTTGCCAATCAAAACTTAACCATCCTTGTCCATGTGAAACAGCGCATCACAATTGCAGAGATTCTTGAGAATGAATGGTTCAAGAAAGGATACAGGTCACCTGTTTTTGAACACGAGGATGTTACCCTTGATGACATTAATGCTATTTTTAATGAATCAGCGGTTTGTTTCTTATGTTTCTCTTGATTTACATTTTGAAGTGGTTTTGATATTACGCGGTATTGTGTGATAAAGTTGAAGCTGCATAAACAGTTAACATTTCTCATTTATATCCAGGAATCTCCAAACCTTGTTGTAGAGAGGCGGGAGGAACGACCGCCTACACCACTGACCATGAATGCGTTTGAGCTTATCTCTAAGTCACAGGGTCTCAATCTCAATTCTCTCTTTGAAAAGCAAATGGTCTGTTTGATATAATATTTAAATTGGCAGAGTAACAGAATCTCCCATCTGTGGGAGCTTAATAAAAGATGCCTGACATTATATTTGATGATAGGGACTTGTTAAGCGAGAAACAAGATTTACATCCAAATGTCCAGCAAATGAGATCATATCAAAAATTGAGCAAGCTGCTGCACCTATGGGGTTTGACGTGAAGAAAAACAACTACAAGGTGATTCACACAATTATTTGCCATACCATTCTCAAAACTCTTCTGTTTAGACTTGATATCTTATTCATGTATAAACATTTTCATGTTCCTACCTTTCAACTTTTTTACCATTCTATGATCTCTTTTGATTTTTTCCTTTCGAGAAATAGTTATTAAATACTATGCAAGAGAGCCATGAGGTCTTGTAGCAATTCTTCGTCTTGTGATCCCTTTTGATGATTATTTTTCTCAGATGAAACTTCATGGTGAGAAGTCGGGGCGCAAGGGTCACCTATCAATTGCAACAGAGGTACATTATCTGGAGAAACCTCTTAATCTCTTGCATATTTTGGCCAATGTGGTCTTGTTCAAGACCAGAGAGGTTCTTGGTTAACGCCTGATTGATGCAAAAAATAGTCATAGTGTTTGGATTGTTTTCTGAGTATTTTGTTGTGTTTTGTGGAGATAGAGAGAGAAAAATAAAGATAAATAAGTATGTGTTAAAGATAGAATGTACGTTTGGATTTGTTTTTGGAGATAATTGAAACGTATTGTATGTTTAATGTTGTGTTTTGGGAGACAAATTACTATTCATTGTCAAATCATGTCTTTTTTATATATATTTATGTATATGTGTGTGTATATATATGTATGTATTTATGCTAAAACAGTTAAAAATACCCAGATAAGGTGTACTTTATCTGTATGATGGCAAACATTAGGTATGTTTTGACTTATCTCGAAGATAATTTGAAAATGAAAACAAATATAGTGAGTTATATCCTGCACTTCATTTTGAGTTTCATGTATGTTGACATAAGTGCGGAGTTTCTTTTAATTGGCATGATTATGAGTAATTTGTAATTGATGCAAAATATAAAGAGATCGTGATTATCCTGCTTAATAGAGAAGGAAATTATCAACATTGCCTGTGAAATGGTTTTGCTTTGATCTAATCCTAAATGCTCTTGCAGATCTTTGAAGTGGCTCCTTCACTTCACATGGTTGAGCTTCGTAAGACTGGAGGAGATACATTAGAATTTCACAAGGTATTAGATTTTGTCGCAAGTTATGAGCTTTCTGGAAGAACCATAAAATGGTTGACTACTTATGTGGTTGACTACCTGATTGGCAAATGCATGTTTAAATATGTAGCATGTGGCTGCAGGTTGGTACTAGAAAATAACCTGTAACATACTGTTTTAACTTGATGCGTGGAAATTATTATTTTTGCATGTACTTTTCATTTACCATTAAGCTAGATATATTTGTTATATGATGGCAATTTTTTTGTTTTCTTTCTTCTGCATGAAGTTTTACAAGAACCTCTCAACTGGGTTGAAAGATGTTGTTTGGAAAACAGGCGACGAAGTGGAAGCCAGTAATGGTTAGTATGTCCATGCGATTTGCGTTCTTTTTCTCTTTTTCTTTCTTGTTTCTGTAAATTTGCATGTGGCCTTCAAAGTTGGATATTTAACTTCAAAAAGATTGACCCCAATGATTGTTGTTTCACCACACCGTTCTCTTCTGCTGCTTTAAAGCTTTCATGTGTTTTATTCATTTTCTGTGTGGAAGAAGACATCATAGTATATATTGCTTGAAGATTGCAGCAGTCGCCAAAGGCATTGATGATGTTTCAAGACAACATACATCGATGCCTATGCATGCGTTGATTTGCAAGTTCAGTCTCATTAATTATAAGAGTACTCATGTCTGTTTTTTTTTTTTGGGTCCTTTTCGACAGTGTCAGGTATCTCGTCGTCTTGATCGTGGTAGTTACAACGGTTGCTTCAAGTTGTTCTACTTATGTTGTCGTCAGTCATTTGACCTGTATCATTAGACAAATGCACAAGCAAACCCCTGATTTATTTGGACTGTAAAACTTTTTATAAAATTAGAAAAATACTTGTGTTTTGCTTTCATAAGTGAGCAAGGATCAAACTGATGTTTCTGCAGTCGTGTTTCTTGAAAAGTAGAATTATAAGAAACAGAAAACAGGAGAGAACTGTTGAAAAATGTAGGGTTATTTTGTCATTTCACGGAACATGTTGAAAAATTTCGCATCCAATCCATTGTGATATCCAGTGTCGGCCAATAAAGTTGGAACAAATCGCCAGGTGGCAGTGCAAGAATCAGATAAAAAGAGAAACAGACATGGCCGCTGAGCCAGGAGAAAGCCAAAACAAAACTCAATCCTGCTTCGCTCGCCCCTCCGCTGTCACTCCACGGCAGGGCCACCGGCGCCACCACCATGCCTGTGGCGGCAACGGCGTTCCACTCCTCCATGTGCTTCTCTTCTCAAAAACCAGCTGCAGATTCAGAACTAGAAAGCAACCTCATAACCCCCAAACCCAAAAACGTTCTCCATCAACACCCACTCTACCAACGAACCAATGCAAGCATCTCCCTCCAATTCAAAGAAAAAATCCTCTGCCTTGAAATTATGGGCGTCGATTCCGGCCGAGCTCTGGCCCAAAACCCCTCTCTCCACACCGCTCCTCTACATTCAATCCACGCCATTGTCACCTTCCTCCAATCCAAAGGCATCCACCTCAAGGATTTAGCCAGAATCTTTGGTATGTGCCCCAAGATTCTGACTTCAGATATAAAATCTGACCTCAACCCAGTTTTCAATTTTCTATCCTACGATCTTAGAGTTCCTGAGCAGAATTTCAGAAGAGTGATCAACAAATGTCCAAGAGTCTTGATTTCCAGTGTTAGAGATCAGCTGAAGCCGGCTCTATTCTATCTCCATAGGCTGGGGTTCAAAGATTTGCATGCATTAGCTTATCAAGATCCCATTTTACTGGTTTCGAGTGTGGAGAACACGTTGATACCAAAACTGGATTATCTCGTCAGTCTGGGTTTTTCTAAGGCTGATGCAGTGGGGATGGTACTGAGGTGTCCTGGGCTGTTCACATTCAGCGTTGAGAACAATTTCAAGCCGAAATTCAAGTACTTTTCTGAGGAAATGAATGGGAGATTGGAGGAGCTGAAGGGATTTCCGCAGTATTTCGCATTTAGTCTGGAGAAGAGAATAAAGCCTCGACATATGAAGGCTGTACAGAGTGGAGCAAAGGTTGCACTCCCCTTGATGCTCAAGACCACTGAGGAGGAGTTCAGGGAATTGTTAAGGCAAGGGAGTTGATAAGGAGATACCTCTTTTTCTTGCACTCTTTTCTTCTTCTCATGTTCTTGTCTTAGTTGGATAAATGGATGGATATATCCTCTCATGCTATGTAATTACCGGCTGATGCCCTTAAGAAACTGCAAAGTAACTTTTTGTGAAATCATATGAGTGCCTACAATCATTCCAGTCCATTGAGAAATTGACGGAAAAGTTTGGTTTTTTGTCTGCTCTGATGGCTGTGGATTATGTCTTTGATCATTAGCATGAAGTGAGGCAGAAGTAAGTTATTTCTTTCCCAGTTTCGGGTGTGTTCCTTTCTTGATGGTTTAGTATTTTCTTAATTATATCCATTACAGTAGACCAAATGGAGCTTAAATCGACCAATGCCTCGGATTGTAGCCTCTGCTCAAAACTTCTATATTTTGTTGAAGCGGCATACTTCCTATTCTTTAGATGAGAGGCTATAGCCCAATCCCCTACCTGACTCTTCTATTACGTAACAGTTGATATTGAATGAAAAAACCCTTAGCTTACCTCAGCTTGCTAGTTAGGAACTGAAGTCTGGAGTCGGTTAAGTAGTAGGACAAAGATTGCTAAGTCAGTCTGGCTTCCGGGCGGTCTCATTGTTACGGGTCTGGAGAGGAAGCCCTCTCTTGGACCAGAAGAGGAGAAGCTCATCTTCACCGGGTTTACTTCCCGATATGGCATCCTGCCGTCCATGAAATTTCTTGAGACAGTTATTTACGTTATTGTCGTTTGTTTGATAGATGTGCAGCAGTTGACTTCTCACTTCTCTGTTGAAGTTCTGATGTAAAAGGTGTTTGCCTGATGAAAAATTCTAACCCGGATCAGATGTGCCTAAAAAGAATGAGCTTCAAACGCTTGCTAGGTCCCAAACTAAAAGTCCGCCTTTAGTTCCTCTCGTATAAGGACCAAATAAAAGACGAGCCTCTGTTCTTCTTAGCAATCCTTTTCTTTGCTTTAGTTTTCTTATTGAAGGACCGAAAGAAGTACAATATCCAACAATACAACGAACATTCCTGGTATGGACGGTTTGCACTCTAAAATTTAATAAACAGCATGTTGATATACAATACTCACATTTAAATTTTTCCAAGTTGAAGAAGGCCAATGCTCCATATAATTACCATCACCAGTGCATAATGGACTGCATGTGAATCCCAATTATGTAAATGGTATTAATTGCCCAAGAACTCAAGTCCAGGGACCTCACTCACAAGTCAACACTGAGTTCAGTTGAGAACAGTCCCATCCTCTGCTCAATATTCTTGTCATCATATTCAGGCTATAACTAGTATTGGGATTTCGGAACAGCACTTCAAATTATCTGCAACTTTTCAGTGACAGAAAATATCCTGGGAGATAAATGCAGCCCAGGCATCCTACAATAATAACATAACACAGTCATATAATCGACTGCAATCATATTTCTACTCTGCATCTCATCTTATCCCATGTTTTTTTGAAATTTACATGCAGTAATGGTGAAGAAAATGGCTAAAACCTCATCTGATGAGCAGAAAAGACCTCCTCAGCAATGTGTTTCTCTGGAAGTGTGGCACCCCTTTCTTGCAGCTTGTCGGGATGCAGGCACAACTGTGCTTTCTGATACGCTAACTTCACTTGTGAGCTGTCAATTATATTCATCAGAGGTATCGTTAGCCAGCCACTTTTAGGCCATAGAATCTGAATGGGCCGACAGGGTTCTTGTTATGCTTTGGAAAATCAAATTTCTATAACTCTCAAACAATAAATTTGACACTAGTAATGGGATACAGCAAATTCATCTCACATGATGCAGTGAAGACAAGAGCAACCGGATATCAGCTTCCTTGCCAGTTGACCACAACCTTATCTTTTCATCCAGTAGTTGCGTTTCTGCTTCTATCTGTCGTGATTTACTGAAGAAATTAGTAGTTCCCTTTCAGGTGAAAAACAAATGCATCTTATCTCACTGATTGGAATAAGGCATGTGCTTTTGCATTTCAATCATGATTCCAGTTTGGATTATGAAGCATAATATCCAAATGATATTACTAAAACTATAATCTGTTTGCAGCAACACAATTTTCCAGTATCAATTGAAGATGGTTAATCAAGATTTGGAAAAACAAATTTCGGAATCCTGTGATTAATTTCAGGTAAGCAACGCTCAAGATTGATCTATGGCTCAGTACGTTGCTTGTTTCTTCTTCAGCAATCCATTCGTATTGTTGTTCAGCATACCAAATGATTGACAGAAAAAGCAAATAACTCAATATGCTGCACCTTGCATGCAGAGAATTCACAATACAAGGCAGTCTGTATATCCTATACACGAATTCCAGTTCATGCGACAAATAACATACCATTGATTCGAAGCTCTCTGTCCTTTCTGAAAGCTCGTGTCCCTTCAGTATTTCTGTAGGTTTCAAGTGTATGATAATTTCAACATCACCTTAACAGATAAATTGTTAAACTTGCATGATAACTAACATCACTCACTCAAACCTTCTATGGGTTTTCCTTCTGAAAAGGGTGTTTGAAACTTCTCTTTCGCCCACACAATTGCTTCATCGACACCATTTGATTCACATGTCCATTCCCTGTTATCAGAGTTGATCTCAATAATATACGAACTCACGGATTCATCTTCTAAATCTTGTTCCAAGGTGCCCTTCCTCAAAAACTCATGCTCAGTTTCACATGTGTTCATTTTTATCTCTTTGTCTGACTGGCAAACTGATGAAACTGCTGACGATGGTGAGTTGAGCTGTAAATCATCTGCAGACACTCTGAAACTGCTGTTTGACAATGGTTCGAGATTAATGCTTTCAGGGGATGCATTTCTTCGACTCGATCCAAAAGAGTAGCTCCTGAAGTTCCCAAGGAAGTCATTTTCAGAAATACAAATGAGCGGTGGCAACTCTTGTTGTGTCGGGTAATTTTCATGTCCCATTCTTGTCGAACTCCGCTTAGACCTGACATTTATTGGCCTGAAAATGGATCAAGATTTCAGAATGTACGTTTCTGCACAACTGATCATCTTTTTCTAACATCTTGGTTTGATTTCTAGGAGGTCGACAGTTGGGAGCACACATCATTGTATAAAAAGGAACTCTCTCAAGTCTCAAATTATACAGCTCCATACAAGTTTTTCATGTAAAAAGTGTACTCTGTTTTCTCTTTCATATATTTCAAGGTTGCGCCTTTATGAACTCGGACAGAAATCAGATAAAACCAAGGATCTAAACAGGGAAAGATTGTGGCATATCAGACAACTGATTACAGAAACATAGTCGAACAAGCAGACACCAACAGCGACAGTCAATTGATTTCAAACCAAGAATCTTGACCTCACGACACTCTCATCATCCCATCCAAAAACATCATTATAAAAACCATCATTCTGACGGTTACGCTGATTACTTTCTCCACTCCACTGCTTCCACGAAGGAATGCTGAATTGAGGCAAACCTCGGCCACTCCTACTGACCGGCGGAGGCGAAGCCTTCTCCTGCTGCCGGAAAATATCCTGGTGGAAGAAAGGCATGGATGATGAGGATCTAGGGTAACTAGCGGAGAACTGGCGGGAGAGAATAGTGCGAGGGGGGCCACCAAAAACGTCGGTAAAGTGTTGGGGGTTGAAAGGGTCGTGGGGAGGTAGGAGGTGGAGTCCTCGGTGGATCGCCGGGGAGGAGACATGGACGTGGGTGTACCCATTCTCATTCTCCAAGACTCGTCCATATCCCGGCGAGTTTTGAGTTGCCGGAGAAAGTAGTGATTATTGGGGGGGTATGATCCATCATCATCATGCGGCCAGTGCATGTGTTCATATATAGTGAGTCTGAGTGCATGTTTTCTTTTTCTGGTTTTTCCCCTAATTTCATTTCTATACTTTTCTTACTCTGTTTTTTTACTTTATCAATTTCTTTTGTAATCTCAATAATATCATAACTAATTTATTTATTTTAATTTAATATGATATTGATATATTATAATTTAGATATTTTATTTTTTCATGTAATATGTATAAAAGTAGTTCGGTTAGTAAAAAGAGTTGTTTGAGTTATAGTATATCAGTAATAAGTTAAAAGAGTAACATAAATTCATCCAACTCTTTTACTAATATCAATAATTTTGGTGAATTTTGAGTAAAGAATGATTTATTTGTTAGATAAAAACAAAAATAAGGAGTATTAGATGTAATATATCAAACCACATAAAATTATACTAAATTTGAAAGGAAGATAATATACATATCCATGATCAATTCATCCAAAATTAACAGCTCAAAATACAAAGAAAATAAGAGACAAGGTAGAGGGATGAGCAAGAATCAAAAGCCTAACTGTGTTTTTCACCCGGAGAGAATTAGGTGCTGTATCGTTTCGCTTATGGAAACCTTTTTCTCCTGCTCATCAGTTTGTTTGCTTCAAAAACAATGAACAATCATTAATTATACTCAAAGAGTTGGTTTGCCTTTTCTGAGCTCCCAGGTGTTTGGGTTGGCTCCTCCTTTTTAAAATAATAATTGATTGATGATACAGTAGTTCAGTTCTTGATGTATTAATAAGATAACAAATATTAATGGGCTAATCACCAACACCATTACTACTCCAACAGGCAACGGACAGAGTTAGACTCCATCTATTATTGATTATTGATATTATTGAATTGCGTGCTCCTTTTCCTGATTTTGCGGACACTACTGTAACTTACCCATCTGTTTCCTTTTGGATGAAAGTGCAATTATGTAATTCACATTTAGGCAAAATGGATGCCTTTTTTTTTTTTTTGTGTGTGTGTGTGTGTGTGTGTGTGTGTGTCTATTATTCAATGTACACAACTTAGTTTAATGTTATTCCGACGTTAGCATTTCCTGTTGAGCAAAATTAGATCATTTTCTTGCCTCCCTGCCTTGAGCATCATGGTCTGGGGAAACTACATCAACTTACAAGACTGACCATGAATGAACGGCATCTTGGATTGCAGTACACATTATCAGTCTCCTTCCTTTTTCCATATTTTCTAGAGCTTTGAATGCATTGACAACAAAAAATACAGAAATTTTGCTGAAACTAGTACCCCAGCAATCTGGGTTCTTGCATTTTAAGCTGGAGAAACACAGGAGGTTATACTAACATAATTACAGTAACATAGCTTCTATGAAGGCAGGCTTCAATTAGAAACAGGATCAAAACAGAGCTAATATTACAAGCAGTAGAGACATAATAACTAGTAAAAATGATTTAGAAATCAAGAGTCCCGACAGATGGGATTCCAGCATTAATATTCCTGGCCTCCTGTCGGCTCACGTAGCCATCACTAGTGCCATTTGGGAGGGGCGGCCTCTGAACTGGTACGGAAGTCAGAATTTCCAGCCTTTGTTTTCCCATCTCCTGAACCTCTTGAGGCGACAGTATTTTGATACACCACACGCTGTTTACAAACTCCCTGTGACATGAAGAGAAGCAACTATATGCATGAGACAACAATCAGCAAGGAGAATCCCTTCTAACCCTTAACTCTTTGTGTGAAAACTCAGACCAGTGACACAGAAATGCAGCTTAATACATCCACCATCCTGTCTTATTGCCTACCAACTGCTTATGATAACACAAGTGAAATTGGAACTTACTGCCAGGGATCATCGCCAAGAAGAAGCACATCATTTTCACGGTCCACAAATACAAGCTGCCAGCCTGATCTCAAGGGGTCCTCCAACTGGCCTTCAAGGCCAAACATCTGTGCAAGCTCACTACGCAGCTCATGGTAGCTGCTAAACTTGGTAATATCTAGTGACCTCCCGAAGGACCCTGACTTATAAACCTGTTAATGTCAGTAATATACGTATTAAAGAATGGCGTATAACTGTACATCACCCCTGCACATTAGATTGTTCTCTAGTGTGATAACACACACCTTATATTTAGAAAGACCCTAGAGCAAGCCAACCAGTTCTTCCCCAATCAAATAATCATCCAGTGCAGAGACGAGGGTTTAATCGGGGTAACATAAAATTGAATATCCAGGCAAAGAATCCAGAATAGGGGTATCAGGTTAAGATTATTGTGGCAACATACCTTAACAAAAGTTCTGTTGGATGGATTTTCGTGCCCGACATTTTCTGAGGACCGCAGGAAACCTGATTCGTCAATCCCGTTGCTTGAAGTCACTGTGGTTTTGAGCGAGTAATCAGCTACAGGGCTACTCATGTAGCTGGAAGAGCCGAAGGCTATAGCTGCATTATCACAATCACTACCAACTCCTTTAAGGTTTGACATCCCATTCTGCATAAGAAGGGAGGAGGAATCTATATTAACCCCAAACAGGAAGTGGTTTTGGGGATCGTTACTTCCTTCTTGCTCTATCAAACACTCCCTACCAGGAAATGGAGGCAAAGAAACAGCATTCTGGGTTACATTTGTGTTTGAAGATCCCAAATGATTTAACTGGGTTGAATTTCCCTGTGAAACACAATCAGAAAGAAGAGGATCAAGAGCGACCCGCTTTGTAGGCCAGCCACTTGAAGATAGTAAGTTGCTGGATCTAGGCATACTGAGAAGCTTCGATGCTTCGTCCTGGTGGGCCGGACCCAATAAACCGTGTAATGGAGCACTAGTATTGGCTGCCATAGGTTTCAGAATTGGTTCTGAGAAGTTCTGATGCATGGAAGATATGGGCTGCAGAGACTCAGACTGCTCCTGCGAGTTTGTTGATAATCGGGACAGGATGGGTGCAACAGTTGAAGCCTGCAGAGGATGATCAGTAACATGATGTTGTTGGTGAAGCAAAGTAGACTGCTGTTGTTGATGCTGCTGCTGCGGAAGCTGAATGTTATTGAATGAGTTCTGATGGTGCACTTTCTGCTGAAGGAAGTTAGGATGCAATTGTGATGGTGCCTGAGACTGGTTTCCTGAAAGACTTTGCAGAAGAGGAGCGGGTGACTGAGATGACTGTAATACCTGAGGCTGAATGAAACCAGCAGGCATGCTTCCTAGAGCTTGGGGTTGCTGGAATTGCATCATTGAAGAAAGGATTTGTTTGGGAGGTTGTGCAACCCTCATCTCATGAAGAGCGGCAGCGGCAATAGCTTGGTAAACATCATTTTGCATGCCAAGAACTGAATTATCAAGCCTAGGCTGCATCCAGGGTGTCATCCCCATTCCTTGAAAGTTCAGAGATTGCGTTCCCAGGTCCTCAACACCTCCACGGAGCCACATGAAGGGAGAGTTTAATCCCATTTCGTCATTCTTCATCCCTAAGTGCAAGAAAAAGATACAGGTCATAATGCAGACCATCAGAAGATCAAATAGTTTGGACCTTACTGTCCAATGGCATGTGACATCATTGGTTGGCAGAAGGGAAGAGATGAAAATTTATACAAAAGTCTTCAAATACACATACCACTGAAGGAGGGGAGACCTGGTGGCCATGGTCTTTTCAATCTCAGAGAAAATGGTGATGGATAGATGGGGAATGTTGTTAAAGGCTCAATTTCCCAAAGAGACACTCTTGGCTGCCTCTCGCCAGCAGTAGATTCGTCCCAGCCAACCTGAGCAGTAGAAGTTAAACATACTTTGCACATCAGTAAAGGCAGACATTTGATATTGTAGTTATTGGAACAAACACCCCAGGCATACAAAAAAAAGAACTAGGAATCAGATTTATGTAGTTCAATTCAGTGAAGACTACATCCACAGCCAAATGTGATGAATCCCAAATAAGTATTCTAAAGGATTATAAATTTCTTTCATCTCTCACCTAAACCATCTCTACACCTGTTCTCCTTTATCAGGAGTCTCCTCCCTATTTATCTACGAGAACCATCAAAGTTAACCAAATTGCAAGCCTTGTATATATCCAAGGATAGGCATAGTGGGGTTATCCACCCCTACAACCAACCCATGGGCTTTGCCCACTGGGTCAGGTCAATTCCAACCGACAACCCTCAGCATTGGAGCATAAAAACTTCTTACTCATTTAAAATCCATGTGAAAACACTACAGGAAACATCTCAAAAGAGCAGTCTCAATACCGTCCTTAAAATCAGGCATGTCAAATCCACATGCATATGACTAAATATCACAAGAGTGAGTAAGAAACTTATGGCCTGACATACCTTAACCGACCGCCAGTGTGAATTTGGCCACCTAGCAGGATCCAAGTCGCATATGCCAGTTATTGTGCCCATGTAGCTGAAACCAAGCACAATCAGAAGCCTTATAGAAAAATATGCAAGGAGTGCATTTCTTGATAAGAAAATGAAAGCACGCCCATAGAAACCCAAGCAGACTTTGTATAGCCGAAACGAATTTTCTAAGAGAATATAATGACCTTGCAAGGCACATACACCAAAATAAGTGCACTGTTGGAAAATTAATCAGCGCTTACGTGGATGGTATAGTTCAAACAAGGACGAAAAAGTAGAGCTTGTAGGAATTCATGGGGATCCAGATATTACAAAAACAGGAAAATGGAAACACCAACGATAAGCATGCAGGAATTGCAAATTAGAAGTCCCAGACTTACCGACGGACACTAGATTCTTCTGTTTCGAACAGCATCCGGAAGCGCATACCAATGGACACTCGAGTGTGATATACTGCTCTTACAAACTTGGCCAGAGATATGACGAACTCAGAGGGACTAGCCCTGAATTATAATTATGTTAGTCGAATCAGGAAGTTTCTGGATCAAGCAAGAAGAGGTCCTGCTGGAAGAAAACGTACCTGGGATTGTAAAATATGGTGAAACGGCTGTTTGTTGAAGCTGCATGAGCAGCAGCAGCAAGAAGTCCCAGATGCATACTATCACTAGATAGAACTGATGAAGGCATGACAGTTTGTGGCCGGGCAGCACGTCGTATGCCAAGAAGCAACTGATTCTTCTCATTCCTGGTTAATGCAAAAGAAAAGTGGTCAACCATAGATTTATCACCTGCAGCCATTCTCAAACAATAAGAACAAAAGCCTTGGTATCCATTCACTATTCTAGAGAATTAACTGCCCACCATATGAAAAGGACCGAGTCACCAGCAACCAGTCTTTTCGCACTCACGAAAACACTCCAACCAGTTGTAAGCAGATGCCTCTTTGGCTGGCCTGAGGCAAGAGTCCAGTAAGAAAAACTAAGAAACAGATATAGTTATACCAGCAAATTCCACAGATTAAGTACATATGCTCTGGAATTTAAGAAATGGTCTTAAGAAGAATATTAAAATAAACACTACAATAACTATTAGGAATTTTCTGAACAACAACAATTTTAGGCTTGAGAACATCGAGAAGATTGCAGTTCAAAGCTAAATTCTGAAAGGAGATGGACGTCTATCACAAGAATATTATCTGGACTCCTTGCATGGAAGAGATATTCCGGTGTGGTAGAGTATCACATCACAAATGAAAGGCCATGGATTTTGATATATGAAGTATGGAGGCATCATGAAAAAAGGTTCTACGACATGTATCTACTATTTTTGTCCGTCATCCACCCAAACCCCTACTCTTTCATAATGTAGTGAAGAACAAACCGCGAAATATATGTCTGAATTTCCACTCGTTGTTATGCAGATCCCTGGCGATCAACTCTTGAGCTGGAGGTTGCTGGGAAAAATCCTGTATATGGGGGTTATGTAATTACTTATGACATCCAAGACAATACAAAGATCAAATAGAAGTGGTTTCTATTTCACAACAGCTAATGCTATTTACCAGTGGTGGAAATACTTTCTCAGCTGCACGACGTGGAACTGAAAATCCACCATGCGTACTAGTGTCACTCGCAGTCAAAGTTTTGCAGAAGTAATTTGTTGGTTGTTTGCTAGGAGCACCCAAATCTGCTGGAAGGAAGAAAACCTCCTTCTGCTCTTGCTGTGGAAGAGCCAACAAGGACATAAGGAATTTAAAAACATAATAAGGAGAAAAGGAGGAAAATCCTAATCAAGATAGTGCAACGTACTGGGCTCAGCGGTTGCAAGGTCATTTGAGCATAAACCTCGTCCGTCTCTATATCAGCCTGTTAAAAAGAATATAAGCTTCCAGTATAAGGCAGTAAGTATACGGAGTGCGAAAACTTGAAAACCACATACATGCATCGTCACATTATGAAGCTGGCAAATAAGCTGCGGAGATACACTGGGATAGTTAGGTATCTGCCCATCAACTTCCTTGTTTGTAGATGCAGCAACCTGTGCAGTATGCATTAAGGAGCTATGAGCTCAAACACGATATCTGTTTACACTACATCTATGCCTTCATTTGTGATCCAGATTCCTGGAAACAAATTTTCGTTTTCAAGGAAAACCATGGCAAGACAGGGAAAGAAAGCTCTTGAATAATAACAATAGGCAGAAAACAAAATTTGGTCAGGAAAAAGCTATACTTGAATTTATAATCAACAAAAAAAGAACCTGTTCGCTGTGACCCTGAGGAAAATACACCACATGGCTCCCAATAGCTGGAAGAGAAACAAGAGGACCCGCACAGGCATGCCAAAGTTCAGAGTTTAGGCAGCTCTTCTCTCCTGCTACACAAATTCCAGAAGGATTATTAGATTTCAAAGACTACTAAATGTTTGTAATTCCAAACTTTAGTAGTGAAGATGAGTTGCACATGTAATTCCAAATCACAAATATATTAAATAACAAGAACAGAAGGACGGACAATTATTTATAACAAGAATGACTCAGAGTAGTGAAGGAAAATTGAAGAGAAGCGAGTCGAATTTCAGTTCTTTCCAGAATTTCGGCACTGGAATGAAGTAAATTTCACAATTTAAAACACAAAAAGAGCACAAGTCCAGTCTCTTAGAAGTGCATCGGGGGGGAAGAAATTTTTACCTTCAGGAGACTGCTGATCCATACCAGCAGAGAGCTTCATTATGCAGATCAAAAGCAGAAGAAAGGTTGGAGCAGCAAGAAAACAAGCAATAACTACACTATACCCAAATGATTCATCTCAAAATTCCCCAACCAGTGGTTCCCAACATAGAAGTGCAGCTTCCTTGACTCCTTTCTATCACACCAGAATAGCATAATACCTTCAGTTTGTCCTCTCAATAACCCACCAAAATTCAGTGCATGAAGTGACTTTTTCACTTGCTGACCCTTCCCCTCCACCAACTTACCTCACGCGAGGAAGTGGAAGATAAAGCCTTCACATGTAGATAACCAGGCGATATTAGCCACAAGTCCCTCCAAAAATGTTCAACCAAAACCCTTTTCACTACAAAAACCAAGATGTATCAGCTTCATCACCTCTGCATCTTCGACTCCGGATGCCCCCAAACACAGAAATTTGCGATCAAGAAATTCATAGTGCAGTCATCATGGAAACACTCACCACCTTTCAGCTCACAACTTACAACAACAAACTCCAAAATTGCTTTTTGGGGAGAAAAAACGAAGAAGAAAGCTCTAGACAGAAGAAAATTGCTACGAGAGAACCTCAAAGATCAG
This sequence comes from Sesamum indicum, assembly GCF_026168435.1. NCBI lineage: Eukaryota > Viridiplantae > Streptophyta > Magnoliopsida > Lamiales > Pedaliaceae > Sesamum > Sesamum indicum. The sequence continues at coordinate 460,792 of NC_142664.1, read as the reverse complement.
AAATTTTCCAACCCAGATAGATCTCAGTTTCAACCAACCGAACCAACAATCGCAAGGAAGCCAAACCCAAAGCTTCCGACCAGCACCAAGATTCTTCACAAAGCAAAAGTCCCACAACTAAAAACACCACTTTTTTTCCTCAACAAATTGCAGGAAAATATCAAACACATATGTAAAAGCCCATTTTGCCTCAACCAACGGAAAAATTATATTCTCTTCCAAGCTGAGATGATTTTCACTGACGACTATAAATCAACTCCCCTATGCATGCGCGTGTTCCTACCACTCAACACAGCCATATACGTACACACATATATATATATAGGTATCTTATGTTGTAGCATACAATCAGAAAAGAAATAAATACTATATATTATCTCTTGTAGTTAAAATGAAAACAAAACTACTTTTTGATGAGAATTGGTAGACTTTTAGTAGTATAAATAATGGGACTGAGACAACAGAGATTTTGCTCTTCTTTTAACCTCTTCTTCCACAAACAAAACCACCCTCTCTTTTCACCTTTAACTTTCTTTACTTGTATACACAAATATCTAAACTCTACATAACAGAGTTGATGGGCTAAGTAGCACTGTACTAAGGGCTATTTCTCTCTATAGATTTCAGGTTTCTCTCTCCTCTGCTCCATTAAATTCAATCAACACAAGCATTTTTTCCTTTCTTTCAGATGTCATTTTTAATTTAGGACATGGTAGATAGAGAAAGTGTGTCAGAAGAAAAGGATGTGGTGGGAGCAGTGGAGCATGCAATAATTAGAGCTCCAGGAGACTTTGATATTACAGTTGTGACTTCGCCTATGACGTGCGTATAATTTTTTATATAATTCACACAGTAATTAATAATTATTTAAAAAATTTAAATTTATTATACATTAAAATTAAGATATAATAAAATTTAGACTAATTAAATTAAAATTCGTTATAATATTTAAAAGTAAATTATATTAATTAAAAAATTAAATAAATATAATAAATAATTATTTAAAAAATTAAATAAAAAAAAGGAGTAGTGAGCGGCATTATGCCACCCACCGCCTCACCTTCTTTACATTTTAAAATAAAATCACACAAACACATATTTTACACAAATTAACACACACACACACATTCATATTCAAACACACACCGACGCACACACATTGCGGAGAACAGTGGTACGGAATTTTGGATTTTAATTTAATTTATATGATTATATTATTTAATTAGTTCATTTATTAAATATAATTTATATTGACCAATGTACTATTTAACCAGAGTAATTTATAAATTTGACTATTCAGATTAGTATCGAATTAAATATCGCATTTTATATAAAAATAACATAGTTGATTAATTAAATTATTATTATAATTATTTTATACAATTTCATCGGAATGATTAACTAAATTCGTAATTCTATGTATTGTTGTTTAATTAAATTATATAGTAAAGATAAATTGATAGAAAATTCATAAAAATGTTCTGAAAATTATATTTAAGAAATATTGTGTTATTAAAGAGGGAAAATGAGATTTTAATGGTTATATAATTTAGAGATGTTGTTAAAACGATATTAATAAATATATAAGGAGTTTGATTAAATGAATTCTTATGAATTAGTTGATAAATTAAATATATCCTTGGCAAGTTTAGAAAGTATAGTTATTTAAAAGAAAATAGAATAGGGGTTTGGACTTTAATATAAGTGAAGTATTAAGAGATTGATGAAAAATGTATGAACATTATACAATATTTTATTTAGAGGTTATGATACTTTATACATATTGATTGTACATATAACCCTCTATTATAGGACGTGACGACAAAATAGAGAATTGAGCAGTCCCTTGTGTTAATTGAAGCATTTTGAGATTTGAGGTAAGTATAGCTAATTGGATATATATATATATATATTGATATGTTTAGTATTATATATTATATATATTGATTTCTTATATTTGATCGTGAACTTGGATTTATATTTATACGTAGATTTTGTATATTTGTTGTTTATATAATTAGTTGTGGAATGTTTGTTAGATTACTTTGATATCAGTGGAATTGTTACTATGTGTGTATATGATTGTAATGTATGGACGTGAGAGTGATATGATTATGTGCGTATAATTGGTAATTACATGAAATCGAATTGAGAAATTATTACTAAGTAATAATTATAGAGGACAGAATGATGAAGTCAGTGATATTGCTGTTGTAAATTGAAATAAAAAATGGTGCTTACCTAGTTGGGAACACAATAGTTTATATTATTGTGATTGATGATAATGTGGTTGATGATTTGATATGAAAAATAAATGAATTAAGCTAGGTACCATGGCGCGTAAGGTATCAGTGTATTCTGGGTAGCAGGGAATATCATGTGTTGTTAGCTACACACTGGCTTGTTGTGATATCCTGTGCTGATATTGCTACACACTAGGATAGAGAGTGTGGGGATATCACATACAATCGGTATCCTATGCTATATATGATATGACATTGACTGAGATGACGATGGCCGGTTGAATTATTGACTGATGTGCTCCAATTAGAGTAAGTAGGGTCCTTAGTTAATAAACGATAATGTTAAATATTATATCGTCGATGGATTTACAATTGTGGGTATCCATTATTCCTTGCATCTGTTGTTGCTATATGGTAAATATTTGTTAGTTGATGTGACTGCTTTGTACGTGACTTGTTGTCTGTATGCATGTATATAGACTAACTAGCTATACTTATTGAGTAGGCAGCTCATTCCTTACCACGTACTTTTTAGGAGATAAATAACATTGACTAGCCACATCGACTTCGAGTCCTGTCGTGGTTCTTATTAGGTGGGTCAACCGTGACATCTGAAGTTGGGATTTTTGGTTGTTTGGTTGTTAAATACTCTAATCTTTTGTCGGGTTTGTGCTAAGATTTTGTACTATTCTTTCTTGTGGTTATGTATATGAGAATATCTGGTGAAAGTAAATATAAACTTTTGACGATATTTATTATCTTTTATGATATTTATATATATTATATTGATAAAATAGAATTTATTTTATAAGTTTGGAAAGAAATAACTCGTAGAGTGAGTTGTTATTAAAGAAGGGTAGAAACAGTGATAATTAAATGTAGTGAGTAGGGGTGCTACATCACCCCTTTTTCCTTTTACATGGTGGGAGTAGGACTGGAACAACTGTGGAAAATAAATGAAGTGGGTTTTTGATGAGATTACGATTTCTGGTGAAAGACGGTTTGTATTACTATCATGTATGGGCCATTGCCAGCCCAACCTCAAACAATTATATTTTAAATAAATAAATACTTTACATTTTTTTCTTTTCAATTTTTTTTATTACTTTAATTTTTTGGCAATTGCAAATATCTCAAATAATAAAAAAACATATCTCAAATTATTTAACCAAAAGTATTTAAAATTAATTATACAAAGTATGACTATAATAATATAGATAATGTGTATAAAAATAAGCTGGAGGTCCAAGCAATTCAGAAAGAAGAAAAAAACGATTGGTTGTAACATCCTAGGAAGCCCAAAAGGACCCGGGCAGGCGGCCTTGGCGGGTGCTCCCTAGAAAACAGATTGGCAAAGGGAGAAGGCCCAAGACATCCTCCTGCTCGGACCATAATCAAAGCCCAATAAAATATTCAGCCCAAAAAGCTTGCATGGCAGCCACCTTGTAACCACATCAGCCTTGTAAGGCAGGATTCCCTGACGGCTGGGACTCCTTGCAGACGAGGGAGGTCCCCCCAAAGCTCCGGATTCCCTGACAGCTTGGACTCCCTAAAGGTTAGGAGTCCTTGCAGATGAAAGGTCCCCCAACTAGAAGATAAGCATACAAAAGCAATATTAACAGATGATAAGAACAAATTATGGCTTATCCAAACAGTTTTTATCCACTTTACCCGCAAATGGAATAAACGTGCATAGCTCTTTCGGAAGAGAGTGCCCCCCTATAAATACAGGTTTACTTTTCCATACTGAAGGCACTTCCTGATACCTTTCTCACTCTCTGGACGTCCCTTCACGACCCTCACACTTCTCTTACTCTCTAATCTCTCTCACTCTCTAAACACTTTTTAAACATTCTCTAAGCACTTCACAATCACATTATCAAGTGTTCTTACACTTTTCATCGATTTTATTTACCATATCTCGATTTCAATTACGTCTATTTATATTTTTGGCTTTAATCCATCTCAAACTCAATACTAACAAGGCATCGGAGTGTTAATGCTTTTTTTGCAAGTCCCCCTTCAGGATTTGCATTCATTTCGACCCAAACCTTGAACGATTATTCAGATCCATTAGACCCATTTGTTTTTTGAACACATCATTGGAGTCATCTATGGAAACATAGATCTAAGATGTGAGAATAATGGAATGAGTCCACACCTCCTTGTATGACTCCCCCAAAAAGATGGCCCCCCTCACGTTGGAGGATCTCCCACAAATGATTACTACCTTTGTTTAAGGCCCAACTTCAACGATCCCATCATTATTATTATTTAATTCTAATATTCCTATTAATTCGATTTTTAATGTGCAGGATGTTCCCTTGGAATAGCAGGAGGGCATCCTCCTTAGGAAATCTTGTACCTATGCAGGTATCCTCCTCAGAAAATAAGCTTTTTTGCCCCCAATGGGACATCCTTCTCAAAAAAATCTTGCCCTAAGCGACATCCTCATTAGAAAATAAGCCCTGCCCCCAAGTAAGCATCCTTCATGAGTAAGCTTGTTTCTAGGCAGGCACCTCTCTAAACGAATAAATCTTTACATACAAGCTACCTTTAATGAGTATCTTTAATATTTTAATTTAATAATCTTGTAGATTTGTTTTGCCACCTTCAATGTGTTAACATGTGCCTTCTTGTAGGAATTTTATGAGGGATGCATTCTTCTCAAACTTTTTTAATGTCCTGCCTCCATGAAGGCATCCTCTCATAAAAAGCCCTGTATTTCACAGAGGCCCTCATCCGTGGGAGCACCCCGACCCTCCTTTAAGCAGGCACTTAGGTCATTCTTTGTGGGATTTATAAGCTCTCCCATACAGGCACCTAAGCCCTCCTCTGCAAAGGCATCTAAGCCTTGCTTCCAGCAGACACCTTATTCTTCCACCGGCGAAGCTCCTAAGTCTTGCTCCAAGAAAGGTCTCTCCTCAAATAAGCCCTCCTTCGAGAAGATACAATAATTTTGCTCCGTGCAAGACCTATTCGTAATATATATATATATATATATATTATTTTAATATTCTCTTGCAGAAAAATAAAGCCTTACACCTGCGTATGCACAAAATGCACCCATTAAGCCCTCCTCCATAGAGACACCTTAATAAAGAGCCATGCATTGTCCAGACACGAAGTAAGCTCTTCTCTTTAAGCATGCTTATGCTACTAGCATTCTTGGCAGGAATTCGAAAGAAAAAAAATCCTTTTTCGGACCTCACATCTAAAGGTGTCTACTCTAATAGGTATTGAAACTTCCATTTATTAGAATGGGAGGTGGGAGTTACTAATGTGCATAAAAGTAAGTTGGCCAAAAAGATACCCAAGCGATCCAAAAAGAAAAAAAAAAAACGAGAGGCTCGTAACATTCTAGAAGGACTAAAAGGACCTAGCAGACGGCCTTGGTGGGTGCTCCCCAAAAAATAGATTGGCAAAGGAAGGAGGCCTAAGACAACTCCCTACTCGGGCTATGATCAAAGCCTAACAAAACATTCGGCCCATAAAAGCCCACATGGCAGCCCTCACTCCATCGGGGTATCCAGTTGGCTTAAATACCAGCCGCCACCTTGTAACCACATCAGCCCTAGTAAAGAAAGACTCCCTGACGGCTAGGACTCCTTGCAGACGAGGGAGGTCTCCCAAAACCCTGGATTCCTTGGCAACTCTCTAGCGGTTAGGAGTTCTTGCTGATGAAGGATCCCCCAACCTTGGAGATAAGCATTCAACAACAATATTAACAGAAGATAAGAACAAATTATGGCTTATCCAAACGGCCTTTATCCACTTTTCCACAAATGGAGGAAACATGCATAGCTCTATCGAACGAGGGCACTCCCTATAAATACAAGTTTTATTCTTCTATACTAAGGGTACTTCTTGAGACCTTCCTAATACCTTTCTCACTCTTCGGACGTCCCCCTCACGTCCCTCACACTTCTCTTACTCTCTAAATTATCTCTATTACTCTCTAAAAACTTTCTAAATATTCTCTAAGTACTCCACAAGCACATTATCAAGCGTTCTTACACTTTTTCACCGACTTCATTAATCATATCTCGATTTTAATTATATTTATTTACTTTTTGGCTTTATTTCATTTCAAATTCAATACTAACTTGGGCGTCGAAGTCTAACACTTTTTTTTTGTAGGTTTCCCCTCAGTATTTGCATTCACTTCGACCCAAGACTTGAACGATTGTTCAGATCCATTAAATCCATGCATTTTTTGAATGCATTAGATAGATAGATACATAATGTAGATCAAATACTCGTATATTACTTAGTTTTGATACAAATAGTCTACAAATGCAGCCATTTATTGAAACGAAATAAAAAAGAATTGACCTTTTCTGGCCGATTGATATTATGTCAAGCGCATCAACAATCAATATCAAATATATATAATTAACTAATAATTATTATTATTATAATTAATAAATACTTATATTAATGGAACTCAAACACGTAATATTTTGATTTATTAGAGAATTATAATTGTCAACATATGAATAAATTATTTGGCAACATACTTCGGGTCCACCAACAAAGTAATTAAGTCCACTTACATCTAAAATGTTTATGTCCCTTTCTTCATTAAATCTTCACTAACTTGCATAATTGAATGTGGAAGCAAAAGTTTGATGAAACGAAAGTCATGATTTGCTCACACATAACAGTTGGGAAGGTAACATATTTATTGCTATCACAATTAACAACTAATTATTTAATCTATTTAAACAATTTCAATGTTTATCATATGCCACGATACTCGTTAATAATTAATTTATTATATAAATAATAAACTATAAAATATTATTTAAAAAAATAGTATTCATATTTATATAAATATATATATATATATATATATATAAGATTTGGGTTTGAAATCGCAATGATGGGTTAATGATTGCGAAATTTATAAACCCTAATCTATCTAAATCGTCTTAGATTTGCCAGCCACTTGAACAAACTTTCAGCCATTTCTGGCACGAGAATTGCACATGCAGTGTTGGGGCTTTGGAGGATAGTGGGGCTCTTCATCTTCCATTTTTCACTAATTGTTTTCATAAAAGATGCCCTACAATGATGTTAAATATATACACGAAGAAAACTAGCATTCATAACCATCGAATTTGAATGAAATTAATTGACCCATTTGGAGCGATATTCGAATGGATCAGATACAATATTGGATATATATAGTCAAAAACAGAAAATATAATAATAGAAACTATTCTCCATACTAAACCAACAGTGTTTTGAATCGAATGCAAAAGTATCAAATATAATGAATAATTAAAAAAAAAAAAAAAAAACTAAAAGACAAGTTTGCAAGGGTTGTGATGATGCACGGAAAGTGTTGTCCAAAAAACATTAAATTGATGAATGGGAGGTAGTGACCAAACAAGAAAAGTAGACAAGGGTCCGTAGATATATAGGATGTAATGCATTTATAAAAGCGTGTACACAATAGGAAAAAAATGAATCCATAGTATGGACCAACACTTGAAAATCGAGAGTATGTCGTAATCATAAAATTGGAATTGGGACATGAGATGGGTGATGAGTGACGAGTGTTTTCGGGAGACGAGTGACGGGACTTCTCTCTCACTATTTGTGCCGGCTAAAAACACAAAGGGGACGACGGGTCTCAAGTTACAGATTTGTCGTACGGAATTCGTACTTCATTTTGGACCACTCCGTTTATTTATTTTCTGTTTTCATTCAGGGCCATCCTGTAGTTTAGTCTAAAGAGTCGGTGCATACTATATAATGAATACAAGTATATATTCTCTATAAAATTACTGGCAGAATCAAAGTATATACAATATTTGTGTAGTTAATGTATCCCGACATTCTTAAGGTGTCAAAATTAGAGATGGGACCATATATAGGACCCTTTTCACGTTCTTCTTCTGCGTTATGTGCATGCATGAATTGACCTATTCTTTGTTTATTGAAGAAAAAATATTAGTGTTTTCCATGAAAAATAATTAAGAGTATTTGGCAAGGGATGATGTTTGTTTGGGATGTAGTGATAATTTAGGTTGGTGGAATGTCGCAGGTCGTAGCTCAATAATTCATGTGGAAATGCACTACTGCACTTTTCTACGAAATAAGGGGATATTCATTTCTGCATTGCCTCACAACTCTAACCCACTTTCTTTCGCATCTCACCTTTCTGTCATCAACTACTTCTTACATCTCTATTACAAGGTTTTGTATATGGATCCCAATTCAAGTTCTATGTTCATTTTTTACAAGTATTGATATTTTGATTGTCGGTGGGTATGCATTGCTATTACATGTGTATCAAATGAAAATGAGATATTTGGTATGGGTATACGAAGCATCTTTTTAAAATAAAAAAATCATGTGGCCTGACTTATATATATTAAGCTACATAATATCTCAATTTGTCTTCGAATGTGAACATTGGTGAGAAATAAAATTATGTTCTCGCCTTTTTTATTTTAAATTTATATATCATCTCAAGTTGAATAGATGTAAAGGATTTGAATTATTTGTATAAGTTTGTTTATAAAACAACAAAAAAAATAAACAATATTAACTGGAAAAGAGGGTTATGGTAATTGGTAGGTGTATATGTAGAAACGTCTTAAGTGGGAATGAATGAATATTCATATAAACCCTTTGGGAGTAGCTGCAGTGGTGTAATTATTAATTCCCAAGTACGTAGGTATTGAAGTGAGTTGTATTATAGGCCACCACCCCAACTCCTCAATTTGTGATCACTCATCGCTCCACCCCACTTTACTCACTTCCTTTCTGACAACACTTTTTCTCAGAATTATGGCTCATTCATTTTTCCACCAAAACCAAATTATTCATCACCAAAATAAATTTCACCTACCTTATTTCAAACTTGATATAATTAAAAATATTTTTTTATTATTTAAAAAATTATAAATATTTTTCTCAATAAAAATAATTATATAGTTCCTAAACGATGATGTGAACAATACTATTTTACATTTACTCAAATTCTTTAAAAATAAAAAAAAAATTAAGAGTGATCAAAATAAATAATTCATAAAAAAAAATTGTCCACAAAAATATTGGATGATAAGAAAATAGAGTCGTTGTTAAATGAATAATTATAATTTTTCAAACTAAAAAAATATTTATGATTGATTTACCTATTATTTAATTTGAATGAAATATGAAATTTGCAGGGGGGGGGGGGGCAAAAGGGAAAATAACAGGAATGGTGGGTGGAAAAGTGACAGATATGAAGAAAAGGAACAGCTCACCTCTTAGATTTTATGGACCCACTCAAGTCCTCCAAAATCTACAACTGTCCCACCCCCACTACGTCGCGCTTTTTTACGATGACTGCCTTCCACCCCACCCCCCTTTCAAATTTTCTTCTCAGCCGCCGTCCACTGCCATTTTCTATTAATATCAATTTGGTCCACAACTTTCTTATTTCTTCAAAATGAACCACAATCAAAGTATCAAAGCTAATAGTTTTATGAAACGCAGGTTTTATCCATCGGTCCTCTTTTTTTTTTTTTTTTCTTTTTTCTCAATTTATTGAAAATCATTGAATCATAGAAAGTTGCAAAAAGTCCAAACAATATAGCATATAGTACCACTCATTGGCATCATGTGGGGCCCATCATAATGGGCTTTAAGCATGAGGTTGCTGGACACACTGAGTCCTACGGTGCAGCCCATTCTACTGGAAAATAATTACAAATATTTTTTAAAAAACTATATATATTTAAACAATTGGTACATTAATACGAAAAAATGTAATTAATAATTATTTAAGTCCACCGACCAATCAGAATATTTAATAGTAGCATCTGCTCAGTAAACACCACAAAAATAATAGTAATTAATGACTGCTGCTCTTAAAACAACAGGAAATAATTATTTAATTAGAGGCGTTACGAATACGGTAAACGGCGATTAACAAGGTTTAACTATCAATTTTGATACGAATCATTGGTGGAGCCCCAGGTGGTAATGATGCTCATGTGTAGCAAGGAAATGATATTCCTTTTGACAAATGAAGGTACGATAGGGAGACTAATGATGATTAGGAATATGATGATGGGATTAATTAAGGGTTTGTTTGTTTGACCGAATATGTTTTTCATTTAACTTTTGGTTTGAAATTGTAATGATTATTATGCCCCAAAGATAGGAGAAATTTGAAGGGAAGGAAACAAGAAAACAACCTATTTTGTTGGTTTTGTTGATGATGATCATGTTTGAGGTGACATGCAGAATCCTAAGTATATCCCTGAAACTATGTCCCAAATTTGTTTTAATTGTGTTGCTCTAACTCCTACCTCTTTAATCATTTCTGTATTATTTTCCAAGAAATAAGGAAACCAATGGGTCCTTATATATTAATTTCATCATCAATTATTCTAAAGCATTGATGCATCGGTCAGAATAATTAATTAATACTAGTTAGTATAAACTTTTTATTTAAATCACAAGAAAAAATTAAATCAAATAACACCGTATTGATTATAATTTATATGTTGTGTGACAACAAATCATTTTGTGATGTGTAAGAGAGTACAATCGAGACATAGAATTTGGGTTGTTGAACAGTTTAAAATTTTAAATAACATATAACTAAATATTAAGTTAAATAAAAGGTAGGAGAGGAAATTAAAAAAGACTATGAAAATGATAATATGGGAAATTGCGGTTTAAAGATTAGGCAGGGATATGAAATAGATAGTGTAGGGCAGAGGGAATGATGAGCATTAAGATCATGCTTTATATATGGCAGCAGGCAGCAGGCCCCATTATTAGACACAAATATATTCCTTAGACATGCTTTGTGTGTGATTAATTAAGGGGTGGCAAGGGAATAATAATAATAATGATGCTACTAATGATAGTCAACTGCCTAAGATTTTCGGAAATGCGAATCCTAACCCTAATTAGGCATCCCCACATATCATAATACTCACTACTGCCTTTCTCTTTTCTTAATCTATATTAATATAAAAGAAATTTTTTTACATTCACAAACGACGGTTAATGACACCACCACATTAATTTTTAATATATAACAATTATATCCCTTGATGGTACAAAAATGAGATCAACTGAATATTATTAATTTATGACACATTTTTAAGACAAAACTGTGAGGTTCATACGAAGTTAGTGCCGACAATACCTCTCGCGATGGGACACCCATCGAGTCGTAAGTTGCATCACCGTAGTTAGAAAGTGCATTCATGTCATTTTAACAATATTACATTAAGTTTATTGTTTTTTGTTTGTCTCCCACTCTATTTTGTTCTTTTTCTTTTTAATGATTTATTGATTCATATATTTTGTTTTTATGTATAATATGCTCAAAAGTATAAAAAAAAATATATCATATACATATAGAAATAATGTGCCACAATGACTAATACATAGAAACAAAAATATATACATTGTGTGGTAAAAGATTAGGACAAAGAGCCTCTTCCTTTGCTCATTCTTGGCATTTGTTACCGTCACGACTATATCTACCTTTTACCAGAAAAACGCAAGGATGAAAAAGAGATGAGTAGGTACGATAATTTTTAATTTAAATCGAATTTAATTAATTTAACACTAATTATATATTAATTAAATTATATTCATTGTGTAGTTAATTAAGTGTGATCAAGTTAGCTCAACAATAAATTTTGGGGAGAAAACTATCTTGTTAGCAGTAATTTTTCTACGATTTCTAAATATAGAAAGATAAAATACATATGTATGCGTAAAATCGCTACCGAAATAAAGCGTTTTTGCGAAAAGGCAACAAGTTCAAATATATTTTCTTGAGTTTCAATTTCAAATGTGAATATGTGAGATTCTGGACTCCTTTGAAAGTTGGGCGAAATGTTGAATCCTATCAGCCTTCTTACTTGGGCTTTAATGGGCCTTCCCTGGTTCCCTAGTCCAATGAATAAAATATCACATTGGGCCCACAAGTCATACTGGGCCCATTTTGGAGCTTATTATTTCAGTGGGTTAGTTTGGGCCTTTCTGCACTCGGATCATTTTACCCAAGTGTTTAAATTCAAGATTTTAAATTATTCTCTTTTTTTGTAATTAAAGACTTACGTTCGAGAAAGATTAAAACAGCTCAGAAAAATGCTTATACGCAGATTTTTTTAAAAAAAATAAATAGATATCAAGACTAATTTGAATGTACAGCAACAATAAATGTGAAAGGTACAAAGAGTAATAGTGGGTAATTTTTATTTTAATTCCTGTGTTTGCAATAATGGTTCAAATCCTTTTTTTAATCTCGTCTTTTTAGTAGAACTCTGGCTACTTTGTCGGACAAAAAATGCCCATAAAAAATAATTGTAAAATATACATAATCGCAAAAGCACCCTTCTTGTTTCAAGTTCAATTTCAGTTTAATTTTTTATGATTATTGGTAATTTGAAAGTAGGTAGATTGTATTATAAAAATCATCATACAATTGACAATAATTTAATTAAACTTTGTATAGTAAACACAAGTATAACCATTGTACATATAATAAATACATGATATTAACTATTGTGATTATTTAAAAAATATCTTGATTGATAGAAGTTGTTTGTAGATTACATACTTGTTGCACCACACAAGTATAACCATATACCATATATATATATTGTCTTCTAACTTTAACTCTTATTTTAAAAAAATGAAAAATATTGATTTTAAAACCCTGAAGCTTCAAAAGTTCATTTTTTAGGTCAATAATATTAATAAACTACTCTAGTTATAATAGTTAGTCAGTGAAAAATTCTTAGTCAAATCAAGTTGATTGAACCAAATCAATTACATCGTAAGTATGATACATTTGTACTATAATAAGTCATTTTTCTATAATTATACACGAATTACACAGAAGTATAATATATTTGTCATATAATTAATTTATGTCTAACCAAATCCGAATTTTCCTAACTAGATCAATCATAAACACAATATAATATATATATATATATAAGAAGTAAATTATACCAATAGCAACAAAAATTAGAAAGAAAATTAAATTTTCTGGTACGTGATTAGAGACTTTATAATCGAGGGAAATGGATTTTGAATTTCGAAACTAATTAACATTAGGAACAAAGTATTTGATAATTGATAATACTTTTTTAGTCGCAATTAGTTTCACTTTTATTAGTAATGGTTAAAACATACATACTAAACAATAATCTTTTCATTTAAACAAGTGATTTATAATTAATTAAGATCATCAAGAAATTATTTATTTTTCTTCTCGAAACAAAATAAAATATACTTATTTTTAATTCGCCAAATATTGGCAAATTTCAGGGAACATATATAATTAAGGGCAAAAGACAATTTTCGTCCCACAGCTATAGGCCATTTTCGTTTTAGTCTCGTAAGTATCTAGGGTTTCAATTTGGTCCCGTAAAACTGAAAAATTCGCAATTTCAGTCCAAATTTCGCCGGAAAATTTTGTGGGTCGCCGGAAAAAGTCACATGCGATGCATGTGACTTTTAAAATTGGGGGCTCGATCTTGATTGGCTGGAGAAGCTGATGTGGCGCATATGTGGCGCATACGTGGAAATTAAAAAAAAAAAACGACAAAAATCGAGCTCGCGACCGTCGGCAAAGGCGGAGGATGGCTTTCGTCAAATCTTTGCACAGAGGTGACCAAAATCGATGGGACTGGTCTCAAAAGATTCGCCAGAATGAGAGGCGTTCAACGATGGTATTCCGAGCAGGTGGTTCGTTCGGACGAAGGAGAATACGCTGGCGGAAGATGCAGTCGCGGCGGACGACGACCGAAATCTTCAAAACGATGGATCTTTGCACCTAGTTGATGAAAATGGATGAGACTAGTCCCATTAAAACCGCAGTGAGGAGACGAATCCAATGGTACCAATCCGCGATCGTGGGTCGTCCTGTCGCCGGCGAATCGACAGGAATTGTCCGCGGCGGTCAATTTCAAAGCCCAGTCGCTGTCGTGGTGGGATCTCAAAATTGGTTGAGGGGTTTTGTTCTCCTTGATGTGGGGAATCGAATGGTATATGTGGTGGCCAGAAATTCCAAGTAACGGCGGCGGAATTGAAGAGAGAAGGTGGCGGCGATTGGCGGGCGATTTTTCAGTCGTTTTTTTTTTTTTTTTAATTTCCACATATGCGCCACATCAGCTTCTCCAGCCAATCAGGATCGAGCCCCCAATTTTAAAAGTCACATGCATCGCATGTGACCTTTTCCGGCGACCCACAAAATTTTCCGGCGAAATTTGGACTGAAATTGCGAATTTTTCAGTTTTACGGGACCAAATTGAAACCCTAGATACTTACGGGACTAAAACGAAAATGGCCTATAGTTGTGGGACGAAAATTGTCTTTTGCCCTATAATTAACAACAATAACGACAAGAACAGTATATTGCATGCAGAATAAAGTTTGCGGGGTACGTAATTGACGAGGCTGAGAGGAAGTTCATGCCTCCTCCGTTCACGGCGTCGTTAGCAGCGCATTTGCATGCTCCTGCACCACCTTCCAGGCCAAAATCACGTGCCAGTTTTCGGTGAGACTCGCCCCTACTGCGAACCGCATCACGTATACTCCCCCAATTACCGCGTGGGTCATGTAAATCTTACCCGATTCGTTTATCGACTCCAGCAGTTTGGCGTTGAAATTATTTGCTGCTTCCTCCCTGGTCACACTCTCGTGGTTTCCGCCGATCTCCGACGGCGACATGCGGAAGCACACGGTGGCGAATTTTCTCGGCACCACCACTTGGAACCGCTTGTCCATTTCTATCAGCCCTTCGAAGTCCTGAGCCATTTTCACGTGGCTGCGCAGGAATTTCCTCAAGTTGGCGATACCGTAGCTACGGAGGACCAACCAGAGTTTGAGCGAGCGGAAGCGGCGGCTGAGAGTGATTTGCCAGTCTTTGTAGTCCACCACCTGCTTCGTTTCGGAGGCTTTGTTTCTCAGATATTCTGGATATGTTGACAGAGTTTTCACCAGCGCGCTCGGGTCTTTCACCCACAGACAGCAGCAATCCAGAGTTGTTAAGAACCATTTGTGTGCGTTCAAGCTGAACGAGTTCGCGTTCTCTATTCCGTCCAGGTAATGACGATACTCCGGACAAATGCAAACGCTCCCCGCGTACGCCGCGTCGACGTGCACCCAGATTCCGTACTCCTGCGCCACCTCACACAGCGGCGCGAGTGGATCCACGGCGGTGGATGACGTCGTTCCAATGGTGGCGCATAGGAATAGTGGCACCAGTCCGGATTCAATATCTGACTCAACTGCAGCCCGGAAAGCCTCTGCTGTTAATCCAAATGCATTATCTTTTGTGGTTGCGATTGCGCGGAAATTATTGGGGTTGATTCCCGCAATCTGAGCTGCCTTCTGCAATGCGGAGTGGGTTTGATCCGATCCGTAGACGACTAATTTGTTGATGTTTTCTCTGCCAATCTTCTTGAGCATCTGATCCCTGGCGGCGACCACCGTGCACAGTATGGCCTCACAGGTGGTGCCCTGCAAAACGCCACCACCGCCGCCGGAGAACAAGAACTTGGCAGGAAGCTTAAGCATTTTCCCGAGCCAATCCATGACGATGCTCTCGAGCTCGGTGGCGGCGGGGGACGACATCCAGTTGAATCCAACAATGTTGAAGCCAATTCCAAGAATTTCTCCAAGAAATCCAGCAATGCTTCCGCTGGCCGGGAAGTAAGCAAAATAGCTGGGGCTCTGCCAATGTGTAATGCCCGGAACAATATCCTTCTGAACATCACGAAGGATTTCTTCAATGGGTTCCGGGTCATATGGAGCGGATTCGGGCATCCGTTTCTTGAGATAGCCCGGTTCGACTTGGCTACGGACAGGATATTTTTCGACATTGTTGTAATAGTCAGCAAGAAAGTCTATGACTAAATGGCCTTGCCTTCTGAATTCTTCGGGGTCCAGAGGTCTAATGGTTCCTGCGGAGCTTCCATGGTGGGATTCTTGGTTCTGAATGCTGCCCATGAATCTGTTTGGATCCGGAAACAAGAGATCGATATTCTTCTTTTAATCAGCTACCACTGAGAAGGAACTTTCAGTTGGTAACAGTTGAATGAGATCGATGAGGAGGACGAGTTGGTATGTAATTAGGGTCTATGTTTAGTGGTAATTAGGAGCACTACTATTGGATAGGTAACACATATATAGAGGAGAAACTGAGGAGGTGGATGGAATCTCTGACTTTGTGGTATAGACTTGAGGAGACCTTATAATTATTGTTGTCATATTTCCTGTTATATTATATTTTTATTTTCTTTCTCCAACATTTACTACATTTATTTGGGTTTAGCCAAAATTTGATGATCTTAACAGGAAATTACGAAAATCCTCTAACTTGATGAGGTTTGTACTTAAATAGAAGAATTTTGATATAAGAAAAAATATGATGAAAAAATCAAATACCTTCATATTAGGTCGATTGAAAAAAAAAAAAAAAAAAATAGTTCCAAATAATTTGAAATTGTAAGTTCCAAATTTAATAATCCAAACTATTTGGAAAAGCCAAAAACTTGAAATTTGTATATAGACTAGGCTACTGTCGAGCCAGGTTCACATACACTTCTCCTAATGAATTATGGATGGAAAAGATTTTCTAGATAAAATAGCAAATTTGACCATGAATCTACTTTACTTATATACTTTTTTAGTCTTGCACATAAGTTATTCGGTATTTTTATTTTTTTAGAATAATACTTTGATCCATCGTATTTTTACTTTTAACGATTTCTGTCATTTTTTCATTGAAATTCACCCTTCGTATGAGAAAAATGAATGTCTATCTCAAGTAACGTGGGTATACTGTTCCTATTTGATCAATTTTGTCAGCATTTTGTCCTTTAACTTTTTAAAGCAACATTTTAGTCCTATATCTTTTAATTTTTGGGATTTCAATCCCCTTTTTTGTTGGAGTTCGCTCTTTTAACTTGTGAAGGTGAACTCCAACAAGAAAAAAATGAAATCCAAAAAATTTAAAATTTATAGAACTAAAATACAAAATACTACACTATAAAATTAAAGGACAAAACACCAATCCACCTAAGTTAGGGTAACAAATATACATCTAGTCCAAAGTATATAGCAATTGATATGCTTTAAACCCTTCAATATTAGTTTTCCAGTTTACTTATTGCAACAATATTAATAGCATGCACCGACCAGTACCAATATTATATTGTAACATCTTTCCATGAATGTTCTATCACATATTGGTTGTAACACATTTGTGATCATACCAATGTGCAATTGATTTATGTTGCCTTTTAAAACTATATATATATATATATATATATATACATAAATAAATATATTAATATGTTGAGTGCATTGTATAATAGTAATATTTTAGAAAATTACTTATAGAAAGTTATAAGCAATTTATAAAATATCTTATATGTTATTAGAAAAGAACATATTAGAAGATTTATTTATTTACTCACGAAATAATTTATTGATCGAATCTACACATAGATAGTATTTTCTGCAAAAAAAAGTTATATAAGTTTGAACAACCAAATGAATTAATCTATTTAATCACAATGCATTTACAATTATGCCTCAATACTCGGATAAAAAATATTTTAAATTAATAATAATTAAAACTAAATATCAAAATCAATAAATTAAATTTTGTTCCCCATATTTATTAATTCAAAATAATATTTTGAATTAATAAAAAGAATCATACTCGATAAAATACATCCAAAAAATATTAATGTCTTATATAATGTAATCACAAAGATAATTTTTATCAAGAAAAAAAATTTCCATTCCCAAGCTCATAGGAATAGCTAATAGCATGCTTTTTTAGATGGAATCACTAATCCCTTTGCTAAGGGGTGAATAGCAATTTATCCCCCTATGATATTAAAAATGAGCATATTACCCCCCTATGAAAAAAATATAGTAATTTACCTCCCTATACTTTTTAAAATAAAGCAATTTACCTCCTTATATAGGAAGGTAGATTACTTCATTTTAAAAAATATAGGGGGGTAAATTATTATATTTTAAAAAATATAGGGAGGTAAATCGCTATTTATTTTTTCATAAGGGGGTAATTTGCTCATTTACGATATCACAAGGGGGTTGCTTGCATTTTTCCCCTTTCCTAAGAGAATAAGGATTCTTTTGAAATGACTAATTCCTTTCCTTACTTATATACCAATCACATATATAGAAATATATTTGGGAATGTCAATTCTATTCCCACTCCATTTCTACGTACCAATTATGACCTAAGTATTTTCTTTTTAGATTACTATATATGTTATTATATTTTAATCTATTTAAAGTTGCATGCATGTGGAGAGTGTTAACGGTTTATGGTGCATAGTGTTGGTCTTTTTTGTTAGTTACATACAAACACTTATTTTGTATACTGTTTAGGTGTATTTATATTTAAATTAAATTTAAAATGAATTCTTAATTTAAAAATAATTTACAATATTAAATTTGTATTATTTTTTAAATTAAAAATTATATATTATTTAGTTTTTTTTATATTTAAATTTATATATTTCATACTAAATATAATTTATTGTAATATATTTGAGCTCAATAAATAATATAAATTAATTCAATATATAGCAATATATATATAAACAAATCAATTTAGAATGTATTTAAATATGAATAAATGGACAAAATGGACATTTACATACTTAAAGTAATCCTAGAAAGACGAAAAATAAAGCCCACTCACACAGAAAAGACGAGTCTGAGCCACTCCCTTTCTTTTAGTGAAGAGGGGATTTTTTGTTATATTTTATAAAACACAGATTTTATTTTTCCCATTAAATTATTATAGGGAAATTTCACACCATTTTACCAAAATACAGGGGATGTAATATAATTTACCCTAACTATTAAAATCGCCCGAAATTGCACTTTTAATTTTAATTTTGAAAATAATAATTTAAAAAATTATTTTATAAAATCGTCAACGATGATTCAAATTAAAAATAATTTTTTTAAAAAATTAAAATCGCACTGTGAACACCCTTGTATATCCATACGACACATACAATGTATTAGCCTTATGCTTCATTACGTAAACAAATAACATTTAATCACTTTATACGGTCCATTTTCATTAATTATTTTACTTCATTACAAACACGTAATTAGAAATTTTCTTCTAGATTTACAAGCAATGTGGTAGGCACATATATATATATATATATATATATAAATTTGTTTCTTTTATTTATACAATATATGTAATTTATTATATTATTCGATAAATTACATATATTCGATACTTTTAAGTTAAATTTAGATAGATTCAAACATTAAAAATTCAAATTAACGAATACGTTCAATTGAGACAAAAAATAAATAAAAAATTAATATAAAAGTAAATTTATATACCAACATATATTTATTGGATATCAATATCTAACAAACTATTACAACATCTCACTGCAAAAGGTGGAGTATTACAACATCTCACCGCATAAGGTGGAGTGCAAACGCATGACCTTCGAGGTCATGGGGCCTCAACTTTGCCAACTAAACTAGACTTCATTGGCCAAAATTCCTGACTCTACTGATCGTGTATATATTACAACTGTCTATATATAAGTATTTTGCATCTTTGTTAATTTGTTCCTAATTAATTATTTTAACATAATGTTTCTTTTGGTGCATTAATAGAATAGACGGTAAAATGAAATTCATCGCCTATGTTATTGAAAATGTTCAAAACATCTCCCTGTAAAAAATAAAACATTAAAAACTCCTCTTATAATACTCAAAACATAGCAAACAACCCCATTGGCTTTGCAGGTGTAGCACACTCGCCCTCATTACGATTGGACTGTAATTTTCAACAATAAATTAATCTTATATTTTAATTTATGAATCGTTATATCTTTTTTATTATACATTTAATGGTTAAATTTGCAAAAAAATAGATCAACGGCTAGATTTCATTAAATTTTCAATCAAATGTCCAGATTCAGTACATAATTCAATGGTTCAAATTCCATTTAGTTTAAAATTTGAGTTAACGGTCAAATTCAATATCAAATATTTATCTTATTTTTATTTATTAAATATGAATAAAATATTTAAATATATTTAAAAAAAGATCATCTTCTCCAACTAAACTTGGTGCTCTTGCTTCGATCAATCGAATAAAGATGGTGTCAGTGACCAGAGAAGGTCCCTCTTTCTTTAGATAATGACCGTGGTCGTTTCGCAGCTGAACACCGTGATTGATGAGTGGCTAGAATTTATTCTTTTTCTTCTTTTTTTTTTTTAATTGAGAGTACAATAAATATTTATGTTATAATTAATCGAGCATATATATAATCTAATTCGATGTGGGAAAAAGTTTTCAATTTTCTTATTGAAAAATGAAATATTAGATCAATCAAATTCTCCATCTTGGTATGCACATGCGTGTGTTATTCTAATATTTTTGTTCCCGCAATGGATTAAATTAATAGTTGTAAAGATACGTATCTCTTTCCTCCAATCTATTATATATATATGTCAATATTCATCCTCACGAAAAATATTCTATAATGAAATTTGTACGTCATGACAACCATTTGTTCTTTCCAACATTCATTAGTATCATGATCTATTTCAGAAACAAATCATTATGTTTGATTTTGTTTTTGAAGTGTTTAATTTTGTATTTTGAAAATAGTGAGAGAAAAATAAAGATAAATAAGTACTTTTGAAATTTATTATAACCAGTGTTATAATCGTGGCCAAAATTATATTTTTAATTCTATAGGTTTAACATTTTTAGTCCGCCGCTCTATGAGATTTTTGAAATAATCTCAAAATTAAAATAAGTCAATTTATTTAGTCATCTATTTTATACAATTTTTAAAATAATCGTAAAGTTAAAAAAAAATCAACATATTTAGTCATATGCTCTACCGGATTTAAGGACTAAATATATCGAGTTTTTTTTAATTTTTAAATTATTTTAGAAATTCAATGAAACATAAAACTAAGAGTATTAAACCTTTATTCTATGAAATTAAAAGTATAATTTCACCAATAATCATGCTTATCCTATTAATCAAGGTAGGCACGGTGGGAAGTTGATGTTTAGTCTGTTATTTACGCAGTTTAATGTAAACCTTTAACCCAAGAAAAAATAAAAAATAGAGGCTTGGTACGATTGATTGAAGCACAGTATAGCATGATTCATGTAGACATAGATTTTTAAGTATGATTGATCAATATTTGACACGGTTTAAGCTATTAGAATATTTGTTATGATTTTTAATTACTACTAATATTTTACTATTTTAAGCAGAAATAAATGATTAATAATTATTGCAGAATCGTGCATTATAAATTAATACTCACCATGTAACACAAGTTTTGTAGGTGAGATGAAAATTTAAGTGGGAGTTAAAGTAGGTAGATTCAAAATGATATTGAACAATCATGTATAAACAATGAATTATATACGCCCCATTTGGAACGCATCCATTCGGCTCTTCTGATATGGTTTGCTGATGAGTTGGTGAGGTTAAAGATGAGCTTCAATCGTTCTCATGGGTTCAAAAGAAGATCAAATCTCCAACTTAGTGGGCTGTTCATATTGTAGGATGGAGATCAAATCCACTACTAATTATTGTAATGCTAGGTGAGTTGAGTTATTCAAAATTTCATGTTATAATTTGAAGGACATATATAAATTTTTTATTCAAAATTGGGTTATAAGCCTAAGTAAATATTGGATTAAATAATATATCAAAGTAGACCATCTATAATTAATTTTGGACTTTTTATCGTACATTTAATTTAAATTTATCCTGTCACTCAATTATTTTTATACTTAAAATAAATGAGGTATTGGTGAATATATTCCGTCACCAGCGAACAGTATGGTCAATTTTTAGAATAATATTCATGTCGATTATTTTCAATTTTCATTCAAAGTTAAATATATATGACAAAAACTCTAATTACTGAAATTCAGATATCTTTATAAAATCTTCCCTAAATAAGTAGAATGAAAGAGGATGTCCTTACAACATTTATTTCTAGTGATGGAAAAGTTATATAGTATTGATGGAGTTTGGTCAGTTTGAATTAATTATATGATAAATGTAATATATTATTAAGTAATTTAGTGTTTAATTTAAGAAAAATAATTAATAACATAATTATATTTATATGAAATTGATTTGATAAGAATATTTGCAGGCTCATTCATGTTTAATTATTTGAGGAAAGGATGTGAAAAACAAAAAGGTTAAGGCGGGCCTACATTTGTAATGGCCCAATCCAAAACATCATCTCCATCAAAAGCAATAGCAATGAATTATATATGTCTTGAGTTGGATATTTACTTGGATTGTCGGCAACCCCTCTCCCTCTCTCTCTCTCTGCATTAGCTGTCACTACTACAACTGACGGGACCGGACCCTTTCGCCCTCCCTTTTCTCATTCGCCCAAATCCCATTCATTTCCGTTACGTTTAGTCTTCCAACCAAACGCCTCATCCTAATATCTATATATAATAATATTTGCTTCTTCAGGTACTGTACGGCGCCAAACTCAGGTTGAACCCTTTCTATAACAATTATAGTCTGTGCATGGGAAGATGATGAAACGTAGATTTCAGTTCAACGCTACACGGAACGGAGTCCAGGCCTCTGATCCCAATGAAGAAGAGGTGGAGTGGGAGATGCGGCCCGGCGGAATGCTGGTGCAGAAAAGAAGCGACAACTCTCAACTTATTGCTCCGCCAAATTTACGCATTCGAGTGGCTTATGGCGCCGCTCGCTATCAGATCTCTGCCAATTCACAATCAACTTTCGGTAATTTTGGTTCGGAAACTACAATCTGTTTCGTTTCTTAATCAGTTGATTACAGCATATTTAATTTTGGTGCGAGTTTTAATTTGGTAGGTGAACTGAAGAAGCTTCTGGCGGTGGAAACGGGGCTGGAGCCCGGCGAACAGCGGCTGATTTTCAGAGGAAAAGATAGAGAAAATGGCGAGTATTTAGACACTTGCGGAGTGAAAGACCGGTCGAAGGTCATCTTAATCGAGGATCCAGAAAGCAAAGAAAGAAGGCTGATTGAGATGCGCAGGAACGCCAAGATCCAGGCCATTCATCGGTTGATCGACGACGTGTCCGCGGAGGTAGATAGACTGGCGGAGCAGGTGAGTCAAAATGCTCTGTACGTAGTTATGGAGTATAAAGTATTATTAATTAGCATAATTAATTATAAATACAACATTAAGAAAACACGTTGCATGAACCAATATATAGCTCGATGGCCTATGGGTAATAATAGTGGTAATAAAGAAGGGAAAGGTGGGTGAGAAAATGTCTAACTCAAATTGGGTCTGAAACAATTATGATTTACAACCAAACCTTGGGTAAGAATTTTCTATCAGCGTCGCTATCGTTCCGCTGGCAACGGTGGCGTCCAAATAGTTCATCTGGATTCTACACTCAATCTAACAAGTGTAGGTACAAGAAATTTTATCACGAATGGATCGAAATTGTATTATAATTATTATGTCAATATATTCACATGACACTGAAAATGCGAATTATTTGATAAATATCAACCTTAATTTAAATATGAATTCTCTTTTTTTTTTTTTCTTTGGGAGAAAATTTGAATTTTCACTATAACAAATTTAAATATTTTCTTGTTGATCTCCACCTTGTGAATATTCACGCGATTAGATCATACAAATGCCTTTATCAGTTAACTAGATGCATATATAAATATTAATTAATGCAGCTGAATATAGAACAAAAACAAGTTTAGATTATTATTTGTTTTACCTTATTGCTTCGTGCATGCATTTGGGTCTTAGGTCTGTATAATTGAGAAATCAATTGCAAATGGTAATAAAGTAGCAGAGCTGCAGATCACGACGTTGATCGAAATGTTAATGAGACAAGCTGTCAAATTAGATAGCATTCCTGCAGAAGGCGATGCATGTGCTGGAAAGAAGGATTCTGAGGTACGTATATGTTGTGAAGATTCTTGTTATAATTTTTTAAATTAAATACGGATTAAATGAAAAAAACATGGAATGCAGGGAAAGAGAGTGCAGAAGTGTGTGGAAACATTAGATGTGCTGAAGGAATCAAATGGGAAGGAGAGAGTAGAAGCTGTGGTTGTAACCACCAAGTGGGAGACCTTTGAGTCCTCTCCTGCAGTCCTAACCCAATGGGAACTCTTTGATTGACCAACTACCTCTGTGATCGATCATATATAATTTTTATTATTTTTTGCTAGTTAATGTCTGCAGTTTATATTGTAGGAGTTTGATTAGTTTGCGAACCATGCAACCATTGTATTTGTAGTACTTGCAGCCGCTCCAGAGTGAAATATTTCACCGGCGATGCCATATTTTCTCTTGCCCTTAATATTTGATGATAGCCTTTTATCAATATGCTTTATTAGGAGGACAATCCTTCTCATTCTTTCTCAAGAATAAATGAAAATTTAAGTTGGTTTCAGTATTGTAGGTGTCTTATCAATTATTGACCAAATGTTCGCTGTTCCTTTACTTGTTCTAAATGCAATCAGTTTTATTTTATCAGAAAAATAAGAAAAGGAGTTAATCTGTTTGACAATTTTAATATTGTTAAATGTTCAAATTTTAGTATTTTATTTGGGTCAAAGTTTTTAACGACCTCAACTGATCTTGACTATGATTTGAAGTACTGTTCAGAATGAATATCTCGAGTTAAACTAGTAATAACTGATTAAATTAGTATTGAGGTCGAGGTTATTGTGTAAAATGACGAGAATCCTCGGAGTGTTTAGCGTTTTCCTTATTTTTAAAGGATGAGTAATTATTTCATTGTATCTCCTGTATCAGTATTCCAAAATGATTCAATGAAATTGCAAACTACAACACTCAGTTTATAGACAATCAAATTGATGAATGACTTTACTAGTAGCATGAATGATTATTTTGGGGATGTGGAAGTAGTCTTTTGTAGAGCCTCCTAACTTCATCACAGCGCTCATCCAAACTAACTAAAGGTGGAAACATCACGACAAGTTCTCCTGATGATAATGATCTTGGAAAGTTGGTGGGTTTGTGTTAGGAAATGGATCGGGTTAAGATGGATAACAGGTGGAATATGAAGGCAGTAAAAGACACACGAATTTGTTAACCCAGTTTGGATATAAATCCTACGTCTGGGGGCGATACCAAGCCAGGAGAAAACACTCAAAGAGGAGAAAAATTGAGGAGTACAACACACACACACTTGTATGCAAGTCTTCACCACACGTGAAAGACAACACTCACCCTCGTCTCAACTCTTTCTTTTCTCTCTACTCTATTCTACTTTGCTCTATAAAACAATGCTAATAAGAGTAGTATATATAGCCATGACTTATCCTTTTTCCAACTCAACTTGGGATTTCTAAGTTGAATGAGGTTATCCTTCTCCAACTCAACTTTGAATCGGGTTATCCTTCTCCAACTCAACTTGGGAATTCTAAGTTGAATCAAGTTATCCTTTTCTTCTTCAAATCAATCTTCACAACTTAACAATCTCCCACTTGAAGATTGATTAGCTTTTCTCCACTTCTTTCTTGGTACCGCCGGGTTTGTCCACTCTAGTCATCAAGGCCAGTCGAAGCCGTACACAGCTTCAACTTCGCCATCGCAACCGCCTTGGTCAGCATGTCCGCAGGATTCTTTTCTCCTTGGATCTTCTCCAGCTGCAGTGCCTTCTTCTCCAGAAGTTGTCGGATGAAATGGTACTTGATCTCGATGTGCTTTGTCCGCGAATGGAACGCGGGATTCTTTGCCAGATGGATCGCACTCTGGCTATCGCTATGAAGAATCACATCTGCCTGAGGTTTCCCTAATTCACCCAACAAGTGTTGCAGCCAAATGAGCTCCTTAGCTGCCTCAGTAACTGCCACGTACTCAGCTTCCGTCGTGGACAGTGTGACAACCTTCTGCAACTTTGAGACCCAGGATACGGCTGTACCGCCATATGTGAACACGTACCCTGTAGTGCTCCTCCTTTTGTCATAGTCACTCCCTGCAAAATCAGCGTCAACAAACCCAAACAAGGTAAGCTTGCCCTTACCAAACACCAATGCTCGGTCCTTAGTACCCCTCAGGTACCTAAGAATCCATTTCACAGCTTCCCAGTGCATCACTCCTGGATTGCTCATAAAACGGCTAACTACTCCCACTGCATGTGCTATATCCGGTCGAGTACAGATCATAGCATACATCAGGCTCCCAATTGCTGAGGCATACGGTGTGACTCTCATCTTTGCACGTTCGGAGTCAGTCTGGGGCGAATCACTGTTGGATAGTTTGAACTGATTTCCCAATGGCGTTCCAACCGGTTTTGCATTTTCCATCTTGAATCTGCATAATACCTTCTCAATATAATCAGATTGAGATAACCATAATTTACCAATACCTTTGTCCCTTGTGATTTTCATGCCCAATATCTGTCTTGCTTCGCCAAGATCTTTCATGTCAAACTTCCTTGATAACTGATCCTTGAGCCTATTGATCTCCTTGACATTTGATCCTGCTATCAACATGTCATCAACATACAGGAGTAGAATGATAAAAAACTCATCGAACCTCTTCACGTAGCAGCAATGATCAGCATTGCATCTAGAGAAACCTATCTCTAGCATGAAGTTGTCAAACTTCCTGTACCACTGCCGCGGAGCCTGTTTCAATCCATACAGGCTTTTCTTCAGGCGACACACCTGCTGATCATCTCCATTATACCCCTCTGGTTGTACCATGTATATCTCCTCCTCAAGATCCCCGTGTAGGAAGGCTGTCTTTACATCCATCTGTTGTAACTCCAAGTTCTCTGCCGCTACCATGCTCAACACAAGACGAATAGTAGTTAACTTGACAACAGGTGTAAAAACATCAGTAAAGTCAATACCGTATCTTTGTTGGAATCCCTTTACTACGAGTCTTGCCTTGTACCGCTTCTTCCCGTCTGATTCTTCCTTAACCCGATAGACCCATCTGTTCTGTAGGGCCTTCTTTCCTTTTGGGAGCTGACACAATTCCCATGTGTTGTTTTTCTTCAACGAGTTCATCTCGTCGTTCATCGCAAGCTCCCACTTGCTCTTGTGGACATCATTGACTGCCTCTGCGTAACATTCGGGTTCTCCACAATCAGACAAAAGCAAGTAATAAAGAGAGGGGGAGTACCTATCTGGGGCCCTTCTCAGCCTCGGTTCTCGACCTAGTGCCAAGGGTGTGCTGCTTTCAGTAATCGGTTCCTCCGATACTGGTTCTGGCTCTATCTCCGTTTGTTCGGTTTCGTCCGTCTGAACTCCCACTGAATCCGTATCTGCTGGTCTCATGATCCCGGAATTTGAAATATCGAGATCAACAAATTCCCTTTCCTTCTTGTCATCGTCCGGGCTTACCTTCCTGTCGTTGTACATTACATCCTCATTGAATATAACATTCCTGCTACGAATTATTTTCCGGTTTTGATCATCCCAGAATCTATACCCAAATTCGTCAGTCCCATACCCAATGAATGTACATTTAATCGACTTAGCATCCAGCTTAGTCCGATCATCGTTCAAAATATAGGCTGAACAACCAAACGTACGTAAGAAAGAAAGATCCACTTTCTTACCACTCCATACCTCTTCTGGTATCCTGTTGTTCAACGGGACAGAAGGCCCTCGATTGATCAAGAAAGCAGCCGTGTTGACTGCATCTGCCCAAAACATCTTTGGTAGTCCGCTCTTCAATCGCATGCATCTCGCACGCTCATTCAGTGTTCTGTTCATCCTCTCAGCAACGCCATTTTGCTGAGGTGTCCCCGGGATTGTTTTCTGCATTCGGATTCCATGGTCGGCGCAGTAATTCTTGATACCTTCACTGTTGTACTCGCCACCGTTATCCGATCTGAGACATTTCACTTGTAGACCTGTCTCATTTTCCACTAGTGCCCTCCATCTCCTGAATGTATCAAAGGCATCAGATTTTCTTTTTAAGAAATACACCCATACCTTTCTAGTGGAATCATCGACGAATGTCATGTAGTACGTTGATCCACCAAGAGATGACACTGGTGCTGGCCCCCACAAATCGGTGTGAACAAGCTCCAACTTTTCTTTCCTCGGAGTTCTTCCTGTGGTCAAGAAGCTCACCCGCTTCTGCTTTCCGAACACGCAGTGTTCACAATGACCCACCTCCACCGATTTTAACTCGGGCAACCGTCCTTTCGACTTCAGCACGTTCATTCCTTTCTCGCTCATGTGGCCCAAGCGATTGTGCCACAGGTTAGCCTGCGATACAGTTCCTGCAAAGGGAATGTTTGAACTAGATCCTCCCGCCATGTAGAGCGTTCCCGACTTTAGTCCTCGAGCCAAAGTCATTGCTCCCCGACTGATCTTCCACTTCGCGTCTCCAAACGTCGTGTGGAATCCATCACTGTCCAGCTGTCCGACTGAGATCAAGTTCCTTTTCAGTCCTGGTATGTGTCTCACATCATGTAGGGTCCAGCATGACCCATTCGTTGATTTGATCCGCACATCTCCCTTTCCTACAATCTTGAGGGGTTTGTTATCTGCAAGATAAACTAAGCCAAAATCACCTGAGGTGTATGGCTCCATGATGTCTTTGTTGCTGCATGAGTGGAATGAGGCCCCTGAATCCACAACCCAATCATCGGAAGAACTGCTCACACTCAACAAGAGTGCATCCGTGATCTCCTCCGTCGCGGCATTCGCTGTTCGGCCCTCCTTTTCCTTCTTTGGCGCCCGACATTCGCTTTTCATGTGTCCGGGCTTCTCGCAGTTCCAGCACACCATCTCCTTCTTGCCCTTGTTCTTCCCCCTGGACCTTGACCTTGACCTTCCACGGTATTTACCCCGTGTGTCAGGTCTCCCTCTGGACTCTGTATGTAGCGCAGAGCCAGATGATCCACCCGTTTGCTTTCTACGGGTTTCCTCGTTCAACATCATGTCTCTGATGTTGTCGAACTTCATCTTCTCCTTCCCAGACGAAGTGCTCACTGAAGTAACAACCACATCCCAACTGTCAGGTAAAGATGAAAGCAAAATTAACGCTTTTACCTCATCGTCAAACACGATATCCACAGACGCCAGCTGTGTCGTGAGTTGGTTGAAGTCATTGAGGTGATCGGCCACCGACTTCCTCTCCTCCATCTGCAACCTGAATAGTTTTTTCATCAGCATAACCTTGTTCATTGCTGAGGGTTTCTCGTACATATCGGCAAGAGTCTGTAGAACTTCCTTCGTGCTCTTTGCTCCCTTCACATGATAGGCGACATTCCGAGAGAGCGACAGGATTATTGCGCTCATCGCCTTTCGATCGAGCACCTTCCATTCTTCATCACTCGTCTTCTCGGACTTCTCTGCAAGTGGTTCGTACAGGTCCTTCCCGTACAGGTAGGCCTCCATCTGCATACGCCAAAACCCAAAGTCGGAACCATTGAACCGTTCGACTGGAAACTTTCCCTCCATCTTAACTCCTTGAACCAGGCTCTTGATACCAGTTGTTAGGAAATGGATCGGGTTAAGATGGATAACAGGTGGAATATGAAGGCAGTAAAAGACACACGAATTTGTTAACCCAGTTTGGATATAAATCCTACGTCTGGGGGCGATACCAAGCCAGGAGAAAACACTCAAAGAGGAGAAAAATTGAGGAGTACAACACACACACACTTGTATGCAAGTCTTCACCACACGTGAAAGACAACACTCACCCTCGTCTCAACTCTTTCTTTTCTCTCTACTCTATTCTACTTTGCTCTATAAAACAATGCTAATAAGAGTAGTATATATAGCCATGACTTATCCTTTTTCCAACTCAACTTGGGATTTCTAAGTTGAATGAGGTTATCCTTCTCCAACTCAACTTTGAATCGGGTTATCCTTCTCCAACTCAACTTGGGAATTCTAAGTTGAATCAGGTTATCCTTTTCTTCTTCAAATCAATCTTCACAACTTAACAGTTTGGGCAATAACATTCAGCCCATATTTGATGGTTACTTCCATCCAAGTTAAGTAATGCTCGATCCCTCACCTTCTTCTAACTCAATCCATGAAAAAAGAGAAGCTACAAATGGTCGCTATCAAGGCCCAATCTCGAAAGTATAGTTTAACTCAGTACCGGAAAATGAAAGGAAATGTCGTTGCGCGCCAGAAAACAGAAATGTGGTAGGAATATTCCCCTAACATTTTGAAAAATGATGCTTTTGATGTTATTATGTTTGATCCTCAAACTGAAACTTACAACATAACCTACAGAATTAAATTCCTACGGTCGGCCTCAATTCTTCTGTGCTAAATACCGTTTACTAATGAGGATGAGAGACTATCTTGACCAAGTTTAATCTCTACCCAAGTTCTGTATTTATGATTTTGTGAAATTCAGCAGCTCGTGTATCGTTTTGCTTTCTTTTGGCAGAAATTTAAGCTGCTTCTCATATGGATAACTTAGTCAGAGCATGGAGATGGGATCTAGGGTCAATCAGAATGCTGCAGCTTCAACAAGAACATCGGGTGATCATTTAGTACTGCTCAAGTCAAAGGACTTGTTTCCTCTGCCAAAAATTTCTTGCTGGAACAAATAATGTTGATCTAAATAGGTTCTACACTAGTAGATGCATCCATCACAAACCTTGCCCAAAACTTATTAGGCTGTCAATGCCAAAAAAAAAACACTAATGGACAGCTATTTAAGTACAATACAGCCTAATGAGCTACACGAATCATCATCGGCAGCCATTTCCACGCATTGAAGAAATGTATAACACAAACGCTCCTCTTTGCTTAACTTTCACCTGATTATATCTTATTACCTTGCTATCACTTAGAGAAAAACTAATTAATACATGAGCATGGAAGAAACTAGTAAGGACATTAGACTCGGTCCTGTGTCTCTGCTCCTAATTTGCCTCTTCTTCTCATGCTAGAACAGAAGGCTTACAAGCACTGATCTCCCCCTTGGGCTGAATGCATTCCCCTTGCTTCTTATCATATTTTGCCACCATCATTTGGAAGCACTCAAACATGCTCTCCAGTGCTACGATTTCCTCTTGAACATCAATCTGTGGATTGCTTCCAGAAGACAGCGATAGACGCTCTTTAAAGCTTCCAACTCTCTCGAGGCTTCTCGTGATCTTCTCCCTCATTTCATCCATAGTGGCATGCATCTTAACATTCTCCTCTCGTGCTAGTTTCAGCTTCCTCTTCATAGATCGATATCCGTCGAGTGACTTCAAAAGCTGTTCCGAGAGTGCCTTGTTGCGCTCTTGCAGGGCCACATTCCCCTGTGATTCTCCTCCTCCAACGCCACCATATTTCTTCTCCTTGTGCTTGGAAACACATTCTTGTACCTTCTGCATCAATGTCTGATTTTGTGCCTTAAGATCATTAACAAGTTCCTCCATCCCATTCAGTTCTTGCACCTTCCTTGAGAGCTGTGCAGCCATTATCTCCTTCTCTTTTCCGAAGCTGGAGCACATAGCCTGGAGGCTTTTCCGTGCGGCCAAGCTTGTGTTCAGCTCTTTTCTCAGCCTCTCGTTCTCTTCATCCACTGCCGGTTCACCGCTTTGCCTGTTATCAGGCCTCAGATCAGTGTTGCACCTCCTGAGATCAGCTTCTGATCTTTTGTTGCCAAAGGATTGGGATTTCTGGATTCTGTCCCTTACATTATCCAGGATGGTAATCATTGTGGCCACCCTCAGCATCCTCCTGCTGTCATTTTTCTCTTTGTCACAGGCATCTTTATGATCCTGGATGAGTTTTAGCAACAGCTTTATATTGGCTGTCACCCCTGAACAACAAAATTAACATTAATCAATCATTAAATTCAGTCTTTCAAGTTTCCAACATCCGTAAACTCCTTTGTACCATGACACGGCATTAACTCTCTTGAAAAAGACTAAAACCATTAAATCCCTCATCACTAGATGACACTGAATGATCAACAACTTGTTAACATGGAAAAAAACAAAAGAAAATCAAGTTAACAACATTAGAGATTTAGAAGGTGTAGGTACCTTCTAATGCCGAATCATCGTATTGGTGTTGTGTCTTTGGAGGAATCAAGTGGGTAGATGGATTAGCACGGAGCTGGCTCATTACTTTCTTACAAGAGCAATCAAAAAGAACGGGAGAAGTTCCCAAGAAAAAAGTGACTTGAAAATATGGTTACTTATATCAACAGTTTGAAGAAATGAAGGACAAAGGGGGAAGGAATTAAGACATCCAGATGGGCAACAACTGCAAGAAAAGGTCATTTTCCTTATCCTTTTTCTGAATCAGATACCTGTACCATTGACTTGATAGAATAATATCAGTATGATTGAGAGATCCAAAGAGAAGAGGTTGCTTTGCAGACCCTCTCTCTGTCGATTTCTTTTTTCTTTTTTTTATATAAACTTGATATTCAACACATTATCAAATATGATAATATTATAGACTATGGTCGGCGTTGTGGTTAGGTGTTGGCCATTTTGTCTTTTTATTTATTAAATGGTAGTGATATATGTGTAGAATGATTGGGTGGGTTTGACAATTTTGTTTGCATTGACCTTGAGAGACAATAGTTGGATTCGTGTGGCCAACCGCTCATACCCAAAATTATGAAATACATACACACAAATATGCAATGGGGGAATTCTTTTCTCCTCAATGTATGGAGGGAGGGAATCATCCATTGACACATTTCATAAACCTTTTCACGATGCAACTAATTTATTATTTCCTTTTCTCTTTCTAAGCTAAAGAGCAGTTTCTCCCTTTTCTTTAGAAAGAAAAATCCCAGATGCGTTCCAAATTGTCAACTAAATAACTGTAATTGTTTCTTTATAAGTGTTTTCAATTATTCAGAGAATAATTTCTGCAAAAATGAAATCATCATCATCATGTGTTATGTTGGATGTTTAGTTAAGGCTTTTTTACATAATTCGGACATGGGAAAATACAAGGACAAATATTATGGACGTAGGATATCTCATCCCCATAGTCATCTCAGATATAGTTGTTCTTCATGGTATGAAGTTAATTGGGCTGAGAAGTAAAGTTTTTGGGTTGAATTTATTCACAATGACATATGGAGCCCAGAAATCTATTACCATTTCAATCAACCCAAGAACAAGAAAATACTAAACTCGTATTATTTTCTGAAGCCCAAATAGTACATGGACATGGTAGTCGGACTTACTAGGCACAAATTACCAGATCTGGTATATCACCTCACATCTTTTTGGTAAGCATTAAGCAATAAGACAGCGTAACGACGCCGTTCGGGTCCTCATTAATTGAAACTGGTATGTACACAGAAGAAAAGTAGCTTTTGACTTTAGTTCACTGTAATTTCTGAACCGCTATGACCCTAATCCGTACTACGCTATCTATTGTGACTGGTTTATTGGGCCTTAGCGACAGCGCCTACTACTGCAACTCTATATCCCCATATACGCACATTACACAAAACAAAAATAAAAAAACTCTTTTTGCTATAACTATTCTCTGATTTCAGTAATATTTATTAATATATATATTAGAAAATAAATGTTAGAGGTTCTTAATTACACAGCATAATCAAATTACAGGGTGGCATTGGCGGCAACGTGTTCCGATAGCTAGAAGCCACGTGGGAAGCATAGGTGGGTCCAATGGGCCAGGCACTGTTGAATTAGTGTGGGAGGGTATGGCCCCGGGACAGGAGGGGGACATAGGATTAAAGAGGGATGGTGGGGCTGCCTGGTTGGCAGGTGGTCACATGAACATCCCATGTGTTGTCAAGTGTCATACCACAATCCTAAGTTCTCATCATCCATTTTTAAAAATATACTATTCCTACTATGATTTTTCACTCAATTAACTACTTTGTAGTAAAATTTCAGCATATTATATGGTCATCACATAAATATGCAGCATTGTGACATTTATTAGCAAGGATTTTGCCATTTATTCAAGAAAGTTCAAAAAATTTGAATGAGTTTCAATGTATCTCCAACTACAGTTTAATTTTTGCGCAAACACCATTTTAAACCCAACAGGATAACATACATTTGTTAAAATTATGTTTGGTATAATTGTTGTCCAACTTTTAATAATAGTTATACAAATTACCTTATTTTCCCTTTTGTTAGACGTGAAATATTAAGCGTTGTAACATTCTAAGTGTTAACACACAATTAACGATGGATAATAAATTATAGTTTAAATATGAAAAGCATAGATGTTAGTTTTGTGTGAATGCTACAACTACATTAATGGTTGAATATGGGGGGGTTGAGAAGAAAAAGGTTCCACTTCCACATGAAGCAGATTCCTACTGTCCCCCGGCGGCGCACTTTTAGAGGCTTCTTCCTCTTCTGTATTAGGAGTAGAAGACGCATCACATTTGCTGGCATCAAGCTTGCCTGTTTCTCGACACTTTTTTTTTTTTTTTTTTTCCTTTTAAAAAAGATATATAATAAAATAATTATAGCTGAATCTGATGGGATATGGAAGTTGGAATGGAATGGAAGCCTTTTATAGTGATTCAGCGTAGCCTGTGAGTGTGAGCTGTGTAGTAAAGTGAGTAATAGGTAGCGACCAAAAGTGTGGCAGTTTGGAGGAACATTCATTTGGAGAGGAGAGAAAAAGGTTACTTAATTTTGGGCAGATTTTCTACACTTTTCAAGACCGCCTCAATCCCCTACTTTCCTCCTTTCCCCCTCCAACCCCTGCCCAACATTTGCTCCAACTATACCTCCTACTTCACCCCCTAATAACAATAATTCTAATCATCCCAACTAAATTAATTACATATTTAAATTAAATTTAATCATAATTAAACTAAATAGATGATAAGTGAGCATTACATTTATTTTATGATTAATTTGAATTTGACCATACTTAATTTGCATAAAAATTTTCTTTCCTGACAATTGTTGTCGATAACGTTTTTTTAGAAAAAACAATACAAAAACACCAATAATCTTTTTCTTTTAAGTTTACTATGGAGCGCTGATCACTTGTTGGTTTGGTTTTGAAATCTGAAAGCAATAATCTTTTCGCATAAATCAGTAAAAATTGTTAAAGTTGAAAAGGTTGAGTTATATATCAAACATACATACATCTTTTGCTTCTTTTTTTTTTAATTTTCTCCGGCTCCTGTATTTACATTGACGTTTTTCTCTTGTCCACAAGAAGACCAATTGGAGAAATCTTCTTGTGTGGATTCAAATACTTTGGTCGTCCTATAATATAAACAGGGAATTCAACTCATTATGACACAATAATTATGTGAAAGCCGTTATATCGCCGCATCCCACCACTTTACGTTGTCTATTTATATCTTTTCTTTCTTTCCCACCTAATACATAGTACAAAAAATAATACTATGTTAATTTAATTACATCCTCCTAACCTAAACTTGTCAGAAAACACCAAACGGGGCTGTTCCATGACGCAACGCAGCCGTCTTCTTTGTCTGGCTACCCGGCACATACGGCGGTGTTGCCGATCGAATTAATGCGAAGTTCAACCCCTTGAAAAATGGGTGGGTTTTTACATCGGCCGCCCCGCGCTTCGACCCGAGCCTCCTGTTCGGATCCTTGTTCAGCAACCCGGAGATCAAGTCCCGAGCGTGCATTTCACTCGCACCGCAGGGGGTTTCGTTGGGGAAGGCCAGCGGTTTTTTCGCGATGTTACGCAGTGTAGCTTGGTTGGTCTCCCCAGCAAAGGGTGTCCTACCATAAATCATCTCGTACATAAAGATGCCAAGCGCCCACCAATCAACGGCGTTGCCGTGGGACCCGCCGGAAGCCACCTCAGGCGCCACGTACTCGTGGGTCCCAACAAAGGAACATGACCTGGCTGCGATGGGCTCAGCCACGAACAGCCGGTTCGCAGCGAGTGTTTGAATTTTCTTCGACCGGAATAACCGGGTGGAGATACAGGAGAATGGGGTCAGCGAGCCGGAGCCATGGACTGCCTTTGGTGAGGATAACGGGTCAGGAGAAAATGCAGGAGATTCGACGGCTGGGATTGCGTCGGAGCAAAGGGAGAGATCAAAGTCGGTGAGCATGATGTGACCGTCGGATCTAACCAGCACGTTTTCAGGCTTTAAATCCCTGTAGATTATTCCCAACATGTGGAGGTACTCTAATGCTACTAAAACCTCTGCTGCATAAAACCTGAAAAATAATTCCAGGACCAGTTAGCACCTTCCACAAAAGAGAATAACTGTTGTATTTGGCTACGTCAAACATTTTCTTCTGATTAAGGTGAACTTCAAATGACCAAACACAAGAAAAGGTGAAGTTTCATTAATGGAACCTTGTGGCCAAGATGGATTTCTCATCCCACCTTTTGTTTTTTCTTGAATAAAATTTCAAATAAGAAAAGCTGCGCAACTTGTTCAGCTTTTGCAGGTATAAAGAAACAAGTAAGTGGTCTGAAATTACCAAACAAAAGCACATCTCAAAACCATATGTATCGATCATAGAGCAAGAAAAATGCATTGTAATGACAAGTCTCACTTCATGTAAGTTAGATACATTCGAGGGATGAATTGAATAAAAGAAAACAAAATGTAGAAAAAGATTTACCTAGCCGAGCTGAGAGAGAAGCGTTTCTGCGGCTGTCTATATCTAAGAGAATGCAAATCGCCACCGGAACAGTACTCCATGACCACACAAGAGAAATTCGATGCCTCAAATTCCGCAAAAAGTGTAGGCAAAAACGGATGATCTAACAGCTTCATGATTTTCCTCTCAGTCTCCGCTCTCTGAGTCTTTTTCTTCATAGCCAACACCTCATTATCCACCACCTTCATGGCGTAGAGTCGCCCCTCATCCACCGGGCCGCGGAGCCGGCAGAGGTAAACTCTGCCGATATCACCGCTCCCGATCTGCCGCACCAAGCTAAAGTCTCGGAAGCTTAAGTTCGTTTTGAAACGAATAGCTTGGAACGAGGAGTCCGATGACCGGTGCGGCTTCAGCGCAGCCTGCTGCTCCGGCGAGCTCGTCGGCAGCTCGAACGACAACCGGCTGAAGCTGGTGCAATGGCTGAGAGTTGTGTCGCTGCTCATTGAACTGATTTTGCTGGAAGAAAATCCTTCAGAAACAAGCTCCTCCGAGTTCCTGCGGGAATCGTCTAACATTTTATGGACGATTTCATGTATGAAACCCACTGTTTCGTTCACGAACAAATTAATAATGCGTAATTGTTTCTTTTTAATTCTGCGGAAGAATCAGATACGAAGAGTGGAGATGGGAATGTCTGGCGATTAATGAATGAACAGTGCCAAAAAGCAGACAAGAATCAGCAAAGTCAAAAATTCACCCACACCCTCAAAGAGTGAGACAAAAAGCTCTAGCTAAGGAAATACAGAGAAGGCACAGCAGATGATTAGGGTTTAACAGACGTTAGTAGTAAAATGCTATGGCTTCTGCCTGTGGTTCTGTGTCTCTCTAATCTCTCTCTATATATATGTGTGTGTAGGTTTTAGAGAGAGAAATAGTGGGTTGGGAAAAAAATTAAGAAACATCGTACGGAGGCCAGTGATTAAATTTAATGAGTTAATTGTGTACTTATTAATCAATCAGTAATTGTGGTTTTTTTTTGTAAGTGGTACGGGAGAAAAAATTATTTCCTGGAAGTTTCACTTGTGTCCGGCACGTGAGGATACTGTGCTGCACGTGCGGTTTTTTAATCGGGATGCTTGATTTTTCGCCATTGCTGACGTAAGGGTGGTGATTTGGCACGAAATTGTTATTTGCTCATTGCTTTTTTATTACAGACAGAAGGTACAGTAGGCGTGGTTTGGAGTTTGGCTCTTGAAAGTAACCTTTTGATTGTGAAAATATCGAGATTGCCCTTGGTGGGATTCATTTGATTGTGGCAGATGGGTCGTACTGTTGTGTAATTTTAGAAGAGTCCAAAAGACCTCAAAGTATGGGCCCTCGTCCGTAGAGCAAAAGTTGCGTCAGGGATTGCAGGTCTAATTAATTAAACCCAGCAAAACCCCTCTCCTCTCCCCTCCCCTCCCCTGCATTATTTTCAATTTTCTCTCTAATCTCTCTCTCTCTCTCTCTCTCTCTCTCTCTATATATATATATGCATACATATATAGAGAGAGAGAGAGAGTGCAAGGTTGGCTGATTTGTAGCCACAATTAACATGCCCAATTTATTGTGGTGGAGTTGAAATGGTGCGACACTTAGGCCCCAGAGCCGTTGATGTTTAACGTTATCGATGCCATTGCTGCCTCAACCTGATTTTACATGAGATTCTGCAAATTGTCGACCTATCGCCACCCTCAAATTCAATAATAATGTTCTAACTCATACCACCCCTTTTTCCACAAACTACGTACACTACTTCTTCTACTCCTCTCTTTCTTTCTGGTGGCAGGCCCCAATTCCAGTTTTAGAGAGTATTATATTACCGGTTTGTACCTTTCTATATATTAATGCAATTTGTGAGATTATATTTGCCACTCATCATTACTTTATTTACTTAACAAGTATTAATTAATTAGTAGCTAGGATCAATTATAATTATATGAAAGAAAATACATGCATATATAATTAATTAATTAATTGTATATAATGAATGTTATGGAAAAAGATAAAAGAGGCAGTAAGATGAAAGTGGATGAAAGCAGTCATGCAAAAGTATATATGCGTGATATGCCCTCAATATTGGAACCAAAAGGGTCTTCTACAGTTGGACTTGGAAAAGAGACCATCTCATCATGCATCATACAACATTACCCAGCCCCCATGTGCAACAAGCATATATACTCTCTTTTTCTTTTTTTAATATATTAGTCGTTATAGCACACTGTCCGTATATATATAATACATAATTTTTTATAGATCACAGTCTCAAAAATGATTTTTGTATATTTCATAGCAACCTTTTTTTCCCCATGTCAAAATAATTAATGTGATGGAGTTTGATATATACAAGAGAATGATGATTATTGAATAGGACGGGGCATGAATTGATGGTAATAGAAGCCAATAAATGGCCTGGGAAAAGGCAGCCAAAAAGTAGATAAATTTGGAGCTGCTACATATGATGTCTGAAAAATCATCTGTAAAGAGAAGGCCCAACACCCATAATTAAGCTTCTTGTTTGTTAGTTGAGTGTCAAATCTTTTCATTCTAAAGACTTGTAGTTACCATTATTTCAGTTGAATTATATAGTTATAGTTTCCCTACTACTAAAATCATATACAAATTATGCATGGAATCTTCAATAGTACCCAAGCTAGCTAGCTGTATATTATTTTGATTTATATCAGTAGGACCAACATACATCAAAATTCAAAACCCCACCACAAAAGTTGCATTGCACTTCAAATAGCGCCAACCAATGAAATTATACAAGATTTGTATTTTAAGAAAGAATATATAGTTTAATTACTTCATTAATCAACAAGGATTAATTGAGAAATAAGAGTGAAATTGATAAGCATAAATTTTTTGTTTATGATCGCACAGGTGGATTATTAGTGGATTCAGGTAGCTGCTATTTCTTAATCAAGAAGATTTTGTGGGATTCGTAATTCGCTTTTCTAGATTTTGCATCATCTTCTGTCCCAAGTTTAAGGGCTAATCATCTCCAAATTATATACCTAGATAATTAAATATTGACTTCAAACCTAGCTATCAAGGAGCTAGATCGTGCCAATTTTTTTGTTACAATATGAGAGATCGATGATGGATATATTATTTATCATAAGATATTAATTAAAATCCATGTTATTTTACTACATTGTATGAATGCAAGTGTTCATATCTATGATCAGCATCTTTCATTAAAAAATTTGATCAATAAACATCTAACATAAGATGCAGCTTAAAAAATCTATATATATATAGG
The DNA here is from genome assembly GCF_026168435.1 of Sesamum indicum. Lineage (NCBI taxonomy): Eukaryota > Viridiplantae > Streptophyta > Magnoliopsida > Lamiales > Pedaliaceae > Sesamum > Sesamum indicum. Next base: position 420,668 of record NC_142664.1, on the reverse strand, counting down.
TGATTTATGATGAGAAACACAGTAGCAATATTCTCGGTGTTTTGAGAGGGAGACAAACGGACAATATATGTCGTCACATCGACAAAACCCTAGTTACGCACCTGTTCACATTTATAATTTAATAAATAGCAACTACGTGTTTTGAGGGGTATTACTTACATTAACATAATCACCAAATCAGGAAAAACCCAAATATAGGAAAAAATAAGGTTACGACACCGAGAGTTGTTGGAATCTACTTCCAGTTTCTTGGTAATATAACACACACACACACACACACAAAAAAAAAAAAAAAAAGTGTTATATATATATATATGTACGTACTGTTTGCTTTGTTTCCATGTCTCTTGGCATGATGGCATCAACAATAAACTAGTTGTTCATCTTATTTAAGATTTAGTGCAACAAGTTGCTGATTTCAGCAAATGTTTCTTTAATTTAATACATTGATTCCTTGGCAAACTGGCATCATCATCAGTTAGTGAACTGTAGATTAGCCCAGTTTTTGTCCTTTCAATTATATTAACTTATCTTCTCATTAAATTTATTTATCAGTGTTCAAAATCTCATTATATATTGCACGTTTGATATAATCATCATGTCCTCAAGTTATTCACATATTTATTTTTCTGTCATTTTGTAAATGACCTAATTAATTAATTAATTATATAGATATGGATCTAAATCCAACCCGTACCATGAAATTTCCCATCGTTGATGATACCTAATTTGCAATGTATCAAAACGTTAAGGACAATTAGATTTTAACTAGGGCCCTAATTTGTTCTCGAAATCATGATTATGATAAAATGGGCTTCTATCCCATGTGGGCCTTGGTTTTTGTTGATCACTTCATTTGACTCAACGCCTCAAGACACAGCAGCATCCATAACTTGGGCCACCATATTCAAAGTCGTTCTTGGATCATTGCAGTATCTGATCATGTGTTTTTATCCATAACATTCCTGTCCTGTGCTGTATAAAGTAGAAGAAATTTCGAAATAATATACTACTTCAGTATCAATGTGTTTATAAGAAAATTGAAACCTTCCACCAATTTTTACCACATTTCTGAACGATTCTAAACTTTATGGGCCTGGACTGGCTCAACTCCAGAATTGCAACCCATGTCCTTATGGGCTTAAACCATGTCCAAACCCCCAATGCGTTCCCTTCTGGGCTTAGCCCATCTTCAAACCCCGAACTGACGACACCGTTTGGCTGAGTATCTTCAACCGGTCAAAGTTCTGTTTTGCCCTTACATGTGTCCCCCTTCCCCTCCGGTTGCAACCCACGGCGCCGTTTTACTGCAATAAATTGCGAATTGCTAGTTCCATTTCTTCTTCTTCGACCACTACCAGTGTCAGCTGAAGCCTCTCTTCTAGCCAAGACTCACACTGCAGCACGCTGTCAAGTCTAGGGTTCGGACTGTAAGACCAATACCCATACGCACAGACAGAGTAGATAGAGATGAGTGTATGGAATTATGTGGTGACGGCTCACAAGCCGACAAATGTTACTCATTCCTGCGTCGGCAATTTCACCGGTCCGCAGGAGCTCAATCTCATCATTGCGTAAGTGTGCCTACATACGCAGTACAATGTACAACCCTTTTTCTTCCCAATTATTCTGCCTATATACACTCCCTGGTTTCTGTAATTCCATTATTGTTCTCAGTCAGTTAGCAGTTCAGAAGAATCTTGTTTTTAATCGTGCATGTTCGTTTCGGTTTTTAACTCCAAGGAAAATAGATAATATTCAAGCTACCTCTTCTTCGGTGAAGGTCATTGTTGATAGTGAAACTATTAGGATTGGTTATGTTTTGTTTTCTCGTCTTTAGATGTAACTATGCAGTCACAATGGGACTTAATATTTATGCGTTTTCTATATCATTCTTATTTATTTCAATCTCTAGTGTCCCCGTTTGAAATTCATTTTAATATACAGGAAATGCACCCGAATAGAGATCCATTTACTCACCCCTCAAGGTTTACAGGTATAAGAGTCTGGTTTCATAAGAAAAATTACTGCAAAAGCAGTCTGCTTTGCCTATTATAATTTGTTTGACAACCAGTTATTAGAAGATTGGTGCTTTTCACAATAATGAATTAAGTTTAATTGTTTTTTATGGTTCCAGGGCTCACATAATGGTTTATGTTCTAAATTGTCATACAAGCAAGCTAATTTTGTAGATACTTGTAGGGTAGTTTGGTTAGACAAGGGCTATGCTCGGGAAAGCTTATGCTTTTTCTCACAAGGCACTGAATTGTCTACAGGAAATGCAACTTCGATTATGTGCTAATACTATTCTTGTTTTAGGTAGGGTAAGCCATCTATTTGGACATGCTAAGTCTCCCTTGGCATGTCGGTTAGCTACCTGGTATAGGAAAGACATTCCAGCTGGACTGTAATTTCTCCATTTTCCACTGGATGTATCGCATTGCTAACATATAGAGAGGTGCAAAGTATGAAAAGCAAGTCAGGGAGACACATTAAAAATTAAGAGAATACGTCTTTCACTCTTCAACCGACTGGGAGGTTTACGATGGGGATGGTAGCACGGGCATGTAGAAGGGATTATTACATAGGATGGTAAAATGGAAGTCCTGCAGAGAAAATTGAGGTGGGACCGTGGGAGGGATGGAGGATGGAGTCCATGCTTGGGTTTATTTGTTTTTCAAGGTTAATTCTACGAGCTTCAACTCTAGAAGGGGGACAGTACTGGCTACTCTATGCAATCATAATAGCTTAACTTCACCCAGAATTGTTTTATCATGTAGGTACTGTCGGTCTGATAAAATCATATGTCCAATGAATTCTGATTTACAGGCTATGTTGGATGTACCAATTTATGGGAGAATCGCCACGCTAGAGCTTTTCCGCCCACATGTGAGTGTAAAAATGGAAATACGAAACTTTGGTTTGCGACAGTCATTTGATTAAGAAATTACATTCCATTTAGTTTTGTCCTCATGTACTCAAACAATAGGAAAAATGGACAGCAGTATCTTACTCTCTGACTAACTGGACAGGGAGAACCTCAGGATCTCCTCTTCGTAGCTACAGAAAGATATAAATTCTGTGTTTTGCATTGGGATGCTGAGGCTGCTGAGGTCATCACAAGGTCTGAGAGCTAGTATATTCAAACTTTTATTGTAGTTGAGATTATTTTATTCTTATCTGCTCATAGGTTCTCACTCCCTATGTCAAAATACTTCACAAACATGAATCTATCTCAATTACATGAGTTAGCACTGTTCCCGGGTGCATGTGCATAATATACTTGGAATTTTTAAATCTCCAAATAATTTCATGATTGTCATGAGTCTCCTAACGATGTGTTGGGTGGAAATAATTTATTCATAGCAATCAGGACAAGCCCTTTGGGCTTGTCTTTTCTTTTCAAGGTTATCTTGTTGTCATGATTGTTGGCGTCCATGTCATCATCCATTCTCCATGAATTATTACTTAAAAGTTATTTGTTTCCTCATTTTGGGGTCCTTCCACCATTAAACTAGGGCAATGGGGGATGTTTCAGATCGAATTGGTCGCCCCACAGACAATGGACAGGTAACTGTGTAATCTGGAAATATTCATGTCAGCACATGGATAAAAAATTTGTTTATTTAGGGAAGTATGCAAGTTTATTATTCTTCGTTATCTCTCTGTGTAGATTGGCATAATTGATCCAGATTGCAGATTGATAGGACTTCATCTATATGATGGATTATTCAAGGTATTGGTCTTTCTCTTTTGCTTCTTTGTGGGTGTTTAAACTTCAATTTTTCACAGTATATTTTTTCCATATATTTTAAGAAATTGTGTTTGGTTTTTTAGGTCATTCCATTCGATAACAAGGGCCAGCTCAAGGAAGCATTCAATATTAGGTGATTGTTTCTGATAGCAAACTCTAGCAATGTCCTTTGCCAGAACTGAAGTGGAGGCCTCTTATTCCTGAAAAATTGTTTGATTATTGCGGTTACTGCAGACTTTCCTGCTATATAGCTGATCAAACTGCTTATTTGTTGTTAGTTAACTTGATGTTCCTGCCTTTATGTAGCTGATGTTTATAGCTGATAGAAGACACTTTTTCTTTATGTTCGATTATGAAGAAAGATGGAGTCCCTGCATCTATATTTAAAAACATACAAGTTGTGAAACTTTTGGCTGTTTGCCTGATGTCTCCCAATCTCTGAAAATTGGAGGTTGGGTCTTGTTGCATCCTAGTCCTATGGCTCTCGGTTAAATATTCTCCACTTGTTCTATATTCATTTCGCCTTTTCATTTATGCAAAGTTCTAACCTGCAGTTGTACATAGAAGTATTCTTTGTCGTTTGATAAAATTCTAAAGAAACTTTGTGTTTATTGCGAGAACATGTGCATTACATAGAATTCATCTTGTCCTTGTGAAATGGACTGATTGATTCCTAACTTTTTTCTACCTTATATACTCATTTTTGCCTCTTTTCAGGCTTGAGGAGCTTCAAGTTTTGGATATCAAGTTTTTGTATGGCTGCCCAAGGCCAACCATTGTTGTACTTTACCAGGTTCTGAATTTTAGCACTTATCCAAAAAGAGTTTGATTGTGTTAGCAGTTTTTCTCCATGCATGGAGGAAATCTATTTGCTTGAGGCTAGTGATCAATTGGTTTTTGTGAAATCAATCTGAGGTTCTAAGCACATGAATGCATTAGTCAATATTTTGTATGTGTTGATGGTTTCTTGCGGCCTCAAGTGTGTTGCTTTGGTTGGTGTTAGGAATGGAGTCATCAAATATTCCCACTCTATGATCCATATACCATTCTCTTGTCCAAGGATGATATTTCTCAAATGAGTAGCCGACCTTTTTGGGAATATATTTGCATTTGTACATGCTTTTTATTTCTAGTGGTCGTCAATCATGTTTGAGAATTCTTCTTAGCTTGTCACTTATCACGTATCATTACTGCTTTGATTGATAGGATAACAAGGATGCTCGTCATGTGAAAACATATGAGGTCACTTTGAAGGATAAGGATTTTGTTGAGGGCCCATGGTCTCAGAACAATCTTGATAACGGGGCAGACTTGTTAATCCCTGTGCCACCTCCTCTTTGTGGTGTCCTAATTATTGGTGAAGAGACTATTGTTTATTGCAGTGCCTCAGCTTTCAAGGCAATCCCAATTAGACCTGTAGGTTACCTATTCTGGTGCTACATCTATTTTAACTCATTTGAACTGTGATGCTTGATCTTGTTTGCATTTTATTCTTTTAGTCTATCACAAGAGCTTATGGTAGGGTTGATGCTGACGGTTCTCGCTACTTACTCGGGGATCATAATGGCCTTCTGCACCTACTTGTCATAACCCATGAAAGAGAGAAGTGAGTTTGTATCTTCACTTTTAATTCTTAGAGATAGGCTTGTATTTGAACTGTTTGACATGCCTTAATATTTTTCCATTTGAAATCCTTCTAGAGTAACTGGACTCAAAATTGAACTCTTGGGGGAAACGTCTGTTGCATCGTCAATTTCATATCTTGATAATGCTGTTGTTTTTGTTGGCTCAAGTTATGGAGATTCACAGGTTTGTAGAGTATATCTCCCATTTTAATCTCCTCGATCAAGCTATCTTTCTGGGATAAAAACTTTTTCTTTTTCCTGTTTTATTCTGATATGCAATTATGAGAGAGCAAAAAATTCGCAAAATCCAGGATTTAACATATGTCTTGTTTCTATTATACTGAGTTAACAAATTTATCTGTGTGCATTTCTATGAACCACTCTTAACTTCGTTTTTCTAAGTTCTCTTGTTTCATATACATCCTTCAATTATATGTAACATCATGTTGCAGATAAGTTGAATTTCAATCAGTTCACTCCAATTTATCTGATGTACAGAACTATCTGTTCACCATTTTTCTCACTCAAGTCATTTCATGTGCTCCAAGGGACTGTTTTGTTAGACGCAGGTCACGGCACTGCAGTCTTTATCTTCCTTTTTTCTTATTTTTGGTTTCTTTTATATTTGTTTGGTTGTTCGACTTTTATTTGGTTATATACTTTGGAGGTGTATGTTCTCATGTTACTAAAGGTTACTGCTTTGGTATACAGATCCATATATGTTTTGTTCGCTTGCTACTAAATCTGGACTGTGTAAATATAGATTATAACTGCTTTTACTGTTAATTGTGTCAACACGTAGTTTAGGTCTTTATATTTATTTGCATATATGTTTGATTGTGTATCTCTCATATTAATCCAGCTCATAAAGCTTAATCTTCATCCGGATGCAAAAGGTTCTTATGTAGAAGTTCTTGAAAGGTATGTCAATTTGGGGCCAATTGTTGACTTCTGTGTGGTTGACTTAGAGAGGCAAGGTCAAGGTCAGGTTGTAACTTGCTCAGGAGCCTACAAAGATGGTTCTCTTCGCATTGTTCGCAATGGGATCGGGATAAATGAACAGGTCTGGCATTGATAAGCTTTGTATTGCCGAAAGTATCCAATTCTCGTTATTTTCTTGGTGTAATCAATGTTCTATATAATTCATAGGCATCTGTAGAGCTTCAAGGAATCAAAGGGATGTGGTCGCTACGATCAGCTAGTGATGATCCTCATGATACTTTCTTGGTTGTAAGCTTTATTAGCGAGACACGTATTTTGGCGATGAATCTTGAGGATGAATTGGAGGAAACTGAGATAGAAGGTTTTTATTCAAATGTCCAGACATTATTTTGTCATGATGCTATTTATGATCAACTTGTGCAGGTATGATTGTCGTAGCACGCAAAAATCCTTTCATTAGCCTTTTAGCATTCATCTTAATGTGATGAGTTTATCATGCATTGTCATGATCGCCTTCAAAAAGAGTGTGTGGTTGTGATGGTCCGCATTACTATGTTCTCCAAGAGAAGTGGATGGCTTTTTTGCTTTTTTACTTTACACATTAAGAGTGTAAAGTACCACAGCACGTTTTTATCAGCTATCCGCTGATAATTCCTTGTTCTTTTCAGTCATTTTAGCCAGTCTCTCCATGAAGGATAATCTATGTTTATAAACAAGTTCATCTGAATTTAGAACCTTTAAGGGAGAGAACATCAATGATCCTGCTAATAGAGCTTCCGAAAGTATGATTTCAAATGCTTGATTAGACTCCCTTCTATCATGATTCTTATATCCTGATTCTTTTCTGCCCTATTCCTCTTCTTATATTGGTGATAAGATGCACAATATAATCACTTCTTCTCTGCCACTATGCCATAGTGAATGAATGGTATAACTGGAATGCTTCTCCCTCCTTCACTAAAATGGGCAATATTATTCGATTTCTGGTACTTGTGAAGCGAGATATGATGAGAATGAATTAATTATTGGATTGAGAGATCACTGAAAAATAACACTGAAGTGCAACTGGGGTTTAGCTTCTTATTACTAACAGGAGTTGATTAGTCATGGACCTCATGGTTATGAGGACTATAGTTGCCCTTGGTTCTTTATCATGTTGTATTTTTCTTTTTCTTTGTCTTGGTAATGGGCGTGAAACCATTGTTCTAATTCTGCCATTTGCTGATTTGTACTTTTGTCGGAGAATACTTGTAGGAACTGTGCACACGTATTCCTTCTGTAAGATTATTTCTCTAGCGCATGTGTTAACTGGCAAAATATCATGCAGGTTACTTCGACCTCGGTCAGATTGGTGAGTTCTACCTCTAGAGAGCTCCGGCATGAATGGTTTGCTCCAGCAGGGTATTCAGTCAATGTTGCCACAGCCAGTGCAACTCAGGTATAATTTCTAACCATTTGGTCAGAGGAAAATCTTGGAACAGAATGTTCGACAAGAAGCTAAATGTATCAAATTCAGTTGATAAACTGTTCGCAAAGATGATATAGTACAGCACTTTGTTTGTCACCAGGCCATCGTGATCTATTGGTCTTTTCATTTGAATTCTTATTTAGCTTCCTCAATTTTTGGACATTTATCCTGACAGGTTTTGTTGGCTACTGGTGGTGGCCATCTTGTCTATCTAGAAATTGGTGATGGAGTGTTGACAGAAGTGAAAAATGCTCAACTGGAGTATGACATTTCATGCCTGGACATTAATCCAATTGGTGATAATCCAAATTATAGTCAACTAGCAGCAGTGGGAATGTGGACAGATATCAGTGTCAGGATATTTTCACTGCCTGACTTGAATCTTATTACAAAGGAGCACTTGGGAGGGGAAATAATTCCACGATCTGTACTTTTATGTTCCTTTGAAGGAGTAAGTTTCATTCTTAATTATGTGAATTTGGCATTTTATGTGTACATTGATTGCGCTTTTGTTCTGAGTTACTCAGATGGAGACATTTCGGCTGTTGGGTATTGATTTTCCTTGATTCTTCTACAATGAACAGAAAATGTTTGGCTTTTCATGTGTACATTTTTAGGTTATCGATGTGGACCAGTTCTACGAATTTTTTCTAGTTTACTTAGGCTGTTGGATAGATTATTTTCCCCTTGATGTTTTATGGTGAAACAGGATATCTTTGCATTCTCATATATTCTTCTTTTGGGTTTTCAACGTGCTATACTGCTATTTACAAGAACACAATGGGATTCACTTAAATTGGCTGTCTTGAACAGAAATATTCATTTTATAAGAATGTTTACAGGAAGTTCATGAAATTTTCCTGCAAAGCACACAATTTTCTTGCAAAATGCCTTGTTTGCTCCCTCTTTCCCTAAATAGATTCTTGATATATGGCTGTTACGCCATATACAAGATATAATGCAGCGAGGGCTCGACTCAATTCCGTTCACAATCCTTTGGAATATCAGCTTTTGAAGAAGTTTACATTAAGATTCAGTATGAGATCAATGTTGTCCTCTGGGAAAGAAAGACCTCAATTTTATCTTTTTAGTCAAGCTCGTCAGAGAAAAGCAATACAATACTTCACTTTCTTAAGCAGATATGGACCTGAAATGGAAGAGACTTTGATATGTCATGAACTTACTGATTTCTTCTGAGATCAAGCTAATAACTATGATCAATGGACTAATATGACTGTTTGCTGCTATTGAATTTCAGATATCATACTTGTTATGTGCTCTTGGAGATGGACATCTTCTGAATTTTGTGTTGAATACAAGTAATGGTGAGTTGACAGACAGGAAAAAAGTTTCTCTCGGAACCCAACCTATTGCACTCCGCACCTTCTCATCAAAGAATGCAACCCATGTTTTTGCTGCTTCTGATAGACCAACTGTCATCTACAGCAGTAACAAGAAATTGCTTTACAGCAATGTAAATTTAAAAGAAGTCAGTTATATGTGCCCCTTCAACTCTGCTGCTTTCCCCGACAGGTAAAAGTATCATCTCATTTTTGTAATATGGTTGAGCAATTCCGGTTAAATCAGACATAATCACAAGGGACTACATAGTAAAATTGTCATCATCTATTTCGTCCTTACTGTAGGCTCCTAAACATGTCGTACTGATTTGCATATCTTAAATAGAATTGCCAGCACATTTTAGTCAGCTAAGATATCTTTGCTTCAAGATTTAAATTAAGAAATCCCTTTTGCTTGAAAAGTAATACACAATGCCGATCCTTCCCATTAGATGGTAAGTTCCTATCAGATTGACTGAGTTTTGGGATGGGGGAGACTTTGAGGTTTTTCTTGGTAATTAGCATCTTAATGCGGTGAATTAAAGCTTTGCTAAGAACTTTTCACTTTTTCTACAGCCTTGCGATTGCTAAAGAAGGTGAACTAACAATTGGCACCATCGATGACATTCAAAAGCTTCACATACGCTCTATCCCACTTGGAGAGCATGCACGACGTATATGCCATCAGGAACAGACCCGGACGTTCGCCATATGTAGCTTAAAGTATAACCAGTCAAGTGTGGAAGACTCAGAAATGCACTTTATCCGCCTATTAGACGACCAGACTTTTGAGTTTATATCAACTTACCCACTTGATCAGTTTGAGTGTGGTTGCTCCATTCTTAGCTGCTCATTCTCTGATGACAGTAATGTCTACTACTGTGTTGGAACTGCATATGTAATGCCAGAAGAGAATGAACCTACAAAAGTAAGTTGCAGATTCTAGCTGCCTGTGCCCTCGTGATACATGTCTGCAGTCTGCTTGTGTATTATGGCGCACGTGCCTCATGTATCCTTTTCATCATTTTCTTCTTTCATCCTTCTTTGGTTGTCTTCTTATCCATGAGAGCTCATGGTTGTTGACTTCCTTGTGTTCCACTTCTGTTCCCCTTTTTTCTCTTTCTTTTTCCAATTTACAATTTCTGGACCCAAATTCAGCTCCACTTATGCTTCTACATTGACTTTTGTCTTTTATGTTTGTCTTTGGAATAATTTCAGGGCCGAATACTAGTTTTTGCTGTAGAAGATGGTAAACTTCAGCTAATTGCTGAGAAGGAAACTAAAGGGGCTGTTTACTCTCTTAATGCCTTCAATGGGAAACTGCTCGCTGCAATTAATCAGAAGATTCAGTTGTATAAGTGGATGCTTCGGGATGATGGCTCTCGTGAGTTGCAATCTGAATGTGGTCATCATGGGCATATACTCGCCCTTTATGTACAAACTAGAGGAGATTTCATTGTTGTAGGTGACCTGATGAAATCAATATCTCTCCTGATTTACAAGGTAAACATGACCAAACTCTGAAAGAGTGCTAATTCACGTTTCTACCTGTTTGATTCTGAACCTCTCTCTCTTTGCATCCTTGTCGAAGTCCACATTTCGATTAAAATACTTGATTTTGGCACCAATTTGTTCAGAATTCTGGTTTCTTTTGCAGCATGAGGAGGGCGCCATTGAGGAACGAGCGCGTGACTACAATGCAAATTGGATGTCAGCTGTTGAGATTCTGGATGATGACATTTACCTTGGTGCTGAGAACAATTTTAACCTCTTCACTGTCCGTAAAAACAGTGAAGGGGCCACAGATGAGGAGCGTGGTCGCCTTGAGGTGGTTGGTGAATATCACCTGGGTGAATTTGTTAATCGATTTCGACATGGTTCTCTCGTCATGCGGTTGCCAGATTCTGATGTTGGCCAGATTCCGACTGTAATATTCGGCACTGTCAACGGAGTCATTGGGGTCATCGCTTCTCTCCCTCATGAGCAGTATGCCTTCTTGGAAATGCTGCAGACGAATTTGAGAAAAATTATTAAGGGTGTGGGAGGATTGAGCCATGAGCAATGGAGATCCTTCTACAACGAGAAGAAAACTGTAGATGCGAAAAACTTCTTGGATGGAGATTTAATTGAATCGTTCCTCGATCTTAGTCGGAATCGGATGGAGGAGATCTCAAAGGCAATGAATGTTCCAGTGGATGAACTGATGAAGAGAGTAGAAGAACTGACTAGGCTACATTAACTCAGTTCCTGCTTGGCGGGCAGAGTCTCTGGCATTAGAAAAGTACTTCATCTTCTTGTTGCTGGTTGTATGGCTAAATTGCTGTTTATGTATGTCTGGTGTGGAATCGGTTATATTATAATAGAATGTTCATAGGGTTGATATTCCAGCATTTTGGTGGTATGACTTTGCCTGTATGTTCCTGGAATTATGGTCTGTATGTGTCATGTAAATGGCATGGGGGATAGTATTTGTTGGGACTTGGGAAGTATTATTTCATTTGTTGGTTCGTTCTTCATCATCTTCTGGAAATACAATTACTGATGGCTAAAGGTGAGATGTTAATGCTTGTTTATTTTTATGTGTAGGGAAAACGGCCCTTACTAGTCTAGTGATGTTATCCAAAAATACAATTTTTCATAATTCGAATGAAAACATGCAGCATATGGTCTGATAAATTACAGCATCGTAAATTTTTAGGTCTGATAAACATATATTTTGGGGATGATTATAATGGCTCATTTTATCGTAAAGAAAGTAAAAATCTGATCTTAATTAGAAACAGATCCAACTTAGGGAAATCTGGTGTTCACTGTGTTGTTGTCACGGTTGAAGCAAAATACTACTAGAGAATCCACCTTCAAACCAACAACAAAATCACATAAAAAGGTTTTCATTTAATCATAACAAAACAACCCAACAATTTTTTTGAGGTGCTGGAACAAAGCTTCCTCATAATAATTTTATTTAAAGAAGATGATAGGACGCTTTTGAAAGCTCTGTCATTCCAAACTTGCTCAAATTTGACATTATCCATCTTCACCTACGACACCACTAACATTGCAAATCTTAATCTCTATCATTCCAAAGCTTTCTCAATTTCTTAATCATGCACCATTGCAAACGGTTTGAGCTTGATCAAAATAAGTTGAAGATGTAGACTTCTGTCGAACACCTCGTGTGCATCTCATTTCCCGGCTACAAAGTTTTTACCCGACTCCGAATTTCCGTCAACACTTCTAGTGTTCCAATTCCCAACAGTTTGGAGAGGGGTTTGCATTGCCGCCCTCTTCTGGCAACAAGAAACATGAACGTCACAAGAGTCAAGGTTGTCAATATTCTGTTTACCTTATTTTGTACAAAATGTACTTGCCAGTGATTTCATTGTAATTGTGGTGTTTTGTTCAGCAAATTTACAGTTCACCCCACCACGAGAGCTCTGTTCATCATGGAAATGTGCCGCAGTTGGTGTCTGCATTTGTACCTCATGGTGGGTGGTGCAGATGGGAGAATGCTTCGTGGGGTATGAAATTGCAATTGAGCAATAATTCGGATTTAAAAAATACTTATTTTATGGTGATGATTTTAAAATAAACAAGTAATTAAATAAAATTAGATAGAATACCCAACTCCCTATAATTCAAACTACTAATCAGCTTAAGTAAATGAGGTGTTATTAGTTGAAAGTGGGTAACACATGATGAGATTAGAGTTTAGTAGAAGGTTGAAGTTGTGTAATTTCCTAATTCCAAAACCAAATTGATTTTGTTGATAGTTGATTGGGATTGGATTGAATTTCCTAAAGCGTAAGATATATGAACTCATATGACTAATATTAATACACAACCCCATCTAGAGAACCGCAGGGAGGTCCACTGTTTATCCTAGTCAAGAAACCAACGCGTCGTCTCACACCCGTAATACTCACGCTCCAGTTTCGGTTAAAATAGGTGCAATTGGAAGAGAGAGAGAGAGAGAGTCTCTTACTTGCAAGACAAAAAAGAAACTCCATTTGCTACAATCCTTTATTAAACCCCCTTTCCTCTCTCTCTCTCTCTCTCTCCATTCATAAAAATAAAGAAACAAATCCAGGATTTCGTTTCGTTTTCAATCCTCGTGTTTGAATTGTCAGAGATCTTTCTCTTTTTTTCTTCATTTTCTTGGATCTAATCCCCTTCTTCTTAACCCCTCTTGTTCCATAATCTAGTCTATGTACGTATACAAGGGAAGAAAGCAGATCCACTGAGTTCAACGAATTGAATCAATGCAATGGCGGCTGATAACAATGGAGTGGATATAGAAACGTCTGACGACAATGACTTTTCATCAGGGAGGGGTTTGGGCGGGCGTAAGTACAGACCAGTAATTGCGCAAGATGACGATCGGGCCGTTCTTGAGATGTCGTCCATCGATCCCGGCGGCCGGGCATCGTCTTCGTTGGACACTCCTAACGATCTCAAGTAAGTTCTATCTCACTTTCTTGTGATAACCTTGTGGTCCGGATTGGATGTTGTTAGCTCTAATTTGTATTTATGGGCTTATCGTGGAGCATGTTATGTTCGAATTTTTGGGCCTCAGTTAGTGGAGCAAGGTACAATGGTTATAATGCACAGATGTTTTACCTTGTGTCCGTGTGAAACAAAAGTTGACAATTTATCATGCAATTTGGTTCTTCAGTTATTCCTAGTTACTATACTCGGTGTTTTATAGTCGCCTTACAATCGGTGCTGAACTGATTCTTCTATTTGTTGCTAGCTTTGCTTGAATCATAAACTCACAGAACTACGTAGATGTATTGGGTCTAGTAAAGGCCGCTCTAAGCTTCAAATACATTGCATCATTGAACGAGGAAGTAAGTCTTGAGATTAGTCTAATTTTTTAAAATCATAGGCCTGAAAACAGCAAACAAAATGCTGAGTACTCCTTCAGGTTCCGTTCTTTAGCTTCTCCATCTTCTGTGGTTGCTCTCAGGTCTGCAGGTTAATATTCTATTTTGTTTCCTATTTGTTACTGGGTTTGCCTAGATTGCCATGTACCTGCATCCTGAACAACTAACTTGTTATAGGTGTCTTACCTTGGAAATGCTTTTGATTTTGAGATATGTGCATCATTAATGGCAGCAAGTCACAACCTGAATTACAGGTTATTGATAAGAAATTAATTTTAATTAAAGTTACACTAGTTTTGAAATGTAAAAGTTTTGTTTTCAATCCTTTTTACTAATTTACATGAATGTTCTGCGGCAGCTGAATGGTGGCCTTGAGATTTTAATATTAAAGAAGAATGAACATTTAGCCATCAACTATAGTTTATGACCGAAGTTTAGTTCCTACAGCTGAAATCCACATGCTTCTTACCTGGACCAATCGTGCAAACATGAACAGCATCCGTGTGCTTGTACTATAGATTTATTCTACATAGTGTTAAATTGTTGAGTGCCAGGTTCATATTTTGTTGGTTGTAAAGCCTTCATGAACTGGCTGTGTTGATAATAGTGTCCTATGATGCTTTTACAGATGGGTTGATGTTGTATGCTTATTTTATCAATTTGTTTGAATTATTTTCTTGTATACTTTTGGGGTTCAATTATATGTTCCTGCTGACCCTGGTGCATCTATAGAAAAGTAAAAGTGGGCATACCACCAGATATGGCTTCTGAGAGAAAAGATGGGTCCCTACCTAACCATGGACGTGCTAATGGTGCTCAGGCTGAATCCAAATTGGAATTATTCGGTTTTGATTCACTTGTTAACATTTTGGGGCTTAAAAGGTATGTTGTAAATGATCATCTTGCTAGGCATCACTAATCAAAGTGTTTCTCTATTACAATTTTCCAATGTTATTTTCTCCTCTATTAATCCCACACTTTTTAGATGAAACTTGTCTTGATGATGTTGTGATAGGTCGGATAATGTTTGATGTTAACAATTTATTTGGTTAAGCTTGAATTGTTTTGATGAGTGTTCATGTCCCAGTATGGCAGGTGATCAGATCCAAGCACCATCTAGTCCTAGGGATGGAGATGATGTACCGATTAATATTGAGCCTCCAAAGGTAAATTCTTTCTTTTCTGTTGTCTTGTTAAACCTTTACTGTCTTTGTAAGCCTAATATTAAATGTTGATTGGTTTACGTTTGTTTTAAGTGTCCAGATGCTTGTAATAGTTTTAGGATTTCCTGCTGCCTTTTCCATCTAATCTCTCTATGATGAGGGAGCAGCTTCAAAATGGATTTAGTCTTATTGGCAGCACAAGTATTGATGAGAAAGTATGTTGAAGTTGGATTGAAGCTGGGGAGAAGTTGCCAAAATTCTTGAGCCTCTAAGTTTGTTGAAGAACTCAAGAATTTTGAATTACATTGGTTCTATACAAATTTAACTGAATTCTTTTAGATAACAAGGTCTGTTTTTTAGTGGGTCCATGTTTGTGTTAATCCAATTGTTTTGCTATAAATATTTGGAAGAATTTGTCTTAAACAATTACCTAGTTTACATTTTGGGAAAACCTAAAACATTTGCCTTGAAGAAATAAATAAGTTGATGCATCTGACCTCCTGAGGAAATTTTACATGCCTTACTTTTGTGAAATAGTGGAAACCTGATTTAGATGAAATCAGTGTCCCCTTCATTTATATGAATCCAGATGTAAGCAAAATCTACCATTGTCTACACTGGTTGATCAACCAATTATACTCCCGTTCCACTTTAGTGAGCTTTTTGAGTATGGGAATGTCTGTAGAACTTCGATCTTTTCCCTGAAAGAAGCTTGTGTTATGTAACTTTTTCTCGGATTGTTTTCTATTTTCTTGAAAATATTGCACATTCGATCCATGTACAGAATCTGTAAAATGGATGTCGTACTGCAGTTCAATTGGATTTTGACGAACTGCTGTGTGCTCAATATTCTTTTATTTTTCTTCTTTTCCATCTGGCAGATGAGGCTATGCAATAGCCAATGAAGATACAAAGACAAACTTCTATATGTGATAAAAATTGTACTTACTTAATCTTTGCGTACTGACATGTATAAGTGGGTCTTTCCTTTCTTCTTTTCCTTTTCCCCCTATTCTTACTCATGTTCTAATTAACGCGATGAGCACGTCATGCTATTTGAATGTTGAAATAAGAAACTTGAGGCATAGAGATATGCTACTTAAAGTAATGATTTTGTATTTTGGTGAATCAAAATGGATTATACGTCTTTTAACTCTTTATCGATGTCCTCTGAAGCAATTCATTTGTCTTGCAGAGTGAGAGTGTCAAATCGGGGACAATGATGGGCGTGTTTATACCTTGTTTGCAAAACATATTGGGAATTATTTACTACATCCGATTTTCTTGGTAAGTTCCATGTTGCTCAATGTTTTTCGATACACTTTGAAATCCCTAATCTGATGCACATGAACAAAATGATTTTTAATTGGATTCTGAAGAAATAGCTTTAGCTGAACTTGGCGACCAGGATTCTAAGTATTGAATGAATTTATGCCTTACAATGTGCAGAACTCCTGAATAAGGAAGATCTCATTTGTGAGTGCTTTTGAAATATATTAGGAAGGCTTTTCCTACTTCTTCACATTTTCCTCTTCGTATAGTAATTTTAGAAAGTTTTCCATCACAGCAACTCCATTATTCATTGCTTGATGAAGTTCGAGTTCTATTTGTTTGATTCATGAGTAGGCCAGATAACTAGCAAGTCAAGCCTGGTAAATTGTCCTTTAGCTCAGTTTGGGATCAAATTCTCATCCAAGCTTAGCTTGGGTTGCTCTGCTGCAGCTTCATAAATGCTAAGTTCCTAATTCAACACAGATTAGCAATGTTTTATTGCATAGATATTGACATGGATTTTGTTATCTTGCTTGTCTCATCAAAGGCTATTATCATGAGTTAAACCACATTACACATTTTCTAGGGATCCGAATTGCCTCTAATATCTTTTTTTCTTTTCCATGCTTTACTTCTGTTGGTCTCTGAGGTTGTTTTAAGTGCCTGTGCTTGTGCTAGTAGATTGTTTCTCTGTTTCATGTATGAGAGAAGCTGCAGGATTTGGCAGGAAAGCTGAAAATGTCTTCTATTTCCTCAGTTAGTCTTAGACAGTGCCTGAACAAATATTTTTAATTTAAGCATTTTTCGCCATTTAATGTGTATGCGGTACTTCATATTTTTATAAACTATATTCTGATCCACAGTCTAACTTCAGGATTGTGGGTATGGCTGGGATTGGCCAATCGCTGGTGCTGGTTGCCTTCTGTGGTTCGTGTACTTTCCTTACAACAATATCTTTGAGTGCAATCGCCACCAATGGCGCAATGAAGGTACAACATCATATTTTTCTTTGGTGACCATGTGTGTGCTTGTTCCTAATCATTTGCATTAGGGATAATTTGCCAAATATGTAAACTTTGATGGAAATGTTTAGTTTACTGAGCCAGTTGATTCAAAGATGCATTCTTGAAGTATATTTTGTTATCCAGGGAGGGGGACCTTATTATCTTATTGGTCGTGCCTTGGGTCCAGAGGTTGGAGTTAGCATTGGTTTATGCTTTTTCCTTGGAAATGCTGTCGCTGGTGCACTGTTAAGTATATTGTATTTGTAATAAAGGAGTTGCTCTTTTCTTTTCTCTCTCATAGCGAGACAAAGGAACTTACTTTGTTGCTAATCTTTTATTCTATGTTATTTTCATTTAATACAGTTATGTTTTGGGGGCTGTGGAAACTTTCCTAACTGCTTTACCACAGGCAGGGATTTTTAAAGGTAAAAGCTGGGGACAATGATCTTCCGACAGGTTTTTGTGTAAAATCTTTCATTTACCATCTATTTTCATCCTTGTGCAATGAATTTATTATTTGTATGTTAATGTAAACTTTAAGTGTGCTAACTACCAGAAAAGGATAGTGTTATCATAAAGATTAAACTGTAACAAGCCCCCTTTCATTGGATGTGGATCAGCTCCATGATCAGGGATGAAGTAACAAGTTTTCAATTTTAAAACACTACCTGATCTGGTTAACACCCTGGCCCCCTTGGCCACGAAGACTTGTGACTAGTTTTTTCTGGTTGCTTTCACTTTTTGATATTTTTATAGTTTTTTTCAGTTGGTTTATATATCTGTTTTAATTCAACATATATTCTGCATTTTCGGATTATGGAAGGGTTGAACATTTCTATAAAGTATACCTTATTATGATTGAGTGAACCCAGATTATTAGGATTGTTTATGTAATTATTTATGGACCCTTGAAGTCTTTTTACGAAGTACAAATTACAAAGTTCTAAATACCTAATAAGGTCCCTTATAAGTTGTCTTGTGACGAAATGTTTTTGGGAGCAATCATATGTTTTATGTGTATGTTCAGTATCTCAGTTTTATGAGTTTAAGCTCCAAATTAATCTTATTCTTCTAGGTACGACTTTTGTGAAGATAAATGGATCGGATGTCGCACAAACCAGCCCAAATTTGCATGACTTGCAAGTTTATGGGGTTATTGTGACGATAATCCTATGTTTCATAGTATTTGGTGGAGTAAAAATGATTAACCGCGTTGCCCCAGCCTTTCTAATACCTGTCGTGCTCTCACTGTTTTGCATCTTTATTGGGATATTTCTGGCAAGGAAGAATTATCCAGCAGGTAAGTTTCTTTTCTCTTGCTACTTTTAACTTTTTCTTTGGTTGTTTCTGGGATAAAATTTCAGCCTAATGCTTCTGGCATGCGTCTTTTGTTATTTCTATCATGATGATTGTGAATTGCCAATGGGAATATGTGCAGCCGCTTTTGATTCCATAAAAATGATGTCGCTGAACAGGGACATATTCCCTGTAAAAGGGTTAATTTCATGGTGAACTTTTAAAACTATTTCTCCATGCTGGTGCTCAATTTTCTTTTGGTGTCATGATTTCGGTATGCATCTAGTGTATTCTTTTTAGATTCGTCTATTATGTTTGTGATTCAATAAAGTTGTGATGCAATTGAAGGGCATGATTTGACTATATTGTTAAATTTTAGAAACTCATCAGTTTGGTAATCTTAATGATTATTAGGTTGGACTGGTGATCTACTGCTATTTTCTGCTTTTATTTCTTGGTGTATCATTCAGATCTAGTCATATAGACTATTCTTTTATAATGATAAATGACAATGTTTCTGCTTTTGGTCCTGTCGAGTAAAGATTATTCATTCGACTTTCTTCATTCTATGAAGCTCTGAACTGAACATAATTTGTATCATGGCTTATTATGCTGATGTGTTGGAATCCGTAAAAAGGGCAAGTTTGTTGTAAGTTTTTTTAGCATCCATCTGCACATGTAGCTGCTACAGTTTTTGTTAACTGTTTTGCTGTGGTTTCCACTATTCAGTAGATGTCGGTAGTTAGATTATGGATATTCACCTGGTTGATTGTTTGTTTCTTAAATTTCTTTTTGCAGTTTTAAATTTGCCTCTTGGGTTTCTTTGACTATTGATGGGCTTTTGTAATGTTCTACTCGTGGTACAGATGGAATTACGGGCTTGAGCCTGGAATCTTTCAAAAAAAATTGGGATTCGGCTTATCAAACAACAAATCATGCTGGAATCCCAGATCCTAATGGGAAAATATACTGGAGTTTCAAGTGAGACCTCCTGCGATATCTCATTCTGCTTGTTTTTCTATTTTGTCATTGCAATGGTCACTTTCTTTATTGCATCCTAATATATTCTTATTGGGGCTGATCTATGATGGCAGCATCCTTAGTATACAATGCCTTTCCTCAGGATGATAGCTTTCATTATTTCTAGACACCCATTTGGTTTTACATATTTAACTTCCGCAGAACATACTTGGTTTCGTGATAATTCATTGAAAACTGATGCTGACTCTAAGTTATTGCATGGGTTTATGGATATGCCAAAAATGGTGGTTATGCGCAGTATAGGTTGTTTGTAAGCTGTTAAGAGTGAAATGTTATGGGTTTTACGTACACTCTTTACTCTTTACCCAGAGCCGTAGTGTAGCCTAATTAGCGTGACTGAAAAAAATGGGTATTCTTAGTTTTGATGTATAGGGCAGAGAACAACCTCTATTATGTTTCACCGCAAAATTCGGTATACCTTGTTGAACAAGCTGGTTAATGGTTCTATTGTAGGCATATTTGTTTTAAATGATCTGCTGGCCAAATCTGAGGCTGCTTGCTCTAGTGATGCTAGTATAGTAGTGTATCATTCAAGGATAGAGTCTAAGGGAACTATGTCATATATTTTCTAACTGTTACCTTTTTCTATTACTGTCAGTGCATTGGTAGGCCTCTTTTTCCCTGCTGTAACAGGGATTATGGCAGGTTCAAATCGGTCTGCCTCGCTGAAGGACACTCAGCGTTCCATTCCAATTGGGACTTTAAGTGCAACTTTGGCAACTTCAGGTCTGTATTTGGTCACTGTGCTGTTCTTTGGAGCTCTTGCAACCAGGGAAAAGCTTTTGACCGACAGGTAATATATGTAAATTCTTCTTATCTATGAAAACTGCTGCATTTCGTGCAAATGAGTGCCATTTTTTATCCTATCTGTTAAAGGTTGCATGGAGTGTTCGAGCTGTCTTTGTAATCATATGACGTACCTTGTTTAGTTGCTTGCCATGTTTATGTGACTGTCTAGATGATTCTGGGGTATGGATAAAGGACCTATCAATCTTATAACGGTGCACCATCTGGTGGGTCTGATCACTGAGCAATTAACTCTGGTGGTGATTGAAGTCTAAAATAATATGACTGCTCGCTTGTGTGATTTAAGAGGAGATATTCATAGATTATTTCGGGAGAGAGAAGGATTTTTCATGAACCGGTTGGATTGATCTTGCTTATAAGTATTGTCTTCATGTGTGATTATCATGAATTCACGTGATCTATATAGTCAATTTGTCATGTATCTTTAAAATTGCTGAAATTTTTTTCTAACTAATACGTGGAAGCTGTATCAGTTCCTCATGCTTGGCATGTGATGGCACCTTGTTTAGTTCAGAAGCTGAAGTGCCCAGAGATTTAGCATCATGGTGGATCCAGTTTCAACGGCTTTTAACAATATGCATTAAGCTTGTTGATTCACTAATTTCTACTGCTGCTGCATAGGATTAGTAGAAGAAGAAGATCAAATACCCTCAAAATAGCATAGTGGCCCACTGAGTTCCTATGAATTTTAGGAATATGTGTTAAGTTCTTTAATTCATTTACTTTCTGTGGCTGCTAAGGAGTAACAAACAGCAAGATACCTAGGTAACTGATTTTCTTAGGACCATGGAGTGAGTGCACACTAAAGGAAGCGAGAGTTTCACCCTGCATAAGAACTGGTTTTAGCAACTTTCATGTGAACTATGTTTTATGACCCTTTTCTTTTCATGTAATTGAAATATGCATCAAAATATACCATAAGGTTTCGAGTATTACCTAGAATAAGTCAGAAAGAAATACATATCAAATTACATAGAATGCAGTGGTTGTGATGTTAACGAGCCAGTGAGGTGGTTTTAGTGGATGGAGATGTCATCGTACCTTTTAGGAGTGGCAATGATCGCATAATGGGTGGTCTACACATCACCGAGAATGTTATATAGGACTTGAAACATTACTATTATCCGAGGATCCTGAATGTTCTAAGCTTTCTGTGTCATTACTTTCAGATAATTTTTTGAAAGTACTTTCGACTTGATGTTAGTTGTGGTCAATCCTTTTGGAACAATCCGCTATCTTATCAGTACAGGTATTGGCACTTAGATATTCCCTTGTAGTATATGAAATGTTGTTCTCATAATTGGAAGTTGTTATGTACCAATTTTGAGGTTGTCCTGTTGTTACTTATATGGTGGCATGAACTCTAGCAATTTGATTGTATTCATATGAATGAAAATGCTTCCCCAAATGTTTCCATAGCAGTGTTGAAATGTAGTTGAATATATCAACAACTTGAGAGATAGACCATCTTTAAATCACAAAGCTGGTTGCAATAAATTAATAATTTTTGCTTGGGCTTAACAGAGTTGCTTTGCAGGTTACTTACAGCTACTGTTGCTTGGCCAGCCCCTGCAATTACGTATGTTGGTATTATTCTCTCAACCTTAGGTGCAGCTCTACAGAGCCTGACTGGCGCCCCCCGTCTTCTTGCTGCAATAGCCAATGATGATATCCTACCTGTTCTTAAATATTTTAAAGCGGCAGATGGGGGTGAACCTCACATTGCCACTCTCTTCACGGCCTTCCTGTGTATTGCATGCGTTATTATTGGCAATCTGGACCTTATCACCCCAACTATCACAATGTTTTACCTTCTCTGCTATGGAGGCGTCAACTTGTCCTGCTTTCTTTTGGATTTGCTAGATGCTCCCAGTTGGCGTCCTAGGTGGAAATTTCACCACTGGAGTCTCTCCCTTTTTGGAGCATTAATTTGTATAGGTTAGTCTCACCCATTTAAATACGCAGACAGTAATGATATACATTGTTATTTTTCTTCAAGGAGAAAAAAAATGCATGTGGGTTGGTCATTGATAAATGAATAAAAAATAAGGACCAGCATGGGTTAGATTGATAAAATGTCTGGAAACTAAAAGCATCCACCCGCCTGGGCACATGCACGCATAACAACTACCTTCTCTTTCCTGCTGTCTCTCTCAATCTGTCTCATTCAACTGATACTGCGCAACTCTAGACTGACTATCTTTTTTCTTCAGTTTCTCTAGCTTTCCCCTTCCTCTATTCTCATTTTTGCTGACATTTTATAACACATAGAACCAGAATGAAGAATTTTCTAAAGAATGTTTTCGGAAATTGATCAAAGCTGTTACGGTAGCATGCATGTTTCAATTCTATTAGATCTACTACCCCAAATGAGTATGGGAAATTTAGTTTGTCTGTGCTGGAATGAATAAAAAGCTTGTGGTGGATTGTATTCTGGTTGTAGATAGCAAATAGATAAGTATTTTTGCTTGATTTGTTAGCATCACCAAAATATTAACCTTATTTGCTTTTTTTTCTGGAAATCCTTTGTTTATACATCCATATGGAATGTACAGTTTGCGTGTCATAGGCTGTAACAAGATGACTTCCAACCAAAGAAAGTTAATGAGATCGTTTCTATCCTGTCCATGTTTGACCTGCCAGATCCATTTTTACCACTTCTATTTCCACCTCGAAAGGCAGAGAATAAAGTATCGGGATAGTTGTTGGACAATGACTTCTGCTTTCTACACTTGTAGCTAATGATGCAATGTTTTATGTATGCTTCAGTTTCTTTACTAATCTGCATAACACAAGTATGTACACCTTTTACTTATATTTTGTCTTTTGCAGTTATCATGTTCTTGATTTCGTGGGCATTCACCCTGGTGTCTCTAGCCTTGGCAACCCTCATATATTATTATGTGAGCGTCAAAGGCAAAGCTGGGGACTGGGGTGATGGTTTCAAGAGTGCTTACTTTCAACTTGCGCTCCGCAGTCTGCGATCCTTGGGAGGTTTGTTTGCTGTTATTATTGTCACTAGTTTCTTGTCTTCACAAATAATATATACTCCTCATGCCCACATTAAACTCCTCTTATTCTTGTATAATATGATAAACCATACTTATTTATTTATTTAAAATGGAATAATTTTTATAAAGGGTATCTTTATCTAAGTGATTGTGTGACATTGATTCTCCACCACTATTTTTGAGAATAGTTGGACGCCTCTTCTCATATGGACAGTATTGTGGGCTTGAAATCTACTTAGAACTGGAGTTCTTTGAGATCTTTAACTCTAAATCTTTCAATCAGACACAACATAAGTCTTTCTTACGCATGCTCTTTTCCTAACACCCCCACACTTGTGATATAAAGTTCCTTTACTGAGCACATGTCTGATTATGCTGCCCTCTCAATATTAATTGTACATGCAGCAAACCAGGTACACCCAAAGAACTGGTATCCTATCCCCCTCATATTCTGCCGGCCATGGGGCAAATTGCCAGAGAATGTACCTTGCCATCCCAAACTGGCAGATTTTGCGAATTGTATGAAGAAGAAAGGCAGGGGAATGTCCATATTCGTCTCTATCCTAGATGGCGAGTATCACGAATGTGCAGAGGATGCAAAGGCTGCCTGCAGGGCACTTAGTACATATATTGAATATAAAAGATGTGAAGGTGTTGCAGAGATAGTTGTTGCCCCTACCATGTCCGATGGCTTTCGTGGCATTGTCCAGACTATGGGTCTTGGGAACCTAAAGCCCAATATTGTGGTGATGCGGTACCCTGAAATATGGCGTCAAGAAAATTTAACTGAAATACCAGCAACATTTGTGGGAATAATAAATGACTGCATCGTCGCAAACAAGGCCGTTGTTATAGTCAAGGGTCTTGATGAGTGGCCCAATGAGTATCAAAGGCAATATGGAACAATTGATTTGTATTGGATTGTACGAGATGGTGGTCTTATGCTGCTTCTCTCGCAGCTCCTCCTCACAAAAGAAAGTTTTGAGAGCTGTAAGATTCAGGTTTTCTGCATTGCTGAGGAGGATTCAGATGCTGAGGAGCTCAAAGCCGATGTCAAGAAGTTCCTTTATGATCTCCGCATGCAAGCTGAGGTAATTGTAATTTCAATGAAGTCATGGGATGGCCAATCAGAGCAGCAAGATGAATCGGTGGAGGCATTCAATGGTGCCCGGGAGAGAATTGCTAGTTATCTGTCTGAAATGAAGGAGAAGGCTCAAAAGCACGGGACTCCTTTGATGGCTGATGGAAAGGCTGTCGTGGTAAATGAGCAGCAAGTTGAGAAATTCCTGTACACCACTTTGAAGTTGAATACAACGATACTGAGATACTCGAGGATGGCTGCAGTCGTCCTGGTGAGTCTACCACCGCCTCCATTGAACCATCCGGCTTATTTTTACATGGAATACATGGACCTATTGGTGGAAAACGTGCCCAGGCTTTTGATAGTCCGAGGATATCGTAGAGATGTCGTCACTTTGTTTACGTAGTTTTACTTATATAGACATGTTTTCATCTCTTAATGAAAAAAATATCTTCAGTCACTTGTTAATATGTTACATTCATATTATCACTCACCACGCGCGCCCTTCTTTTGGCGATAGACTAGTCACTCATTTATTTTTCAAACTTTATTGAGGGTATCTCTTTGTATTTGCACCAGAATCTCTTCTTGTTAAAGAAATTTTGTTTAAATTATTTGTTGTTCCCCTTTCTTTTTCCTTAAAAGAAGTCCGATATGAAGTGGAAGTAGGTGTTCATGTTCCAAGGGAAAGGATGTATGATTCTGGTAGCAACAGCAGTGTTCTGTAACTTGGGCCAGGCTTAATTGGGTTCAGCCACCCATGCCCGTTATTATTTTAACCAAATATTTGTAGGCATAAAAGAGAAAATTAGGAGCCCTTAGTTCCTTGATAAATAAAATATACATATATATATATATTAAGTAAATAATATCATAGATTAATCTAAACTTTATATACAGGTGGCCATCTTAGAGATTCAACTGTCTGAATTATTGAAAATTCAATAAGGTAAATGGAAATGAAGCAAATTCCATGAATAATGATTAATATATGCTAATAAAAATTACATGTTAAGATGATGTAATATTGGTTTGGTGCCTTAAAACAAGGCAACTCAACCCGTATATATTTGTTGTTGTTGCTGTAGTTATTAAGAAAGAAGAAGAAAATAACCAAAGCAGAGATATATACATGTAATAATAGAAATACAATGATTTGAAAATTTTTTATTCAAATTAATTATATCGTACTTTTTTTGAATTGTTAATCAAATTATATTATATTTATCATATAATTAATTTCAACATCACAAAATTTAATTTGAATTAGAATTTACTTAAACAATTAATGAACATTCACTCTCTCTCTCTCTCTATTTATAGCAATAATAATATAATTACAGTTTACCGTACAATACAGAAGCGGTCCAAATTCTCGGTAGCTACCTACTTATAGGCTCCTCTCCTCAGGCCTCAACCTCTCCTCCCGTTCTCCTTAGTCCTTCCTCACTCACCCCCTCTCGAAATCTTCGATCGCCGGTACTCGACTAGCGGTCGATTCTCCGGTGATCTCCATTCAGGTCTCTTTCTTCCTCCCCACACTACATCATGCAAGCATTCCTACTTGAGAATACTAATAGTATTTCATTTGTATATACTATTGTTTCTACTGTATTTTTTACCAGTATGTTGTGTGTCGATCCGGTTTTACGTATATATGCATCGGTGTTCACATTTTGTATGACCATGTCGCCGTCGTTTGATGAGGTTGCGGCAGAGGATTTTGATTGTTTTGATTACAATCAATTCATGGTTAACAAACACGCACTTTCTGTGTGCGCAAATACCAACAATTTCCGTCTTTTCATATGATCATTTGCTCAAAGAGAACTTTTGCTCGGACTCTAGTTGTTCTTGTAATATTATTGTAGGAGAATTTAATTCGATTCTATTTCTTTTTCTTGTGTTCTTTTTAAAAATTTTGCAGGTGTAGACATATATCCACTCACGAAAATATGGAGGCTGAGGCTGAAGGAGGAGGAGGATCATCGGGGCTGACGAGGAGGAGAGGGTGCACATGCACAAAAGACGACTTTCTCCCAGAAGAGTCGTTCAGGAGCTGGAGCAATTACGTCAATGCATTGAAAGAGACTCCAGCTCGGCTAGTTGACCGGGTTCTTACCCGATCGAATGAGCAGGGGGAGCTGGAGGTGAAGGCGCGTAGTGAGCATGATATGAAGAAGACGCTCAACTGGTGGGACTTGATGTGGTTTGGAATGGGGGCTGTCATCGGCGCAGGAATATTCGTTCTCACTGGGCTCGAGGCCCGTGATGAGGCCGGCCCCGCAGTCGTCCTATCCTACGTCGTCTCTGGCACCTCCGCCTTGCTCTCTGTTTTCTGCTACACCGAGTTCGCTGTTGAAATTCCTGTTGCAGGTATATGTACATTCCAATATTTCTTCTTCCTTTTCTTTTCTTTTCCCCCTTCATGCTTAGGTATATTTATATTTCTGATTTTCAATTTTGCATGTGGCTCATTTGCTTACTTGCGAGTGGAGCTTGGTGATTTCGTGGCCTTTATTGCTGCTGGAAACATTCTTCTTGAGTATGTAATTGGTGGTGCAGCGGTGGCGCGTTCCTGGACATCCTACTTTGCCACACTCTGCAACCACAAGCCAGACGATTTCCGTATTCAAGCACATAATCTTCCAGACGGCTACAACCAACTTGACCCAATATCTATTGGTATCATCATATGCGTTTGCATTCTTGCAGTTATGAGTACAAAGGGCTCTTCTCGTCTTAACTACATTGCATCTGTGATTCATATCATTGTGATTGCTTTCATCATTATATGTGGGCTTATAAACGCAAGCGTCAAGAATTACACTCCATTTGCACCATTTGGCGTCCGTGGTGTCTTCAAAGCTTCTGCAGTTTTGTTCTTTGCCTATGTTGGGTTCGATGCAGTTTCCACCATGGCCGAGGAAACGAAAAATCCAGGCAGAGATATCCCAATTGGGCTTGTGGGTTCCATGGTGATCACCACACTTATATACTGCTTGTTGGCTGTAACTCTGTGCCTTATGACGCCTTACAAGAGTATAGATCCTGATGCTCCTTTCTCGAGGGCATTTGAGACGGTTGGTTGGTATTGGGCTGAATATGTAGTTGCAGCAGGAGCCTTGAAGGGCATGACATCGGTTCTACTAGTTGGAGCTGTGGGACAGGCCCGTTACCTTACCCACATCGCCCGTACCCATATGATCCCACCATGGTTCGCCAAAGTTGATCCCAAAACGGGAACTCCCATCAATGCCACCGTTGCTATGCTTGCTGCTACTGCAATCATTGCCTTCTTCACAAAGCTCGCAATCTTATCAGATTTACTATCAATCTCAACACTCTTCATCTTCATGCTTGTGTCTGTTGCTCTTCTTGTCCGCAGATACTATGTCGATGGTGAGACATCCGCAGCAAATTGCAACAAGCTAGTTGTCTTCATTTTCCTGATTCTTGCATCCTCCGGAGCTACTTCTGGTTACTGGGCAGTCAACGAGGATGGTTGGATTGGCTACTGCATAACCGTGCCCTTATGGGTATTATCCACTGCAGGGCTGGCCTTCTTTGTACCTCAAGCCCGTAAACCCAAGCTTTGGGGTGTTCCATTGGTGCCTTGGTTGCCATCATCATCTATCGCCATTAATGTTTTCCTCCTTGGTTCAATAGACAAGGATTCGTACATAAGGTTCTTGATCTGGACAGCAATGCTCCTGGTTTACTATTTCATCTTCGGATTGCATGCTTCGTATGACACTGCCAAGGCCTTTGAGGTGAAAGAAAAGGAGGAAACCGTGTACATAATGGCTGAGGCAGGAAAAGATTCATCAGCTGATAAGTCTTCAACTGAGGCAGCTGCAGGTGGAATCAAGTCGGTCATAGACTAAGTTCCAACTTTTATCTAATATGTGAACAGAAGGTTTTTCTTTCTTAAGTTTTTAATTTCCCTTTTAGTCTCTTTTTACTTGAAGATGCTTTGTTTGAGCTCAGTTCCACATAGCAGAAACTTGTTAGATCACTTTCAAGTGCCAAGTAGGAATAGCAAGTGGACGAATTTGCCAAAACTCCAGATTCGATCCGTCAAGACGTTGGACGCAGTATCCAACTTGGACCAGGTTAGAAATCATGATTTTAATTTATAAAAGTTTTATTTTTATGTATTGTATATAAATATATATACATGTTTTTTCATATTAAATGTATTATATGCTTCATATACATCTCCTAAAAATTATTAAAAAGATTGGGTTTGGATCCAGAACACCACGCCTCAAGACTCTAGTATAGCTTCATAATCAATCCCAAATTAGAAAGAGTTCAAATCCGAGTCTAACCCAAACCTATTCCCATCTTCAATGTAGAGCTCCGCCTCAAGTCTTTTGTTGTTAGTTGTGAAGATAATAGACTGTTGTATGTCCGAAAGAAATGGGTGAGTTACTGTTTCTTCAAATGTGAAATTATAATTTTTTTAAAATAGTTTTAAAATTATGCTTACACCTTTTTAAAAATTCTTCCTTTATATCTAGTACCATTCCATTAAAGTTTGAACGAAAAATGCTGATGTTACAAAAAAAATTACATAAATTTATTTTGCCCCTTATTGATCATTTTTATGTATATTTTGTACTTAAAAAGAAATAAATATAATATATATATATATGTGAAGTAAGTTAACATAATTATATTTTTTCCCCATATAAGTACAACATGAGAATATTAAATGATGGTAAAATTAAAAATTTATGTAATTTTTTTGCCAACTTCATTAAAAGCTAATGACAGAAGGTTAGGTGTAACCAAGGCTAAAATGCATAAAATCCCCTGTGTTTTAAAAAGTATGTTAAAAGCTCCATTCTATTTTAAAAATCAAAACACTCCTTTGTTTTGTTAAATGTAGCTCAATCATTTATTTTCGTTAAATCTAACTATCATCATTAAATTTGTTTTCACAAAATGACCATTCTACCCTTAATTAATGTATATTATTTTTATTTTAATAATCGTTGGATTTGTGTTGATTATACTAGAATCGCCAGATCTAATCAGTTGATCTTAACCATTGGATATTGAATTTATAAAAAATTAAGGGTTGATATTTTATTAATTAAAAATATATATTATAAAAAAATTATTTGAAAACAAAAAACAAATTTAATCCCCCAACTCCCCCCTCCCCCCAAATCACCGCCACCCCCACGCCCAACCCCCATCGCGCCGCCTCCCCCCTCCCCCTATCACCGTGGCCTCCACTCGGGCGCCATCAACTAGAATGAGAAAGGGGGCGATGGTGAGGCAACGCCTAGACCCCCATGGTCTGGGGGCGACGACGACTTCTGTACAGGGGCGCCGTATTTTTTTAATTTTTTAGTTGATTTTAAATATACTAATTAAATATATTTTAGTTAATTAAAAATAATTATAATAATTAAATATATCTAAGTTAATTAAAAATAATTTTTATACTTAAAATTATTTAAATATATATTTTAATTAATCAAAAATAATTTTAGATTTAATAGTTAAAAAATTAAATTTAATTTAATTTAGTATATGAATCTAAGTTATAAAATTTCAAAAACTTATTTAAATTTTTTTCATCTTTTAAAGTAAATATATTTATAAAAAAATATTTTTTAATAGATAAAAATGCAAAAACATCACTCAAAATAAATAAAAAAAGTATACATATGAAATATATAAATACCAGGAAGGTATTTTAGTAAAAATAAGATAAAAAATAGTTAAAAACCATCCTCAAATGCACAAGAAGCGCGTGTAATGCACCTTCCTGTTTATTACTAACAAGATGAGTGTTTTTTGTTAAGTTTTACAAAGCACAAGAGGGTTTTTAGCCTATTTAAAAAGTACAGGAGGGTTTTTATCTTTTTCAACAAAGCATAAGGGGGGTAAAATGCATTTTAGCCGTGTAAACAATTAACTTATCCAAAGAAGTTTAAGTATAATTTTAATTTTTTTTTGAAAAAAAAATATAAGTTTTAATTTTGAAAAGGGATGTAAATATAATTAAGTGTAAAGAAATTAATGACAAGGTAGCATTAGTTTGGTATTGATGTTTGTACTTGCTTGTAAACATAAAATGCACTGCCTCTACGAATAAAAAGGTGAAGAAAGTTGATGCACAAATGTTAAAGTTGAATAGAAAATGGTTTGTACAACAAAGAGAGCAATTTCTGTATTGCAACTGCTGTAGCTGTAGCAGCATCAGTCATCAGTAGCCTGTACAGTGTAAAATTATATTGCCAGTCCCATTTTCTTTTCACTAGCAGCCGTACAGCGCATTGCAAGTTGTACCTTATTCTGCTAATAGTAGCATAATTCTAATACTAAAGCCGCCTCGCTTATCTGCAGTTTTCTCTCTCTCTCTCTCTCTCTCCTTATCCCCCCCCCCCCCCCCCCTTGTAAACACCTAAATCCCCCATTTTTCTGCAAACTCCAAACCCCCCCCGCTTCACCCAATTTTTGGTAATTCTACACATACAAGACGCACATTTCTACATTCTTACTGTTTGTGCAAAATGGATGATGGAGAAGGGGGTTTAAGCTTTGATTTTGAGGGTGGGCTGGACACGGGCCCCGCACATCCCACTGCATCCGTACCGGTAATCCAATCGTCAGCAGACGCGAAAACAGCATCTGCCGCCTCCGGTAATCCTAATAACCCTTCCGCTGGACTCGTACCGGCAGCGCAGACGGCGGAAGGGATGGGTGGAGGTGCCAGGCGGAGCTTCCGGCAGACGGTCTGCCGGCACTGGTTGCGATCTCTGTGCATGAAAGGGGATGCCTGTGGGTTCCTTCATCAGTACGACAAGTCTAGGATGCCTGTTTGCCGATTTTTTCGCCTATACGGCGAGTGCCGCGAGCAGGACTGCGTCTACAAACATACGAATGAGGATATTAAAGAATGCAATATGTACGTATACGGTGCTGATTTGAGTTCCTTTTTCTTTCTCGGATTGTAGTATTTATTGCCCTTTTCTGGCCATACGAATGCTGTTTTTTTAAGAATATGTGGAGGTGAAGGATAGATGTATCAGTGGTACTATTGCTTCATGTTTTTCAAAGTGGTACTATTGCTTCATGTTTTTCAAAATAGTGGGAAGTTAATGTTCTTGCTTGGCAAAACGAGCGTAACAAGAGCCTTTTTGCCACATGGATAAACAGTAATCATCCCATTGTCAGGCTGAGGTAAAGGATTGTGTGATAGAAACTGCCTCTCTGTAGAGTATGCTCGATACATGTAACCCTCGCCGGATACAGGAATCTCTGCAGTGTGATTGGCTTTGTAGACGTTTGCCTACTGCACTTCTCCATTGAGCAGGGGCCAAGTGGAATTTCATAAACATTTTGATTATGCAGCAATCCTGCATCTTTTCTTGGTTCTTGTTTCTAGTGTTTTTGTTCATCTGTTAGGGCATAAATTGATTTGCTTCATTTTCATGGTTTTAACTCTGAGCTCGATATGAGTCCATTTACTGATCGGTGGTGGTATGTCACAGGTATAAATTGGGATTTTGTCCAAATGGTCCTGATTGTAGGTATAGGCACGCGAAGCTGCCTGGACCTCCACCTCCTGTGGAAGAAGTCCTTCAGAAGATTCAGCAATTGACTTCATACAACCATGGAAACACTAACAAATTTTTTCAAAACCGTAATACTACTTACACCCAGCAGACAGAAAAAACCCAGCTTCCACAAGGGCCCAATGGTGTAAATCAAGCAGGAAAAACCAACCCAATAGAGAGCAGTAACATTAATCAACAAGCACAAGTACAGCAGTCTCAGCAGCAGGGCAGCCAGGGTCAAATACAGAATACTCCTGGTGGCCAGCAAAATCAAGCTAGTAGGACTGCTACACCCCTGCCCCAAGGAACATCTAGGTGTGTTCCAAACAAGGTCTTTAATTAGGTTGCAAACAGTTGTGTATTTATACGTGGATGTTAAAACATCTTTCCCACATCAGCTGTAATTAACTGTTTTCTTGTGTTTACTTGCTTGTTCTCACTCTCTGAATGATGTATTTTAATAGCTTTCCTCATGTCCATGTTCTTTTGTTCTTTGGCTGATCCCTGTCTTTATCAACATGTAGGAGAGAAATTGTTGTGGACCATATGCATGCTCTCTAGCCAGTGCAACACTCTTAATTAATAATTAGTAAACATAGCTATGCTGCTTTGTCCTTTGACTCCTTTCTGCAATTCATTGGCTGTGATGCGTTGAAGCTTATCGAAATTATTGGGGAGCAAGTATTTTGCATAGTCACTCTAGAAAAAAAACTGCTAGACAAGATATCTTTAAACCCGGACAGAAAGAAGCACAATATCCAACTGAAACTCTCTCTATAGGAGAAAATCTCCCTATGCTTTTTTTTTCCCCAAAACTAGAATAATCTAAAAATGATCCCTAAATATCAGATAGCCAGGAGAGTTTGCTTTTCTGAAGCTTGCATTTGTGAAGACAAATCAGAACACCTTTTATAATTATCATGGAATTTAATTTGACAATAGATTCAATAAAATGGGCTATCTTTGTTCTTGATGGTTGGTCAGAGTGCTCTCTTGGTATAGAGAACTTCTCTCCGTATGCATATTGATGGCAAATCAGCGCTTTAAAACTAATTTCTTGTACTTTCTCGTCTTGGATTTTACAGTATGAAATATCTATCATCGGCTAGGCTTTAGATTTCTAGCATAGGAAAGTAGTTATGCGATGTGATAGCAGGTAATTTCAAATTTCATCATCACATTGTAATTTTAGCTTTGACTTCAACTGCTAACGCCTGCGGTAAACTTGGGCCTTAGGGTTAGGGTGGAACAGATTTCCTCTCTGTTTTTCTCTTGCTTGGGTGGGGCACTTGATTTCCTAATTGAACCTCAGACCATTGTCACCAATGTTGATTATGGCTGTATTGTTTAAAGGGAAAGACTTGGATTTGGTAATGGGATGGTTTTCCGTAAAATCCTTTGTATACAAGGACCCTAAAGATACTACATTCTTCAAAGGCTATTTGAAAGGTTGTTGTCCTAAATAAAGTGTTTCTGTCTTGCAGGCGCAAAGTCTGCTTTTGTAGATTTGAAATTCTTTACAATGGCGGAAATGTACTGAATTGACTAGAAGTTGATGTGGGTGGAATTTGACATTTATGCTTGAGCACTGTCTTCTCTTTCCTGAGCTATGCTTCCTATGCTTGGGTATCCCTTGGTTTCATCTTGCTGCTCATTGGTCCTTTTCCTAGTCATTCCAGCCTAACTGTCATTTCGCAATCAAGTATGATAATCATTAAGTGTCAACTTTGAGGCTATGACTCATGTTTTGCCTCCACTCTGATGTAGGTCGAATGCTGTATGAAGTTGTTAGCATGCATCACGATGCTGAATAAATTTGCATATTCTTTTTTCACCAGTGGTAGTTGGCAAACTACTCATTTTAAATATAGTTTGAACATCTAGCATCCTCATCTCTTTTCACCATTAATTTCAACATTTCTTTTCGTCTCTCTCTCATACACCCCCACCCTCCACCAAAAGAAAAGGAAAGTGGTTATTCAGTTGAGGCATTGTCACTTACACACGTATTACATGTGCCCATGAATATTATAGGTACTTTGTGGTGAAAAGTTGCAACCGCGAGAATCTGGAACTGTCCGTACAACAAGGAGTTTGGGCAACTCAGAGAAGCAACGAAGCTAAACTTAATGAAGCTTTTGAATCTGTTGAGAATGTCATTTTGATCTTTTCAGTTAACAAGACTAGACATTTTCAGGTCCTATTTTCATTTATTGACATTGTCCTGATCTGAGTGGATTGGAAAGCTCGATAAACTTAGTGTTGGTTCAGTAGTAAACAGAGAATTCTTATTTATCTTTATAGGTGATAGATCTAATTGTTGTTTAACAGGGTTGTGCAAAGATGACATCCAAAATTGGTGGCTCTGTTGGTGGAGGGAACTGGAAACATGCTCATGGAACTGCGCATTATGGACGGAATTTTGCTGTAAAATGGTTAAAGGTCCTCATAATTTGGCGGACTTGCTAAAATTGAATATATGGTTGAAGGAAATTCATTTTTCATATCCATTTGCCATTTGCCATCTGCTGTTTAATTCTTCTTGCCATCTTTGAAAGGACATCTGAGATTAATGTTTGGGAATAGTTTTTGTTTTTGTATCAGATTCTGAAGCACAACATTGGTAGAAGATCAGTAATTTAAGTTATAGGATGGTTTGAGAACTGCTTGTGATTAGAAATATTGTGGTGAAGATATAACTCAACGTTGCTCTAATGTAGGTCAATGTTGTTAGCCTTGTGCATAACGTTTAGACCTTTTTCATGACACACATAAAAGAATAGCCTTAACAAAATTATTTTCAAGCCAGTTAAATCTGTTAAAAAAGCTACCACATTTATATATTGGTACGTCTTTGAATTCTTTGTAATTTCGAAGTTGAACTGTATAGTCTGAAGTATATGCTGACCCTATAAATTTTAGCATGACCTATACTTACGCATGCATAAGCATATTGGTACATCTGATGCATTATATGTACACTTTATAGTTACATTTGGATGCATAACTTCTGAACCATTAACTAATAATGACACATGCATGCAGCTCTGTGAATTGTCCTTCGACAAAACTCGGCACTTGAAGAACCCATACAATGAGAACTTACCAGTGAAGGTATTTTTTGAAAGTTGTGTCTCCGATTCAAAATGCATTTCGAAGTTATCAATTTGTCTACTTTAATTACTCTTTGCTCATTCTACTCGCGTGGAACAGTTGGAAATAATGAAGGCAAACCAGTATTTGGGAATTTAAATGCACGCGCACACACACAGAGATTATGCATATGCTTCCCCATTGGCTGCAGTTTGGTGTCAATCAAGCACAAGGGCCTACCTCCTGGCACCTAGGGAAATCTTTTGAAATTAAGTTCTCAATCTATGGAAACATATGAACTAAAAGTTTAGTCATTTTTTTTTGTGTCTTAGCCCTCTTGAACACTTATTCTTAATATTTATAATTGAGGTTGCTGGAAGTAAAATTTCATCTAATGAGATCCTAGAGTAGTTCCCATTAAAAGTTTGAACACATTTGTATGATTCCATGGATTATGTTGTGGCTGAGTCATGGATATACATAGATTATCAGAAAGTCAGTTGTGATGACAGTTATATGAAATTGATACAATTCACAGAATAGTGTCAGTTATTTTGGATGATTCAGAGAATCCTGTCATCACTGATTTTCCAATCTTGTTCTGAGATCTTCATGTTGTCATTTTGCTCTTTCATTTCCTGAATTTCTTTCACTCTATCCGGAGATTACAGTGGACTTTACATTGTTCATCTCATTTCAGATAAGTAGAGACTGTCAAGAACTGGAGCCTTCTGTAGGGGAGCAGTTGGCATCATTGCTCTACCTCGAGCCAGACAGTGATCTTATGGTACTTTTATTTCACAGATGGGATTTAGGATGTTTCATGAACTTATCTAATATATCTTGGTCAAAGACTTCTAGATAGTCTGTTCATTCTCAGTTCAGCAGAGTTCATCATGCTAGTATTCCTTTTAGATTTTGGACATAACCATGGCAGTTTTTCTGTTGCATATCATACTTTTTGCCAGAAGTGAGTTAAAAACTACTGAAGTTTTCTTTCATATATGTCCCATGTAGTTACCCTTAATATCTGTGGTGTTCAGGTTCTTCTCTTTTATAATTATTTGCTTGGTGATTTAACAGTTCAATTGTCTCCTGTAAATAGGTTCCTATCTTTGACCAATTTTGCATGTGTAGCAATTATTTCGACGCATTAAGAATCAGATTTCTAAACTGCATCAGTTTTGGGGACGTAAAACAATTTATAACCTTTTTATCTCCAAAATGTTGTTTAAGGCTTAAATTGTCATTAGACGATCGATTAAACTTTTAAAAAAATTGTCTTTTCAGGCTGTCTCACTTGCAGCGGAATTGAAACGAGAAGAGGAGAAGGCAAAGGGAGTAAACCTTGATAATGGAACTGAAAACCCGGATATTGTACCCTTTGAAGATAACGAAGAAGAGGAAGAAGAAGAAAGTGAAGAAGAGGATGAAAGTCCTGGACAGGTTTTCGGAGCTCAAGGTAGGGGAAGGGGTAGAGGAATGATGTGGCTTCCCCACATGCCGCTAGCACGTGGTTCTCGGCCCTTTTCTGGTATACGAGGTTTTCCCCCTAACATGATGAGTGGTGATGGATTTTCCTATGGACCTGTAAACCCAGATGGTTTTCCGATGCCTGATCCTTTTGGCATGGCTCCACGTGGCTTTGGACCATATGGTCCTAGATTTTCTGGTGATTTTGCAGGTCCTGCCCCTGGCATGATGTTCCCTGGCCGGCCTTCTGGTGGATTTGGGATGATGATGGGTCCAGGAAGGGCTCCGTTCATGGGTGGAATGGGTGTCGGTGCTGCAGCTGCAGCAAGGGCTGGTCGAACAGTTGGTATGGCTCCTTTCTATCCACCACCACCACCATCGCAACAGTCTCAAAATTCTAATCGAGCAAAGAGAGATCTGAAAGCACCATTTAATGATAAGAATGATGGTCCAGATCAAGGTAAGGGACAAGAGATCTCAGGGTCCTCTGGTGGACATGGCGATGAAGGGCGGAATCTGCCGAGACTCAAAGCTCAACAAGAGGATCACTATAGTGCAGGAAACAGCTACAGGAATGATGAAAGTGAAAGTGAGGATGAGGCTCCAAGAAGGTCTAGACATGGTGAAGGAAAGAAAAAGCGGCGTAACTTGGAGGCTGATTCTACTGAACTCATGTAGTGATAGATTGACGGTTGAAGCGCGTTGTTGTTTGTACACCCTCGTAGTTCCGGACACATATTGTAACACTCTCAAGAATTCCGGACACCTATATTATAGGGTGCATCCAGAAAGAGTCACTGGATCAAGAAACTAAGCTCCTCAGAGCTGCTAAAGAAATGAGTGGGATTTCTTTTTTAATAGCTTACGATATGAAGCGCTTTGTTTTTGTACACCCTCAGAGTTCTGGACACATATTGTAAGACTCTCAAGAGTTGCGGACACGTATATAGGGTACATCCGGAAAGAGTCTCTGGATCAAGAAACTAATTGGATTTAGCAATATTTCATCTCTTGCTCCTTAGAGCTACTAAAGAAATGAGTAGGATTTCGTTCTTAATGGCTTATGATATGCTTGCGTTTGTTTATATTTTTTTCCACCCATTGCCTAGTCAAGGCTACGAGACAAGTGATGCACAGTCCCCATAGTTGCGCTATGATCTTTCAAGTGTCTCTGCATTTCTTCCCAGACAGAATCATAATCCTCTTCTCACCTTAAAATTTGTACGAGCCATTAAAGCCAACACAGGTTCCCATACAGCATATATGTTGTATGTACGTTAATAACCTGATAAAATGTACCATAGGACCGGATCTATATCCATATTCTATATCTATATAAAAGTATGAATAGCCATATTAGTTTTTTGGTTTTTTGATTTGTCTAAATCACCCTTACACTATTATATTGAAAGTTTTGTAAATAATGTGATTTTTTCACATGCATGCATGTTTTTTTGTCATCTCTTCTCCCAGTTTTACCTTCTTTCTTCATGATTCTTTACTTTCTCCCCATGGATTTTATGATAACTCAGTTGATAAAAACTCC
This sequence comes from Sesamum indicum, assembly GCF_026168435.1. Lineage (NCBI taxonomy): Eukaryota > Viridiplantae > Streptophyta > Magnoliopsida > Lamiales > Pedaliaceae > Sesamum > Sesamum indicum. The sequence continues at coordinate 382,283 of NC_142664.1, read as the reverse complement.
ACCAGATTCTTTGATTTTCTTCATGATTCTTTAACTTCTTCCGGTAGATTCCAACAAGCTTTTTGCATAGTAGGAAACAATAGGCATTATAGTTTGGATAAATTACAACCACTCTCTTGAGGTTTGACATAATCATAAATATCTTCTCGTTGTTAAAAAAATTACAAAGTACCCTCTAATTTTAACGCCTGTCTAACAACGAGCTCATTCCAATAGGTTTTCATTAAATTTTGATGGTGAACTGATCAAAATGACATTTTAAATTATAAATTATAACGATAAGGCAGACCATCAGAAGAAGGCTGGTTTGCCCAATCACTGCCCATCCCAAAGATACTCTGGCAGAGCGTCTCTATAGACTACATTTTTAGATTACTTAAGGTGGGAGACTTAGGATCCATCATTGTCGTGGTAGATCGGTTATCCAAATGTTCCACTTTCTTCGCAGCCACAAAACATATCATGGAGGAAGGGATGACTGATCTCTTCTTCAAGCATATGGCCAAATATTAGGGCTTGCCGAAGGATATCGTTAGTGATTGGTACTCCCGTTACACTAGCATTTTCTGGATCGAGTTGTTCAAACTCCTCGGATCCAAACTTTCAATGAGCTCGGGTTATCACTCGTAATTTGATGACCAGAGTGAATGCTTCAATTCTATGCTGGAGAAATAACTCCGACACTTTGTCCGCGATACACAGAAGGATTGTGTGAAGCTCTTAGATGTTGCTCAGCTGTGTTTTAATGCCCAAAATAGCTCTTCCACCAACAAGAGCGCTTATAAAATTACGATTAGGAAACAACTGGTACTCCCTCACACCCTCGACTTCGCATAAGGTGTGAGATCCTCTCTCGCTCGAAGTTTCTCTCAAGAATGTAAACAGAATAGTTGACATCGCTAGAAATTACCTGGAGAAAACTCAGAAGTAGATGAAGAAGTATGCAAATAAAAACCACCGCTTCATCGAGTTGAATGCAGAAAACCTTGTGATGGTGAAGGTCCAAGGGGGAGAAATCCTTGGTTGATGCAAAAATATATCAACCCTTTACATATGATCAAGCGTATTGGAATAGTGGCCTACAAGGTAGAGTTGCCTTCCTGGTGGAAAATCCACAATGTCTTTCATGTGAGCTAGTTAAATAAATTTTCAGTAGAAAAGGAGGACGATGCCCGCCACTTGAATTGACGAAGATGAAGGAGAAGATGGTTGAAGCGATCCTAAATCATCGAGTTACGAGGACCACAAAGCTCAATTATGCATAGTACTTGGTGAAATGGGAGGGATGCAACAACGAGGAGAACACTTGGGAGTTGGTGACGAAAGATTTGTATGCTAGGTTAAGCAAATGTGGGTAAATGAGGTATTTTTTCATAAAACAAAATAGACAAAAATTTCCAGCCCAAAACCCTCCCAAAAGGAGGGGTCCAGATCTATGTCCGCAGGCAGGACAGAAACCAATGACCCCCCCCCCCCCCCTATAAAGGAGTCATACGGATGATAGCGGGAGGACCCAATGGAGGCAATTCACACCATGCCAAAACGCACGGATGAGAGAGGCACATGACATAACTGTGAAAAAGGTATTAGATGTGGAGGCGATAAAGGACACCTCCTCATCCAGTTCAGACAAACTGAACGATCGGCGCCTAAAAGCATTCCACTATGATTCTCTAATCATCACTGCATTATTAGCCAACCATAAAGTAGGGTGAATTTTCATAGATTCAGAGAGATCGGCGGACGTATTATTTAGGGAAACCTATGACTAGATGCAGTTAGGGGACATCCGCTTGATAAAGCTGAACACCTCTTTATAGAGCTTCGTGGGGGTGGTGGTGCACCCTCGTGGCATGATCTCAATCCCAACAGTTATATACTTCAACATGCCCTCAACCTAGGGTAAGGATAGTGTTGAACCAATTGAATAAATCTCCTATTTTTGTGTCTCTGAGCTAGCTGCTTAGCTTCCCTCCACATACATATGGGAACGTATTCGCGTCCATATGGCGGCCACGCTATCCTTTTCTTTAGGCCTATGGTAAGCCCCCCGCCTCCTTCTCCAAGCCTGGCGAAACAGACATTCCTAGAAGACCCCAACTTAAGCTCCTTTTCCTCGGGCCGAGTGTATCCTTGGGTTTCGACTACCCTTTCTCCATGATAGCCCTCTCCCTTAGGTCGTGCGAATTTTTGTGACGTCATTTATAATAGGACAAAAATAGAACATAAAAAATGTATTTTTTGAGTAGTGCTCATCATCACGCACTAAGAATGGGATATGACGTATGACGCGTTGAACAAATTCGTATTTTCTAACTACAAATACATTTAGTTTTTAATTCACTTAAGAAAATAAATGATTAAAATATATAATGCATAGTTAGAATGTTAAATATGTAATTTAAAAGCCTCGCACATCAATATATTTCCCAGCATGGGATGGGCTCAGGATAGTATTCAATAAATAAACTAAAAAATACGTATTGCAAATTTCACTACATTTTACCCCTATTTAAAGAAAATAAATTATTAATGTATATAATGCAAATTATTAAAGTGTTAAAAATTAAATTTTCAAATTCTACACATTAACATACCACTAGCATGGGGTGCGTAGAATGTTGTGGTCAATAAATAAACTTAAAACACTCGTACTTTTGATTATAAATTTCTCTATTTTTTACTTTTCTTTGTGAGCATAAATTAATGAAGTATATAATGAAAAATTAGAGCATTAAAGATGTATTTTCAAACTTCACACATCAACATGCCCATAGTTTGGGATATGCCGAGAGTAATGCTAAACAAATAGACTAAACAAACTTATATTTTTTGTCCTGCTTAACAAAAATAAATAAAATAAATTCAACAATACAAAAGACTAGAGAGTCAAATATGTATTTTTCGAACTTCACACATCAACATACCCTAAACAAAGGGTGTTCTGATAGTGGTGTTGAAAAGAGAGATTTAAAAAGCTCGTATTTTTTACTACAATTTTCTCTAATTTCTTACTCTTGTGAAAAAATAGATTAACAAAATATGTAAATAAAATAATTAGAATATTGAAAATTATTTTACAAACTTGACACATCAATATGCGTCCAGTACAGACTTGTGCTAGGTAGAGTTGACAAACATATAGATGACAAAGGAACTCGTATTATTCTACTACAAATTTCTTTACTTTTAACTCATATTAAATAAGATATATAAAACAAAGAAAGCATTAAAGATGTATTTTTCGAATCTCAGATTTGTTCATGCCCCCATGCTGATGGTACTTCTGAACGAATAAACTAAACAAGCTTTTTTATCATTCAATATTGTGAAACATATATAAATCGTACAATTAAAAACTTATGTATTTTCTATAACGTTATTTTATATTCATACCTTGTAAAAAATTAAAATAATTTCTCAATTTTATTGAATTTACTATTATTGCCATTCAGTATAAATTAAATATTTCTATAAAAAATTTATGCTTAACAACAATGCACTTGCATTTTACTAGTTGATAGAAATAAGAAAATGTACAAAAGTTAGAAATTTTACTTCTTTGGACATAAAACGAATAATAGTCTTTATTGCTTTAGGTAAAATACAAGTACAATCTTTCATATCATACAAAGAATGCTGAAATTCTACAAACAACGAGTGCTAATTTACATTTAAAAAAAAATCTTCTAAAACCCATTAGGCATATTCGGAAGACAATCTGAGACAGGTTCGTCGCTATGAAACAAGTCCATCGGGCGAACTCTTTTGTTGATATCAACTTCAACGGTGTCGTATGATATGCCACTTCGACTACATCAGTCGATGACCAATATTAGCTTAAACCATGCTTCCGAAAGCAAATCTTTGCTCTAATGTCAACCTGAAGAAAACAAAAGGACGAATCTTGATAAGTAATACACAACGCAATTGTAACATGGAATCTATGGTCTATCCATAATCGTTTATTAAACCTCAAGGTGCTAGAGTCTATATTTCGTTTTTCAGTTCTATGCTTATCTAAATAACATCGTCTCACTAAGAATAGTGCGGGAAACTAAAAGTCGAAATAGAGATTTAAACACTCAACTAAAATTGCTTCACTTTGATTGCTTAAGTACTGTATCTCTCTCTTCCCCCTTGTCATTTTCTAACAAAAAAGCAACCGTTGTCCCTATTCATTCCCTCTACAAAATTTTTCCCCATATTTAAAATTCAAGAAATGAAAAAACCATTGAATTTTTCTTTGTACACTACAAGAACTCGATGTGTGACTAATTTCTACAGAATCTTCACATTCTCACCATTCTCATTTGGAAGACATAGGATTATGAATTTTGAGACAACTTTAAATGTGTTGGATGCGGGAGACATTAGAGTTGAGGCCTACACCGGAGATCATCCTCCACTATTTTTGTTGATTTATTCTTGATTCATAAATTGTGTTAGGTTCCCATGTTGTTGTCTCAAAAACTTTTTGTTTGTCATAACATTTATGATTCTTGTACAAATTTTACAAAATCACCATATTTGTTCACATTATTGACATCTGGACTTTGTAGGTGCAGCACAACAAAATTTATTAGAATATTGTTATTATACAACCACAAATTAATTCACTTGTGAACTTAGAAAATAAAATAGCACATACTAAATTGATGAATATTTGTCTAGATGCCAAGTATATTTATTATTTTCATAATACCTGTGACCATGTTCTTAAAAAGCTTTTTCAACATCTTGACAAGTACAAGCATTAATAGTACATGTCTTTTGTTATCATTTATCACAAGAAAAATTAATTATGCACTTCTTTGAAAACCAAAAAATATATTTTACATCAATCCATTTTTTCAAAAATAGGAAACGACCTGCATCTTAAGTTTTTCAAAGAACTAAAAAAAATATTTTAAATCAGTTATTAGTTACAAAAATAAACAGTTTTAACACATTTATCAGGAAGTGAAAAATTACGACATTTCATGCATTTTCAAAAAGCAAGTAGATGAATAATGATTAAATACATTCCAAACTTTGTTCATTTATACTTCGTTTTCTTTGAAGAGAAATTAGTACACACTTCATATCGATTTTGAAAACTTCATTGGGTAACAAAAAAATATTTGGTATGAGAGAACAAATCTTTGAGTAAAAAAGAAAACTAAATTATGGGTAATATAAATAAAAAGAAAAAAAGTTCTCCATTTTAATATTTATTAAGTTACCAAAAGTTTGTGTTCCTTAAAAATCATTTAACAAAATTTGAAATTACAAATATTCACAAAAAATTACTCATCTTGGAAGAGAAATTTAAATTTGGCATCTAGACAACCATTCAACATTTTAGCATATAGCATTTTATTTTCAAGGTTCACAAATCAAATAATTCATTGTTGTATAATATAAATTTTCCAACATATTTTTCTATGATACACCTGCAAAGATGATGATGTTAATAACATAAACGAATGTGGTTTCTGTAAAATCACACAAGGATAATAAATATATAACAACAAAAAATTTTGAAACCACCACATGAAGAAAACCCAACTCAATAAATGAACAAGGAATAAGTCCACAAAGAGAGAGGAGGTTTGTTCTCGAATTTATGTCTCAACCCAGTGCTTGCATCCTCCACATTTTGAGCGACCTCAAAATTCAATGATCCCATTATTTCCAAATCAAAATGGTGACAGTGAGGGATTTCTGCAGAAATTAGTCCAGTAAATTCGAGTTTTGTAGTTTACAAAGTGTAAAATCAATAGTTTCAACCTTTCTCGATTTAAAAATATGGGGAAAAAATCAGGAGAGAAGAATTAATTGGGCACTGGTTACCTTTCGCTAGAAACATGAAGAGAGGAAGATGAAGATACAACTACCATTAGGTTCTAGAATGTTGTCAAAATGCATACTTTTAGCAACCAACGTGTGTTTCAGTTGAGCGTTTTAATCCGAATTAAGCCTTTTGTCTTAATGAAATGAAGCCATTTAGTTCGCACATAACTTGCCAACCAATATATTCTAGCCCCTCTGAGTTTCAATAAACGATTATAGATCACCTATACTTACTTATATGCTTGACTTGCATAATCAAATACATTGGATGTTATATACTAACTAATGCTTCACGTGAAGAACCAAATAAATACATGTCACATGTATTACTAGAAAATGATATACCAAGTAAGGTGAAACCCTTTTATAATTGTATAGCCTCCATAGTACAGTCCTGGCATTCTTTGAAAGGCATAAGCGACAGAATTATGAAAAAACTAACACACGGAAGAAAAGAACATCGATAAATCATTCAGGCATTCTTTGAAAGGCATAAGCAACAGATACTGCATAAGGAAGAAACCTTTTTGGATGCACATCACAAAAATAATTCTGTAGGTTCATCAACTAGGGAACTAGCAATTGGTTTACGAAGCTTCATCACAGTCGAGTTAAGATCTCTTAAAGTAAAGCTCAAATAGAAGAAACAGAGAATGGAGGGATGTCACTTAGATTTCAGAGAATCACATTTATGCATCAAGACCCACATAGGTGAAATTGATTGGTATCAAAGATAATACTAGGAAAAGCATATACATTACTTACTGCTCCTAAACTAGATCGCTGATTTCGTTACCTAGAGACCTTTCCAAAGATTTCAATAAGGACCAAGAGTGGCATGACTATGAAACCCATAGAAAGGGAGCTGCATTAACCATGATCACCTATAGGCGAAATAACCGACATTTTCCGACCACAAAATCATTTCATAGCTATAAATATAATAAATTCAAAAGAAAAGGAGGTCACATCCACAAAACTGATAGAAAATAGAGATTTTAAAAACTCTAAAGTTGTCGATACAGAGCTAAATCAAGCCAAAAAAGTGAGTTAAAGATTTCTCAATGTGAACTATCCAATTCAATTAGAAAGACAACTACGTGAAAGCAGATTGGTTTCCGGAAAGTCATGGAATCAAAAAGGATATCATTAGATGAGGCGTTACTTACAAGGATGAATGCACATAAAATATCATGCCTTCTCTTTTCAAGAAATTGAAAAACGACTTGCCTTCGAGGATGAAAAGTGTCCACTGCAATCAATCATCAGTCAACATACATAACTAATAGATGTAATTGATCGTACAGTGAATATTCAACTGTAGGGGCAGAAAACGATTTAGTAGCTGATCATATATATAAGCTAAACAATCTTTCCCAAGTATAATTCAGGAAAAAATGTACATATGCATCACCTAATATCATATCAAAACATAAGAAAGTGCGTTTTCTTTATCTTGTTTCTTTTCTTTTCTAATCTTCCTTTTGTTTTTTCTTTTGGTGGCTAGGGACTTGGAGGGTGTGGATATTTACACCTATGTTTTCAGTTACATGGCTTCCATCATGTCACATTTAAAAATCTGAAAAATATTTGTTGAGACAGAGTAATTAGTTACCTGGCGATACAGTGTAGGTGATGTATTCTTCATCTTCTCTAGAAGTTCTAGAAGCACTGGTGCCTGAAAATAGAAGAAATTAAATTATTTTCTGAAGTGAAGTCTGGTGACATAATCCACAATCACCAGTAGAATCGTAGTTAAGACATAATACTTTGTTCACCACAAACCTTTCTTAATCAAAGACAAAAGTAAGAGAAAGCACGCCAAATGATTAATAGGACTAAGCGACCGAGAAATTCAATACGAAAATAACAATGAACATTGCTTCAATGTAGGAATCTGCGTAAGTTACAAAAAGCTTGATATCGCAAAAGAACAACACCAGAAATTAAATCTCACAGAAAATGACCCAAAAACATGTAGTTTTCCTTGAAAATTTCATCACGTATGAAAAGGAAAAATAGGGCAAACTTATGGAAATAAAGCCTCTAATTGTAGGAAATGGAGGATCAACCACAAAGGCCACAGCACATTAATCTTGTAAATAGAGCAATGTATTCAAAAATTTCCAAATAATACCAATGATTTAGCATTACCAGAAGAAAACATGAAAAATATATATAAAAAAAAGGAAGGAAAAAAAATAGTTATTTCACCAAGAAGCATGCAACACAAGAATTCACAAGAAGAGTAATCAGTTGTACCATATCAAGAATCAAAATCTGAATAACAAAACTGAAAATAAGAAAACGGGGTGACCTCTCTGAATGCCAAGAAGCCAGGAACATAAGATGATGAATTAACGAGTCATTTTTTGAGAAACTCCAGTCAACCCCACCCACGTACTTGAGGACTGCGAAAAAGCAAGAAATTGAGTGAATCTTGGATTGTCTCCTGGCTGTAATTTCAGAACCTCAGGATCCTCTGCCATTGTCACCTTCAATTCTTGAAATCAAGAAATCGATTTATGGAGTTTCTTGTTTGGGTTAATCAGAGACCATCGAAGATAATCTTGAGCGGAAACGATGGAAGGAGAGGGAAGAGTGCTCATTGAAAACTGTAGAGCAAGAATCAAGAAAGAAATTTTGATTTCTGTAGTTTTCAGTTGAGTGTTCTTCAGAAGAGGCGAAGATACATATATATACACAGAAACTAACACGACTTCAACTAGTCGTTACACATAACTTATAAAAACGCCGTTGCGTTTTCTTACCTAACAATCAGACTGAAGAAAATGTAAAAGGTGAAAAAATTGCTACTCGTATTGCAAAAAACGCGATCTGTCTTCTTCTTCTTCTTCAGGTCTCTACACTGCTTCATTCTGCAATTCTTCACATGCAATTATAGGGATACAAGAAAGAAAGCAATTACAACAGGAAAATGTGGAATTGCCAAACTTACTCAATCAGAAGTTGCTATTCCCTGAAGTGGAAGTGTCTTCTTCCATGGAGATGGTGGAAGAATGAAATAAGAAGAAAAGGAAAGAAGAGAAGAAAGAGGAGACTGTTCTTCTACCGCCCACGATATGATATTTATGCTTATATTCCCTCTTTATTTTTTCGATTAATTCTTTACTTTTTTTCACATTTTATTAAATACTAAACAATTATTATTCATATAATATTTATATGTAAAATATATTATTACATCAAATTAAATTATTATACATTGTTTACATATGAAAGTATCAAATATTCAGGACTATTTTAATACTTATATGTTTTTAGAATTGAAATACATGATTTTTGTCCTAGAATATTATTAGTTAATTTGTCCTCTGCTGACATTTTCTTTCAGGAGTAGACTTTGAGGTGCCGACTGTTGAAGACTAGGTCTACGTGTTATACGCAGGCAGGTCGGGCCAGTATGTTGTTTTCTCCTCTTTGTCAGTTAGAGTGCAAATCGTATTTTGCCCATAGCCCATCTATTATACTAACATGGCAGGCTAATAAGCCAAATCCAATAGGATAACTAGCCAGATATTGGAGATGACAAGTTATACGTATTTCTAATACCATGAGACATATCATGCCAAAAAATTTTCAACAAACTCCTAAAGTAATGGTGGCTAACTTGGCATCAGCAGGTAAAATGAAATTTGCGTAAGTAGGCTTGACTGGCATGACTCGTTCAAATAGTCATAACTTCTTAAAGATAAGTCCAAATATCAATCTGTTCTTTTTTTGTTAGTAATCTAACCATGCAGCTTTCTAACGATGTATCACAAGTTGCTACAACTTCTAAACTTGCTCTTCATCGGCCGATAAATAAAGGTCATTGTGCATTCATGAGGGTATCAAGTATTATTCACGCAATCAGTCTTTTTCCTTGATTTTCAGCAAGCTTCTCGCCCTATTTTGCTCTCAAACATTATTCCCGCTTTAAATTGATACTTTGTCAAGTCGTTTCAACTATTTCATTATTACTCTTATGTTATTTCAAAATTTTCAATTATCTTTTCAGTAAATCGATTATTGACGTAAGCATCAGAATTGTTTGTAGGTTCGTCCTCATTTTCAGTGAAGATCCTTCAACCATTGTGATGTGTCAGATCTTGGTACACATTATTGGCGCCATTTGTGGGAGATTTGAGCTAGAGATGTAAGAAATATCCAACTTAGAAAATGGATGTCACAATGGCTTTTTTTAAGGAAATACTTCTCTACTTCCTGCAGCAGGTTTTGTAGTTCTACTTTCAGAACAAACACTAAGGGATATCAACACCCCTGCTCTCACTCTTGATCCGACAGCCTTGCCTGCTACAACCAACCCGCTCTTCCTCTAGCAGCTTTTCCAGTTCATCGCAAGACCGTCAACTCAGCCCTTCGGGGCTCCCAAGCCAAGGGAGCAGTACAATCTTCTCACTAGGAGAAGCTAAAGGCACAAGGAAATGACAGGCCAACTCCAGCAGGACGAACCTACACTAGTTGATCCCGTCTGCAAGGAGAGGGCCAATCAAGAACCTCCATAAATCTAGCATTCTCTCAAGAAAGACGTGGTGGAACTCTGCCAACAGGTAAGGAAGGAGGCCCCGCTATTGGAGCGCGTATTCCCTTCAGTGTAGATATTATGGCGGAAGAGCTCCTTGCTCACCTCAAGACACCCTAGCACCAACTTGATTATAATGGCACCACACTCCTTGCTAAGCACATCCACGATAGAAGATGGGATTATGAAGCCACCTCTTCTCTCAAAAATAGAAGAGAACCACGAGGATAGTTGAATCCCATCGACCCAGCACCGAGCATTTTACCCCACTTACAACAATAAATTATATTATTAAAATAAATAAAATTTTAATATTTAATATATTTATATTTAAATATAAAAACATATATTAATTTAATTCATATGTTAAAATTTATAGAATAAAAAATTCAAAAAAAGAATAAAAAAGATGCAGAGCAACAACATCATCGTCTTTGTCAAGCACTCCCCACGCCGCGCGTCTCTGCTTCCACCTCGCGAGCTCCCTCACCATCGCCTCTACCTCTTTTCATTTCTCTGCAACTAAATTAGATTTTCCTATCTCCACGTCCGATCTAGGCACGATGTGGAGCGGCAGCCCGCCATCGGTATCTATAGCTATACATATACATATACATAATTGTACGTATATATATGTGTAACATACAATTTTAAAATACACAAAATTTGGACCGTTCAATTTTATTTATTGAAGATGGCTATTAAAAATTGATTAGATCATATGGTTCTGATACAATCATAAAAGATCCAACAGTCATTATAATAATAATAATTTATATCAATAAAGGTATAACAGGAATTTACAAAAAAATACTGTTAAGTAAAACAAATGGTCAGAGGAGCGTGTGCTGGATTTCAAAAAATACAGGATTTTTTTTTTGCCTATATATTTAACACAAGAGTTTTTAGCTGAATTTTCATAACACATGAGGGTTTTACGCAATTTTTCCTAAAATAAATTACTAAAATGAAACAAAAAAGAAGAAGAAACCTTTGAAATGGAGTACTTATGTTGTATATTTAAGAATATTTTGTATATATACTATAACTTTTTAAAATATTTTTATGAATTAATATTTCCTCTAGATTATATATTTTATCTACCCTCAATTTTTCTTCAAATATATTTTTGAAAAAAAAAAATTCAATAAGAGTAAAATAATAATTTTTATTTTTCCATCTAGGGGCTACACAATTATATTTAATTTGAAAAAAATATTTATAATTTTTCAAACAACAAGAAAATACTTATAATTATGCCAAACTTTAAGAGAGATAATTGTAATTTACCCTTATAGTTTTTATATTAAGGTACTACGGGAGCTTTTGCACTACTTACTGGAATTTCATTATTTGATTTAATAGATATAAATGTAAAATAAATATATATTTGTGTTGTATGTATATTTCTATGTTTTGACAAAAACTTACACTCGAAAATCACAAAATAAAGTAAGTCACCTAAAACATATAAACAGGGTCCTCAGAACATACATTAGGACATTCTAACATCTTTCCCAACGGTACTCTACCAAGGGATGTAGAGAAGGCAAAACATATCGATTCAGTGGCGTCAAGCTCAGATAATAGCAACTTCATTGCATAATGCAAACCCCACAGAACAGAAGATCATGGACATACTTAAACTAGTGAGTAGCATAACTCCAGAAGAGTTGCTTCTTCCACCTCAACAACACAAGAAGGTTAGGTTCTTCCGGAACTACTTAGACTAAGAATTTACATTTGTCTCTGTAAGCGTCAATTTTTATCTTCGCATTTTGTAGGTCCAGAAGAGTCTTCTGTCCCAACATGTGAATCTACTTCTAGAATTCTTATGTTCAGATCACCCACTTGTGCCGATTGTATAGGTCTGGGACTGGAGTCAACATTGTTTGAATTAGGTGATCCTCCATCAATCTTGCGAGGTACATTGGCCAAGGATTCTGCTTTATCTGGTGCGACATCATCTGGTTGAGCTCCTGATTCCATGGGCTCCCACCCATTCGATATTGATGGGGACTGAGCTGTGTTGGACGTCTCAGGAGAACTTACAGGTGGAGGCAATTCAATAGAATCAAAACTTTCCCTCCACTCAACCCACTCTGGTGGTTTGTCCAACCCAACAGTAGCAGTTTCTCTCATGTCCTCGGACAATTTGCTAGTCACATTGTTACCATCTAAAGTTGGTTTCAATCCAGGAGAGCTGGATATGGCAGTGTGTGCCAAATCCTTATCTTCCTCAAGAATGACATCATCAGCTCCTCCATCGGCACCCACATTCCCCTTGGGGGATGGGGAAGCAATTGAACTATCTATTCTCTGATCCTCAAATGCAAACCAATCGGAGTTTGTGAAAAGAGATCCACTGTAAGAGAGAGCAAAAGTCAAGCTGTCAAAAAGCAGCAGCAAGAGAGTATGAGGTGGCAACGAGGATCATGCTATGAAATCATAGAGATAATAAAGTAAAAAAGCTAACAAACCTAATTGGCATTCCATGCAAGGTAATTAAGCCAAATAAACTCTACCACTTACCTTTCCTGGTCATCTCCCAAGCGAAGGGAAGAAATGACAACTTCAGCAGATGCATCATCGAAGTACACATCCTATGAGAGTTATAGCAGTTAACTCTTTAGTGCACAATGTTGTTCGACATAGTTGTAAGCTTCATAAACAAAAATGGAGCCGGAACAGAAATAAACAGAGATAATCCGATATTGTAAAATTGTTAACAGATGAGGAATTGTCCATTACACAACCAATTTGCACACACATCTTAACTTCTCAAATTTACTTCAGAAGACTACAAGAACAGGGACCAATTCATCCATACTTCTATTAAAAGTAATAGTTAAACATCCATTAATAAGAGTTTTCCCCTAGCATCCCTTTCCTCATTCTGCCTAGGTCTTAACCAAGTCATTCATACATTAAATGCTCTGTTTTCTGAGGAATAGATATTATTGCATTAATTCACTGTTCTCTCTATAACTGGTAAAACGTGTATTAATAAGTGTATTTGTCCGGGGTGTTGCATTAGTTTTCTCCCACCATTCCTTTCATCATTTTTGTGTTGCATTGGTTTTCAACTACCATTCCTTTCATCGTTCTCAATTGGTCTTCTCCAAGTTATTCATTACCTTCTCCACTCTCCAATCATGTATTCGCATATGGGTGACCCAGTTATGGGAAACAGAAAGCATCGGACACAAACCATCCTCAAAACAGAGCTAATTTTTGTGAAATTTGGTCCACTACAACTTTCATTACTATGCCTTGCACCCACTCGACCATCATGTTGACAAAGAAAATGATTGAAGTACCAAATCTTTGATAGATTTCAATCAGTAGTGTTCTTTAGAAATAGAATCTGTACTGGCAAGATCCTTGTAAATTGTGAAATTGATTCTTCACTGATGGTGTAAATTTGCGAAGTTGGTTTCATTCCTCATTATCTTGGTTGGGCAAATTGTCGTCAGCTCAGATTCCTTAAAAAGTAATTTTCAGAATCTTCAGAAACCCGAAGTATCAAGTACCATTTTAGTGACCTTGGAAGGCCATTCACTGGTCATTACCATTAATAACCTAGTGATGATAACTTGGAACACCATGATTAAAAAAGTCATGAAGCCGGAAATGTGCATACCTCATCATCACGTTCGGCTGAACCATGGCCCTGCACAAAGAAAACAGGTAATGTTATACAAGGACGGAACTGCATTAACTAATAGAGTTCAGAGGCTAAATCTTTTAGTCTTTTGGCCCTACTAACTTTGTATCTTCCTGCAACACGAATAATTTCACATCCCAAATATACAACTTATGTCTCATTATTACTTGCTAAGAACCGTTTAGAATATATGAAAAATACAGGAACTTTATCAGCCAATGCATCAGCTAATTTCAAAACTTGGAAAACTACACCGAACACAAAATCTAACAGCTGCAAGTTGCATCTTCATAATCCATTCTATGATATGGATATATGTGGCAAAAACTCTTTTCATGCACCTCCCACATGGTGAAAAGATGGGTAGATCACACTTTTTGTCCCTTTAGGTAGGGCTGAAATTTATTTGGTCTCCAGACATTTTGGAGCACGATGTTAGTGCCCAATCTTTTCAAAATGTTATAATTTTGGTCAACTGTTAAAATTGGGTTAAAACTAAAGAAATCAGGGAACCAGAGAACACGGCCATGTTCTTTGATGTGGAGGAATGAAGGCAGAGTGAAGAGCAGGGGGGAGACGGCGGCGAAAAGAAAGGAGACAAGGAGATCTCACCGACAGTTGAGTGGATGGTGATGGGTGAGGGTGGAGAATGATCGTGTGGAGTGGGCTTTCAAATGACGGTGGTGCTCCGGTCAAAGGACAGTGGATGGCAGCAAAAATGGGAGAAGAGAGGGGATCATGGGCAAGGGTTTCGCTGCCAGGAGAAAGAAGAGAGGTCGCCGTTGGTGAGCCGATCGGCGATGGGTAGGGGTGCTAAATGACTGCTGTTGGATGGGCTCTCAAACGGTGGTAGTGGGCCAGCAGGATATGATCGGATGGTGGCAGATTGGGAGGAGAGAAAAAGTCGATCCCCACACAAAGTGAAGAACACGGCTAGGCCAGTTCTCCAAATTCCATTAACTTTGACTCAAAATCGTAATATTTTGAAAAGATCATGAACTAAAATTATGGCTCAAAATATTTAAGCGCCAACATCAATTTCGGCCACCAAAATGTAATTTACCCATGAAAATATAGATTTATATATGGACTTCAATTTGAGAACAGCGGAAAGAAACCCCGCCTTAACCTCAGTAAATCAGATGAATGTGGAGCACAAAATTTGTAGAGAAAAGTTTCAACAGTCACTCACGTTCCATTAGATTCTATAATTAAGATGCCAAAGGCAAACCTGACTAGAAATCCACATATGCAATAAGCCATCCAAGTATATAGAAGGAATAAACTAATTATCCCATACTTGAAACCATGGGCCAACCCAGTGGTCACCATTAAACACAGATAAAAAAGCTTCAAACTTCAGGATCTCATAATTATACAAACAAGTGCATGATAACAATCAAGGGGAGGTGAATTAGGTGTATACGAATCAACTTGTAAAATTATGACCATTAAAGTGCAACTATTTGGGCCTAGGTCTTACATTAACAGTGATACTACTGGAGCAATATATATAACTACCAGCCTTTTAAAATATAAAAGGATGTAGAAAGAGCTCTAACTTGGACGTAAGAAACTAATTCAAGTTGGTATATAACTCCTGTTGTATCTGCAATCCGATTACTCCCAAACAGAGAGCTATGAATTTCATTATTCACCCTTCCAGTGTCACTCCATGGTTTAAATAGAGAGTTTTCAGTAACCGTTGCTTCAAATATTTGCTCTGCGTTGAGTACACTAGGAGAAAGATGAATGCACCAAATAGAACATTAACAAAACAAATTACAACAAACCTCATCAATAACATCATTGGTGCAGATTCCATATTGAAAGGCCTGGCTCAAGTTATTGGCCAATGCTGCAACATCATAATCCCTGTCTTGGTATTCATCATCATCACTATCTCTCATCCGATCCAGTAATGTGGTGGGCCTCCTGCAAATAAATATATCAAGAATGATACATCCATACTCTGAAGTAGTAACAGAAAAACTAGATTACTAGACAATAAACACAACTGACAACTACGCAACTGAAAATCATGCTGAAAGAAAACAATCTGCGAAACGGAATCAAAACAAAGGGAGACATAGACCTAAGAACTAACAGATCTAACAGGCAGGATAATCTAAGGATTGGTTTTATGAAAAATATTATAATGTCTCAAAATGAACAATAAATTTGTAAATGGGACCAGTCATGCTCTCTTTTATCCTTTTTCCCCCCATCAAGACCTCAAAATGCTATCCAGACAACATGACATGAGATGCATGTGCAAACTTCTGTGTCTAAACATGTCCGAAGATTGAAATTATGTAGTGGCTATATGAACGGGCATCTAACCCTTCTTAGGGAAAATTATTAGACTGCTATAGCAAACAAAATAACACTTTGATGGACAACACGGTGCATACATACAACTCAGAACTTGTGCACAAGGATTAAGGACGGAGAGACTCAATTTAAGAGCACTTACCCGCATGCCCACTGGAACACATTTTCCAATGCATTGCGCTTAAGCAGCACATTTTTCTGCCAATCAGCCCAATCACCATTTTGCTGCCAATAGAAAGATACATTGTGAAACTTCTCAGCAGATACATCAGATGGTAGAAGGCGTAGATGCAGTAAAATGCTTCTCACTAAATTGCAAGATTGCAACCACATTTGGCCTATTAATTCATGCACTCAATCATCAGTATGAAAGATATTGCCTTAGGATATATAGGAGAACGAAAGGAAAGCAACTAATAAGGCAACAATATAAAATAAACATAAAAGTAGGGGGGAAAAAAAAGAAAGGGCAAGGTTTAAGATAACTTAAATCTAAGAACATCAGCATCACTCCAAGTTGAACTTGACAATGAAACATGATATGGAGGCTGTCATGATGCACAGTGAAAAATGGCAGAAACAAAGGGAATAAAATGAGTATCAAAAGGACCTCCAGAAATGTGTGAATCTCACTGTTACTATTCCCCATTTGAATAAGTTTATTAGCCATACGAGTTAAGTGACCGATGTTCCCTATCCTGGGCGGTGACTTTCCTTCAGCAGGGACAGTTGGCTGCAAGGCACATTCACACAATGATAGAAACAGGAAACATCTAACAGTTCCAACAGTAGATATACAATAGGGATACCTTGCTCGCATCGACAGCCAAAGTAAATTTCTTCTCAGCTTCAAGAATCTTCCCGATGAGATTACACTCACAAAGAAGATGTTCAATAAACTGACCGTTCTTGCTCCCCAAGCAAGAGTATACAACATTTTCCACATGATGATGTAAGAAATTATTGTAAGGATACCTACAGTTAGAACAGAGTACTCAAAATTGTATGCTACAAAATAAGAAGTACTATCAAAAGCTAAAGCATATGAGGAGGTAAAACTTACTGAAAAAACAACTCAAGAATACGTTTTACGGCGCCCAGGCGAATCAGTTCCCTTTCTGCAACTTCACTACTAACAGCCACTAAGACTGAGATGAATTCTATAATCTGAGAGACCCACCATTGTTCAGATTGAGATTTGAGTTCCAGGACGACCAATTCCTCTTATATAGAGGTTATTTTGAATAGGATAAAGGGGCGCAGGAGGGAGTTTAAAAAGCAATGTATTGAATATACTGGATAAGCATTTAAATGTAGACAACAACAAATGTGTGTTGGATACACAAACGAATTTCTAAATCGAGTATTTCTTCCAAAGAAAGCATTTCCACTTACAAGTGCAGCAGTTAGAAACTTACATCTAGCAATGCAATAATAATAAGCTACCTTCAAACGGTGCTTTCCAAGAGGAGGCTGCAATTTTCCATATGTAGTTAGCAAGACATGGTCCTCTGATGAAAGATCCAAAAGCTTGAGCAGATCACCTGTACAACAAACCAGTTAGCCCCTTGCTGGTCCATGATAAATGTTTGATTATGATGAATACCAAGATTAATCAACTATGCATTACAGGCCAGATAACTTTCCAGGCTCCAAGCAACAAAGTATATTCAGTCGAACACAGTTTGTAGTAAGTAATAAAGGAAAACACATTATCAAGAAAAAAAAGGTGTTTAGACTCAAAGCTTCTATTCCTTTGAAATTAGATAAAGATTCTTGTTTCAATGCTGAATACATAATCTTCTACTTACATCCTCTGTTTCTTTTCTAACTCAGCAAGTGTATTACTATTATCAAAAAAAATTTGCTGGAGACGTAAATTAATCTAATGACTAAACGAAAACTGCATTACTGTCCAACCAGTGAAACCTCAAAACCAGTATAAGAGACAAATCCGGTTCCTGTCTGTTCCCCTGAGGTCTCTACTTTGTCATAAAAGTTGCAGCATTGCATGCACAAATCCAACATAATTAGTTGCATACATAGGTAATAGGGTTTAGCCACTAACTTATCATTCCAATCATCCACACAGAAAAAATACATTTATGTGTTGAAAGCAAGCAACCCCCAAAGTTAGCTATACTGATCAGCTCCTGATAGTTATTTTGAGTTAATTAAGAGAAAATGTTTTCATTGACATATAAATATCGGGCATAAGCCTCCGTATTTTCAATCAAGCAGAGCTGGTTTGCCTAATTAACTGACATCGATACAACCCTTTTTCGTTTGTGCCGTATGAGAATATAAGTTTAGGCCAATTATCAATATCTCCAAAGTCCTGTATGTATAAGGTGCACTTTCTGGCATTAGTAATGAAAATGAAGGGAGAGAGCGAGAGAAAGAGAGAGAGCGAATACCTAGGGTCACTTGCATTAGTAATCATGGGGGAGGGAGAAAAACACAATGAACCCCAAGTAACTGTACCTAGGCTCTCCAGCATCCCATCAACAGTCTCAGGGTTAGCAGTGATTCCAGCTCCCTGAGACATTTGGCGGTTATACATGTAATAGACTCCTGATGTCAACCTCTTGGGGTCTAACAAAGATATGCAGACTGATAACAAGTTAACCAAGACAGATTTTGGTCTAAAGTCCTCGAAAGCATGACGGAACAATCTTCCTATGAAACTGCAACAGCAGCCAGCTTCCAGTAAAGATAAGAAAAGGGAAAGAATAGCAGAACAAGAAGGAAGATTTTCAAATAATCAATTGCAACCTTGGGCTGGATATTTTTGAGGCTAGCCCTTGGGGAGCATATCGGCTAATGGTACAAAGAGTTTCTGCGGCATTAGCATGCACTTCAGGGCAATCCTGCAAATAAATATTTTAGCTACTTCAAATTCTTTTAACAGAACAGAGATGAAAATGCATGCTAACGAGAACTCTGATGAGTAGAAGGCAAGACATTGGTCGTGTAATGCAAGAAATGGGTTAAACAGAATCTGAGCTTTAAAAAGCAAAATGTCATTTCATAGAGTTTTGCCTGAGGCACATAATCAAAGTATGAAAACATGACCAGAGAACAAGTGTTATAGCTTGAGATGATTCCAACAAGAATAATGCAACTCCAATGAATACAGTGGCACCACATGGAGAATTTCATGCACAAATAGTTAGCCACCACATAACGATCATTTGGCCAAAAAAACAAAGAAGTCTTTAATAAGCATCACGCATTTGAGTATCAAAAACAACAAGTCCAGGATCCAATCAAAATATGACAGGTTGAAGGCTCTAAAATAGCACCGGAGCTTCAAGGAGAGAACAACAGCATCACCATGCAGGATGTGCAGATGACTAGGGTAACTTACAGATGAACTAAATTTATCTACAATCATCTCCAGCACATTCATATCTTCAAACCACTGCATAGAGTCCCCATAATTGGCATAAATATGTTCATCAACACCAATCAGGCGAATTAACACCTATTCAGAAAGAAATTTATTAGAATTTTCATTGAAGATACCCTAAAGAGAAACCGGGTTAGAGGCTGAACAACAAACCTCCATTATAGATGTAATCCCAATTAGGTCAACAAGTTTGTTGATGATATCCTGATGAGCCTGGACATATGTTAGAGGAACATTTAAGCTCCTAGAGAATTTAATGACAAATACAATACAGTAGGCCACAGGCCCATAGGCAGTAAGGATAAAAAGCAAACTAGCAAAAATATGGATTGCCTCAGCACAAAATCTGCTTGGAATTTTTAGACAAAAATATAATGGATGAATCTAGAGAAATTTGGAATGATTAGTGTGGAGTAAAGAAACTTTAATAAATAATTTAGTTGCTTGAAATAGCATGTAAAAAGTATATATATGTATATAACAAACTTTTAAACAAAATCATAAAAAGAGAAATCTGAAACAACGTAAAAACAAGAGTACCTAATCGAAGTCATAAAAGGAGAAGTCTGAAACAATGTAAAAAACATGAATACCTATTTAATTGCCCCCAACAGCCTCTCCCACCAAAAGGACCCAAAAGTGACAAGAAAACAAGTGCTAGAGAGATATCTTTCCTTTCAATGCAGCCTAATCAGATTGCTGCCACTGATATGTCAATGAAACACTTCACTTCTTCTCACATTATTGTCATAAAGAGTAACACACAATTCTGTTCATCAACCAACAAGACAAACCCAACACTACGGTTGTGATTGATATCATGGCATATGAATAGTTAGTTGTTTCAGAACAACCATGATGGCCAAATATAGCCTGAAAATACAATGAATTAAATATTTGAGCTGTGCTCTGCAAGTCTAGTTCCTAAAACACGGATGAGATTGAATACCCAAACTATCAAGCACATGCACATGAGCCTAAAAGTTATTCAGCTCAGACGTTACAATAATTGGACAGCTAATCTGAAGAATAAATTTACAAAAAAAAAGTTATTCAGCTGATAAGTCAGAATAACTGGAAGGCTGGTCAAAAGAAAATTGACGATTGAGTATGAAAATGTACTGGACTCACTCGGATATAATTCATGAGAGGAGCTGTCTTCCGCAGCAAGAGGCACACGACAACCTAGATAAAGATAGGAGCATCAGACGACTAAAAAAGAATAATAAAATACCCATCTAAGTATGAACAGAAAAACATAGGAGACTTGTAAGTAAATTGACGTTTCTTGGACAAATTTTGGTGGGCTGCACATTTTATTATAGATTTCGTATATATAAAATAGTGAAGCAACCCGAGATGTCAAACAAATATCTTATGCATTTCTTCAGAAAGTTCCCTAAATCCCCCGCCATTTACTTTCTAAAGCAAAACCAATCTTTTATTTGTAGATGCCAATATAATTGGCAAATAAAAAGATGCTTCTCGGAGAAAGATTCTTGTAAGGCAGGAATAACAACTATAATATATTCTCAGAGAACCAACCCGGTATAAACTAGTAATGACATGCGACACACAAATAATCAATACACATATATAGACTCAAAATTCAAGGAACAACTATAATGCCTAAACAAAAAAAATTGACTCTAACATTGGACATGCAGCCTTAATATAAAAGTCACTCGTCCATAGACAACCTTTTCCCTTTTCAACCTCTTATTTTCCATTTAGGCACAAACCAAGCTTCAACATTACATAGGGAGCACTTCTAAACTTTCAGCCATCAATCACAGCAGCAAAATATACCTTGCTGAAATAACCAGCCAAAAGTGTACTGTGGGGCCGCCCAGGATCCAAGAAAGAAAACAGCAGGTCCATCAACTGTGAAAAAAGTAGTAAGAGGAAACTAATAAAATTCAGTGTGGAAAATGATCCAGCAAAGTGAACAAAATTCCTCACAACTTCACACCTCATCGTCCTCTACCAATGCTTTGAGTATTATATCAACCTCACATGTGAAAATTTCACAAGCAACAAAAGGAAACCTACAAGCAGAAAGAAGGAAAGTATTCACACTGGTCTCTGTTTTGATATACGCAGTTAACTGGATTTGGTACACAATGTCCAAGCAAGATATGCAGACACCTACTCCTAGAACCCTCTACCATTCACACATACTTGAATATTCGTGGTTTTTTGGCATCCTCTGGAGCTTCTTCCACTATATATTGAACTAGTTGATTAACTTGAGATTTTTCCTGTAAGCTGCAAGAAACATTGGTACATTAGGTCATGCAAGGTCAACCATCCTTACATTCTGACAAGAAAAGACACTTGCATAAAAGATCATGTGCTCCTATTATTACAGAATAGAAAAGGGCACCTGAATGACTTGAACAAGAAAAATATTTCTTCGACAATTTCAAAAGAGAATTAAAGCAGTCAACCTTCAGAAATCATGAATCCAATGAAGAGCTTATTAACAACAAAACACTTGGTAGAGAATGAGTAAATATACTTCAAGGTGTAGTAATCATATTATGGTACCCACATAATTTCAAATAAAATCCCAGCCTAAAGTAGGCATTAAGACCAATTACAACCTCTTAGAATGAAAAATATTCTATCCAACTATGAACAAGTTATGCTCAGAACCACTTTCAGCAAGATATAAGCTGTGAAAAGGCAAAACATAGTTAACTGATAACAAGTGGAATAAACAAAAGATCAAAAACAAAGTTTTACTCAAAACTTGTATGACAAGTGAAATAGGAGCTCACAAACTAATAAGGCGTCCATTTAGAGCTTTGACCTCTTGAATTATTTCATCCTCATCCAATAGCTCCTCCAAAGTAAAGTGTTCTTTATCTAAGATTGTATCCACCTGATATTAAAATAATCAACAAAAGGATTAACATTTTTAACTTAGACACATAAAATGTGCTTCCCGTTATAACCATATGAGCAATTAACCGGGTATAGGACCATGAATTTATAAACATAAACAAGAAAAAATTAAACTGATTTCCAATTGTCAATGCAACATAAAATCAACAATAAAATGCACAATAAGCTTACCACTCAATCAAAGGATCAATGCAAAACCTGTGAAACATGTGATTCAGAAACCATAATTCTTTTTTAGGTCAGGCATAAGCTGATGCAATACTGAAGATAAAGAGTAGTGAAACTGTCTTTATATTTATGGAAGTAGCTGCATATTGTGCATTGAACATAAAAGATATGAGATAAAGATGCTTGCAAAAAGATCACTAGTTGTAAACTCAGGAATTTGTACATGTCAGAGCTTCAGCTGTCAAAAGAAGAAGCACCAGCTTCACAAGACAGGGAGGGGAGACAAATTTATAATCTGACAAAAAAACTAGAATATCCTTCCATCATAATAGGGATTAAAATCTCCCATTTGAACCATGAAGTAAGCATGGCCCTAAATCTCCCATTCCTATCCAGTCCATCAAGGCATGTCCAGACAATTTGTTTGGACATGGATTTCTAACCTTGTGGATCAAAATAGTAAAGTCATTGTGCAAATGCCAGTTGGAAGCGCTTTTATAAGACAAAAACCAGATGGGTGTAGCAATGACCAGCCCCTACGCCCTCATACCAGGTGCAGCATCCTAGTTGGGCCTGCTGTTATATTCCTAGCAACAAATTGCAAGACTAAAACTAATCGCATCTGCCCGAATCATAACACCTTATGCAAGAGAAACAAAGATTTAGAGACAGCGCTTGGAAGAGCAAGATGCTCAAACATACAAACTCCCCTTTCTCGACTATCAAGAACCTTATTCCCATGCTTGCACCACTCCCCAAATCCCAGAGTACTCCAAGAAACGGAAATCACAGTGCATGATCATATCCAATGACCGAGAATGAACATCCCAGGAAATTGGACCAAGAAACAGTATAAAGCATTAACAAATTTTCTTATGAAAGATAAGAGTTATGGGCACTTACTGGGGATACCGTGGAGAGGCCCATATGCCAAAACATGGTGAATTCAGAACTTGGATTATTGGAGTGTAGACTTGAAAACAGATCCGTCTAAAAACCCTAGCTTATACACAAGGCAACCGGCCTTCTCAAGAACTCTGGCAAAATTCTTGAATCAAGAAAAGCCCGAAATTCCACCCAATGAATGACGAGTATGTCTTTCAGTCCTCGATTCCTAAATGTAATGGAGCTTCATGCCAAATTTCACGCATGAAGAGATACAGATGAAAATCCGCTACCTGCCGTAATCGCAGGAGCATGGGTGTATCTTAGCGAGTTGGGAGAAAAAACAAAAAAGAAAAATGTCGAAATGCAGCGCTATCTATATATAAATATATATATATACCTATTAAATTTGTTTACGTATACAAATTAACGGGCGGATCGAAAGAGACTTGGACTCCACGAATGTTTCTGGGCTTATAATATATATATATGATGTACGTACGTACAACAAATCCGATATAGCAAAAGCCGGTGAAGCTGTCTGTATTGGTGCTGGTTCGGCAACAGCTGTAACAATGATTCGTCTTACTGTTTTTACCGTCGCGACCTGCGATTGTACCAAAGCCTATTTAGGCATTTTTCCCCATACTTAGGCTCCCCAATCGACCAGCTATAAAGCGTTTTGTTACATGAAAGGCAATTTGTCACTATTGCCCCTGTCCAACAAATATGTTGTCCAGGTCGGGATTACCGACTTTTATCCTCAGTTACACATTAATCCTACCAACTTCCAGTGAATGTACACGAGTATTGCATTGTATAATTTTGATGCACTCGCTATTGCCCCTATCCAACAAATATGTTGTCCAGGTCGGGATTACCGACTTTTATCCTCACTTACACATTAGTCTTACCAACTTCCAGTAAGTGTACACAAGTATTTCATTGTATAATTTTGATGCGCTCCCCAACCGACCAGCTATAAATCGTTCTGTTACATGAAAGGCAATTTGTTGCTATTGCCCCTGTCCAACAAATATGTTATCCAAGTCGGGATTACCGACTTTTATCCTTAGTTACATATTAATCCTACCAACATCCAGTGAGTGCACACGAGTATTGCATTGTATAATTTTAATGCGCTCCCCAACCAACCAGCTATAAATCGTTTTGTTACATGAAAGGCAATTTGTCGCTATTGTCCCTGTCCAACAAATATGCTGTCCAGGTCGGGATTACCGACTTTTATCCTCAATTACACATTAGTCCTACCAACTTCCAATAAGCGTACATGAGTATTGCATGTATAATTTCTCATCAAATTCAAGCTAGGGAAACACACAAATCGCTGTGGTTTCCACTAAAAAGAATAGCAATACTACAGCACTGACGTACAAAATTACCAATCTGATTGAAAGGGGAAAGAATAAAACAAGGCAACGTCCAGCAAATACAAATCTTGGAAGCAAAATAGGAGGCCTACATTTTGGGACCAACCAGAAAAACCAGAGAGAATGTATTGTCTTTGCATTTGATTTCTGCAGATGTTCACTTAAAAAGCTTGGAGGCTGTCAGCATGTCGAGCTAAATACTTGTTTGGACTATTATTTCAGACACCTGGGATACAGCCATCTGATCTCCGAGGGAGAATATGGTCTACAGGCACTTGACTCTCTATTGATTACAGGAGTTTCTTCTTCTCTCCAGAGTTAAAAGCCGCAGTGGTCAAAAATTGACAGCTGGTAAAGAACTCTCAAAAAAGCATTTGATCCCCAGTCAGAACAGACTTAATGCCACCTTTTTCATTCTACATTCCCATCATTGACTTAAATCAAAACTTGGAACTCAGTGTCATGACAGCTCCAGTGGATGTAGTGCAACTCCATTTTTAGCAGCAGCAACTCGTCCCCATCTTCCTAACCGGGGTTCCTGTCCCAAAGATACTTTATGTCAGATTGAGATAGTAAGATCTGAGATGGCGAAGGGTCGTGGGAATTCAGAACCCAAAGGTCTTAGCTTTGTCTTAGTGGGAAAATCAGAAGATACAAGCACTTTCACCCCCTTTATAAAATACCAGACAGGCAAGTTTAGCCAATATAGAGGTTAAATACTTGGACTTTGTACGGTGGGAAGCTCTAAGAACTTTAAAGAGAGAAGAAAAATACCTGTCCAACCCCAGCAATCAGGAATCTTCCAGATTTTGCAAACGCCAATGAATTGACAAAACCAACCTACATTGCATCGTATTGCAACATGATACAAGTGAGACAGCAAATCATTAAAAGCAAATGTTGTATGTAATACTGCATAACCATTGACTATATCTAGTCCTGGAGGAGGTAAAATTTTTAAGCATACCACATGAAGCGACTCCTGAGTACTTATATGTTGCCACGACTCTATGATTGCAGCAGAGATAAACTTTTAGCTCATAGGACCAACATAGAAACATGGAAGGGGCTACTTGTTAATTAAGTTTGAGATATACAATAGTCTAAAGAAATCATAATTCTACACACTGAAAAATCAGGAAGCAAGATGGAAGTATTCCAAACCTCTGAGAATCCGTGACACACTTGATGGAAGTTGGGCCAGTAAAAATAAAATAAACACCTAATCTTCCTAGGTAACTGCTATCCACATATGCTAGTAGGTGAATTCTTATGTTTGGTATTTTTCCTTTTTTGCCACGGGGGAGGGGGAAAGACTGGTGGTGTGCACAGTGGCAACTTCTAACATTTTGCAGCAATGCCTAAATGATAACATACAGAAATTTTGCACCCAACCTCCAGAGGTTACTCTATAATCCCACAAGAAAGAGTAACACAAAGCTCACCAGGGAGAGTTCAAATAAAGGACGAAGGCCTTTAGACTCGGTCTCAATTGCCCAAAGTCGTACACAACCATTTCCAGCTCCCGAGGCCGCAAGATCACTGCTTCTACATACAGCAACTGAGTTGACCCAAGAAAGAGCTGATGAACCTTGGGTGTTGCTTTCTGCAGATCATGAGTTTAAAATGAGGAGCTGCAACAAATATTTCCATGACTTATGATAAGAAAAAGGTAACCTTGTGCCTTGCAACAGCAAGGTACTTGGAAGATTAGCTACCTAAGTGGCCATTTGACAGTCCTTCACAATTAGCTCGTTCAAATTTGTGTTCACTAAGTGAGGTGTGTGCATTTTTTACTCTATGAACAGGCTTCTTGCGTAGTATGTTCCAATGCTCAATGCTTCCATCATCAGAACCTGACAAGAATTCGTCATCACTAATAAAGCAACAGCATTCCAGCGAAGAGGCAGGTGCTAGAAACTTTAATTGCGATTCCTCCGGAACCTATTTTGCCACAGCAAAAGAAGAAAAACTATCATCAATTGCAACCATTTAGCCAAGAAGAGCAAATAAAAAATTCAGATGCCAACGATAAAAGGGAGAAACAGAAGTATCATCTTAGAAGCTCCCAAATGAATCCCACAAGTTGAATTCTGAAGGCTGGTAACGAGCATATTGCTTCTAAATCCTACTCTATGATGTTGAAGTCTGTTTGAGGCATATTAATTTCGTTTCAGCCATATTTAGTTCACTAATGCTAAATTTGAAGTGCAGCAGACTGGAAAGAATAACAGAAAGAACACATCATCGCTTCACATATCAAATTGCATTTACGACACCAAGTTAACAAGATACCACAAATAAAGAAATGGGGAGGCTGGAAGGCATTGGCCAACAACAGTGACAATAATAAAAGTGTACATAAACAAAAAGTTTAAGGTTACCTTCCATAAACGCATGGTACGGTCCCGTCCAACAGTCAATACACGTTCTTTTCTCAAGCTGTCAATGGTTAACACTTCGCTCTGGTGACCAAATAATGTGTTTATGTAAGTCCTATCTTCCGCATTCCAGATTTTGATAGAGCGATCAAATGAACCAGAGAAGAGTTCTGAAGTCCCTTGCCTAAATGTTAAGCATGAGACAGGTCCTTTATGTCCCGGAAAAGCCTGAAGAAGATTAATTAAGTTTCATCATTAAAATAAATAAGGTAAGATCTTGAGTCCAAGATCCTGTCACTTAGCATTCTAGATGTGGGTATAAGCATGTTACGCATCATTAAGCGAATAAAGAATTCTTACATCCATAATACTTCTTGAAAAACTAATGTCTTTCAAAAAAATGTAATGTAATTAAATTATATCATCCAGCATGCGGCGAATTGAAGAAGTAACAAGCAAAAGTTGGTTTGGGATTGCTATATAAGAACAGAGCCAGATTTTCTTCAAAAGAGTGTAGGAGTAACATTTTCTGAGCAATTTGTGCTGAAGTTTCAACATGTTCTTCATAGGAAGAAAAAGGAAGGAACATCTCTGGTTTGTAGTGCATGGAACGCACCTGAATATGCTCGCGTGTGCGGATGTCCCAAAGATGAACATATCGATCTAGTCCTCCACTAGCCAAATATCGACCATCAGAGCTAACAGCCAATGCCAGAACATGTTTACTGTGCCTAGTAGCTCTACCTTGTGCGTCCTTTACCCCATGAGACTTCAAAACTTCATCAGAAGGCCAAGTGTATTTTTCACTCTTTCCACCATCAACATCCCAGTGAACAATGGTACCATCCTTGGAAGCTGAAAAGCCTCTGCAGTCATCCTCAGATATGACCACACTAGTGACGGGTTGCCGGTGTTTTACCTGAAACCGAAATCCTGCACTAGTTTCTGGCTTTTGAACCCTGAAAATAAGATACAAATCAATACTAATCCAAACACCAAGGAGTTAATATGGACCAGCTAACGACTAAGAAATGTAGCTCAAATCACCCAGTAATGGTGCAATCCTCAACCCACCCCCCCCCCCCAAAAAAAAAAAAAAAAACAAAACTTTAACAGCATGGAACCCTGTTCTAGCATTAGAACATTTTATTGGCACATGCATCAGAGAAGGTACCTTGACGTCAACATACAAATTGCACAAAAGAGGAGCAAAAAGGACCAGCATTTCAGAATTCAAAACGCGCATATATAAGGACAAACCTAGAAGCAATGCCCCTGCGGACGCGGCCGCTCTCTTCGAGCTGCTCTTGCTGCAAAATCTTCGCAATAAGTGAATCCCTTTCTCCTTCCCTCTCTCTCCGCACTTCATCGTCCTCCTCCGACTCATCATCTTCTTTTTTCCTCTCCTTTTCCCTAATCGCCCGCAAAAACTCATCAGCCAACCGCTTCTTCTTCTCGGCCGGCGTCTCCGCTATCTCCTCGTCCTTCTCCCCTTCCTCTCTTTCACCTTCCGAATCGAACTCTCCTCCATCGTTATCGCTGCTCTCGATGTCTTCGTCACCGTCGAATTTACGGCGCCGTTTCTGATCGGAGGCGTCAAAAAACGGATCATGTGCAATCCGCTTCATACTGTTGTTCTTGCCCTTAGTCTGCTGAGCAGATGGTTTCTTCTTCTTTAGGTTTCTGCCCTTCATGGTTTGATTGTGCCCTCAAATTCCAACAACCAGCAAATAGCACGCGCTCACCGGTGTGCAAAAGGAGAAGTCGGAGCTGGTTCTGCAGATGAGAGGTTTAAGGGTAGGGTTTTGGGTTGCGAAATGGGGGAGAATTAGATCAGTTTACTAACTGGGCCGAAGGTATTGGGCTTACTAATCCGGTTGGTAGGCCCAATTGATTATCACCCTTACAATAATTGGGCCAAACTTATTAAGTCCATCCAAACAAGGAGACAAATGGAAATGTAATAAATAGAAGTACTATGGGGTTATAAGGTAATTTCCAACTGTTCTTCTCCCAATCGTCGTCGTCGCTGTCGTCGTCGCTGTCGTCGTCGCTGTCGTCGTCATATGTAAACTAATTCGCTGATCTAATTCTCACAAACGCAAGAATAGACGCTTTCTATTGTCGTGCAACATGCTAGGTGGGTTGTACGGCGACCTTCCGCCACCGTCGTCCACCGCGGATGAAAGTTCCACCACCACATCCGCCTCCAATGTCTGGTCCAGCAGCGCCAAGATGGCGCCACCAACCCTCCGTAAACCTTTTCCCCCTCCGCAAACCATCCTCCGGCCCCAACATGCCAAGTCCAAACCCGCGCAGCCCCTTGCCGTTAGTAAACACACTACTATAACTCAGTCCACAGTAGACGAGAACAGAAACCCTAATCCGGGCTCCTCATTTCAGCCTGCCCTGGTTGGAGTGACCAGCTCTGTCGTTGAAGAATACGACCCCGCCCGCCCTAATGACTACGAGGAATACCGCCGGGAGCGGAAACGGAAACAAGCGGAGGCTGAGGTGAGGAGAGAATTGGAGGAGAGAGAGAGGAGAGAGAGGGAAAAGGAAGAAAGGGAGAGAATGGAGAGAGATCGAGATAGGGAGAAGGAATTGAGTATATCCGGAGAGGAAGCGTGGCGGAGGAGGGCGGCGATGAGCGGCGGTGGAAGTGTTGGGCCAAGATCGTCTTCTCCACCTCCAACTGGGAATGGTGGGGGGGACGGGTTCAGCATTGGGAAGTCAGAGTTCGGGGGGTTGGGAGTGGGAGCAGAAGGTAAAATGACAGCAGCGCAGAGGATGATGGCAAAGATGGGGTGGAAAGAAGGACAAGGTCTAGGGAAGCAGGAGCAAGGGATCACAACTCCGTTGGTGGCTAAAAAGACGGATAAGAGAGGCGGGGTCATAGTGAATGCTAGTGAGTCCAGCAAGAAGGTTAAGAGCGTCAACTTCAATGGACAGCCAACAAGAGTTGTGCTTCTCAGAAACATGGTATGGATTTTGTATTGTACTTAACTAAGTTAACTCTTCTGCTAAAATTCATGATGTTTGTGATTGTAAAATTTTGGGCTTTAGCTGTGATGTCTGTGTTTCATTTTGACCTTTTTATGTTTTGTTCCATGATAGTTTGGCTTCTAATAGTAAGAGTTGGACTTTTGTATATCTATCCTTCTGAAAAGTTTTCACTGGGGGAGTGTTTAACAGGAATGATTTTAGCAATTCTGGAGTTTAGCTGAATAAGAATATAGGAATGACTTGTAACTTTGTTGGCAATGTGATACTGATGGTGTGCTTGGTTGAATACTTCTTCCATCTCTTGGACAGCATCAACTGGTACACTTGCTCAACCTTTGTAGAGAGTGGTTTCTGCTTGTCCATCGATCTTGGAGACTCAAAAGTTGATAGTATCTGATTGATCTATAGGGATTGAAACAAAAGAAGGAACTAAAATACATGCATTAAAAGTTGAGTAGATTTCTAAGTATGACTTTGTTTTGGAGGTCAATTTGGTATCCACTTTTCAAATCGTCTTGTTTCAAATTCACACCGAGTCTGTTGATAATATGACGACTTTAAGATGCTGAAGCAGAATGTTCTATAAGGGTCCTGAAGGGTTCTAGAAAGCTACTATTTTGTACATCTCCATTAGAACATTATTCATGAGATGCAAATCAGCATCCTTTATCAGTTTCTTTTGTTGATCACATCATTCAAGCATATCTTTTACGCATCTTTCTATCATACTCTTTTTCTTTTCAGTTTTCTGATCCCACATGCACATGTTTGAGTGCAAGATAAAATTATTTTATCTGTTTTTCATTTGTTCCCTTGGGTTGAGCGGTTGCAGCAATTCTTTGGAGCATTCTTTCAAAGGATTTGAGAGTTGAAGTTCGAGTAACTTCAAATTGCATACATTTGTAAAATGCATCATACATACAAATAATTTGTGTGTAATTTGGCACTTTTTGGGTCATGAATTATCCATAAAAATTGTTGTTTACTGAGCTCCTGGGCCAAATATGTCAATACCGTAAGTGTTGTGTATTTTATATTCCTGCCAAGTAATTTTTGTGTTCCAGAGGTTGCCCTAAAATTTGTGGTTTGCATATTGTGGCTTGTTTGTGAAGGTTGGACCAGGTGAGGTGGATGATGATTTAGAAGGTGAGGTAGCTGAGGAATGTACTAAATTTGGTACAGTGACTCGCGTTCTCATATTTGAGATTACAGAACCAAACTTCCCACAAGATGAAGCTGTTAGAATTTTTATTCAGTTTGAGAGAGCGGAGCAAGCAACTAAAGCCCTGATAGAACTTGAAGGGCGTTTTTTCGGAGGTAGGGTAGTTCATGCTTCTTTTTATGACGAGGAAAGGTTCAGCAACAATGAATTGGCTCCCATGCCAGGAGAAATTCCTGGATTCTTCTAAACATCCAATAGTGTCAACTATGCCGATGCTGGACTCTGCTAACCCTCTTTCTATGGTTGACCACCTGATTTGTTCGCCTGGCTGCTGAACAAAGGGTTGATGTCAGAGGTGTATGTGCAAACTCTTCTTGTGTGACGAATAGTTTTATTTTTCATAAGTATGTCATCTAAGAAGTTGTTAACTTTTTCTATTTTCATGGGTCTGCATTCTGTAACACCTCGCTCTTAAATAATTATATAATCGAAGTTGCCTGAAATCCATGACCCTTGTAGTTTGTGTTTTCATCCTTATATATTTCTTCTTGAAATCTGATTCGGTTCTTTGTAAATCGTTTGCGGTCGTAGGCTTCTGTTTTTCCTGTGTTCCAGCTGAGGAATATGGTCTCTGTCTCTGCTAAGACAAAAATAGGTAGATGCAGTTTGACAAAAATTTCATGTCAACCCTGGTGGAGGAGATGATTAAGATTTCCTTAAGTCTGCTGCAGGTTTTATGAATGTTTAGTTCCCAATTGGAAATCATTAGTAAAGTGGTGCTATTCCAAATTATTATACAGGCGCTCTCACCCCTACACAATATGAAAAATCCCTGAAAGTAAAATATGATCCATCTCAGTGGAACTACTGAGGGTGTTTGCACTTGTTTGTGAGCCCTCCTAATTCCTATAGCCTCAATTGATGAAAGCTCATTTCTGGGGGCGACAAAGAAAGAGCAAGTTATGAGAATGGTGGATGACTTAAGCAGGCGGGTGAGTGGAATTTATATCTTAATCAGGCAGTTCAGATATCTTTTACTTTTGCCTTTATATTGTCTCATTAACTATATTTTACCTTAATAATTCTTATTTTTTAAATTTTAAATTTAAATATAAATAAATATGGGAAACAATAGTTTTCTTATTAAATATAAGATAAATAGAGGATCCTAGAATCCAATACATATGGCAAATTATAGTTTAATTTAAAACACTAAACTGTCCAAAAACAAAAAAAAAAAGAAACGTCTATTTTTTTATTTATTATAATTATTTGTCTCTTTTAACTTACATATTCATATTTCATTGTACAAATTATATTTATTATAATTATTTGTCTCTTTTAACTTACATATTCATATTTTATTGTACAAATTATACTTCAGTGACAGATAGTTTAGCTCAGTACATAATAAGTAAAATTTCAAAATTGCTGTCAATTCTTTATTTATATGTATCTCAAAATTCTAAAAATTAATTTCACTTGAAAGATAGTATTTAACAACAAATTTTGCATCATTCTTTTTAAATATTCATATATTAATATTTAATACTACTAAAAAAATCTGATACATTGCTTTTCCTTTTCCGTTCCACAGTATTACAGTTAGAGATAAATCTTTGTGTTGACCAAATCAGATATTTTCTGGCTAAGATTGCAAAACACCTGCAATGGGTCCTTGAAACTGGATTGAAATGCCAGAAAAAGTGACAGAAACACTACCCGAAGTCATATTGTTCCTGCAAACAATCGAAACTCAAATTCACTCACCCAATCGCGTAATCCCAACACTACGGATTACAAACAGAGGTCGTATGTTCCAAGTTTCATCTATCAATTTTCTCCCAACCACAGTGAAGGAAAACTTGTGAAATATAAATAAAGAATAAGAAACCACAATCAGATGGATATCTGATTGTAAATGAGGCCTCAGATAGTCGATCTAACATCAAAAATTTGTTCAGACGGTAATTCCAGATTGTATAAACAAGATATTCCTCATCGGCCTCGACTCAAAAAACTCATTAGTGATTTCATCATATTTCCGCAAAAATTACTGTATGGTCCAGATATGCAAGAAAAGTAGTAGTTGTAAAGGAAAGATTGAAAATGGGGTATGATAAAACATATGTAATCGCAGTAACCGGCTCCATGGATGAACGGAGCATAATCAGTCCACAGGTTCCTATCAACATGCGAAATGATAAGCTTAATTTTGGTCCAATCATGACACCGCCGGTCATTGACACTGTTTCGCTACCGGCGACGTGGCATTGAACCGTCAAAGTAGTAAAGACGACGAAAATAAAAATTAAAAAAATAAAAATGCAAGCATATAAAAATTGAAACCTCAGAGACCCGTTCCAAATCATACACACAGCGGCACGGCGGAAGCACGCAGACCCGACCGGTGAACAATTTCCGTCACAGAGACAGAGATTGGCAGCGGTGGATGGGAAAGGTGAACCGGCGGCACAAATGCTGCGTTTTAGTGTCATACGGCACTTCCTATACTTGGGAATTCTTCCTCATCGGCAACTATTATTCGAACCAAATCGTTATCATAACAAATAACCGTAGAGAAGACAAAACATAGTGAGTAGTAAATGAATGATTCACAAGGTTCCGGCGGAGAGAAAGAAGAAGATACAGGACGAGAGAGAAGAATGACTGAAAGCGAGCTGGACTCTGGAGGATTTAAAGAGCAACTCTTTAGGGTTTGGATGAGTTTGTGCGGCGGAGAAAGAATTGAGGGTTTTCACTTCAGGGGCTCAAGTTAGGGTTTGGAATATTTCTCAATTCTCAACAATGTTTCTTATTGTTTTGTTTTGGGTCAGCTTAAAAATGAAAAATGGTGGAAAAATTAAATAATTACTTCATATATATTATTCTCTGCATACCAAACATATGGATCACAAAATATTTAACTTCGTATTTTAAGGAAAATACACTAAAATCCTAAATTTATTATTTGCACAAACTTGTAATATTAGCTCCCATTCATTTTTCGTTTCAAATATTTGCAATAATTTTTTTAATGCCTTTATGATGTTATCAAATTTTATTGTTTTTCTACTTAATTTTTTAAAATAACTTTTCGTTAAAATTTTGATTTAAAGGACTAAAATGGTAAAACAATCGAGACTTTTACGGCCACGAATTAAAAATCAAGGACAAAAATGGTAAAACATCAAAACTTAGAGGACTATCAATAATATTTGCCCTAAAAAAATATATGTTATATATCTTGATAATAAAAACTTCAAGCAACTTGTCAACTTCTTATTGGTCAATGACTATTTATGATGATTAATAATATAATTAATTTATTAATTATAAATATATTATTTTTTTAGAAATAATTACACTTCCCTCCCCAAGATTTAACGTAATCACATGTAGATCTACATAGTTTAAAAAATTAAATCTAATACTCCTGATATTTGCTTTCGTCTAATAAATAAGTTCATTTGTAGCAAAATTCAATAAATTTATTGATATTAAAAAAGAATTAGGATAAATTTTTATATTTATCTATGATTGATTTATTACCGATTTATTGCAAGTTAAATAAATTTTTTTAGAACTAAATTATCCTTATCATCTTCACACATTAGTGTATGTGAAAAGGTATATCTTCACTTTTATAAGAGTGGCTTAGTTAAAAAAAAATTATTTTGACACATAATAAGTTAATAATAAATCAATTAATATGAAATATCAATTTCTTTTTTAGTAGTATCAACTAATTCAATAAATTTTGACTAACGAATGGGTTTATTTGTTATATGAAAGTAAACCTTACGAGTAATAAATTTTAAAAAATGCATAAAATTTACGTATAATTATACCAAATTCAGGGAAAGGGATTGTAGTTATTTTTATTTTATATATTCTAAATTTCATTTATACAGTATAGAAATCACAAATGCAACACAACTGAAGTTTCAATCAATTTTCAAAATAGAAGGAAAATTTTATATTTAGAAAATAAAAAACTAACAAATTTGGATAAACTAAATAAATGTTAACAATACAAAGACATTATTATTAATATTATATGGTGTACATGCAAAATTTAAAATAATGAGGCCCATATATTTGCAAATTCAAACAGATTTTTTATCTAATTTTAGGTAGTTGTCTATAATATCAAAAACAAGGAAAATAAGATTCTAAGGCTTAAATAGTTTATACTATCTTGTTTTGAAAATATTGTAATTTTAATATCCAAATATATTAATTTTTGAAATAGTCAATATTAGTCGTTTAGTTCCACCGTTGTAAATTTGACTATGGGAGTAATATAACTATTTCAGAATATATGAGATTAATATTATAAATTACTCTGATGGAAATTGCAATATTATATTTTTCTTGTTTGTTTATGCTTTCATGTTTTTCTAAAGTGAGCGGGTGTTGGATCGGGTCAAGCCGCAACCCGTTTGGTCAGCCTGCTGTCACACTTTCCCAATCCGGCCGCCACCGTGGCAGCTACCATTTTAATTCGAAATTTTGAAACTTTAAAGTACTCCAATCATTTCCCGTTCGCAGTTATTCTTCCGGCGCCGGCAATCCCGTCGCCGCCGCTGCTCTCCTTAATCCTAGTTTGTTCATTCAAACAGACACCAAACCTATAATGTCTATGGGCAGCGACACCACATGGGTGGGGAAGAAGCCACTGCGGAGAGTGGGAGGGATGTCTGATGCTCTCTCCATCGCAGCCGATCTCGGCTTCTCCGTCCCGCCGCCTCCTTCCCAGGTCCCCCTAATCAATGACTTCCTACTCCGAGTCCATATATACGCATACTATTATTTGCGACTTTATTCGATCTCGAGTTTTTGCTGTGCTAATAGTGAGCTTTAATTTGACTTTGTTCTCTTAGGAAGATATCCAGAATTTATCAGCCGGTTCCGGTGAAAAGGGGGATGACTTGATAAGGATATTGAGAGAATTGACTGCGGTACAAAGAAAAATCGCGGATCTGCAAGTGGAACTTCAAGGCAGAAAGGTGATGCATTCTGATTTTCAGATGCAGTTCATATCAGTTGTTAATTCTCTATGATGATGTTTAATCACTCCTGAGGCATTTGTAAAATTTTGTTGGTCTCTTGATTGTATATTGCTGAGTGATATATGTTTTGTCTGGTAGTTTTTGAAACTCTATGTGATTGTTTGTGGAACTATTAGGAGGACAAGAATGTTGCTCATTTGACGCATGTGAGTGAAATGGAGAAGAAGATCGAAACTTTAGCTCGGATCACAACCATATTGAAAGATGTCATTCAAAATAAGGTAACTAAGTTGAATGCTGCCTGTGTTGTTAATAGATAGTTTGGAATGGAGTTCGATGGAGCTATATCTTATCTAAATTTATTCATTAAGGAACGAGCTTAAATAGTTCTTAGAGGTGAATGGTGCTTGTACTGCATAGCTTCTTTCTTGCCGTTTGAATGTTTTCCTTTCTGATTGTTCTTGCACGCTATGTTTACTCTCATCTATATGTATAGCCCTTTTAACTTATGTACTTGCTTTCTAGGATCGGATTATAGCTCGCCTCCAGCAACCTTATTCATTGGATTGCATACCTGTGGAAGCTGAGTATCAGGTAGACGTTCAATGACATAACTCTATTCCATTTCTACTGGTGTAAGATTTTACATACCCGTACATGCACTCTCCTTGTTTTCATACAAATATCTCTGCATTGTTTTCACAGCTTACTAGTTCGATTAATTTTTATTGAAACAATTTTTAGGGAATGCATGTTGTAAGCTGTTAGATCCCCTCACTGTTGAAACTTGTGTAGAAAAGCTTACAAGTCCGGTTGCTTTAATTGATGCTCAATTAGAGTCTGTCAGCAAATATTGCATAGTCCTGCTAGGATAATGCTATTTTCTCCTTATGCTGTCACTTTTATTTCCATAAAGTTAATGCTTGCTTAGATGTCCTTCATAATTTCATACCACTTTGGTAACTTGTAACTTGAGTTTTTATTAGTGATTAATTTTCAGTACAAGATAAAATTCTTTTAGTTTGCTGTTCATCAGATTTTATTTGAGGATTACTCAGTTGAGTGATGAACTGTTCTGAAAATGACTCAGATATCTGTGATACTCGTTTTCTTGTTCTTATTTCATACAGAAACAATTCTCAGAATTGCTAATGAAGGCAGCGAGTGATTATGGAGCCTTGACAGCTTCTGTTGCTGATTTTCAGTGGAGCCAGAACTTTAAAGAACCACCGACAGTATGGGGGGTAAGTTACAGGTCTCCTGCATATTTATGAGTTTTACACCACAAAGACCTTTGGATGCAATTGCATACTTGTCCCTTGATGTTTGAATGCATTGGTCAAATGTGATTCTTGCATTTTTCACACCGATTTATGATGAAAAGCAGTGGGAAAAGAACGTTGTATGCATAATTTACTATTAAAATAAGATTAGTGCCAGCTTGAAATGTCTCAATGATCATGTAAAATAAAATGCTAGAACTAATCTGGCTCCTATAGGGGTATCAACTTGGAACAGGAAGAGGGTGCTGCATTTCATTGGTTACTGTAATGGTATCCAGATAAATGCCTTGCACCCATGTCGTAGCACATAAAAGTAGGGAAGGATCGGAGGAAAAGTTGATTAAGTTCATTCCATTGCGAAGTCATCGTACACATAACATTGAAGCATTGGCTTGTGACTGATTAAAGTATCAGTACTTGACAATTAAAATAAAACTTGATATTTATCTCATAAGTCTGTTTTGTATGCTTGCCATGTTCTTCTGGTGTTAAATAGTTAAGAAATTTGGTAATACTTTGTCAGTAGCATTGCATTATAAATCCGTGACTGCTGGAGCCTACAATAAGTTTTGTTACCTTAAATTAAATGCAATCCTGTACTCATGTTATACTCCGATATAGGAAATGCTACGTCCAATTCCAGTTGCTTTGGCATCATGCACGCGATTCTTTGAAGCTATGACTGCAATGAGAGAGTCATTTGCCAAGCTTCAAGCACTGAGAGTCGGGCATTCCTCTCAAAGAGTAATGGGAGAATCTGATTGCGTAACACCTCCACCTTGGAGAACTGAATCAAGCTTTGATGATTTAGCTGTTGGAACCCTGAGAAGGCAAAGCAGTGAGCGGCAAGAAGGAGATGATGTAAGCAGTGAAGTTGGGGACTCAAATTATGTTGATGGCACGACCCACCGGAGATTGTCATGGCCTCCATCAGTTAAAAAGAATGGAGTGTAACTTGCAACTGTACAATTTTGCTAACAAATGGGCCGCTGATGATGATGCTTTTTCCTTTCTTGCTGTATTCATTTTCTTGTACAGGGGAGAAAGGCACTTACCAGTTACAAGCAAAAATCACAACCTCTTCTTATGTTCAATATTCAGTTTGTTCTCCCCAATCCGTTTTCAAACTCTTGATGTATTGCCGCAATGTATTGTGCAGTCTTATTTCATGTTGGTGAAATTGTGCCATACTAATCGATAAAACACAATTTCAAAATATCTTCAACATTTAGTGACAGCTAAAAGAGCCAATACAAATAAGGTAAAATAACAGTCTAAGCAAAAGCGAGTCAGAAAATCCACTCCCCCCAAAGTCCACCCCCCATTTAATTCAAATCATCCTTCCACAAGAAACCACAGAACACAGTGCATGCAGGAACTGAAGAGTAGGTCAAAAGGGATCATCCTCATCATCATCGTATATAAACATTTATGCTAATGAATCTCTAGCCCGCTCCTCTACACAACAGATCTTTTCTCTCTCCTTTCTACTAATCTATGTCTAGGGCACATAAACTGCCAAAAAAACCAGAAAAAGAAAAGAAAAGAAGGACAAGAAATCCCCAACAGGAAGGGTCTCAATTATTGCATTGGAAAACCCAACAAGATTCTAAGCAAAACTTTTAAAAATGCATTGAAAGAAGAACAGCATGAAAAGAGGTTTCAAGCGCACGCGGCGTCTGAACCAACATTAAAGAAGCAGCCACAACACTCCACAGACGCAAAAAGTTGACAGCACTTCCCTTTCTCTCACTCACACGCGGGGGCATTTATTTAATTTCTCACTTCTCACATAAATTATACACAACAGAGAGAGAGAGATAGAGAGAGAGAGATTTATTACTATGGGCATGTGCACTTCTTGTGGTGGTGCAGGAGAAACCGACCAAAGGGAAGAGCACTGTGAAGGTATCCTCTGTTTATCAGAGGGCAGACAACACAGCAACAGTAATGGCTTCAGGACACACAGAGAGTGCATTGGTTTAATGCGGTCAGGCCCTCTGCACTCTGTCCCGTCGCTTTGACCTTTGACTCTGAACCCTCACAGCCATTACATCATACATTTAATATCTGCTTTTCCAAAGTGATACATATACATATAGCAGCCTTAAAATCAAAATTCAAGAATCCAATTGGCGACAGCACAAAATGGAGAACAGAAGCACAGATAGATGCTGCTGCAGATTTGAGGTTCACATACCAGAATCGAACACAAATATATCACTTAAAGATTCAGATGTGGAGACAAATTACATAAACAGGATGCTTTGATTCATAGAGTTGTTACATAGTAGGCATCTCATAATTAAGGTTCAAAATAGCGTACAATAAAGTTAAGATCCTGGCCTGCAACTAG
The DNA here is from genome assembly GCF_026168435.1 of Sesamum indicum. Lineage (NCBI taxonomy): Eukaryota > Viridiplantae > Streptophyta > Magnoliopsida > Lamiales > Pedaliaceae > Sesamum > Sesamum indicum. Next base: position 341,932 of record NC_142664.1, on the reverse strand, counting down.
TGCAACAGTCGGATGACTAGTTACTTCTATTTTGTTACACAAAAGACCAGTTCATAAACATGAAAGCCAGGCAGTGATTGGAGTCTTCGTCGTTGAGAACCTTCCATGCAACAGCTTGTTCATAAGAGACCGGCCGGCCCATGCTCGAAACACACACTCCTGCGGGCAAATAGGCGAAGCCCTGTAATCAATGAAATGATAGTCAAAAAATTTATTTCCATATCTCCTTGTCAAAACAGCAATGAACCCTTCTCAGCAATATTGCTTTTATCTAAAGAATCTTAGGGTTACCTGCTGCATGATCTTGGAAAACTCAGAAAGGAGAATTTTACGACCCGCTTCATCTAGGATCTTCTCAAGCATTATATCCTGAAGGGCCACCAGAGTCGTTTCCATCATGTCGAGGCCTGCTTGGTTTGCAAATGTAAAAACTGCTGATGCCTGAAATAAATATAAGGAGATCTATCAGTCTGCGTCGCCTCTCGAAGGCGTCAATGATCCAGAATAGGAACACACTAAAATAAGGGAGTCACTAACATTCGTCTTGATGGAGCAGCACATAATAGCATCAGCATGGTGCCAAAGTTGTTTCAGAACTGCATCACCGCCTTGTGAATCAGCTCGAAGGAGCTCTCCCCCAGTGTGCGCCCTGGAAGATGAGAATTTGAATGATTGAGACAGTATAATGCGGACTATTTTCTCAGTAGTCGACATGATGGATAAATTGTTGCCAGGTTTTGAGGGATGTAATATTATCACAGCAATTCAAACATGCATAAGTTATATCCAACTCATGGTTGGGGCTGGGCTGTACCAAAGATGAGTTTCCATTTATTTTCATGGGAAGTATGAGTTTGAAAGAATACAGAATCAATACCTATAGCTCCTGCAAATCCAACGTGCCAATGTCACAGCCTCAGGAGAACCTGGAAGTGGCTTAGGTACCATGTGGGAGCTAAGTCGAGATGGTGCAATTGCCATTGCAACTCTTTGGACTGAGGCCACTATACTACGTACATATTGACGGGCCATAGCAGCTACACTGTCTTGATAGTGATTTTCAAAAGTGAACTGGAAAGCAATGGTCAAAACAGACCTAAGATTCTGATTACTTGTATCGACTTCACCAGGTGGACGACCTCCACTGTGTCTGACCTCAAGAGCGGAAGCCAAGTCCAATGTCCGAGTTGCTGCTGGCTCATCCTGCATCCCATAACCAGCAGTGTTTAACAAGCAAATATTTTGAATTATATGTGAAACACCAGTCCCAGAAAGGGGAAAATAGCAGGATCCTAAGCTGGAAACTTTTAAGGGAACACAAAATAGAGTGGCCTGAAGAACTTTCGCAAGCATGCATCAAGAATTCGTGTTGCTTGGAGATCTCCTAGTGATCATCAAACATTCTGCATATGCAAATTGAATTTTAAGAAGTGTCACCCAACTGATTTAGGATCCAAAGGTATAACACGGAATCCGGAAGGGAGCATATGAGCATCATCACCAAATGATTCATCTATAGGGGCAAAGACGAGCTGGGCACAGGCACCAGTATTTGTTTCATCAACCCCACTGCATAGCTGCAATATTACATTAAAGAAAATCAACATCATACCATTGACATAAAGCACACAGAAAATAACTACTATGAATCTGAACAGTAATGCCCAAACCTGTAACAAGTACATATCTCTAGACAAAGCTATATCCTCCGGAGAGAAGGCATGACCCTCCAAACGAACAACCTCCAGGAACTAAATTTAGCATATCATGTTGCAATTAAAACAGAGAAGCAAAGCAGCAAATGTAGACTTTGATACAATGATGAGGCTACTATTAATAAATAACTAACCTCCTCATGTTCCACAGTCTGTGCAAGAGGTAAAGTAACATGACTACTCGGAATCGCACCAGGCTTTGCACAAGGGACTGCATAAGGACTAGCTTTAAGAGAAGCAGCAGAGTAAACATCAACACCATAATCAGCCCACTCCGAGCGATGCTCCCTCAGAAAACGAACAAGCAGAGCGGGGGGCACATTCTGTACCATATAGGGACACAATAACAAATGCTACCAAATTATGCAAACAGTTAATCAAAATCACAAAGTGGAGCAGAAAAAAAAAATCTCCCTTTACTTTTTTTGATGAGAGAGTGCAGAAAGAGACCTTTTCTTTTCTTTGTTTCATGCGAGATCAGGAAGACCACGCAATTTAGATTTAGGATGGTCAAAAACTCATTAATAAAATGTATATTTCAATTTTGTAAATAATTAACCAAAACCAACCTGGAGCAACATTGATGCCCGTGCGCAGAGGACTCCCCCAAAAGTTGGGAGCATGCATAAAGTGTTAAACTGTGAACCAAGAAATTTGCTGGGGGACAAGTTTATGGCAATTGTAACATCTTCCCCCCCATCGCTGCCCATTATAGACCAACCATCATCGGTAAATCCATTGACAGCATCATTAAAACCCCTAAGAGTCATTCACCAAATATACAAAAAATCAGAAATATATATGGATATTACGGTAACTATTAAATATTGTAATCCATAGGAAGGTCATGAGAAAGCGATCTAACTAGTTATTAATATTATTATTATTGTTTTAATTTTCTGTCGTTATATCTGCATTCTGTTCACAAGCTAAGCTCTCTCACCTGCACAATCTTTGACTCAATGTTCTAAGAACGGCAGGTTCGCGACCACCAGTGCACTGGATCTCTCCATTAGTCTCCTGAGCAATTTGCCTAATGTGCCGCAAGGCCTGAATGGAACATACATAGAGCAGTAAGTTGCTCATGAGTCATGAGGAAACAAACATATGCAGAAACATAACAAGCTTAAAGGATAAAGTTCTCACAGCCATAGTCATCTTCTGTGCAAGGATTTTGGAGGATTCATAAAGTGGCCTTAAAACTTCAGGAACACTCCACGCCTGAAACAAGTTAAGAGTGAACTTACAGGGCAGAAGCCGGAAAAATAAAGCCCAAACACATAGATAGATAACTCCTTACATCCAAATCAATGTGATCAACAATATGGATGATTGAGCCCCCACCCTCGCAAGGGCGTATAAGGTAACCACTGGGCAGCATTTCAGCTCTCACAAAGCAAGCAGCAGGAGGTCCATTTGGACCACCTGTGGAAGATGTTAATGACCTTTCACAAATCTGCAATAAAATCCAATGGTAAAGAAAGGTGATGCAACAGGATAAGAATAGGAATTAAAAGTCTGTTGACAACTGCAATAATGATCTGCTTTAAACAGTACCAATGAAGTTCATCAAACACTTTAAAACAAAGTAAAGAAACTGTATATGACTAGCTCACCACAAGACTGCCATCTTCCAAACTGGTAGTGTATCTCAGAGTCCAAAAGTCGCGAGCCGCTGCTAAAGTTGTCGGTGCATAAGTCTAAGGCAGAAATATAGAGCATGAGTTGGAAGGTCTTGGTATGAGCATGATACAAGGCCAAGTATATTTCAGCAGTTCACAGAGATAACAAACCTGCATATAAATGAGCTCTATCGTCCCCCCATTTCCTGTAGGGATTATGCTAGCTACATCAAGGCAACGGCAGTCACGGTACCAAGAAGGACGATCTTTGAGAATTTCAGCAACCTGCAAATGATATAATTTCAAAGCTGAAGTGCTAGAAAAGGAAGATTCTCCAGACATCAGATGAAAATGTGCAATAAAAATCACCTTCATGGGTTCAAGACTCACGAGGCCGCAGGCTCGTGCTGCTACTCCGCTACTATTACGGGAAACAGCAATGATGCCAATAGAATCTGGACCAGGCTAAACGCATAGAAAAATAACACATTAGAACCAGAAACCACATTGGTCAAAAAAGAAAATGGAAAATGGCGTTCAAAAAATTAACCTTCATCCCAATCATCTGAACCCAGTTGACAGCAGTTCCAGTAGCCTTTCCAAGGAACTCTGCCAGGGTCTCCTCAGCTATTGCGAGAAGACTAAGACATCATAAAAGGAGACAAATAAACAAATGGATAAACTTGGTTTGGCCAGCAGCCTAAAGAGCAATGTTAAGGTCAAAATTAAAGGTGATATAAGGTCAATTACCCAGCTGGGCTATTAGCATCCCTCTGAGGACGCTGAAGTGTTGGGTTTAGCTGTTGTTTTTGACCACTTACTACCACAGACTCACAGCTGGTATCAGTGGTTGTTGTGCTAACCTGTTTTAATACACAACGATAGATTCAGGTGTAAACAGAACAAGAAATGCCAAGAAAGTAGACATCAGATTCCATTACAAGAGATGGCATGATACTAGAGAAAGTTAAAGCTATAGGGCAGTGATCAGCAGTACAATTGAACTTACAGTGTGCAGCTGTTGACGCATGCAACCATTGTCATAAACCAAATGTGAGACCTGCTTCTGTAGGCGATCATTCTCTTCCATCAGCAGCTTGTTCATAGCCGAAAGCTTTCTGTTAACAGTCTGGAGACGAGATGCTTCCTTCCTCTGCTTTTCGCGGCATCTACAAATACAAAATGGAGTACTATATTATTGACAGTATAATGTCAAGGAAACTGCTGAGGTTTAAGGCAAAACAGACAGCCATAAGCGACAATTATGACATGGTAAATTCAGTCAACCAGATCAAAAACTTAAAATCATGAAAGGGAAAGAAATGTGAGATTTCAAACAGTAACTGTTCGCATTGTTCAAGTTCTGATTATTAGAGATGACGAATATCCAACGGCACACCGATTAGACCGTACATATAGCCTATAGGAGGAAATAGCAGAAACAAGAAAACAAGCAAAAAAGTTACCTGATAAGCAGCAAGAATACTTGGCAAAATATTTTTATCAAATAAAGAAAAAGAATTCTTTCAGAGAGACATGATAGAGGGCATTGTCCACAAGACATTTTTAAGAAGCTACAAAAGTGAACCATAAAACATCCAAATAGATTTCTTTATTTTGAACGTTAAAGAAGAAACTAAGCCGATGTCCATTTTCTCTAAAATATTTCGATGAAGATCTACAAGTAGGATGATCAGCCATGAAACTATCAACCGAGAGATTTCATGAGCGAACGACTGGCGACGAGGTATAAGAGAGATAACAAAGAATCTCAACCAAAAAAGATTGTGTAAAATATATCAAGAATTTTTACGAATCACACGTCTTCCTCCGAGTGCACATATATCAAGAAGCGATGAGAAATAATAGTCAAACACATAATAGGTTCCCCTAGTTTTTCTCCTAGTACAGATTCCAAGATCAAAATATAAGAAGGGTTCTGTTTCTCTCACATGGTCTAACATAAAGCACAAATGAGCGGATTGCACAAGCAAATGAAGTACAGAAAAGAGGACGAACACAAAGGAGGAGATAAACATAAAATACTTTTGGTTCAGAACTGGTCCTCCAGAGAAATAGAACTGATTGATTGAAAGAAAAGCAAAGAACTCAAACACATCAACAGAGCATACAACCAAAAAGAGACAGACCAACATGCACCGAATTCTTACCAAAAACACTCAAGAAGACTACAAACAGGACAAAAAAGGAAAAAAAAACATTGATGCGAAAAGCACTATAGAGCTCCTGAAAGAACTCATCTTTTCAAGTAAGAAAGGAGAAGCAGAAGTGCCTAAAACCCAAAATCCATCTGACCAAAAACTGCAGACCACCTTTCATACATATATACCTGCGGTTCTGGAACCAGACTTTGATTTGTTTAGGTTCAATGTTAGAAAGAATGGGACACTCCCGAATGAGCTGTTGCCTCCTCAAAGAACTAGGCTTCGGGCATTCTGCGTAAACCCTCTCCAGCGCCTCCACTTGCTCCGGTGTGTATCTCACATACTTGCTAGCATCCATTTGCTGCTGCTTGCTGTTGCTCTCTCTGTGCATACAAAGGGCCATTCTACTAAAGCAGCAAAACCCCCAAACTTAACGGAAATCTTTAGCAGAGTTTATTTCTTGGAAGAAAATAGTGGCTTTGGCGGTTGCATGAACAGGCAGGCTCTCTTCTCACAGAGAGCCTCCTCTCTCACTCATCAAGACTGAGTTTTTTTTTTAACTGAAAAGGATTTTTGTTTTTTCACAAGAGAAGAGTAGAGCAGATTGCGAGAAGTGGAGGAGAGAGAGAGGTATGTAGGAGATGGAAAAAGAATGAAAAGAGGTTCCCTGGTCTTTATCTTAGACACCAATCTCGAGGATTTCAGAGAAAGTGAAATGTAGAGAGAGAGAGAAGGATAGTACCGTATATACTTACTTGCATACCTACGGAAACACACAGAGCAGCAAGAGAGGATATGAAGTTACAAAACCAACCCACAGAAAAGGAAACAGCTCATAAACAAAACAGCTTTTTTTTCTTCCGTTTTATCAATTCAAACACTAGCTTTATAAGCATCATACTATTTCTATATGCATTTATGAGAAATCGGAAAAGAAAAGCTTTTTCTGCAAAGAAAGAAAGCTGTAATTGAAATATACAGAACAGTGAAACGATTGATGAGAGTAAATGGGAAGTATGGACGGCTTTATTGGAAGCAGAAGACTGGCAGGGAATTTTTTACTTTTCAGGCGAAACGGAGCTTATAGCTGTTAACCCAGTAGCTTCCACTCTTGGGCCAAAAACGAAAAGGAAATTTTCTCAATTACCTAAATCCACAATTTTCTCACTCATCTGTCACAGTATAATCATTCATGGTTTCTTTTCTTGATTTTTCTAGTGTTTTTTTAAAGAGAGAGAGAGAGAGAGACTATGGATGTGGAACTTGTGTATAAGCATGCGTGCATGTATGCGGTATGCACCTATAGATCATGTCCAGGCAATGACACATGTAAGGAAGGCATGATGACAGAAAATCACATGTAGATACACTTCAGTATACGGCGATTGTAGAGAACTGTGGTTATAACTTATACCTATAGTCGAACTGAGAACAAAACAAGTCAGGGATATGAGGTGTGGTGTGTTCCGCTGTTGGGATCTTTAATGCAGCGGCGGGAGGGGTGAGATTGCACCGGATACCCGATAATCATAGAATCTTGAAATGGGTAGTGGGCGGTTTGTCAAATGGGTCCGTGGAAATTGGATTTCAAAGTAGGGTCCATTTTACGGACTTGGAAATAATGTGTTGGGGCCCAGACCCACATGGTTTTACCCACCAAGAACTGAAACAGTGGTAAGCGGCTAAGCGCTGCTTTTTGTGCCGGAAGTAAAAATAAAAATAAAGGTGGTGTTTTTGTTTGAAGTTGATTTTGAGTTTGAAATCACAACTCCAGTGAGGTGATTACTACTAATAAGCATGGCTTAATCTATATATCCTGCAAACAATTCGTTTATGACACAGGAAAGGTGCATATATCTATCTATCTATGATGCATCCCTTCACTCGGAAGAATGCTATCAAATTGACTTGCGTGATTTTTCACTACGTTGACATTTCATAAAAAGGTTTCACGCAAAGTAAATCCCTGCATTATATAAAGTGTCGCTGTGTGTGTGTGTGAGAGAGAGAGAGAGAGAGAGATTTGATTAGAGCAGAAGAGAGAAGAGTGGATGCCGTAGAGAGTGATGATTTGGTGTTGGCTTGTCTGCGTAGGTAGACATGATCATGATGCTGAAACCCTTCCCCCATTCTGTGTGTGTGTATATATAACGCTGGGTAGCTACTATACTTACGCATATCTTTTGTGTGCTTTTGGGTACGTATCTTTCTTCTTCTTTAGCTTTGTTTGAAGGAAATGAGTGATGGTTTGGGGAGGTGGACCGCCGATTAGATTTTCTGTTATAAATCTTATTTTATTTAATATAAAAAGAAAATTATACACATTGAATGGGTTGGAAGATGAAAAATAAAATTTGCAAAAAAACATCCTATCCGGTGGGCTGGAAAAGTTAGGCCCGCAAAGGGGACAGGTCCAGCAAAACAGCTCCATTGCCTTATTTTACAAAACAAATTAAAGAAAAGTGGAAGTCATTTTACAGTATAAAGAGCCGGGCCAGGGCCCCTTTAACTATCTCAGTGTGTGTGAGTTGACTAGTTGAGCTTACTTCAAGAATGAAGCCCCACCATGTCCATGCATGATTCACCCTTTTCTTTTGCTTTCTCATTCATTCTTAAATTTGTTCGACCTTTTGTCACTTTCATAAAAGAGAATAAGCCCATAAGAAGAAGTCCATTGGCTGAGCCCGTTAACCAAATTGGGAACTCAAACTCACAAGCCTTGATACGTTCCAAGGAACCCATCCCTGCGGCATCTAACTAAGATCGGCACCAAGTCTAAAGCTAAACCCTTAAGATTTCTGTACCGGAGGGAGAAGGAGAAGAATTCTTGGTCAAGATGAACAAGAAGGAGGTGTTGAAGTTGGCTAAGGGTTTTAGGGGAAGGGCGAAGAATTGTATAAGGATTGCAAGGGAGAGAGTGGAGAAAGCGCTTCAGTACTCTTACAGAGACCGCCGCAACAAGAAGCGGGATATGCGTTCCCTTTGGATCCAGCGTATCAACGCGGGCACTCGCTACCATGGAGTCCGTCGCTCTCTCTATTTTTCTTTCTCATTATTTTTTCCATTGTATCTTAAATTATTTGCCTGTGTTGTTTTCTCATTTCATTTTTCTTGATTGATTCCTTTCTTACGCTGAAAACTATGAGCTTGTTATTCATTGTTGTGGTTTTTCTTCATTTATCTGGAATTATGGGTTGTGTTATGTGAGTGAATTTGGAATAGGTTGTTTGTCAAGGTTGAATTTTTAGCTTGTCTGTTTATGTGGGTAGGGCAGATAAGGCATCTTTTTGGCCTGGATAGATATGGGTTTTGAGGGAAGTCAATGAAATTTGGAACTAATGATATGGTGAGTATATGAATCGTGAATTAACAGAATGAAATGGTTGTTTCCTGTGGCCTCTGGAGTTAGGGTTGTAGATGACTTGCAATGAATTTGTTGATGACATGTTATGATGCTAGAAACAAAGCGATGCCTCGTAGAAGTTGGTTTTCGCATTCAAATCAATTATTCCAGTTAGGCCTGTTATTGTATGTTTGAGGTTGATGCTTAAGCAGAAGAGACTGATACTTTCTTGTAATACTCATTTGCCTGATAGGTGAAATATGGAAATTTCATGCACGGACTAACGAAGAAGAACATTCAGTTGAACAGGAAAGTTCTATCTGAATTATCTATGCACGAGCCATACAGCTTCAAAGCCTTGGTAGACATATCACGCAATGCCTTTCCTGGAAACAAGACGGGTATACCTCCAAAAAAGGAGGGACTAGCTATTCTTGTCTGAATGTCTATTTTAGCTGTGACATAGATCCATTGCTTGTCTCGTCTCTTTGTTATGCTGTTTTATCAAATGTAATTGCAGAGGACAGCAAAAAGATTTGACATTTGCTGATGGGTTCTGACAAATTTGAAGCATGAATTGCTGGGGAGGGAAGGGATTACATTTGGAAGACCGCCGTCACATTGTATGTGCGTCTTTATACACTTCTCTGTAGCTAATTCGCAGCTGTTCAATGATTTTCTGTATTTGCTGCAAAGCACATATACTGCAGGACCATGTAATTTTCTGTAGGATGAAGCTTGTGGGTCATGTCGCTTCCTTCCTGCAAAGCACACCGCAAATGATGGTATTATGCAGCAATTGGCGGTCTTAATATTATTTTCTGTTAGTATGCGAGGTCATGCTACACCTTTAGAAACTTGAGTTCTGAGGCTACAGCACGCACCAGCCCCACAAAAAGCTTTGAATGCTTCAAACAAAAGTGAAATCCACATATTTCTCATGTCAAGGCTGCACACGCTACCAGGATATCAACACTTGAGGATACGGCAAACATGTTTCATACAACGGCTATCTTCCCAATAATGGATTCAAGTCATGCAATGTATTGCCCCACAACTTGTTCTGGATTCCTAAAACTTGCCAAAGTAAAATTCAAAAAGGTGGTGTATTAAATCAACGGCAACCCCAAGGTAGGAGCTAATGTTACACTTCATTGAGAACATGGATGACTAACAGATCAATTTCAAAATTCGTCATTTGTGGAACCCCTACAGTTCCCTACAGAAAACTGTAACTAGATGTACACATTCAGAACCAAAACTTGAGTCCTACTGACCACAAAATCAGTGCAGTCCTTTTATGAAGACTTGCATTTATGAACATGTTCAGGAGGCACTTTAGGAAGAGCCGGGATCATCATTATTTTAGTTCTGGTTAAAGTTGGCCTGTGATTTATCACTCGATTCCACGTCTTTCTGCTGGTTCTCATTCTTCTTTTGGAACCGACCTCCCATTCCTCTAGCTCTTTTCATTGCATGCAAATGCCGAGATTCATGCAAGTATGGCTGCAAAAGTTATCAAGTGCAGAATTCTCATATATAAATTTGGCAATAAAGAATCATGATTAAGCTAGTTAATCAACTACAGGTTTCTGATGTTGAGTTCCCTTTTCCCTTATTTCAAAAACATTAAGAAGATTCTCGACCATAACTACAAGGTGTTTGAGGGCAAAAGGGTTATGGTATCTTCTTCTTGGTGAGAGGAAAGCTGGACGTATTTTGTACACAACCTGAAGCATCAAAAAAGTGTAATGAGCCATGGAAAGGTCTAGCATTTTTATCCTTTGACCTCTGTTGAGTGCCAGAATGAGATTTAGGAGAACAGGTCAGTACGATTGATTGGGCTCTTACGTTATCTTACTGCATGGCATCCCTAGAACCAATCATAACTTGAAAACACAACAAATACTCCAAAGCATGAGTTCTTCATTGCTAATTGCATTCTTTCTGCTAGAGGTGAAGAATGTGTTGGACTAAATAAACGGGATTTGACTTGCCATTAGATATTAACCCAGAGCAATTTGAATGAGGCAAGCAACAAAAACCCCAACAAAACGGCCCAGCTAAGATCCACAAGCAATGTCTATTTAATACCTTTCGAGGTTTAGCAAGTTTATGTTCTGACCCTGCCTTTGCACGTGATTGACGTCGCCGCAAGATGCCATGATATTGTTTTGCATTGACAAAGACAGGCTCCTCAACTGAGTCAGAAGGCAAAGGGAGACCAGCCTGCTGGATTCCCATTAACTGAAGGTTAACCTAAGTCAATGAAGTGTTATATTTAAAACATTCATAACCTCTGGGAAATTCCAGTTAAAAGTACTAGCAGAAAAATACCATAGGCCGAGGGGCATAAGGTTGCGAAGGATAAGGGTGTGTGTCACAGGGAGCAAATATACTTCTATAGTAAGGATCTGGATAAGGGTAAGCAGTTTGTGCCTGCATCACGCAAGATATCAGGTGCCTTGCGAGAATATGGAAACAAGTAACTAATGACCTTACCATGCCAGCTCAATCTCAGAAGGGCAACTAATACAGTTCTTGAAATTGAATGGCAACTTAATTCATTTATTCTTACACAGATGACCCAACCAGCACCATACATAATTCATTCTTATTTAATAATGAAAAGGGTTTTAGTTTCCAAAAGAATCTGTAGGGGGACTGTTGAGAAAAAATGCCAGGATTTTTTTATGCAATAACAATGCAGTAGGCGTGTATAATTAAAGGAAGAAACTTAGAAACAGAGGACACTGCAAACAAAATTATAACCTGGATTCTTTTCAGTTCAGCACGGTATGTAGGTGGTAAAAAGTGAAACTGATAAGTAAAAGATCGGGAGTTCAAAAAATAACAGTACATTTCCAAGTCCAAGTTGAGAAGACGCCACATAGTGCATCATTGGCAAAGCAATACCAGGATGAGACATCCCATATGATGGAGAGGCAGGGAGGTCTCTGCCCTTGTGTTGCTCATCAGTCTCGCTGTTATCTGACAACCGTTCATTTATTAACTAATCAAGACTAACACAAAGGACAACACGGGAAATATAAGCATAAGGAATAAACAATACAAAACAAGTGTTGGAACTGTATTTACAAAAAACGTAGGTGCATCTGAGAGTATGTGCATAGCCTTTGATTTTCTCTTTTCAAATTACCGTCTCAAACTCTGTTATATTCACATTCGTTTATTTGAGGTGCAGTAAAAAGAAACAAGAGAAATACTTTGCAGACGCATATGGAAGTCGTTAATGAAATTACCAGAGAGGCTATGAACAGAGGATGTCATAATGCTCCTCAATGCACTCAAACCTGATAATGCAGAAACCGGAATTTCATTTACAAGGATAGTGCCTCGGCAAGCAGGAAATTAACCTTTAGACTCACATAACAACAGAAAACAAAAAACAACATCCAAGCATACAAATTGGTTTTCTAAGAATTTAGAAGAAACAGTTAGCTCCGTCGGAATTTCAATTACATGAAATCAGATTGATTTTGCCCAGGAAAGAGCAATAAAGTAGGCGAATTGGATCAGCTTGATTTTTGGCAGAAAGAGCAAAAGAATTCAACGGAAATTTGCATCTATAAGTTTCCATTAAAATGTCCACAATAAATTCATCCAAACAGAACATTAAAAAGTAACGTTCGGAAAACAGGAACGAATTAATGAAACTTATTAGATTCACATAATATCATGTGAAAAAGGGGGGGAAATTTTCGAGAATTAGGGATCATGGAATTGATGAATTAGAGGGGTAAGGATTGTTACTAGTCTGTTGGGTGCGCCGAGCGCAGAGTTGAAAGCGTGGTTGGGAGAGATGAAAAGGTGGGCAGGTGTGTAAGTGAGAATATTCATTAATTAATAATAAATCAAAGTGCGGGGGCTGAAGTCAAGCTCAAGGTGAAGGGAATTGGATGGATCTGAATCTGACGCCCTCAATGGTGGTCCAGGGACCAGGTGTAATGTTGCTGTGGGTGTTTGGACCTACCCAACCCAAAGCTGTCCATACTTTTTGGGCTTTTCATATCATTTGGGCTTCTTCGTTTTGAAGTGGGCCAGTCCATGACCAAATGGACCCTCTCATCAAAAGTCAAAACAACACAAATCCATATTTTTAGACTTCACTTTCAATCTACACCATTATATTAATATTATCATTTTCTACCAACATTATTATTATATGCATACTTTATTTAATTATAATGTAGGACTCATCTTTACACCCCTAGTAACAACCTTAAAAAAAGTTTTTAAATATCACTTTAATAACATAAACATTCCTAAATCTGCATGCTATATATTCGAGTCATTCACAATAACTTGTTCAATCAAAATTAAATCATTTAAAACATACCAATGCTATTATTTATGCACTTTCCGTATAGTAGATATAATTTTAGCTATATCCCAACCAACCTTCTAACTTAAGACATATATATATTTATATATTATAATTCTGATATTATTTTCAACAAGTTTATAGTTGTTAAATCTATATTGAGACTTAACAGACCTCCAACATCTAACATAAATCCATTATTTTTTATATCAAATCAAGAAAAGTCTAAGTAAACAAACATTATTTTGTAAAAATAATAAAATAAAATTGGGCAACACAAATAGTAGTAGTAGTTGGAAAAGAGAGACGGAGTAGTAGTTGCTAGTGGAAAACCCGAAGAAATGGCACAGAAACAGAGGGGGGTACAGGTAAGGTCTGCACCACCCAAGACCCAAAATCTGTCCTTTGCCACTGCCCAAAGGCTCTCTCACCCCCCACCAGCTTACTTTCACTAATAATTTAGTATAAGACTCCTCAACTCACAAGCTCAGATGCCCCTCTTCATTTCTTCTTATTCTTCCAGTATTACCCAATCAATCATGGCTCATTCCGCCATCACTCAGGTAAACTTCAACCCTTAAACTCTTGGGTTTTTCTGTTATTTTCCGTTTCTGTGATTTTTATCGCCTTTTTTCTTTCGCAGGTCCCAGTTGCTGTCTCTATCAACGCTGATACATCTCTCCCTAAATCCGTGTTTAAGGTTCATCATCCTGGCCCTTTTACTTCTCATGTCAAGATTCGTGTTCTTTTATAATCTGATGTGGTGATCTGATGTTAATCACAGTATTTGGTTCTTTCCTATCATGTCTGCTTAGATGGTCCTGGAATTCTTTTGTCGTTATTGAACTCAATTTTGAATTTTGTCCCATTTAACTTTGTTCAATGAAACAATTGGGAATATGTATTATTTACTGACTCTAAAAATTAGCTTACGAGTTCATGTATTCTTCTTTTTTTTAATTACTTTTCGATGCATTTCTTGTTAGTTTGTAATACAATGTACATCGGCAACGTGGTACCTTCTCCTACAAAGCTCGTAAAGAGGCATACGAGATATACCTGGCTGTTTTTGGATTCTAATATCACATTGCTTTCACGGGCCAGGAACAGGGATCTAATTGTTGGCCAGGTCTAGTAGGAGTTTTTGTGCTTAAACCTGTACATTTGGTTTCTGATAAGTCAAGATCACCTTGTTTGGTGATTCCTGTCAGTTGAATAACCTTATGGTATTGTTCGTGGGGTTTAACATTTTGGTAATCACTTTTATGTGTATGTCGCCGATTATTCTCTCCTTTTTTTTTCTCTTTAATTATCTGCCTCTCAATTGTACTTTTAAGATGTGTCAATAGGAGCTTTTGTAGGTATGTGGATTACATTGGGTTCTCAATAGTTGCTTTAACTATTATCTTTACAAGTTATTACGGTTTTTGAATATCAGGGGTCAATGTTGATAACTATATTTTTAAGGTCTCATGGTTCTTAATAATTATTGAGTCTCATTGTATTGCAGAGCAATAATGTGTCATTCCATGACAAATCATGGAGTTCTCGCTTATCTTTGGACTTTAAAATTGCAATCTCACGGACAAGGGGTCGACCTGTGGTTTGCATGTCAGTGCAACAGGCCAGCCAACCTAAGGTTGCAGTTTCACCTTTAAGCTTAGAAGATGCAAAAGACCCACCACTGCATTTGTACAAGAACAAGGAACCTTATACAGGAACTATAGTTTCTGTAGAAAGGCTTGTTGGTCCGAAAGCTCCTGGAGAGACATGTCACATTGTCATCGATCATGGTGGCAATGTTCCCTACTGGGAAGGACAAAGTTATGGAATCATTCCTCCTGTATGTTCTCTAAATCCTTTTCTGCTTCTAATAGAGTTTATGTTCGGTACACGTAACTTTTTCAACCATTCCTTTGTGGCAACTCTTGTTATAATTCTAGAACATCAAAAGCCTGGTATTTTTATTTGAATTTCTTTGCTGAGTTTTGTGCTGGTGGAGGTGGCTTTTAGGGTGCTGCTGAGATACATTGTGCTTGGAGATGTCATATTTTTGGCTAATAATTCAATTTAATTTCGACAAGTAAACAAATGCTGATTGGAAAAGAAAGGGATGGCAGCTTGGAGAAAATATTAGTCATCTGATATGCAAAATGAATTGAAGATACATTAAATTATTATTCTCTGTAATCTTTTCTGTAGTTCCTGTCTATGAACTGGTTTTGTTCTCATGATGTAAACTAAATATATTAATTTGCAGTACCTTCACCGACTCAGTTTATTGATATTTTTCTGTGTCTTCACTAAGGGCGAGAATCCTAAAAAGCCTGGTAATCCGCACAATGTTCGACTGTATTCTATAGCATCTACTAGGTATGGCGACTTGTTTGATGGCAAGACAGCAAGTTTATGTGTTCGACGTGCTGTCTATTACGATCCTGAGACCGGAAAAGAAGACCCTTCAAAAAAAGGAGTATGCAGCAACTTTTTATGTGATTCAAAGCCTGGTGACAAGGTCCAGATCACAGGTAAGACCATGAGTTAAGATGACACCTCAAGATGTTAATATATGTTACTTTGAGCTATGAAAAATACGTTATATGCAAATTACTTTCAAAATCCATGTTTGTTTGTCATACTCAGGAGAAGAAAAAAAAAAAATCTCCCAGAATTTGTTTGGAAAATTAATTTTACAGGACCCTTCTTATAATCTTGTGCAATTTTTTTCAGGTCCTTCTGGTAAGATAATGCTTCTGCCTGAAGATGACCCAAATGCCACCCACATTATGATTGCCACAGGCACTGGCGTGGCTCCTTTTAGAGGCTATCTTCGACGTATGTTCATGGAGAATGTTCCCACATTCAAGTTTGGTGGCCTCGCTTGGCTTTTCCTTGGGGTCGCTAACAGTGACAGTCTTCTATATGACGACGAATTCTCCAAGTATCTCCGAGACTATCCAGACAATTTCAGATATGACCGAGCTCTTAGCAGAGAACAAAAGAACAGAAATGGAGGCAAGATGTATGTCCAGGACAAAATCGAAGAGTACAGTGATGAAATTTTCAAGCTTTTGGATAACGGGGCACACATTTACTTCTGTGGGCTCAAGGGGATGATGCCGGGCATACAAGATACATTGAAGAGGGTGGCCGAGCAGAGAGGAGAAAGCTGGGATGAGAAGCTCTCACAACTGAAGAAGAAGAAACAATGGCATGTTGAAGTCTATTGAGAACCGCTTTATTGAAACCTCTTCCGTAGTTAATTCAGCATTCTTCTTCTTGTATTGGCAACCTGAAGTTGAACTCCACAAGTGCTTTATATATTCTTGATGATGAAGATGGCATGAACGAAATTAAAAGAACCCATGGATGTTGTGTGAAGACCTTTCTGCTCTACGATTCTTTGTGTATGTGCGTGTGAACATGTTTCAGTAGTTGTCTTGGTTCTGCCAATGAAAATGCACTTGGCTTTTTATAGTTAGACTAGTTTTTGTATTTGTAATATGATGCAGCAGGTAGTTTCTGATCAGTTATTGGATATGAGCTCCTGAATAAATTATTATCACATGTCTTGGCCAATTATAGTATTGATAATTAATATAATTCTGCAAAACATATGAGTCTGACTTGCAGCATATCATAAATAAGATGCTCAAATTTCAACATTTTTTTCTTATTTGAAAACAAAGTAATTTACATCGTTTCCCCTTTCAGTATTAGCATGACTAGGTCTTATTAATTTGTTAATAAAATTAAGTTATTAACTATTTATTCTTTTAGATAAAACTGACTAATTACATATCGTGTTTTTTTAACATATTTTCTTTTAAATTTATGATAAAATATATTTTTTTCTAAAAATATTTAACTTCTGGTTAAGCATATATATATATATATATATTTGTCAATTTCTTTTAAGAAGCATATATGAGTTGTTCGTTATACTATATTTATTGTGTATCTACTATATATATTTATATATATATTAACTTATACTCTCGTTGTAATTTAGAATTTTCACTTAGTAATAAAAATAAATAGTTAATAATTTGGTGATGATTTAATTTGTAAAATACTAAAATAAATTGAAAATAATATACATGACGGGTTTATTAATTTAAGAAAAGTAATTATTATAGGAAGAACAGTTATGGAAGGGGAAATGCATTTTATCCTAAAAGATATTTTCCGGAAGGGTGCGAGGAAAAGGTTTGAGCTAAAAAAAGGATAAATTTAAAATCCAAAAAAGAAAGAAAAAGAATAACAAAAAAGAAGTTGTTATCGTTGATTTCAAATCAAATAAAAACGGCCCGTTTCCTGTCCATCCATCAACACCCCAATATTATTTTCTCTCCCCCATTCCTGATTCCAACTAGCCACCAGCAATTCTCCAGAATCGGGGAAAGAAAAGGGTAACTATTCTATCAACTCTTCTTTTCCAGATCTTTCTATGCTAACTATGCATTCATCTGAATTCTATTCAATCATGTTTATGTATGATGTGATTCTTTCTTTCTGTTCGATCGAGATCAGAGGCAATGATTTGCATTTCAGTCTCTTATAATCTTCCCATATGAAGCCCCTTCGATTCAACCTTTTTTTATACTGATGTCTCTGCATGTTTCAAGATCATTTTCATTTTCCAGTCATCGCTCGAATTTCTGGTTTCTAGAAACGGGTTGCTGCAGAAAATTTTGAATCTGCCCATTCTTCTGGCATTTTCAGTAATTTCATTTCTTGGTCCTTCATGGCATGTCAAGAGTGATTCTTTCTTCTTCTAAATATATTTTGTATTGCACGTCAAGAACGATGTGCACCACACAAGAGGTTTGAAATTCTGCAGGCTGATTATTCTGTGCTTGTCTCATTCTGGATTTGCTTAAGCTTTCAGTAAAGTTGGTTTTTCATTCAAGAAATGGCTTAATACGGTTTCTTGTTAAAAGAAAAAATGGCTTAATACTGTTTCGTGTAAAACGATAAGATGCTTTACAAGGATTTTCTCTTTGAAATTTAGCTTACTTGTAGGGTAAATTCCACAATCTCTTCAAAAAATGCATTGCTCAATCCTCTGGTGGATAATTGTGCAGGTTCTTAATAAAGGCTAGTTTAGTTGAATGATAGTCATAGCGGAAACGGAGCAATGAGCCACCGTCAATCTGCCCTGGGGAGACCATCTTCAGGTGAGCCTTTATGTCTTCTTGAATTTAGTAGGAAAAATTATTGAGTAATATACTTCGTACATGTTTTTTTAAGAGCTTTCAATTGAATTTCGCACCTCAATTTTTTTCAATTTGTGTCAGCTCAACCCTTTCTTTGGTCCCTGAAAAACGTACAGGTAAAAAGAGATTGAAGGATCTTTTGGTTCAACGTGATAATCGTTTATGTGCAGATTGTGGTGCTCCAGACCCAAAATGGGCGTAAGTCCTACCACTTTTTGCCTCTTCTCTATTCTTCATTAGTAGGTTATCAATGCTGACACTTTAAATCTTAAAGAGCTTTTGGTTGTATGACCCCTCTGTGCTTCAATTATTTATGCCTTCTCAGATCATCAAATATTGGAGTTTTTTTATGCTTGAAGTGCTGTGCTGTCCACAGAAACCTTGGCACGCATATTTCAAAGGTGATTGCTTCAGGACTCTCTCCATGAGTGAGAAGCCTTCCTGCTTCTTGTTTCTTTAGCACATGATCTTCTATCCTGCAGGTTTTGTCTGTGACATTGGATGAATGGTCTGAGGATGAAATTGATGCAATGATGGAGGTTGGTGGAAATGCATCTGCAAATTCTATCTATGAGGCTTATCTTCCTGAAGGGGTGAAAAAGCCAAGACCAGATGCTCCCCACGATGAGCGCACAAAGTATATTAGGTGAAGCAAAATGGAAACATGCGACAATTGTTGATTTCCGATTTGTGTTGGTCACTCTCGAAGTTTTTTCCATTTTGTTTTTATTCAGCTACTGCACTTTACTTCTTGCTTTTTGTCTTCCACCAGTTGCTTATTCTTCCAACTCCCCACGGCATAAGTTTTTGCAGGATATCATTTCATTCTGTTTGTTCTTTTCAGGTCTAAGTATGAGCTTCAAGAATTTTTAAAACCTAGCCTGCGTATTAAGTCCGGTCCTTCCTCAAAGCAATCCTTACAAGCAAGTTTATCCGGGAAGAAAATGAATGAGAGGAAGGGTTCAATGGATAACAAAACAGTATCATCAATGAATGCGGTATGTTTCCAGACATGTTTACTCCATTCCACTAATGGTAACTGTTTTCTACTTGTGGATGTGCATTTCAATAGCGACAGTAGTCTAGGTTTCCTTAGTTTTGCTAAATGACTGCTGTTATAGGAGGTGAAGAATCATTTATTATAAAACAGTTCATCAAGGTGATATAATTTGTTCTTTGGGTTCTTGGTGCTTCTCATGGATTACTATCTTATACATGTGAAGCTAATGCCAAACATCGTCACAGAATGGCGTGTCGGAATTTATCGGGATGTTGAAGGTTAGAGTACTTAAGGGCACAAACTTAGCAATTCGAGATATGCTATCTAGTGATCCGTATATTATCTTGACGCTTGGCCAGCAGGTTGGTGTGTTTCCTTGCTTTAGTCAGAGAAATGAAAAAGTTCAAAACACATTTGAGTTACTAATTTGATTAAAAAATGAAGGAATATAAAAGAGGGAAAAAAAATATTAACAACAATAAAGAGTTGTTCTTGCATGATTTTCCATATGTTTTTTAACTCTACGTCTAACCATTGTTTGAGTTTCCAGAAAGTGCAAACAAGTGTGGTAACGAGCAATCTGAATCCTGTGTGGAATGAGGAACTTGATCTTGCTGTTCCACAAGATTACGGCTCGATAAAACTGGTAAGCCCTTGTATTCCAACTAGTTTGATGAATCACGAAAAAACTAAAAGAGAGAATGCTGATGCTCCCCCATGCAATCCGTGTCCAGCAAGTTTATGATCACGACATGTTCTCCGCGGATGATATAATGGGGGAAGCGGAGATAGATATTCAACCAATGATAACATCGGCATTGGCGTTTGGAGATGCTACAATGTTTGGAGACATGCAGATTGGGAAATGGCTGAAATCATATGACAATGCTCTTATAGAAGATAGCACTGTGAACATTGTTGCTGGGAAGGTGAAGCAGGACCTATGGCTCAGGCTCCAGAATGTAGAATCTGGAGAGGTGGAACTTGAACTAGAGTGGACTCCCCTCCTCGACCAATAGATCCATCACATTACTATAGTTGTATGTATATAACATATTCATGCTTATTCCAATCCTTTCGCCTTCATCATCCTATTTCTTATTGGAAAATAAATTACCTAATTTAGGATGTCTTTCTTTCTTTTGTTTTTTTTGCCAATATTCATATGTTAGTATTTTTTAAAAGAAGAAGTTTTGATGTACTGTTTCATTTTATTTTTGAAAAAATAAATGTATGAAAGAGTACTTGAGCCCGAGGAGCCTTTGTGTATTCACCCTCTTCTCAATTATTTTCTTGTTATATTTTATGGAAGTTTATATTTATTCGAATATTACATTCTTAGTCAATTGGTTGGATGGCTGCCATAAGTTTTAAATTGGGGATAATGGCATCATTGCTGCCCCCAATCTGAGCAACAATGTGGCATCGCCTGGGAAGGTGGTGGGTAGGCAATAAGGAGCTAGGGTTTGGTGGGGAGGGGGTAGGGAAAACGGGTAATTTGGGAGGTTGATTGATAAGGTGACATGGGTGATATGTTATATTTCAATAGTTGAGGTGAGGAAGAACAAATTATTTTAATCCACACAGACAAATAATGAAAATTTTCCAAATTTTTAAGATTATGTGAGGAATTCCAACAAAAGTAAGGCTTTTGAATTATTTAAAAATTACAGTCCATCAAAAAGTATTTCCAAAGTCAAATGGAAATCTGGTGGATCCTTAGCTTGCTATGAGAGTCCCAGCTGGCGATTAATCAAATGTCATTTTCCTGAATTATTATTCATCAATCTTCACCGAATCTTGACGCTTTAATCCCTATCTTCCTTTCTTATCCAAAAATTGTTCTTCATTGTCTTTTCTCTTATCTTTCTTTTTATTACAAATGTGGCCAGTGTAGGAATAATCCCACGCTCCAAAAGTAATTTCATTTTAGCCTTTTCCAACACCAATCACATTTTTAGGAAATGGAATCACACTAAGCGCATAGCTATTAAGCCCAAATTGAATTTGACTCAATTACTTACGGTGTGGTTTGTATATAACTCATAATTATTAAAAGACAGTACACTGCAAATGTTAATAAATGAGACATCAACAACTTTCATACAACCCTTTAATAAATAGTTTTCTTGAGAAGTGGAAATCAGATATTCTTAAACTTGATGGGGGAAAAGGCACATGCATGGGCAGGCAGAAATAGAATCATGTAGACAAACAACAAATCAAAGAGCGGTAATTAATTAAGAGCTTCATTAATCAACCTAATAATAATAATAATTAAATCAACATTAACTAGCTACTACTTATCATTGGGTGCATGGAGCTCAGAATTTGACGATAATCTCTCTGCTTCCGCCTTCTGCCTGCGGTTGCGGAGCCGAACGACGAAAAACATCCCCGAGACAATCAGCAAAACGATGCCCGCCATCCCAAAAACCGCACTCGCCACCAGCAAACCCATCCTCACGTGCTCTCTGCGGATGCCTCCACCGCTCGACCACGTGTCGTCGCTGATATTCTGCGCCTCCGGAAACGGCACCGACGACTCCGTCGTAGTCGAGCCGAAGAAGGAGAGCATTTGTTGTGCGTCACCCTTTTGAGTGGGCGCTGAAGCGTGCCCTTGGTAGACTAGGCCGTGATCCGAGGGACGGAGGTCGCGGCCAGCTGACAGGCTGACGATGGTTGCCATAGCAACGAAGGTTGAGACGCCGTAGTGGAAGAGATTGAGGCGCATGTTGAGGTTAGTTATGAGAATTTGGGGTTTCAGTGAACTGCAGCTGATGTTTCGTGGTGTGACAGTGAAAATAAGTGGGTGTGCTTTGTGTTAGTCAAAAATAGCAACAGTTGAAGGCGTGATGGGTTGTGGGAGAGCAGTGTGTTTGTGTGTATGAAACATGGTGCTGAGAAGTAAAGGCAATTTGTTGGGCTTGGAGCCTTAAACATGGCAGGCTGGTTCTCATTGGCCCAATTGTCTTAGCAACACAAATTTGAGTGTAGGTGTGGTGACAATGTTGATTTCCATATTTGAATGTGTTTAAAAGGTTTTGGAAAAGACAAAGGAAGGTGATAGAATATTTACGTATACAAATAGTTGTCCAAATATTTAAGTTTTAATTAAATTGAGTGATCTTAATTGAAACTCAACTACTACTTAATTTTATCTTTAACTTTCCCAGAGAAAACAGAGTTTTTATAATAACACGTGATTCTGCTCATTCTCCATCCACCCCTTTTTCTCTATTTTAGAACCATCACTTCATCAATATTTTAATTATTCTGTAAACCTAATCAGCTATCATACTATGGAACTTCCACCTACACTCTATGTAACTACCAATATATCAAATATTTTTATTATTTAAAAATTTATAAATATTTGATAAAAAATTATATAATTATTGAATGGAGATACCAACTTGTTAACTTTGTATTTAATGTATTTTTTTCTTTTTTTAAAAAAAATTAAGAATTATTCAAGTAAATAAAAAAATAAAAATTCTAAAAGAATATTATCTACTTAGTTCATAAATAAAATTATAATTCCTAATTTTTAAATATATTTTCATGATTTCATCACAAAAAATGAATAAAATCATAATAGAGGTTAACAAATTGAATTAATATTAAAATTAAAAAAAAAATTCGATTATAAGAAAAAATCTATATCATATATCCATATCCGGAGGGTGTGCGGGAGAGTAGAGATGAGTAGTCTAGGCACGCCTGACAAATGCTTGGTATTCAACACAACACCCACCCTCCCTTCCTCCTACCCAATCTTTGAGTAACTCGCCGCCACCGCCACCGCCACCGTCCCCCACCCATCCTTAATCACACTCAAAGGTCAATCAACAATAGTTGTATTGTTACGCTATCCATCATAAATACCAAATTATTATACATGCTAAAAGTCTCTAAACTGTTTCTATTCCAACGTTGAATTCAAATCCAAACATTGAATTCAATTACCCTCATTTCTTTCTTCCTGTTATTGATTCATTGCAACAAATATAATATATTGACTTGATTTGTTTATTAATTGCAAGATTTTAACGGAACCTTTTTCATTTTTTATTAGAAATATATATATATATATATATATATAAAGATTTAATTGTTTTTGTTAGAAGTGAAGTAATTAGGCAGTAGTGTAAAGAGAAGAAGCTGAATAATTAGCAATGGGAATAAAACCAATTTAATGGTCAACTTTAGACCCAAAATTATTAAGTAATACATAAATCAACTAAAAAACAAAACAGTAGACATTATTAGAAATATTAATTGTTGATGCATGAGGAGTGTTGTGTGTGTATGAGGTATGTTGATGGTAGCAAGAGCAGCAGTAGTTAGTATTATTGTATAATAATTAGCTGGCAGCTCACATGCTGTTTATTATATACTCTGGTATTTATTAATTAATATTATTGAGTTGAAGTTCGAATCCCCAAAAATAATTAAATACTCTTTTTTATAATTGGTTTGATGAGTTGCAGTCTGCAGAGGCAGAAGACATGCGGCTTCACTCGCTTTCTAATTTCACCAACTTCATTTCTCTAATATTAGCTTAGGACAAAACTCCCATTTTCTTCCTATTCACTTTTGTTTTTATTTTTAATTTTAATTTTTGAATGAGTCTTGAGTACTACTTTATATAAACTCCACTTTTATTACAACTCTTCTGAATACGATAAAAAGGATAGAAAGTGTTTCCTCTCTCTCTCTCCCTCTCTCTCCATATCTTTCTCACCCTTCACTGCTATCTACACTTCTCTGGCTTCCCCTATTTGCTCTTAATGGCTACTTATTCCCACGCCCACATCTGCCAGTGCTTGAGCCGCCTCGCCACCGCCCGCCCCCACTCTACCCTTTCCATCTATGGCCACCGCCGCAAAACCGGAATGCAATTCGTCCAAGGAGTTCTGGCCCTCGCCCGCCGCCTTCTTCACCTCGGTGTCTGCCCCGGCCACGTCGTTTCCATTTCTGCTCTCAACAGGTTTTACTCTCCAAATTACAACTAGCTAGTGCACCCAAATTTCGCTAGTATAATATATTGTTTGAAAATAGGACGGCTGTATATGTATGTATACTTGGTCAGCATGCATGTTTCCTAGCTAATTCTGACTTGTTTCTAGTTACTGCTGTTCAAGCATGATGCACAACCTTTATCCCATTTTGTACATCTCCTTGTGCTATTTTGACAGTCCAAGCAACCAATCCAAGTCGTATACAGATCAGTGATCTTTTGATCCATCCCTTGCTTTCAAAGGACCGATTTAAAAAATGTCAATTGTTACCCGTTTGATCTGAATATTTGTTTCTGATTATATTGGAGTGTAATTGACTGCAGCATGAACCTGATGAAAGCTGGTTGAATTTTTTTGTTTCAGTGATTTGTACTTGGAATGGATGCTTGCTATTACTTACGTTGGAGGAATTGCTGCTCCACTCAACTATCGATGGGTTCGAAACTCGGATTTCTAGTCCTGCTGTTATCACCAATTTTTTATTGGGATTTAAATAGATAGAAAGAAATTCAAATAAAAAAATGAAATGATTTTTCATGTTTCAGTGGGATGACGATGCTTCTTAGTTCGTAATTACGAAATTTATTCTATTCGATGCCACTTTAGGAACCGTGATAAATTATATATCGTAGACAAATTGTGGTGCTAACCTACAACATATTTTGCAGAGTTTGGAAGAGGCAAAATCAGCGATGGAGGTCGCACAACCTGTGTTACTAGTTACCGATTCAAGCCGTGGTTTTTGGCATTCCAAGTTTCAGATCGATTCTGTGCCATCTCTGCGGTGGCATGTTTTAATGGACATGCCTGTTCAAGGGAATGACAAGGGGACTGGTAAGGCATCTGTATTGAAAATTTAGATGATCAAGCATACAACCTAGTACGTATGAAGGCATGTATATGTAATAAAGCTCTTGTCTTGAAATTGCAGTTTTTGCTACTGAATTGCTTAACGAGCCTACTGAAAGATCTGTTACGCTAGACTATCTTTGGGCACCTGAAGGAGCTGCAGTTATATGTTTCACCTCAGGTTTTAGCTAATTTTCCATCTCATTCTTTTCTATTTTGCTTTTTCTTCCTTTTTGCTTTATATTAATATGTAAGACAGAGCAATTGGTGATACCTAATTTGGTTTTTCTTGATGCCCATAGGTACCACTGGAAGACCAAAAGGAGCCACCATAAGCCATTTAGCACTAGTCGTGCAATCCCTAGCAAAAATTGCATTTGTTCACTACGATGAGGATGATGTATGCATTTTTTTCTTTTTTTCCCCTGAGATTTCCTTTCTGTTTATGTTTTTCTCCTAAGAATTGTTGAGAAAATAGAATCTTCGCTATTGCTTTCGGATTAAAAAAATTGAAGTCTAGAAAAATGGCACCCAGTTTCTACATATCATGTTCCATGGGAGATTCAAATGAAATTTATGTCTGCTGCTGGAATCTAATCTCCAATTCAAATGAAATTTATGTCTGCTGCTGGAATCTAATCTCCACATTCATGAACTCTGGCAGGTCTATCTCCACACTGCTCCCCTGTGCCATATAGGTGGGATATCATCAGCCATGGCAATGTTAATGGCAGGCGGTTGTCATGTTATGCTACCAAAGTTTGACACTAATTTAGCAATTCAAGCCATTAAGGAGCACAACGTCACTTCTTTCATCACTGTACCCACAATTATGGCTGATCTCATCTCCTTTAATAGGTAAAGGAAGACGCTCTTTAGTCTGATATAGTGATTCTGGTTATGTTTTGACACTTTTGAGAATTGATACAAGTTTGTACTACTACCAAACATTAACTAGGCATATTTTAATATCATTTTGCTCTTATCTAACGATTTTACAAGAGATCATATGATGTATTTGTTTCTGGATATGCCTAGTCTGTTGTATTGATCTGTAAAAACTTTTCACAGGATGAAGAAAACATCTGAAACTTTCGAATCTGTGAAAAAGATTCTGAATGGAGGTGGTGGTCTGTCAGTTGAGCTCATCAGAGAAGCAACCGAAATTTTTCCGAGAGCCACACTTCTCTCTGCTTATGGTGTGTTTTCATGATCTTATGTTAAATCTCTCTTTTGTTTTCTTTCTTCAAATAACTTGAATTGAGTTTTTGAACTCCATCTACATCAAATCAGCTTGCCTAAATTACCCCTCAACCTTCCCAACTTTTCTTGATCCACTGTATTCTGTTGCAGAAGCATAAACATTCTTCTGACACGATATTTCATATCTCGACCCGTTGCAGGAATGACAGAGGCATGTTCTTCTCTGACCTTCATGACCCTTTATGATCCAGCAAAAGACAGCAGCTTCCAGCAGCCACATGATGTCAAAAAATCTAACTTAAGTCACGAAGGAGGTGTTTGTGTAGGGAAACCAGCACCGCATATTGAACTAAGAATAAGTGCTGAGGAATCTTTATGTGCTGGGAGAATATTGATGAGGGGTCCCCATGCAATGCTCCATTACTGGGGTCAAAGTCCGCCAAAGCATTTGAATCCCGTACATGAAGGCTGGCTTGACACAGGAGATATAGGGCAGATAGACGACCATGGTAATCTCTGGCTTATTGGGCGTGAAAAGGATAGAATCAAGAGTGGAGGGGAGAACATTTACCCAGAAGAGGTAATCATGTTACCCAACCTGTATACTAATCTTTCCTAATCGGATATTCAAGTTTGTTGGCAAAGCACACATGTAAACTGATGTGATACAGGTAGAGGCCGTCTTATCCCAGCATCCTGGAATTTCCAGAACTGTTGTTGTTGGAGTTCCAGATTCTCGGTTAACAGAGATGGTGATTGCCTGTGTTCAACCAAACGACGGTTGGCGATGGGCTGAATTTGACAGCAACAAAGACCAGATCCAATGTTTATCCAGTGAGATCCTCAAGCACTTTTGTAAGGAAAAGAACTTAACAGGGTATGTCTTAGTTTCACATATTCATAGTCCCTTTACCTCTGCCAAGTTTCAGACTGGTGTAAGAAAATCTTCAATCCATGCAGGTTTAAAATTCCCAAAAGATTTATTTTATGGAGGAAGACATTTCCAATGACAACAACTGGGAAATTAAAGAGGGACCAAGTCAGAGCAGAAGTAATGTCTGAAACGCAATTCCTGTCCAGCAAACTATAACCCAACAACTACGTCCTTCTGGGAGCCCACCCCCACAGACGAAATCCAATAGACATGTATTTCGCGCTGTTGGTTCTGGTTCTTTGTGAAACAAAATAAGGCTAATGCTGGTGAAGTTCTAAATTGGAATTAGGCAGTGCCACTGGCATTTAAAGTTAAACAATAAAACGTTTGAAATGAAATTCAAGTCCATAATGAGAAATGGCATATAATTAAAGTGCATCCAGCCTGGAGACCAGCATCATATGATTAAAGGTGGTAATCATCACCTAAAAAAAGTAAACAAAATTACCATTAAGCAACCAAACTCCTGATTACCACTCTTGAAAAACCAACCCATGCCTTCTTCCTTTGTTCTATTAATATCAACTCAATCCCCCTTTTCACAATTAATCATTTCCTTGCAAGATTGTTCTAAAGTCGCTCACATGCCGTAACCCAACAACATTGTCATTTCTTTTACCATCATAATTGAGTTTTTAAATATTAAATAACATAAATTATTTCATATCAGCTTTATTATAGAGTCAATGGCATACTTCAGATGCATTTTTATATTTTTACACTCAATTTCATATAAAAAAGAGAACCTAACTATTTTACTCAATTGGGAGCCGTATATGTTTTGAATTTTATTGATATGGTAAGAAAATAAGTAAAAGTATTATTGAAATGAATTCTCACGTGACTTGCGATTCGATCAGCGATGTATTGTCCTTTGTGGCTCCATAATAATTTCACGAGTTTGTTTTAAAAAAGCGTTTTACAATCTTGACCTATTCAATCCCAAAATAAGGTGTTATTTGTTTTGGTCTCAGTTGCATAAGGAGGAGCGCTTCTCGAGGTAAATAGGGTATTAGGTTTTATAAGCTACTCAAACTCATTGTTTGCAACTGATTTAGGATGATTGCATACATAATCAACCCCTAACAAGAGGATTGAGTAACTTATAAATCTCAAGGCATCTTCTCTCTAGCAAGATGTCTTAATATGACAAAATCGTACGACTTTTTCTTATAAAAATAAAATAAATATGAATAATACTTCATTACGAAATTGACCCTATAAATTATTTACGCCCTGTTTAAAATAAAATTACAACATACATACAATATCAAAGTAACAATAGCTAACATAATGTAATACCGATCAAATGGGTAGCCATATCAAATTATTTTCATTTATTATGATTTTTGGGTTCTAACTTGCACAAAACACACATGCTCTATCAAGTTGAAGACAACATCTGTATTGAGTGGCGGGTAAGAGTATTAAAATATTAATAAAAGAGGAGCGATTTTGGACGGAGTCTGTGTCTGTGTCTGGGGTGTGTATTTGGTCCTGAAGTGAGAATTCATATATTTTCATGGGGTGGGCGGTAAATATTCAAAGAAACGTCAACACTCATACTTGTAATACTAACAAAATAAATATACGCTAGACTATTATTATATCTCAATTCTTACCTTCCTATTTTGCCCTCTCATTAGCCAAATTCACATCCGAAGCGAAGTGATGGCAAGTGGCGTAAATTACGTCTTAAATTAAGCCTCATTTATCACTTCTATTCACTCCCGCTCTTTCCATCCTTTTGCTGCTCTCGCCCAAAAATTCTGCTACCCTTCTTCTCACAGACACCTAAACCCTAGAAACCCCTATACTAATTCTAGTGGAACATGAAGTTATTCAAGTAGCACAAGTTGTAAGGATTGTGTGAATTTTCGGTTCAAGAAGTAAAAGTATTTGCCCATTAATTTACTTGTAAGTATCCCTGTTTTTTTCTCTTAATATGTATATTTTTTTCCCATTGTTATTCTTTTATCCTCTCTCTCTCTCTCTCTCTCGTTATATAGCTCCTTGTATGTGATACATGTATGGTATTAGGTGTTTTTGGGTGCTTATTTGAATCTATAATAATTTAATTCAGCTAATAAGTTTCTAGTTTATTTTGCTATTTTGGCTATATTTCAGGTAGCTGTATGTGTTATGGAGAGTCAAGAGGTGTTGGTAAATGGTGGAATGTCAAATGGGAGCGCTATAATTTCATATGGAAATGGCTTAGAGCAGGTAAATAGTGATAATGGGTTGGAGCAAGTGGGTTTTGATGAAAAGGGGAAAGGGAATTTGGCAGAGGAGGTTTTGGAGGATTTGGAGGAATACTGGGAAGATATTAATGACAGATTAATGATTTCACGGATGGTCAGTGATTCTGTTATCAAGGGAATGGTGACTGCAGTGGAACAAGAGGCAGCAGAAAAAATCGCATCCAAGGAACTTGAACTGTCCAATTTGAAGTGGTTTCTGCAGTCGCACGAGGTCGTTACTGGTAAATTTGAGGATGTAAGGTTGCCAGTGGGGCGGAAAACATTTGAAGCTGGGAATTATGGGAGGTTTTCTTGTGTTACCAATGCCTTTGTGAAACATGAAAAGATGAGGGAGGACTTACATGCTTTACGGAGTGTGGCAGGAGAGCAGTTCAAGAAGGCTAAGAAGGAGATTGAGTGTGCCAGAGGAGCTAATTCCATCAAGAAGATTGGTTCTGGCTCTGAGTTGGTGGGATTGGGTGGAATATTAGAGGAGAAGCAGTGCGAAAGCTGGATGCATGTGGATAAGACACTGGAATGTCTGAAGACAACAGTGGATACTATCTGCAC
Source organism: Sesamum indicum (assembly GCF_026168435.1). Classification (NCBI taxonomy): domain Eukaryota; kingdom Viridiplantae; phylum Streptophyta; class Magnoliopsida; order Lamiales; family Pedaliaceae; genus Sesamum; species Sesamum indicum. The sequence continues at coordinate 311,703 of NC_142664.1, read as the reverse complement.
AAAGGTGGATGATATTTTACTGTCCTCCAGGATTTCACTTTCTGAGTGGCAACAAGATCAAGTTTTGTCAGCGAAACTTGAGGATATAGTGATACAAAGTGTACTTAGGAGTCTTCAGGAGGAGCTTGAGGAGAACCTTTGGGAACAATATGTTCAATTTACAGGAACTCAGGATGTTAATTGGCTTGAAAAGCTTAATGATATATCTAGTTTAGGCAACCAGTTGGATGCAGTTCTGAAGTCACTCTCCTTACCGGAAACAGGGTTCGTTTCTCATGGATCTCACGATTTGGAAAATTTGCACCACAAGACCTTAAGCAATCATATACAGTCGCCCTCACTCTGTGGAGAAAATGGGACTCTAGACGCATCTGATATTCATGTCGCTGAGAGCTATGATTTTCAGCAGCTGAGACACATGCCTAAGGAAGAATTAGTAAATTATTTTAATAACATCATATCTAAGATGAAGAGAGACCATGAGTCAGCTCTACAGCAAAAGACTGAAGAATATTTTCGTCTAAAACGTGAATACCTAAAAGAGAAGAGATCCTTTGTTACACACAGGAAAGATGAAGAATTTGATGCGTTAAGGAAAAGGATTCCTGACATTATCTCAAAGTTGGAGAACTTCCTCTTGGAAAATAAAAAGTTTCCTACATTAACCAACAATGTTGAGAGTATGGGGAAACTGAAGCATAGACTAGATAACCTTCTCTCTGAAAATCATCACCTCAGAGACAGCCTTGCCGACAAGAAAAATGAGGTTAAGTGTCTAGAAGCAGAGATTTTGGATGCTGCTGCAAAATTGTCGGAGCATACTTTGGCTGAGGAAAACATGTTGAAGCTTGTGGAAAATCTCAAATCAGCAATGGAAGATTCATGCATTGAAGCTTCACTTAGTGAAGAAGTATATAAGTGTGCTCTCAGGGAGCAGCTTGCACAGAGGTGTTGTGTCTCTGAAGATTCAAACATGAGCTCCCTTCTAACTGAAGAAATTTATGATATCATTCTCAGGGAAGCTGTTAATACTGCCGAAAATGCAAACAGACATAAAGTTGAAGATTCAGATATTGAGTCATTGATAGTGCAGGATTTGAGTGGACTGATATTAACAGAAGCTGTCAAGGATGCTGGGCGAAAACTAAACGATTTGTCTCAGGAAGTTCTGATTGATAAAGAAATTAGAATCAGTTTAGCAATGGAAGCTCTTGAAAAGGAAAATGAATTAAGGCTGTTGGTGGAAGAGAAGGAGAAATTAAGGCAGGAGATTCTGGATATGAGAACAGCAATAAAACAGAAGGAGAAGCTAGCAATGGGTTTATCGATTTCGTTGTCAAAAGAGAGGGAGCAGTTTGAGCTAGCTTTGCGAGAGCTGGGTATTTTAAGGGAACATTCTAGTCGACAAGAAACATTGGTTGCCGAGAGCAACAGGGAACTCGAAACTTTAAGGTCTCAACATGCAGAAGCACTGAAGCAGATTGAAGTTGATAGAATGGAAATACAAAATCTTAATCAGAAGCTTGATCAGACAAAAGAGGTGTTAACAGAAGCAAACAAAGAGAGACATTCTGCATTCACTCTTTCACAAGAAACTCATGACAAGTTACTGGTAAGTGAAGCTAGAGAGGAGAAATTAAGAAAGGAAATGGAAATGGCTGCCAGTGGGTTCTCCAAAATGTTTGACGATTTTGCATGCAGAGTATCAGGAGTAGTAAAAAGCAATACTCTGAGGTATAGCATAAAACTTGTGTATGATCTTTTGTTTGTGATTAGCATGCGATAAACTATATCAGCTTTGATTCTTGAGTAACCCACATCAGGTTCCTCATAGGACAAGCATATTGATTTTCATTGGGGGCAGGGGGTAGTGTGGGGGCATAAGAGAAAGAAAGACATGTTTTCTTGAGTCATATGATCTCTCCTTGTGTTCAAAGATCTTAGTGTAATTTTGCCCCTTGAAGAGTCTGCTGACAAGGAATAATTATATTCTTCTGTGTAACATATGCAATGCTAACATTTTACTTATTAAAGTTCTCTTTGGAAACAACTCATTATCTGTGGTGTTTTGTTGAAAGGCAAAATTAATTTGTAATTCTGTTTGTGTTTTGGGGTCATATTCATGATTCTCAGGTTGGAAGACATAAGTTCTCAACTCAAAGCTTTCTCCAAGATGGCTACTGTGCTAAGAAGCACGGGATTCATGTACAAACAGAAGCTGGAGCGGAGATGTGCTGATCTCCAAATGGCAGAGGCTGAGGTAATGAAGTCAAAACCTCATGTTGTGATTGTTCGAGTGATGTTTTTTTATAATAAGAGGTATAGCATCCTGATTTACAGTGATGACTGTTAGTGCGGCATTGGTTATTGTGGACATTGTTTTTCAAATTCTCTTCCAGGGAATTGTACAACTGTGCGATACTGGCTAGGTGGTTTTGTCATGCATGTGTGTCTGTACTATTTTGCAACATTCATAGTGATATTATGTTGTGCTATATGTTTATTCAGCCTATTACTAGATCTACAGTGTCCATTATAGTATGTTGATCATGCTATACCAAGGAAAGCAACATGTGCAGATTCGGATAAATTGCTTTGACTGCCCTTGGATCCTTTAAACCATCTCATTTTATGATCTGCTGGATGATGTAAAATTTTATAATCATATTCGTTTGAGGATCATTGATGCTTAGATTATATGTATATATGCTTTCTAAATACTATAATATGCTAAAGGATATGATTGAAAATGTCAAAACCAAGTGTAACTGAACTAGGTCAATTGTTATAGCTTTCAGTCTGGATCTCCAAAAGGAGATTCATAGAAGTACAATGGAAAATTTTGGTTTATAATTCTTGCTTGAATTTTTCTGTTTGCAATTGGTACATTTTTGGCCTTTATACTCTTTCTCACTGTCTCTGAGTGGTTTCTGAATACATGCTTGTTTCAGGTTGATCTTTTAGGGGATGAGGTTGATGCTTTGTTGAGATTGCTGGAGAAAATATACATTGCACTTGATCATTACTCTCCAGTTTTAAAGCATTATCCGGGGGTAAGTTGAACCCAAGTCTACTAGGAATGCCAATCTTTAATTTTCTCCTTTATAACATGTCATTGTATGACTATATGTATCTGATATACCTTTTTGCATGAGCATTGGAAAAAAACGTGGCAACTTTTCTCATTATGTTTTTCTTGGAAAAGTCAAAAGGCCAAGAACCTCATAAATAAGTAAACCCTGTTGTCACCACCTTCATTTGTGCTTTCAAATGGCGATCAATTAACAAGTTGATATTACTTCATTGCAGATTATTGAGATCCTCGAGCTGGTCAGGAGGGAATTGAGTGGAGGATCTACCAAACTGTTGTGATCAACTCCATGGTAAGTAAGTGTGGCCTAAAGGCAACTGCTAAGTGTTGGCGCCTTCTCAATTCCAAGCATGCTTTTAATGTAAAAAGAGAAATCTGTCTATTTTACTGAAATACAAACTTTTAATTTTCTAAAGTTCATGTTTCCTTGTATTTGGTTTTACATTCTTTTATTGCAAGTGCAAATTAATCATGTTATGCAATTAGGCTTATACTTTGCTTCATATATTTATTGACCAAAGACCACTTACCACTGTTCTGTGTTCTGTGTACATAAATATATTCATACTTTGAAACAAAAGCTCTACATGTGCAAATGAAAATATCAATTTAAGTGGATAAAGAACAATATGAAATTTCTGAGTCGAAATGGAGTATTTGGAGGCATAACTAATGACTTTTAGAATATGTCTCATTTTCAAGTTGGAGCATGCAAGGGAAAATAAGAGAGGAAAAAAGGCAGAACAAGTACTTTTGTCCTTGCCACTTGATGATGAAGTTGAAGTTTAAGCTGGTGCCAACCTTGCTTTTCAATTTTTATTAATGCTGTGTCTAAAAAAATAAAAGCAATGGCTATCTTGCTATGTAGTTATAACTGATTTGGGTATCACTCCACACAAGAAACATGCGTGTCTTTCATCGATGGACCAGAGTTAACATCTTTCTATTGTTGTTGGTGGTTGTATTTTGTTGATTGTAGTCTCAATATTGTGATTATGTCTTCAGGATGAATGCGAAACTCTTTGATGACAAGCTATGCTGATATCATGTGTATGGAGAAAGGTGACTTAAGCAATCTAACCACTCCATATATGCTACCATGTGCACCAATTTGGGCAGTTGAACCAGAAATTCACCCCTGTTCGTAATGGACTTGGATAGTTAAGTTAAAGAAGAGACCTTTTTGCTGTGTGCGTCTGAAGCTCAACCGAGGAAATTCTATAATGAAGAGAGATCTGTGGTCTTGCTCTTATACCTGGTTTTTTCTCTTTTAACTCTGTGTTTCCTTGTAAATGACCACATGTAAATCTGCTGTTCCATTAGTTAGATTAATTGAAAAAGCAGGCTCCCTCACATATTCATATATATATATATATATTCATTCATTTACTTTGCTACTGTCGATTCCAATGATTGGCAACATAGTCTCATGCCTCCCAATTTTGTGTTGCTAAAAGAAGGCTCGTATATATATATATGTGTGTGTATTATACTGTATAGTTTTCTGTTTCACTTTCCCATATATGAGGATGACAATGTCGCTAATCAAATTGTCGCCCATTGGACCATTACTCGTGTCTTGACGTTTGGCACTACTAGTTGTAAACCCAACGCTAGCACAATATAAAAAAGTTGCTAGAATTGGAGCTTGATTCTATCCAATTTTGACATGTAGGAATTGGAAACCAATGAAACAAAGGCTAGGTAACATTTTGGAGAGGCTCAGAGTTTTGAATTTACATATTATTTTTCAGGAAAAATGAGCAGTTTTTAGATGTCAAAATATTTTACAATTATTCTTGCTACACTTAAAATATTCACAAATCCGCTTTATTATTTGTCAAAAGGGGGCCCAACCCAATATTGGGCCTTCTCTTGAGCCCATAACAAAATGGGCCTAATTGATGCTGATTGGATTTTGCTTAACAATTAAGCGCGTTGGATCTACCTTTCCTTTTTCCAGACTCTCTAGGGCTGGCGTAGTAACCGTTGCGTATAAAACCCTAGAACCCCCCCAACTTCCTCTCTTCCGCTCCAACTCTCTTACTCTTAATTTCCAGAATTTCAAAGAGAAGAAGAAGAAGCGCGGGAGAAACACGAGATGCCTCCCAAAGCAGCGAAATCAAAGGAAGCCCCAGCCGAGAGGCCTATTCTTGGACGCTTTTCTTCCCACCTCAAAGTTGGAATTGTAAGCTTTCTTTTATTCTTTGATTCAAGGTTTTCTTGATTCTTGATTCAAGATTCAAAGTTTTCTTGATTATTGAATCAAGGTTTAACTATTCATTGCTTTAATCAGTGGAGGGTGAGACTGCAGTAGTTATAATCTATCATGTGTAGGGAGTGATAGTGTTTATCTTTTTCTTTCAAGAAATGCTTTTTGTTTCTTTTCGAAGAAATTGTTCTATTGTCCAAGCCAAAGGTGAAGAAAGATAAATTGGAACTTGACTCGCGCACTTTTGTACTTTGTTGAAAAGTTTAATGGGTTTTGAACTTTTGATTTCTGGCCTGAAGTTTCTAAATGTCTTGATTCTTGGTTTGATATCTAATCATACTGTTACTTACATCTTTTGGTGAAACTGAAACTAAAATTTTGGTGTTATCTTGGTCTGATTGTTAACCATAATGAATATTCAGGTCGGGTTGCCAAATGTGGGGAAATCTACCCTTTTCAACACGCTCACCAAGTTATCTATACCGGCTGAAAACTTTCCCTTCTGTACCATTGAGCCCAATGAGGCTCGAGTTAATGTTCCCGATGAGCGATTTGAATGGCTTTGTCAACTGTACAAGCCAAAGAGCGAGGTTCTTTTCAGAAACTGACTATTTATTTCTTAAAAAATGGGACTGTATTTTACTGTATCCATGTAAAGTTTTTAATGATAACTTTTATCAATGTGGTGATAGATATCAGCTTTTCTAGAAATTCATGATATTGCTGGACTTGTTCGTGGTGCTCATGAAGGACAAGGATTGGGGAATAGTTTCTTGTCTCATATCCGGGCAGTAGATGGGATTTTTCACGTTCTACGTAAGCTGCTTAGATCTTGTGCTTTTGCTAACATCCTTTAGATGGGATATAGGTGGATCTCTTCATGTTAGTTCATCATCTTCATAATAGTAGTATTTGTTTTGCTGGATGAAAATGATATGTAGATTCTGTGTAATATCTATAGATTATCTCCAGATACTGTGTCTTGCCTTCTGCTTTTAGAATTACCCCTTTCATGCATTAGGCATGTTTTGTATTGTTAATCTCCCCCATTTTGAATTACTATTGTATAAAGAATTTGAGCTGGTTTATTTTAATACCTTTTGGGGTTCTAACACTCTGTCAATATTCAGAAAGTGTTAACGCTCAGTAGTTATTATGCCATTATGCGATAATAAAATGGTGCAGTGATAGGGTTAACAATATTTTCATGCCGTATACCGAGAAAATGAAATTATTGTTGAAATTTCTTTTATTTGGTATAACATGAATGCACTGTCTTATTCCTGTTATCTCATTTAGGTGCGTTTGAAGATCCTGATATCATCCATGTTGATGACTCCATCGATCCTGTTAGGGATCTAGAAGTTATATCTGCAGAATTGCGGCTAAAGGTAAGGTTGAATCAAATATTAACCTGAAGATTTCTTTACCTTTTACTTCTTTTAATAGGCAATTAGAAGTTCGATTATATTCTCCACTTCCTTCTGGTAAGGCAGATCATTGCAGTTTCTAGCATATGGAATTGTTTAAAAATTCTGGATGCTCTTGGAAGTTGTGGTTCTGTGGTGTCTTGGATATTTTGCTCTTTCTGATCCTGAACTGGCGTATGATGCTAGGATATTGAGTTCATGGAGAGGAGAATTGATGATCTTGAAAAGAGCATGAAGAGGAGCAATGATAAGCAACTGAAACTCGAGCATGAGTTATGCATACGGGTATTCATACTCTTGGTTCTTTTTGTTGAGATTCTTATCTTCTGTCATTTTACCAAATGCTTTTGCTGGGGTTCGCCTATAAATTATGTGCTGTACTGTAGATTATTTTGGAGTTCATATTATAGATTTTGAATACTGATATATCATTCGAGCTCCACTGCATGTCAAATCTCTTTTTCAGTCTAGATTTCTTTCTATCTAGCAATCTAGTTTTACACGTACCAGTTGTGTCTAGTCCTTGATGATTGATGTAGTTGGTGGAAATTTGCAGCTGTGGGTTTGTTGGATATAAGATAAGCTGATTTAACTTATAATAAGTTAGGACGTGTAAGTTGCTTGGTCTAACTAAAGGACATTTATTTTTCGTGTCCTGATTCTTTTTTTTAAATAATATATCCGATGTTTTGTTCAGGGCGTGCTATTTTTAACATAGGTAGCATTATACACAAGACTGCTGCTTTTTCTTGGTTGTCCAACAAGAGATTTCATAGGTTCCAACTTGCACTCTTATCTTTATTGAAGTTGTAATCAAATTACATGACACCATGTTGGCATTTTCCATGGATTCTTATTCGTGACAATTGTTGACATGGGGAGGTCTTTAATTAATTTGCTTTTCTGTGACTTGAAAATCTGTTGTTATCTGTGGTTATTAAGGTATGACGTGATTATTTGCTTAATATGGTTGATGAAACATATGCTTGAGTCATAAAACCGCTGCCAAATTTCAGCAATATGTAATGGCTTGTAGTTGAATTATTATCACATCACATCAGGGATGTTTGTATACTGAATCTTGATAATTTATGGGTCCACAAGGTCAAAGCGTCTCTTGAGGAGGGAAAAGACGCACGCCTGGTCGAGTGGAAAGCTGCTGATATTGAGATATTGAATACTTTCCAATTGCTTACTGCAAAGCCTGTTGTTTACTTGGTAAGTAAATAACCTAGGTACCTATAAAAGGCAAAAAAGCGTGGGAATGCTATTATGGTTGGAACAGGATTCTTCTTTCCAAATTAGGCTATCAGCTGTAATATGCTTAATTTGGTTGTTTATGGTACATTCTGTGTTAGTTATTATCTCCCCAGCATGTCGGCATGTCAAGATGTTTAGTGAAACAGGATCCAGTAGTTAAATTCATTTGTTTTCTAAAGAGAAATGTATGTGCTTCCCTGATGTTTATTATTGCATGAATGTACATGGAAGTTGATCCATAATGCCCGCTTTTATTCCTTTGTTTGTGATTCTGAGATCTGTCTTCGATAAAAGAGGAAGAATATCTTTGGAACTTTCTTTCATGTCTCATTAAAGCAAGAAGTGAAAGGGATGTTGTTTACGAGGGAAGGCATTGTTTTCTGTCTCCACTCCTTCAGCTGTGGCTTGAAATATAGGTGACATGTTTAGAACTTAAGTTAGTTGCCGCATTTTTACTACTATGTGGAAAAATCTCAGGAATTCAAATGATTGAAGACTGGAGAAAGATACTCCCTTCATTGATTACCCTTCATTCATTATTATCAAACTTTTTTACTTATGAGAAATGCTAAGTTAGGTTACTTAATTGATGTGATGGGTTAATACGTCTCGAACAATTAGAATAGTTCTGGAATAGGAGAGATATGTTGAATCTTTCTTTTCTGCCTACTTCCTTGAGGAGCCATATGGTGCATGTGATGCTCTTTACATGATATGAGCTTTACGTATTATCATGCTTCAAATTATTTCAATTTGATGACATTTTTTTAATTCCAACTAAATGTTGCACTGTTTTTATGTTTTTATTTTCGGTGATCTGGAGCAGGTTAACATGAATGAAAAAGATTATCAAAGAAAAAAGAACAAGTTTCTACCGAAGATCCATGCTTGGTATGTCTCAGTTTTGGCGTCGGCAACTCTCTACTCCTTTCTTGTGCTACAATTCTCTGCATGTGCATGAGAGAGTGAGCTTCCACCATCTAGAAATTTCTGCCTGAAACTGCAACATTAATGTCACACTTACATGATTTTAGAGTCAGTATTTCTAGTCTCTTGTTCCCTTTTTATAAGAAAATGAAGTAAAAACTATAGCATTTCAGCAATTAGAAAAACACTTCATATATTTGTAGGTGGATCCTTTGCCCGTTCCAAATACCCTAAAAAGTTGATTGAAAGAATTCACAGTTTGATTAATTCAATGTAGATTTGTACTTGTTATATTTTCCTAGATATGAAGCCAGAAGGATTGATTCTCCCTACTCGCCCTTTGTTCTTTTCCATGTGTTTGAGAAATATCTCTTTCATATCTTTTGTAGGGTGCAGGAGCATGGCGGTGAAACTATAATCCCTTTCAGCTGTGTTTTAGAGAGGAATCTTGCTGATATTTCCCCAGATGAAGCTGCTAAGTATTGTGAGGAGAACAAGGTTCAAAGGTTGTCTCAAGTTTGATTTGTTATTTCAGATGTGGGTTTTCAAAATGTTTTTGCAAGGGATTACTGTAAAGTGTGAATAATTTCTTCTCTATAATGAATTTAGGTAAATTGAACGCCATCCAGTTGGCAAGGCATTTCTGATCATGTAATACATGCAGATTAGGTGTTTGCAGTCTAGGCAGAAACCAGAAAGTAATGGTTCTTGGAAACTTTCAACTGTTAAAGTCCAAGAAATATTGTATATCTTGAAAGTGAGAGTTTTTAAAATGAACCATTAATAATAAAGCTGTGAAACTGGATATCTTGAATCTATTTTTGGTAGCCTTAATTCGACTTTATATATGGAAAAAGAGTTGATAAAATTGCCCCTGATTTCCATGCTACAGTGCCCTTCCTAAGATCATCAAGACGGGATTCGCAGCCATTAATCTCATATACTTTTTCACTGCAGGGCCAGATGAGGTACTTCATAATATTCTTCTCATTTTCACAAGCATCCTCGTGTCTCTAATTTACTTTTTTTTTTGTTGCTTTGAACATGTTATGTCAATGAAAGAAATATAAAACTCTTGAGCATTAGGCATGTTGTGGTGGTATATAAATCACATTCATAGAACAATTTCAGTATGTATTGCACATATTAGCTTCTTTTGATGGGAAGCAAACAAATAAATAAAAAAGGATAAGGAAGAAGAGATGTTTAGGCCAGTACCTGTTTGGTTGCTTTGTTATTCATAAAAATTATTAGCCATCAGCATTTGTCTTAGAACCTTTTGAAAAATGCTGTTGTATTAAAACTTAACCTATGGCAATCATGAAAACCAGCATATGCCCATTTCAAGTTCATATAGCTTCACGATTGCAGATCTGGCTAAGGTGGTTGCTTGTTGAAGGTGGTGAGGACTGATTAAGCAACTTGTTCATCAGCTAGATTTCTTACAAAACTGAATATGCTAGTTTTGTTGTGACAGCAGGAGGTTGTGTACAGTGTACTGATTTTGATTGGAGGAAACTGAAAATGGTGATGGATGAATTGCATAGGTATTGTATATTGGATTGCTTATTGGTTCTGTTGTCTTGATGAGTACCTAAGGTCCTGAGGTTGTAGCCTTATGAAGTGGAAATAATTCCAATTTGAGGATGGGTTTTTATCCTTGGATAGGCAGTTTCAGCTCCATCAGATGCTTCAATGAGCATATTAATAAGCTCTAGCTTTGCCCCATCACTGGAACTGTTTCACCTTTTTAGAATTAAAGGGCTTGTGTTTACGAGTAGTAGCTGGACAAGTCCTCATAAATCATTCGCATTCAACCTAATATTATTGTTCCGTCACATGGCTATTTCTTATAATTTTCAGTGATTGCTTAACTTTTCATATATTCCTTTATGAGTGACGCCTCAAAAATCTTTTATTGTGTCTCAACTTATCCTTGCTATTTAAGATATTACGCTAGTCATGATCTACTCTGGTGAACATGAGAATAAATTTGCTCTTGTACAGGTAAAGTGCTGGCAAATTCGTCGACAGACTAAAGCTCCTCAAGCTGCAGGAACAATTCATACTGATTTTGAAAAAGGTTTCATATGTGCTGAGGTAGCTGCTTTTCCTTTTCCCTTATTTCTACATGCACATTCATATTCCTATAGAACTTTCATGAGTCCATTTTTTTTCCCATTTAATCAATGATTTTAATTTTAGGTGTGTTTGGTTTCACTTTTTAATTAACTGAAAATTTTCTTTGATCTCTGTCTGTACTTGTATGTTATGTTCCTCAAACTGTTGGTGAGTTCACCTTCACATCGCATAGAAGTGTCAGTCTACTGTATTTGCTTTCATTGTAAAGTTGGTTTTTCATTTGCCTCAAAAGAAAATGAGTTCTATTCTTTGATACCCCACTCTGTAATCTTTACAAGAGAAATTTGTACCTAAATTGCATCACCATTTATGCTCATACTGGATTGTATTGCGTTTTAGGTTATGAAATTTGAAGATCTAAAGGAGCTCGGAAGTGAGTCAGCCGTAAAGGTATATTTCTCTAATGAAGTGTTGTTAATTCATAGAATAACAGCATAGTCTATTTTCAGTCATTTTTGCACTCGTTTGCTATACTACACTTCACTTTTGATGAGGTTAATGCATAGGAGAGCCAAAAGAGATGGAACAGGAACTCAAATACAGTGTGAATCCTATACTGGCTTTTGCTCTGATGGCAGAGTGAATATCCTATGCAGAATATCCTGCTAGCATATTACTATTTCTTTGCAATGCTTTGAGGCCTTCATAAAAATTGTCCATGAAACTAAATTCTCTTGCCTATCACAGGCTGCTGGGAAGTATCGGCAGGAGGGGAAGACTTACGTTGTCCAGGATGGGGACATTATTTTCTTCAAATTTAATGTTTCTAGTGGAGGGAAGAAGTAGATTTCCATCCTCTTCCTATAACCAAAAAATTGGAATAATTGTAATTTGTAATTGCTTGAAATTTATTTATATATTTGACGAGGGATGTAAAATTTTGGGATCTTGATTAGAAGTATAAAAATATTCTTGTATTGTGTACCTTTTGAAATTTTAGTCGATTACGCATAGGTCTCTGCGGTGATCTCCTATGCAGGAAGTTGTGTGTTCTCCTCACAGCTAATTTGCATGGTACTTTTTCCTTTAGAAATGAACCGTTGAAGTCTGATGCCCGAATTAATAGGTGAATAAAATCCCCCGCTAAAAGAAAAAATAAAATACAAAATGTCTTATTTCTCTTGGGTTTTCTTGCCATGCTTATAACAATTGTACTACAGACGGAAGCACAAGGAAAGAATGGGGGAGTATGTCAAGATTCCATGTAGAGATCATCATTGAATTCTTGTCTGTCATTTAACACCCTCCTCACCCACTCCACCGCTACGTATTCAAATCTTTCCACATCAGTGTTTGTGTATGGAATGGAATTAAAGTGAAGTGAAAGGTACTGGAAAATATTAATATATGTAATAGTAGTATACCATGACGCCAACATCCCTTCAATAAAGGGCATCTGTGGGACTATCTATTATCTAACATCTTCCAAAAAGAAAGAAAAACTTCTAAAATCAAGAGAATCTTTTCAGTTTGTTTTTGCTTTTAGTTTTCAGATTTTGAAACAAGTGAAAACATGCTTGTTTATATAACACCACAATTAAATATAAAATATAATTTTATTAATATTTTTTAAATGCAAATTTATATAAAATTGAAAATACATTTTTCTAACCTAAAATTAGAATGAAATTTAATGACTAAAATGAGATTTAATGACAAGATTCCCTGCTTTTTGGCGGGTACAGCTCCTCTTCCCCCCCCCTCCCCCCCAAATTTACTAACATTCCCGCTATTTCTTTTTTTTCCATCTGTCCTTTGCTGCAGTCTTTTTCAATTCAAAACAAATAAATTACTGTACTTTTCTTTTGCAGTATATATAGATAGATAAAACTAAATCACCATTTCAAGCCTCTTTTCAATACTGTAACACCGCAATTCCCATATGAATCCAAAAGACTGTACAAAAAGCACAATTGTGAGAGTATTTCTTGTTGGGTTTGTACCAAAAGACCAAAAGTTTTTGTTGGGTTCTATCACGTGTCTTTCGGTAGGTTGAAGTGATTGTTCTACAGGCAAAGAGAGTGTGTGTTGTGTGTGCTTGCATATTTTTGACATTTATGAATTAACAAGAGAAAAAAAGAGCATGCACGTTCAGAGGCATTTAGAGAAAGAGTGAGGTTTCTGTTCTGTAATTGTTAAAGATTTACGGGTTTCTTGAAAGCTAATATTTTCCGCCATTATTAGAGCTTTTAAGTGCCAGAGCTTTTCTGGGTCCATTGCTTTCGCTGTCTTTAATGCATTTGCAATGCCGATTTGAGGAGCCCTTTTACCTCATTTCTCTTTTTGTCACCTGGAGCTTTTGTTCGTTCTTGGACTACTGAAAACAGCGAGAAATGGGCTTTCGTAAGTATATTGCTTTTATTTTCAGTGTGTTTGAAGTTTCCAATTATCTGTCAGCGGAGGCCTCAGTTTCTCTGTAAAGCTTGAAACTTTGAGGTGATGATTTATACTGGGATGTAAACTTGGCAAATACAGGAATTGAGGATGGTAAGAAATGCTGATCTTTTCTATGTTTGGATCTGTGAAAGTGAATGGTTATGCTGTTTGAAGAAGTCTCTTAATGTTTGTGCTATTGGAAGGTAGCATTCTTATCCTGAAGTCGAGTTGGGCAGCTTTCTTTGGAGCTTGGAGTTCTTTTACTTTTGTCGTTGAACTCCTTGGTTGCATTGCTAACTCATTATTACCTGGGATTAGGATGAAGATATTTAGGTTTTCTCTGGTTTGTCTTTGTTTTGTGTCGGCCTTGAGCCAGCTCCCTCCCCGGGATGTATTGGCCCTGCTTGAATTCAAGAAAGGAATCAAGCATGACCCAACAGGTTTTGTGCTGGATTCATGGAATGACGAGTCCATTGCTTCCAATGGGTGTCCTTCATCTTGGTATGGTATCATGTGTGATGGTGGAAACGTTGCAGCAGTTGTTCTTGACAATTTGGGCCTGGTAGCAGATGTGGATTTGAGCGTGTTCACAAATCTGACAATGCTTGTAAAACTTTCAATTTCGAACAATTCAATTACTGGGAAGTTGCCCAACAAGCTTAGCAACTTCAAGAGCCTTGAGTATCTGGATGTTTCTGAGAACATGTTTTCCTCATCACTGCCATCAGATATTGGTAAACTAGTCAGTTTAAAAAATCTTTCATTGGCTGGAAATAATTTCTCTGGCTCGATCCCAGACACAATTTCTGGACTTGCATCTATCCGTTCCTTAGACATGAGCAGCAATTCGCTATTTGGGCCACTCCCATCTTCTTTGACAAGGTTGGGAGGCTTAGTTTATCTTAATCTTTCACTTAATGGCTTCACTGAAAGCATACCAAAGGGGTTGGAGCTGATGAAACAGCTTGATGTTCTTGACTTGCATGGCAATATGCTTGATGGTAAATTTGATCCGAAATTCTTGCTGCAGACTACAGCAAGTCATGTTGATCTTAGTGGCAATTTGCTCAAGAGTTTTTCTATGGAGCAGCAAAATTTTCTGGTCGGTGTCTCTCCATCTATCAAGCATTTAAATCTCAGCCACAACCAACTAACTGGATCACTTGGAAGTGGTGGTGAGGCTGAGGCTTTTGGTAGCTTAAAGGTTTTGGATTTGAGCTATAATCAGCTGTCTGGGGAATTACCTGGTTTCAATTTTGTTTATGATCTTCAAGTCCTGAAACTTGGCAACAACAGATTTTCGGGTTCCATTCCTAATAACCTTTTGAAAGGAGATTCTTTGGTTCTAACTGAGTTGGACTTAAGTGGCAACAGTCTCTCAGGTACATTTTTGAGCTGTGAAGTCCATGATAGGAATTTTGGTTTCTGATAATAAATAGACCTATTATTCTTAAAATCTAGGTTATAAAGTGATAGATTTGGTTGGTTGCAGGGAAAGGTAATTTACTTCATGCCTTGTCGCACTTGTAGTAACTAATGGCCATTTTTACTTGACAGGACCTGTAAGTATGATTACATCAACAACACTACACACCCTTAATCTCTCTTCAAATGTACTTTCTGGTGAGCTTCCACCATTGACAGGAAGCTGTTCAGTAGTTGACCTCTCAAAAAACCAATTTGAAGGAAATTTAACAAGGCTGCTGAAATGGGGAAACGTAGAAGTCCTTGATCTCAGCCAAAACAGGCTGACAGGGTCCATTCCAGAGGTAACTGCTCAATTTTTGCGTTTAAATTACCTGAACGTCTCCCACAATTCCCTGAATGGTTCTCTTCCCAAAGTGATCACACTGTTTCCGAAACTCATTGAGCTTGATCTTAGCTTCAATCAATTGGATGGACCTCTGCTAAATACTCTTTTAACATCATCAACTCTGAGACAAATTCACCTACAGGGTAATAGACTTTCTGGAAGTATTGATTTTTCACCATCCTCTGGTGATTTAGATCTCCAAGTTCTTGATCTTTCTTACAACCAGCTTGATGGTCACCTCCCTGATGAATATGGATTGTTCACTGGACTTCAAGTGCTCAATATTGCAGGAAACAATTTCTCTGGGTCTATTCCTACTTCAATTTGTAATATCAGTGCCCTAACTTCACTAGATATTTCTCGGAATCATTTCACTGGTCCACTTCCCAAGAACTTATCAAACAGTCTTCAAAGCTTTAATGCATCATATAATGATCTTTCTGGTGTTGTTCCAGAAAATTTGAGAAAGTTTCCTCTATCTTCTTTCTACCCTGGTAATTGTGAACTGGAGTTCCCTAATCCTCCTCCTGGCTCTGACAATTTTCCACCAGGAAATGCAAGCAAGAAAAGTTTGAGAACTATCATTAAAATTGTAATAATAGTTGCTTGTGTTGTTGCCGTGATCATTTTGATCCTTCTTGTCATTTTCATTTATTGCAAGCGCATGTCAAGAATGCGTTTATCAGATGTAACCAACAAAGGTGCCACCCATCAAGCTTCAACAAGTCCTTCTAGCTTTGGTGGAAGGGATCGTGCTGGTGGCTCAGTTGTTTCAACAGAGGATCTTGTAACACCACAAAAAGGATCAGCATCTGAAATAATTAGTCCAGATGAGAAAATGGTAGCCAAAACAAGTTTCTCGCCTTCCAAGACCAGCCACTTATCATGGTCGCCTGAATCTGGTGATTCATATGCTGCAGAAAACCTTTCAAGATTGGAGGTCAGGTCTCCTGATCGCCTGGCTGGTGAGCTGTACTTCCTAGATGATACAATTTCTTTCACGGCAGAGGAATTATCAAGAGCCCCAGCGGAAGTCCTTGGAAGAAGCAGTCATGGGACATCTTACAGAGCAACTCTGGACAATGGACTGTTGTTGACTGTAAAGTGGTTGAGAGAAGGAGTTGCAAAGCAGAGAAAGGAGTTTGCTAAAGAGGCTAAGAAATTTGCCAATATCAGACATCCAAATGTGGTGGGATTGAGAGGGTACTACTGGGGGCCCACACAACATGAGAAACTCATTCTTTCAGACTACATATCTCCTGGAAGTCTTGCGAGTTTCCTATACGGTATTGCTCTACTCCATTCCCAGGCAATATATACTCCTCCTGCTCACGTGAAGCTTTCATACAACTTATGTACAAATATAATTTGCTCAATTATTTTCATGACCTCTTCTATGATTGAATTGTCCTTGTGGATACCTGGTCAGTACAATTTTCTAAAGAAAACATAATGTAAAAACATATTCTCTAAATTTATGCAACTTGGATTAATTTGTATGTTTGACAATATGACTTGGGTGAGCTACTGATTCCAAATTATGGCTGATTAAACGTTCTACTTGCTATTAATGCATGTTGGAAAAGAAAGGAGCTCTGTTTTGTCCATGCATTTGCACATTGTTTCCTCTTGAAATGAAGTCAATGGCATATGTTGTTATCTTAAACCTTTCTCACAAGTCTATTACTAGCAGATCGGCCTGGGAGAAAGGCTCCGCCCTTAAACTGGGCCCAAAGGCTCAAAATAGCAGTAGATGTCGCACGGGGGCTGAACTACCTCCATTTTGACCGTGCTGTTCCCCATGGGAATCTTAAAGCCACCAATGTACTACTAGACGGACCTGATCTTAACGGGCGGGTAGCTGATTACTGTCTTCACCGTCTGATGACCCAATTAGGCACCATCGAGCAAATTCTTGATGCTGGGGTCTTGGGTTACCGTGCACCGGAACTAGCAGCATCCAAGAAGCCTGTACCGTCTTTCAAGTCAGACATTTATGCCTTTGGAGTAATTTTGCTAGAACTTCTTACTGGAAAATGTGCTGGCGATGTAGTTTCTGGTGATGATGGAGGAGTAGATTTGACAGACTGGGTTCGCCTGAGAGTGGCTGAAGGTCAAGGATCAGATTGTTTTGATGCGGCATTGACACCCGAGATGAGCACTCCAGCAGCCGATAAAGGAATGAAAGAGGTCCTGGGAATAGCTCTTCGATGCATTCGGTCTGTGTCTGAGAGGCCAGGCATCAAGACTGTATACGAGGATCTTTCAGCAATCTAGTTTGCTGATATGAAGAAACGTGAAGTGGGAAGCAAATAGCTAGCTCATTGACCTTCTTCTTGCTAAATTTTTTCAAGCATTGTTGTAAATTGGGGCGTATTATTGATGTATACAAGCTTTTGATGAGCAGAGCTCTGATCTGACTGACTGTCAACTGGGAATCTATCAGAGTTACTTATTAAGCACATCAAAAACAGTTGTTCCATTTCAAGATTTGGTGAAGTATTAATTCCAACCCATAACACTACTCTCTGTTCGGACAAGCTTTCACTACTATTTGATTAGACACAAAAGTTTAAATTATTTTGAAATTAGTGATTGAAAGTTATTTAAGTGAAAATGTATTTATGGAAAAATAATTAGTAATTGATTGAATAAGTTTAGTGTATGTGTAGAAATGAATAGTAAATTAGGATATGTTGGAGGAGAGTGCATTATTATTTGAATAGCAGCAGCAGGTAATGCGGTAAAATTTGCCAATTAAAATGACGAGTCTACTTGCAAGAACTGAACTGCAGAGAATTGTAAGGAAAGGCAATGGAGAGATACCGCTCCCTCGCAATAAAACGGCTTTGCTTTTATGGGTCTTCCTTCGTCTCTTCAGTCTAAAACCCAAAACCCAAACGCCTACTCAAAGGTTGCAACTTTCAAACCCTTTATTCTCTCTCACTTTCCCTTTTTCTACTCTCTAATCTCTCTCCTCCTCTCTGTTTCTCTCACCGCGACACACACACTCACGCTCGCACAAACACGCAGGAACTCTTTCACATACATGCATACGGCAAGCAGGCGGACAGAGGGGTGTACGCGAGCGTGAATGCGCTAGTCTTTTTCAATGTTAAGGTTCCGTGAGATGGATTGATCGTACGCCATTCTTTTTTTTCTCTTGATACTTGGGGTACATAATTTTTCGTGAAAAATTTCTCTTCGGTGACTGGTCAAAATCTTTCTGGTGTTCTCCGCCATTCTTTTAAGTTTTAAAATCATGTGTAAAATCTCAACGCTACTTGCAGCAGGTTTATTCTCCCCTCTTCGGTGTTTGTGAGTTGCGCGTAAATCCTCTTCATCGAGTAAGACATTCATTATTAAACCTTTATCAGTCATATGCTATTAATCTTTCTTTTTTCTTGTAAAAGATTATGTTAGATGTTCTAACCAAGCCTCCTTCATGGTGTGTACTTGTCTAAAGCTATAGGCAAGATAATCTAAGATTCTCTTTTCTTTTATTACCTTTATTCCTGATCACATGTCAAACTATACGGGTTATATGGTGGTATTCTCTGCATTGCTTCTTCATCATATAGAAGTTAGATGTCACTTGTTGAATGAGCTCATTTTGCTTTGTTTTGGTTGGAAAGGTTTTGCTGGTATGATGGCTCATAAGTATCTGTGAAATGTATAGAACACTGCTGGTTTTCAATCACGATCACATGGTGGATCTTTTTTCTATTTCTCTTGTATTATGTTTTAGGTCCTGTTGAATTGTATGTTAGATCTTAAAGCAACGGTTCACCTGCTGTTTGTGGGAACCGAACCTACATGAGGAAATGAAGAGTTAAGGACAATAAAATAAATAGCTTCCAAAAATTAAAGTGGACTGGCATTCTCTAAGCCTTTTGAAAATACTAGGTGCTTTTGCTGGTGGCTGCACAATGAACAACAATTTGTGTTTAAGCTGCTGCTAACCATGGCTCTTGATCATCTCTTCACCACCCAAGAGATTGGATTTTTAGAGAATCCTGCTCCTGCATTTTACATATATCACTATATCTAAAGATGGAACATTATCTCTTTGAATTCTCTCTAAGGCATCTGTCCCTGACTGCACAGACAGAGCTTCATTCTTTTTCTGAGTTATTATTTGGTTTTATACTATTCAGAGGGAGTGATTATACATGGGATTTTATTTGATGCAGGAGGTACAGAACTGGGTTACAATTCTTCATAATTGTAACGAGTCGAAAATAAGGTTCACCTGTGCTTATAGGGTGTATGCATCATTGTACTGCTGCTGTGAAAATGACTGAGATAGGAAGATCTGCAGCTAACCCTTCAAAGAAGTCATCATTGACACCTAAGGCAATTATACACCAACGATTTGGTGATAAGGCCTGTTATAAGGTTGAGGAAGTACAAGATTCAACTCAAGATGTTTGTCCAGGTTTAGCTATTCCACAAAAGGGGCCGTGTCTTTATCGGTGCACTCTGCATCTTCCTGAGGCTACTATTGTCTCGGGCACCTTTAGAAGGAAAAAGGATGCTGAGCAATCGGCTGCTGAGAAAGCCATAGAAAAGGTTTCTCAATATGTTGTTTTCCCTAATAACAAACTTCTCCATTGTTTCTTCCTCTTACTATTTGTTGAAGAAATTTATAGTATCATGTCTTAGTTATGCCAAATTGTGTGCTCCTCACCTGGTTTCTCAAAAATCAATTTGGGAAAAACTTTGAGAACCTATATACTTCATGCCTTGATTTATTTTGTGAATTTGGAGTTGGTTCTTCATATAAAGTAGGGAGTACCAGAGTTTTGATATCATATTTGGAACCTTGGATTCTCTATTTTGTCTTTTGATGATGCTTGCTATTGTGTGCAAGCGTATGTCAATGTAATTGCTAGTTTGCTGGTATGAGATCGAACTAATTTGCAACCCTAATGGAAAGGGGGAAAAAAGAGAAAAGAAAGAAAACATCCTTATCCTCTCTCTTTATACTTGCACAAATAATCTCCTTGAGTGTCTTCTAGATTGGTAAACACGAGTTGATTATCCACTTTCTTTTTCTTGATTCTCAAATCATCTCGTCTTGGATTCCAAGTTCTTAACTATGACTTATTTCTAATGTCTTTTCTTCATGCTTTTTGTTTCTTTTTTCTTTTTAAATGTTATTCTAAGATTCTTTCTGTTACTACCCAATAAAGGAGCTTTCCATTACTTGTAACGTTTCCAATTTTTTGCTGCAGCTGGGCATCTGTCAGAAGGAATATAATCCCACCATACAGGAAGCTTGGGATGATTTGGCAGGTCGTGTTGCTTTTCTATTTGCAAATGAGGTTTGTGTTTTAGAGCCATGCATTTTATCTTCATCAAGTTTTATTTGCAACTGAAATTCTCTTCGTTCTTTTTTGACACTCCATTTTGTGTTTTCTTTGGCGACAACGAAGTTCCTTTCATCTCCCCATCCACTCAGTGGTCACTTCAGAGCAGCATTGAGAAGAGATGGCGATTTCAATGGTCATATTCCAGTTTCGGTAATTGCAGTTTATGATGCAAAGATTGGTAATATATGCAAATACATAAATCCTGCGGCTGAGGCAAATTCACTGCTAGTGATGTTACTAGTTATGAGGGCAGCAGCTAAACTGACTGATTTGGCATTGATATCTGATAAGCAATTTTCACTATGGAGGAGAAATCCATATCCTCCAGAGGTTGTATCTTCTGTAATGCAAGAACCAAACTTCGCAAGCGTTCCAATTGAAGTAATACATATTCCAGCTCCACTGGACAAGACCGTTGAACCTTTGACGCTTCACGTTAATGCAACTGGTTATTACCTAGATACTATTGCTCGTCAGCTAGGTATGTCGGAGGCTTCAGATGTTCTGATTTCCAGGTAAAGTAAGGATGCATATGGTACACGATTTCATAACTTAATTTCCAGGTGGTCTGTTATCCATATTTCTCGAAAGTAACAAATATTAGCACATATCAGGGTTTTATAGTGAAAAGCGAGGAACAAGATGTGTTATTTGGACTTCATATCTTGCTTTATTTTCTGTGAAAGAGGTTTGTGTGCGGTTAGTTTAGTTTTTCAGCATTCTAGGAAAGAATATTGAACAGATTCTTCTGTGGCCTTTTGTTTCTCGTGCTTGATAACTTGATATTATGGGCAGCATGAATCTACTTTCATAAGCCACATTACAGCTAATGCTAAGTAGTTCATGCTTGTTTATGTTCTATCCTCAAATTGTTGTGGTACTTTTGTTCATGTCATCATATATAAGTGAACTGACATCGTTTGCATACTAACCAAGTTATTTGTAACTTTTGTTAATACAAGTTTTCCAGAATGAAATTTAATGTACCTCTAAAGTAGATGACAGAGCAAGATGCTCCAATCAGGATAGAAGGGAATATGAGTCAGAGTCAACGTCTGTCAGTTGTAACAGTTCCATTCTTTTTATGGTACTACTGTTAGAATTTATTCTCTCAGACTATTCTGTTGCCTCAAGTATCCGGTTATTAATAAAGATGATCGACAAGTGGTTGAGGTTAATTTGCAGCTTCTAAAAACACATAGTTAGGGAAGTTTGACATGGACACTTTCATTGGATATGCTTTATATAGTTTCTTACTGCTGCTATATGCCACAGCTGCAACTGAACCAAGCTATTCTTAATTTGGAAAAAAACACAGGTACCTTAGCAATGCTGTTGGCTTTTTTACCTTAAGGAACTGGGTCTGGCAGGAGGGTTTGTACTCTAATATGAAATATGCCCGTAAATTGAGATGTTTTATTTATGTTTTATAAAATGGAGATGGCTTGCTCAGTTGTAGCAAATTTGATCGTCCTACTAGCTTTTTTATTTACTTAACCTACTGGTTATTATGTAGAACGATTGGCAAGGCTACCTCTGAAATGAGAATATATTCCTCTGCTCCCAAGAGAAATATGTTAGACCACATTTCAGAGCCTCAAGTGAAAGAAGCAAGCCACTTTGAAGGATCTTTAAATGCCCGGGCAAGTTACTTTACTGGTCAGGAAGTATATGGTGATGCCATTTTAGCTTCTGTAGGGTATACATGGAAGTCTACAGATCTTTTCCATGAAGCTGTTTCCCTGCGCTCGTATTATAGGTAAGATCTTTGGGTTCTATTAATTGCTGATATTTGTCCTCCTTCAGATCTGGGAAATATGTGGTCTAAATCTGCAAAATTTCTTTGTTGGGGCTTTTCAAAACCTTGGGAATTCTATCCTAATTTAATTGCTCCTTTTTTTTTCTTTACCTCTTTGTGAAGGATGCTTGTCAACAAGATACCTAGTGGAGCATACAAGATATCTAGAGAGGCAATACTTACTGCTAATTTGCCTTTAGCTTTTACAACAAAAAGCAATTGGAGAGGTTCCTTTCCGAGAGACACACTTTCTACATTCTGCCGTTTTCACCATTTGTCTGAACCTGTCTTCTCTATTCAAAGCAATCTATTGGATCCCTCACTAGATTTACCAGGATCCCGTAAAAAGTTGAAAGCTATGCAGTCGAGTAAGGAAGAAAAAAGTGGATCAGGTCTGGCTGCTACTACTGGGGATCCAGTGGGATCTATCGAAGTTTTTACTTGTGAAGTAAAGATACATTCCAAAAGTCAGGAGTTAATCTTACAGTGCTCGCCTCAAGAATCTCATAGAAAGCAGACGGATGCCATGCAAAGTGCTTCTTTGAAAGTTCTGTCATGGCTGAACATATTTTTCGAAAACCCAGATATGTCCTTAGAGAAGATGAACTTATTGGCAGAAAAGCTTGACATTCACTTTACCCCTCGTTACTTCTTTAAGGAATTTGCCTTATGTCATTTGATGCATGACTTTGGGAGCAACAGGACTCTAGCTTACAGTGATAATGCGAATGAAAATGAACCATTTCTTATTGATATTGGGGGTCAAAACTCAGGAGTCACTCCATCTAATGGTTCTTTAGCATGCATAAGCTACAGCATTTCATTGTTTAGAGAAGGAGACTGCATGAAAGAACATCTCGAAAGCTCTGAAGAGTTTGACTTTGAGATTGGCAATGAAGCCGTTTTGCCTCATGTTGAAGCAGCTGTGGCGCAGATGACTGTTGGTCAATCTGCAAATTTTCGAGTGAAGTTGCCTCCGAGTGAGTTCATTTTGGCAGTGGCTGCCAATTCTGCAGAAACTCTATCATTATTATCATCAAGTAAGTTATCAGTTTAAAACTTGATTTTAAGACACTTATTTGATGTCTATCCCTTAAAGGATCTGTCGCATGCTCTGTGGCCTTAGACCAATAAGCATGTCTTGAACAGATAAACTCCTTTCTCCTCTTGTTAGTGTAGTTTTTATTTTTCTTTCCTTCTCTTTTGTTTCCTTGTGTCAGGAAGCTGCAAATTGGAGTACAATGTAACTCTGTTGCAGGTGACAGAACCATTGGAAGAGCGAATGGAGCAAGCTCTGTTTAGCCCCCCTCTTTCAAAGCAGCGTGTGGAATTTGCATTGGAGCATATTAAAGAATCTTCTGCGGCCTCTTTGGTATAACCTGATATTCTTCGAAATAATTCTTGAAGCTAATAGTTGGGCGTATGAGTATTGATATTCACTTTTAATTCAGGTTGATTTTGGTTGTGGTTCTGGAAGTTTATTGGATTCCTTGCTGTCATATCCAACTTCCCTGGAGAAGATTGTTGGAGTTGATATTTCACAGAGAGCTCTTGCAAGAGCAGCTAAGGTTAGCAGCATTACAGCTGTTTGCTGTTAGACTGTGATCACATCTACTCAATAAACATGTTCCTTCTTTTTTTATTTTTTCCTTTTTGGGTTTTCTTCCCCTCTGTAACTTATTGAATATCTTTGGAGATGTTAGGGATGAGGATTGGAGGAGGGAGGATTAATAAATTTCAGATAATCATGGTTGTCCATCCATACTGCTACTTTTACTTTGAGGACTTGGTGCAAGAGGATTTGTGGATGATAAATACCTACACAAAGTCCTCCTCTCTCCTCCATCCCACCGCCAACTGCACTTGCACCCATTCCTCCTTGTCCCCTCACCTGCATCTGGACCCCACATGGCCCTTCCCCATCAAATGGTTACTAGCCCTTGCATTCCCCTGACCCCCAGCATACACACAGGCACATATGTACATTGGCAAGGAATAACTTTCCTAGTTGGAATAATCTCTCTACAAATGCAGTCACTCCACTCAAAGCTAAACAGATTACTGGATTCTAAGGAGTCAAGTAGCAAAATCAAATCTGCTGTGTTATATGATGGTTCCATCATGAAATATGATTCTCGACTGCATGGATTTGACATTGGGACTTGCTTGGAGGTATGAGGCTCACATACTTGTCGGATATATTTTTCATGAACTTTGCGCCTCCCCTCCCCCCGCGGTTTTAACTGACTGGTGACATGGAAAATGTGCACTTTATAGGTGATTGAGCATATGGAGGAACAAGATGCATGCTTATTTGGAGATGTAGTGCTCAGCTCTTTCAGTCCCAGGATCCTTATCGTCTCCACCCCAAATTATGAGTACAATGTGATTCTCCAGGGATCTGCTCCTCACGGCCAAGAAGAGGATCTAGACGAAAGGAATCAGGCACAAAGTTGTAAATTCCGAAACCATGATCACAAATTCGAATGGACCAGGTCTCAGTTCAATGAATGGGCATCTGGCCTGGCAGCAAGGCATAACTATAGTGTTGAATTCAGTGGCGTTGGTGGTGCTGCTGATGTTGAACCTGGGTTTGCATCCCAAATTGCAATTTTTAGAAGGCCTGAAGACAATCTGAAGGATATGGAGTTAGCTAAAAACTATGTGCCAATCTGGGAGTGGAGTAGGCAAGATGTTACCCACCAGGAACCATAGATTTCTTGCTGAAATCCATATATTCTATTACAAAAAGAAGAAAAAAAAGAATTAAGTCGATATAGCTTCTTATATTCTTTTTTTTCTTTGACTTCTACCAATGATACATATAGTATACAATTGAACTATGGTGGTTGTATGATGACCAAATTTTATAACTCAAGGAAGATGGAGGGTTTTCCATATGTTTTTGCTTATATAAGTAAGATCAAGGTCGTACTTTTTCTCCAAAGTGCATTAGGAAGTATAATTGTAAAATTTTGTATGGCAATTCACATCACTCAGATTTTTCACTAGGCAAGAAAAATATCCTGGGCCTGCGGGGAGTGCTATCTGCTATGATTTATGTGTATCCAATTACAACTACAAGCCTGAATGGACCGGGAACTGTTCAATCACTGTAAATTTCTTGGAAGAGCTTACTTTTGTGTTTGAGCCCCCCCTATGTAATACCCTGACTCAATTGAACAATATTCAGAGTTGCTCTTTCCAATAACCTTATGTAATGTAACCGTGTATTTTACTTGGTTGAGTTGTCAGTTGTCTAAGCACAATTCCCACACATTTCAGATATTATTTTGCAATTTGGAGTTGATTGCATGCACTTCATCTGCTGCCCTTTCGTCCTCAGCAGTAGACAAAAGTCACGGAGGAGAATGGAAAAGGCAATTGCAAGGAATCTCAATCAATAACCTCGGAGCTGTCCCTCTCTGACCCGGATATTCCACGTTGGTTAACTGACAAGAAGAAGGTTTTGCTTTCGGATGCGACTCCTGTAGCATGATATCCAAGTCCCTATTCTGCTCTTCATGGAGAGATGTCTGAAACAATTGTTAGCTGGATTAAGAACCAACGGACGAAAATGGCACCTGATTTTCATTTCTTGCTTGCTTTTCTGATCATCTGCACCGACATAATACTCTGCCAAGCGGCAGAAATTAAAGCAGAAGCAACCGTGGCAACGGCATCGGGTGACTGCCAGAGGAAATGTGGTGACATGGAAATTCCTTATCCATTTGGCACGACCAGGGGTTGCTACCTCGACGAAGGATTCAGAGTCATATGCAATGAGGCAACTGGTTCAGCTTCGCTAGCTTTGTTAGGCTGGGAGGTAGACAACATCAATAACTCAAATCACACACTGCGCCATAAGGATTTTCGCGGTATAACGGTTCCGTTTAATAGATCAGAGGGGCCCTATGTTTCTTCCTTCACACCGATCGTAGGCCAGCATTACAGCATATCCCCGGCCAATAATAAGTTTGTTGCAATGGGATGTGATTTTTTTACCTACCTTTTGGATGCAGAAACGAGCAAGGTCCAGGGGTCGTGTTCGTCTCTCTGCAATCCCAATGATGAAGTCCCTCTGCAGCTTCCATCTTGTTCGGGTCTGGGTTGCTGCGAAATAAGTTTCCCGGAAAATCTAAGCAATTATACTGTATGGGTTCGGCGAATTGGTTACAGGACGGAATATAGGGAAAATCAATGTGGAGTCTTCACTTTTGTGGAGAAGGATTTCCTTGGTGTCAATAAGATGAATTTCTCTACATGTAACGAAATTTATCTTGTCCCAATGATACATGAATGGGCGGTTGGTAATACAAGCTGCAATAAAGCAAGGGAAAGAGTAGACGAATATGTATGCGGCCGGAATACAGAATGCATCGACTATGTTCAACTTAAGGGATACAGATGCCATTGCATCAAAGGCTACCGAGGTAACCCTTATGATCCCCAAGGATGCCAAGGTAATAATATTAATTTCCTTTGTTTCTCCACAGAAAAAAATTAAAAAGTGTCATTATCCACATGCTGCTAATTTAATTCTATGTCCAGATATCAATGAGTGTGCCAACGCCAAAGATAACAATTGCCCGGAGAAAGCCCATTGCGTTAACACAGAAGGAAGTTACTTCTGTTTGCCTAATCGTAGACGTATATTTGCACTGCTAATTCCATTAGGTAATTAAGTCGTTCTCTTCTGCTCAAAATATTTATGGTCTTACGAAACAGTCTTTCCCAGAACAGAGCTAAATTATAACACTAGCTAGTTGCACGAACAGGTACTGGCTTTGCTGTCTGTCTTCTAATTTTAGTTGCAATTGGCATCTGGACTTGGCGAAAGCTTCAAAAAATTAAAGAGAAGAAAACTAAGGAGAAATATTTCAAGAGAAACGGGGGTCTACTACTACAACAGCAGATATCCTCAACTAGGGGAAGTGTATTACTTGAGTTGACACTTTTCAAGATTGAGGAGTTGGAGAAGGCCACAGACAAATTCAGCGAAAGTCGTATACTTGGCAAAGGAGGGCATGGCACTGTGTACAAGGGAATGTTATCTGATGGAAGAATAGTCGCTGTAAAGAAGGCAAACATAATTGATAATGGTGCTCAAGTTGGGCAATTCATAAATGAGGTTTGTATCCTGTCCCAGATAAATCACAGGCACATAGTCAAATTGTTTGGTTGTTGTTTAGAGTCTGAAGCGCCATTGCTGGTATATGAATATATATCCAACGGCACCCTCTCGCAACATCTTCATGATAAGCGTAGTAACTCTACATTTTCTTGGGAGAATCGGCTACGTATTGCTGCTGAAGTTGCAGGGGCGCTGGCTTACATGCACTCATACGCTTCAACAGCCATATTTCACAGAGATATAAAGTCGAGCAACATATTGTTAGATGAGAAGTATAAGGCTGTAATATCAGACTTTGGAATCTCGAGATCAGTATCCATTGATAAAACTCACTTAACAACATTGGTTGGAGGCACATTTGGGTATCTGGATCCTGGGTACTTCAGGTCGGGAAAACTTAACGACAAGAGCGATGTTTATGCATTTGGGGTTGTTCTTGCAGAAATCCTCACAGGTCAAAGGGCTGTGTCTTCTGAAGATGATCAAGGGCTGGCACTTCGCTTTCGGTCAGCAGTTAAGGACGATTGTTGGTTTGAGATATTGGATGAAGTAGTGGTATATGAAGGTGGGAAGGAGGAAATTCATGCAATTGCCAAGCTCGCCAAGAGGTGTCTGAAAATAAACGCCCAGAAAAGACCAGGTATGAAAGAAGTGGCGGCAGAACTGGACCAAGTGAGAAAGACAAAAAAGGCACCAGGACATGAAGAGACAAAAGAGGGTTCAGGACATGAAGAGAATTTATGGGATAAGTACGGCTCCACGAGTCAGGATTGCTACAACAGTTCTGGCATTGCTTCCGAAGCAGATAGTGATCAACTTCTTTCCGTTTCCATGTAGCTAAGGGGCCTAAAGCCATCCCATCAGAGAGTGGTCAACTGTAGCGCCATCCGTTCTTGGGAGTTATTTTAGGTGAGTGCAAAAGGAGGAATAGTGGCTTGTGGACTCAACTTTGTAAATGGAATGGGCCCATAAAGCAATATATAATAATATAATTGATTTTTGTGTATAATTAATGAGTCAGTTCTGTGGTTACACCGTAGAAATAAATAGTTCATTATATTATTGGTATTATTATTATACACGCACAACTTTATTTAATGTGCAGTCTCTTTCTTTGCTTCCCACCATTTGCTTTTTTTGGCCTAATTAACCAAATTGAACTGTACCGCATAATGTCAACAAGTGCTTTTGCTTTGTTATTCCATCACAAAAGAAACCTAAAGTGGTAAAAATAATTGTAGTGAAAGGGGGGTTATCTTTATGTGCATGAGCAGTCTATCAACCATAGCTACCTTTCCCGGGCCCTTCTAAACCTCATCAATCAAACCCAATATCCACTTCATAATTTGTACAATGATAGCATTCACCACTTATCTTCAAATTTGATATTAAAGCTATAAAATCTTTAAAAGATAAGCCGTCTAATCGACATCCAGAAGTAGTAATAAGAAATTCATGAGAACTGACTAGAAAATATCCAAACAACATAAAGATATTGAATCATGGATGGAATATTGGTTTTGATGGATCGGAATTACATTTTTTCAAGTATAGCAAGAATTCTCTGTTTCAAATCATCATCATCCTATCAAAGCCCATTCACCAGGAGACTTCAGTACCCCTGCAACCATGCTTAAGAAACTTAAATCAAAGAGACAAGAAAAAGAAAAAAAAGAGTCAACAAACACAAACAAGCAAACGTGCTTTTGCATTGATAAGAAAAGAAGTATGTTACTGGATTGCAACCATCTCAGACTCACACTTTGAACCACATCTTTTTCTCAGACCCACACCCACCTCCTGCTTTTAGACGAACAAGACTGAGCAGCAACAGGCTAGTGATTCATTCATTCAATCATTCATGCAATAATTGCATGCAACAGGGCTTCTCATGATATTTGACACACACACACACATTTAAAGATGGATTAAATGAACCTTGCTAGCTAGGTATATATTATAATTAAGTAAGACAAATGGAAGCTGGTTATCATCATTTTCTGAATGCTTTCTTTCTCATAATCATCTGCACCCTCTCTATATTCCTCCAATCCCACATCACAGAAGCAGCAGTACCCAAAGGAATGCAGTCTGCTGCAGTTGATCATTGCCAAAGGAAATGTGGCAGCTCCAAAATTCCGTATCCTTTTGGGATGAGCAAGGGATGTTACCTTGACCAAACATTTGAAGTCAGATGCAACCACTCAACTGGTTCCGCCTCCCTAGCTTGGTTAGATTGGCAAGTTGACTCCATCTCTATCTCAACCCACACCCTCAGACGTAAAGATTTTGTTGTTAGCGCTTTGCCACAAATTGCTAAACCAGGAGAAACTTGGAAAACCTCTCTCCCCATATTTCCTTTGAACAATCATTACAGCATATCCCACACTAGAAATACCTTTGTTGCATTGGGATGTGATATTTATGTTTATATTGTTGACAACGAAACCAGAGAGTTCCAGGGAGGGTGTGCGTCTCTCTGCCGGTCGCCTCTAGTCCCCAGCTGGTCTTGTTCGGGTCTGAATTGCTGCCAAATAAATTTACCAAAAGATCTAACGGCTCTCACTTTGTGGATTGAAACAATGAATACCCTCACAAAAGACCCTTGTCGTTTTTTCACTTTTATTGAAAAGGATTTCCTTCGCCTCAGTAACATCAAATTCTCTGCATGTAATCAAAGTTATGTTGTCCCGGTAATATATGAATGGGCAGTTGGGAATACCAGTTGCCATAAAGCAACAGACTATGTGTGTGGCAAGAACACTGAATGCATTGACTATAGTCCAGTCAAGGGATACAGATGCAAATGCAGCAGTGGCTACAGAGGTAACCCTTATCACCCCCATGGATGCCAAGGTAATTGCAATTTCATTTATTTCTCACAGGTTGTGAACGTCAAGAAAGTTAATTCAAACAACCATAATTATCTACATGTTGCTAAGTTAAATTCTACTTGCAGACATTGATGAGTGTGCAAACCAGAAAGACAACGAATGCCCAACAAAACATCGTTGCTTTAACGTAGAAGGCGGCTTCTTCTGCTTGCCTAGTCGTCGACATATGTTTGCAGAGCTCTTTCCCATAGGTAATTAAGTCCTCCTTTGCTCATAAATAATATTTGTGGGATTAAGCTACTTAATAAAACTAGCTAATTGCAAAAACAGGCACTGGCCTAGCTGTTGGTCTAGTAATTTTAGTCTCCATTGGCATCTGGACTTGGCGAAAGCTTAAAAAAATTAAAAAAAAGAAAATGAAGAATAAATATTTCAAGAGAAATGGAGGTTTGCGACTGCAACAGCAGAGATCCCCAGCTGGGGGAAGTGTATTACTTGAATTGACACTTTTCAGGATCGAGGAACTGGAGAAGGCCACAGATAAATTTAGCCAAAGTCGTATTCTTGGCAAAGGAGGGCTCGGCACCGTCTACAAGGGAATGTTATCAGATGGAAGAATAATTGCAGTAAAGAAAGCAAACATAATTGACAACGGCGATCAAGTTGGCCAATTCATAAATGAAGTTCTAATTCTGTCTCAGATAAACTATAGGCACATTGTCAAATTGTTGGGTTGTTGTTTGGAGGCAGAAGTTCCTTTGCTCGTATATGAATACGTGTCTAATGGAACACTGGCAGACCATCTTCATAATGAGCCTAACAGCTCATCATTTTCCTGGAAGAATCGGCTACGTATTGCTGCTGAAGTTGCGGGAGCGCTTGCTTATTTGCACTCTTGTGCTTCAACAGCCATATTCCACAGAGATATAAAGTCGAGCAACATATTGTTAGATGAGAATTACAAGGCTGTATTATCTGATTTTGGGCTCTCAAGATCAGTATCCATTGATAAAACTCACTTAACAACGTTTGTGGGAGGCACATTTGGTTACTTGGATCCTGAATACTTCAGATCAGGACAACTAAATGACAAGAGTGATGTTTATGCATTTGGCGTTGTGCTTGCGGAAATCCTCACAGGGCAAAAGGCTATCTCTTCCGTGAAAGATGATCAGGGGCTGGCACTTCGCTTTCGGTCAGCAGTTAAAGAAAATTGTTTGTTTGAAATTCTGGAGCAAGTAGTGGTATATGAAGGTGAGAAAGAGGAAATTCTTGCAGTTGCACAACTCGCCAAGAGATGTCTCAAAATAAATGCTCGTAAACGACCAAGCATGAAAGAAGTGGCAGCAGAACTCGAGCAACTGAGGAAGAAGAAAGAGGTTCCAGCATATCAGGAGAGTTTCCAGGATGAGTACCGTGCCATGAGTGAGAATTGTTACAGTTTTGGTATTGATTCCCAAGCAGAGGGTGAACAAACAATGTTCAGAATGGACTAGAACGAACTACTTCTTCATGCCCGGAGATTTATTTCATTTTCAGCTTGTTTTTAGTATTTGAATTATGTAATGGTAGAATTGTTTTCAGGTTTTATTTAATGCAGAAAATATGGTGTAATTAATTTAACTAAAGAAAATTGTTGAGCTTTCAATCTGATTACATATCCACTACCATTCTTACACTGAGCAATTATTACGGACATATTCACTCTGGTAATATAGGTAAAAGAACTTAAAAGGGCTGTCCAGAATTCTATAATTCATTGGTCCCATATTCTCGAGTACTCAAACTCTGAACAATTCTTTGTTAGGAAATGGATCGGGTTAAGATGGATAACAGGTGGAATATGAAGGCGATAAAAGACACACGAATTTGTTAACCCAGTTTGGATATAAATCCTACGTCTGGGGGCGATATCAAGCCAGGAGAAAATACTCAAAGAGGAGGAAAATTGAGGAGTACAACACACACACACTTGTATGCAAGTCTTCACCACACGTGAAAGACAACACTCACCCTCGTCTCAACTCTTTCTTTTCTCTCTACTCTATTCTACTTTGCTCTATAAAACAATGCTAATAAGAGTAGTATATATAGCCATGACTTATCCTTTTTCCAACTCAACTTGGGATTTCTAAGTTGAATGAGGTTATCCTTCTCCAACTCAACTTTGAATCGGGTTATCCTTCTCCAACTCAACTTGGGAATTCTAAGTTGAATCAGGTTATCCTTTTCTTCTTCAAATCAATCTTCACAACTTAACAATCTCCCACTTGAAGATTGATTAGCTTTTCTCCACTTCTTTCTTGGTACCGCCGGGTTTGTCCACTCTAGTCATCAAGGCCAGTCGAAGCCGTACACAGCTTCAACTTCGCCATCGCAACCGCCTTGGTCAGCATGTCCGCAGGATTCTTTTCTCCTTGGATCTTCTCCAGCTGCAGTGCCTTCTTCTCCAGAAGTTGTCGGATGAAATGGTACTTGATCTCGATGTGCTTTGTCCGCGAATGGAACGCGGGATTCTTTGCCAGATGGATCGCACTCTGGCTATCGCTATGAAGAATCACATCTGCCTGAGGTTTCCCTAATTCACCCAACAAGTGTTGCAGCCAAATGAGCTCCTTAGCTGCCTCAGTAACTGCCACGTACTCAGCTTCCGTCGTGGACAGTGTGACAACCTTCTGCAACTTTGAGACCCAGGATACGGCTGTACCGCCATATGTGAACACGTACCCTGTAGTGCTCCTCCTTTTGTCATAGTCACTCCCTGCAAAATCAGCGTCAACAAACCCAAACAAGGTAAGCTTGCCCTTACCAAACACCAATGCTCGGTCCTTAGTACCCCTCAGGTACCTAAGAATCCATTTCACAGCTTCCCAGTGCATCACTCCTGGATTGCTCATAAAACGGCTAACTACTCCCACTGCATGTGCTATATCCGGTCGAGTACAGATCATAGCATACATCAGGCTCCCAATTGCTGAGGCATACGGTGTGACTCTCATCTTTGCACGTTCGGAGTCAGTCTGGGGCGAATCACTGTTGGATAGTTTGAACTGATTTCCCAATGGCGTTCCAACCGGTTTTGCATTTTCCATCTTGAATCTGCATAATACCTTCTCAATATAATCAGATTGAGATAACCATAATTTACCAATACCTTTGTCCCTTGTGATTTTCATGCCCAATATCTGTCTTGCTTCGCCAAGATCTTTCATGTCAAACTTCCTCGATAACTGATCCTTGAGCCTATTGATCTCCTTGACATTTGATCCTGCTATCAACATGTCATCAACATACAGGAGTAGAATGATAAAAAACTCATCGAACCTCTTCACGTAGCAGCAATGATCAGCATTGCATCTAGAGAAACCTATCTCTAGCATGAAGTTGTCAAACTTCCTGTACCACTGCCGCGGAGCCTGTTTCAATCCATACAGGCTTTTCTTCAGGCGACACACCTGCTGATCATCTCCATTATACCCCTCTGGTTGTACCATGTATATCTCCTCCTCAAGATCCCCGTGTAGGAAGGCTGTCTTTACATCCATCTGTTGTAACTCCAAGTTCTCTGCCGCTACCATGCTCAACACAAGACGAATAGTAGTTAACTTGACAACAGGTGTAAAAACATCAGTAAAGTCAATACCGTATCTTTGTTGGAATCCCTTTACTACGAGTCTTGCCTTGTACCGCTTCTTCCCGTCTGATTCTTCCTTAACCCGATAGACCCATCTGTTCTGTAGGGCCTTCTTTCCTTTTGGGAGCTGACACAATTCCCATGTGTTGTTTTTCTTCAACGAGTTCATCTCGTCGTTCATCGCAAGCTCCCACTTGCTCTTGTGGACATCATTGACTGCCTCTGCGTAACATTCGGGTTCTCCACAATCAGAAAAAAGCAAGTAATAAAGAGAGGGGGAGTACCTATCTGGGGCCCTTCTCAGCCTCGGTTCTCGACCTAGTGCCAAGGGTGTGCTGCTTTCAGTAATCGGTTCCTCCGATACTGGTTCTGGCTCTATCTCCGTTTGTTCGGTTTCGTCCGTCTGAACTCCCACTGAATCCGTATCTGCTGGTCTCATGATCCCGGAATTTGAAATATCGAGATCAACAAATTCCCTTTCCTTCTTGTCATCGTCCGGGCTTACCTTCCTGTCGTTGTACATTACATCCTCATTGAATATAACATTCCTGCTACGAATTATTTTCCGGTTTTGATCATCCCAGAATCTATACCCAAATTCGTCAGTCCCATACCCAATGAATGTACATTTAATCGACTTAGCATCCAGCTTAGTCCGATCATCGTTCAAAATATAGGCTGAACAACCAAACGTACGTAAGAAAGAAAGATCCACTTTCTTACCACTCCATACCTCTTCTGGTATCCTGTTGTTCAACGGGACAGAAGGCCCTCGATTGATCAAGAAAGCAGCCGTGTTGACTGCATCTGCCCAAAACATCTTTGGTAGTCCGCTCTTCAATCGCATGCATCTCGCACGCTCATTCAGTGTTCTGTTCATCCTCTCAGCAACGCCATTTTGCTGAGGTGTCCCCGGGATTGTTTTCTGCATTCGGATTCCATGGTCGGCGCAGTAATTCTTGATACCTTCACTGTTGTACTCGCCACCGTTATCCGATCTGAGACATTTCACTTGTAGACCTGTCTCATTTTCCACTAGTGCCCTCCATCTCCTGAATGTATCAAAGGCATCAGATTTTCTTTTTAAGAAATACACCCATACCTTTCTAGTGGAATCATCGACGAATGTCATGTAGTACGTTGATCCACCAAGAGATGACACTGGTGCTGGCCCCCACAAATCGGTGTGAACAAGCTCCAACTTTTCTTTCCTCGGAGTTCTTCCTGTGGTCAAGAAGCTCACCCGCTTCTGCTTTCCGAACACGCAGTGTTCACAATGACCCACCTCCACCGATTTTAACTCGGGCAACCGTCCTTTCGACTTCAGCACGTTCATTCCTTTCTCGCTCATGTGGCCCAAGCGATTGTGCCACAGGTTAGCCTGCGATACAGTTCCTGCAAAGGGAATGTTTGAACTAGATCCTCCCGCCATGTAGAGCGTTCCCGACTTTAGTCCTCGAGCCAAAGTCATTGCTCCCCGACTGATCTTCCACTTCGCGTCTCCAAACGTCGTGTGGAATCCATCACTATCCAGCTGTCCGACTGAGATCAAGTTCCTTTTCAGTCCTGGTATGTGTCTCACATCATGTAGGGTCCAGCATGACCCATTCGTTGATTTGATCCGCACATCTCCCTTTCCTACAATCTTGAGGGGTTTGTTATCTGCAAGATAAACTAAGCCAAAATCACCTGAGGTGTATGGCTCCATGATGTCTTTGTTGCTGCATGAGTGGAATGAGGCCCCTGAATCCACAACCCAATCATCGGAAGAACTGCTCACACTCAACAAGAGTGCATCCGTGATCTCCTCCGTCGCGGCATTCGCTGTTCGGCCCTCCTTTTCCTTCTTTGGCGCCCGACATTCGCTTTTCATGTGTCCGGGCTTCTCGCAGTTCCAGCACACCATCTCCTTCTTGCCCTTGTTCTTCCCCCTGGACCTTGACCTTGACCTTCCACGGTATTTACCCCGTGTGTCAGGTCTCCCTCTGGACTCTGTATGTAGCGCAGAGCCAGATGATCCACCCGTTTGCTTTCTACGGGTTTCCTCGTTCAACATCATGTCTCTGATGTTGTCGAACTTCATCTTCTCCTTCCCAGACGAAGTGCTCACTGAAGTAACAACCACATCCCAACTGTCAGGTAAAGATGAAAGCAAAATTAACGCTTTTACCTCATCGTCAAACACGATATCCACAGACGCCAGCTGTGTCGTGAGTTGGTTGAAGTCATTGAGGTGATCGGCCACCGACTTCCTCTCCTCCATCTGCAACCTGAATAGTTTTTTCATCAGCATAACCTTGTTCATTGCTGAGGGTTTCTCGTACATATCGGCAAGAGTCTGTAGAACTTCCTTCGTGCTCTTTGCTCCCTTCACATGATAGGCGACATTCCGAGAGAGCGACAGGATTATTGCGCTCATCGCCTTTCGATCGAGCACCTTCCATTCTTCATCACTCGTCTTCTCGGACTTCTCTGCAAGTGGTTCGTACAGGTCCTTCCCGTACAGGTAGGCCTCCATCTGCATACGCCAAAACCCAAAGTCGGAACCATTGAACCGTTCGACTGGAAACTTTCCCTCCATCTTAACTCCTTGAACCAGGCTCTGATACCAGTTGTTAGGAAATGGATCGGGTTAAGATGGATAACAGGTGGAATATGAAGGCGATAAAAGACACACGAATTTGTTAACCCAGTTTGGATATAAATCCTACGTCTGGGGGCGATACCAAGCCAGGAGAAAATACTCAAAGAGGAGGAAAATTGAGGAGTACAACACACACACACTTGTATGCAAGTCTTCACCACACGTGAAAGACAACACTCACCCTCGTCTCAACTCTTTCTTTTCTCTCTACTCTATTCTACTTTGCTCTATAAAACAATGCTAATAAGAGTAGTATATATAGTCATGACTTATCCTTTTTCCAACTCAACTTGGGATTTCTAAGTTGAATGAGGTTATCCTTCTCCAACTCAACTTTGAATCGGGTTATCCTTCTCCAACTCAACTTGGGAATTCTAAGTTGAATCAGGTTATCCTTTTCTTCTTCAAATCAATCTTCACAACTTAACATTCTTTTGAGAAGGAAATTCTTGAACCAGAGGGCAGACTGCTTGGGGTATCGTCTCAACGTCTTATCTTTGAAATCCACATAATTAAGTCCAAAGCGAACTGAAAATCCGGAAGCCCACTCGAAATTATCCATCAACGACCACACGAAATATCCCTTAACATTAGCTCCATCTTTCCTGCCATGCACATCAAAACACACCTCGATCATAATTTATGTATTGCAAGACAGAATCGTGTGTCAGTCTTAAGGGGAAAATTAGAAAGAAGAGGGCCTCACTCCATTGCTTCATGCAGGCAACAGATGTGGTCGTGGATGTAGTCTTTCCTCATGTCATCTTTTATTGCATAGGATATTCCTGAAGTGTCATTTGTTGCCTCATCAAGCCCTGAAAATTGATTAAGTTTCTGGGTATGAAAAACTGATTTTCAAAATTCAAAGAAAAGTAAAACAACATATTTTGTCAATCAATTTTGTGGTTTACCATTCTCAGTGATGTAAATCAGCGGATCATTGTATTTTTCTTCTATGTGCCTCAGAATTTTCCGAAGTCCCTGTGGATATATGTAGATCCGGCTTGAATTTCTTGCTTGTTCACCTATTGGCTTCCCATTTCTCCTCCCTACATGAAATTGATAAGATCTCAAAACAGGTAACAATTTACATCCTGTTGATCGCCAACTGAGTGAAATGATGCAAGAAATCCTATTGGCTAAAATTACCTGTGATGTCAATCTCAGAATCCGTGGTGTAGCTGAAGCTGGACGAGTTGGGTTTGTTAAATGCATACATAGCACCGTAATAATTGAATCCAATGAAATCAAAGGACCCTTCCATCATGTTTATTTCCTCTCTAGTAAACTTGGGCAATCGGCCTCTTACTCGGACCCTCATACTCTCTGGATAAGTACCTCGTGTTAATGGTTCCATAAACCTGAAAACATGCGTAAGTTAGAATCATTCAGTATGAGTAGTTACTGGCACAAATGGACAACATTTAAGAATAGGCACTCAAGAAAAAGAAATTCTTGGTGTGCTTAGAAAGACCGTCGACTAGAACCACTCACCATCCTAGCATGAAATCAAGGGCTCTATCTTTTGCCTTCTTATTCTCAATTGTTTCGTCGTGTGGCTCAAACCAATATGAAGCAAATGATATTCCAATCTTCCCCTTTTGTATTGCCTGCATGCCTTTGTCAAAGTTAAATCGTAACAAAACTTCCTTGTACATATGATTCAAGAAATTCAAGGAGGTTCTTATCCAAGGGACCTGATACTTGTTTCTGTACAAATTTACAACAGCTGAGTGGGCAAGAAGTTGGTTGTGGGCCACAAGGTATGGTTCTATGGCTGAATCGCCTCCAGTGCAATTGAGCCCTTGCCAGTTTGAACAACGGCCTGGTGCAAATAAACCATATGCATAACCATAAACAGTGAATGTCCATGGTTCATTTATAGTGACCCAATACTTGACGCGGTCACCAAATTGGTGAAACAGGAGGTCTGAGAAGTCCAAAAAATCATCCCTGATGATTATTGTGAAATGTTAGTAGCTAGACAAGAATTGAACTAATATGAATTCATGGACTGACAGAGAGTTCAAAATAGAAACTACAAGTCAGTTACTATTAAAAGCTCACACAATTTGAGCATTTAGGAATCCACCATATGCATCTTGCAGAGCTTGTGGAACATCGAAGTGGAGAATAGTCACAAAAGGCTCTATCCCTGCAATACTCAGAACTCGTAAACTCATAATTGGTTTTACAACAAGATGGAAAACTTATTCCGTCCACATTTCTTGTCACAAGAAAAGGATGAAATTAATTGATGTGCGAACGAACCATTAGCCAGAAGTTCATTGATGAGATTATTGTAATAATCAATCCCCTCTCGATTCACACCTTCCTTGATCGTTCCACCTGAATCCTTCAGAATATTTATTTAGTCAAAACAGAGTAAAAACTTTAAAGCAACCAAGAAAAGGTACAACAGCTCATCAATGTCATTTGAACGTGGGAGCACAAACATCACCTGGCAATATCCTAGGCCATGATATTGAAAATCTGTAGGCATCAAGACCCAAATATCTTGCAATCTTCACATCTTCCTACAGGAGAAAAGTTCAGAAATTCTCAAAGCTAAGAACTAAATGAACACAGACATTTTACCTTGTAGCGATGATAGGAATCAACTGCTGTGTCTCCGTTACTGTGGTCCAATATCTTGTCTGAAATTATTTGCAAGAGAAGAAAAAGAAGAATTAGAAAAACAAATGTATAAGGCATTAGGCTGGCAGGATGTCGTCTTGCAGGCAGGAATAATTGATGAAACCTGGATACATGTGAGTGAAATTATCCCACATGCTCTGGCCTTTGGCATTTACATTGAATGCACCTTCACACTGGGAAAAAGACATCAACATGCACAATGAGGGAAAAAAACATAGCCAGAGAAGATGAAGAAGAAAGTTGACAGTTTAACGTACAAAGTACAAACACTTCTTTTTCTATGCTTCCTCTTTACATCAAGTATGTAAGATAGTTACATAGCTAACAGCTTCAAGTTACATCTATGCCTTAAACTGCTATGCTATTGCAAACACCTGATAAGCTGATGATGCTGCCCCAAAGATAAAACCTCCTGGAAAATTTCCAGCGTTGATTGATGTGTGATGGCAGTCACACTTGGATTCTGCGGTGGAATTACCATTACTAGAGACTGAAAGAGCTATGAGTGAAAGAACAAAGAGTAAGTAATTTTGAGTTCCCATCATCATCCTCAAATTACCCAGTTTTTGTTGACATCCAACTTGGTTTTTATGTTATAGTCATCCACTTTAAGTGGACGCTTCCGTCTAATTAATGATGTTTGGCACTAATTTGTAATAATTAAGTGGTGATTCCACTTTGAATCTGATGCCAAAGCAACGGTTTTCCTTCTTTCATGCTTCTTTGTTTATTTGATGGAGTGTTTGAAAGTGGAGGTAATCAATGGATTTGATGCTCCCAACTAGTTCCCTTTCCTAAAATATGAACTCCATGAGCTATAATCTTTTTCTACAGTGATAACTTTTATAGTAATGTCCTGTTACTACTTGTGTTTTCTTTTCCTTGAATCAAATGAAAAATCTCGGATATCCCCATCATCAGGTCAAGAATAGAAGGAAAATAAGTCATAAGTGTTCCTTGGGTCAGCTAGTATCCATATACAACGAATCCAAGGACCACGGTGACCATTTCGAACATGTCAAATCCCAAAATAAAAAATGCGAAATATCCAAAACAGGCGTCCGGTCTGTTTTTTGTCCAAAATCCAAACACCCAATCTGGAATCACAATCATCAATTTACAAAAGACAAGATTACAGCATTGTCGTTCCAATTCTTGACTCAAACCTCAGAAAGTCTTCTTGGTTTCATTACATGCTTTTCCCTTTGAATTTTACTTGACTTCCTAATCCAACACAGTAACAATCAAAGCGGAGTTCTTTCTATATATTGCAATGACCATCACGATGAAATCACATAACGGAAGAGAAGAACTAACTAGTAAAACAGAAGGAAGAAGCGCCAGCCTAATCAGACTACAGGTCAATGACTGGTACAATGAAGATTACAGAGAATAGGTGGAGCAGATTGAGGCATTACACGATTGGTGCACCCAAAAGATTTCTGCGTAGAGCCAGAGATTTGTATGTGGATAGCATGGTCAGCTTCGATGGTAAAGTGGCTAGTGCCAATGTTGTGGCGTGCCCGGTGACCCACATATCCAATCTGCCGAAGAACTTTGGCAGACAGAATTCAACCAAGTCGGATGACAACGAAAATCTTGAAGAGCTTTATCGATCAATATCCAGGAAATATAATTGGAGCAGCACGGAGTTCGATAAGACAGGGCCGGACGGGAGGTGTTGGAAAATAAATGGACATAGTGTCATGGACAGAAGTTACAGTGTGGCACTGGGGAAAATTGGAAGGATCGATGAAGAGCAGCCCTGTGACTTTCAAGATGATGGCACTATGCCTTTCACAAGAAGCAGAAGCCATGCTGTTGAGACGAAGAATGTTTTCTACTACTAGTCGGCAGGAATCTGGCCTAAATTGAGTCTGACTGATGGCATTCTAAATTTGTCAGTGTCCTTTTTTCAATTTTTACGGTTTCCTCTCAATTAATCGCTATGTATATGTAATCCACTGTTATCGGCTTGCCGGCACAAAGGCCTGGTGAGAGTGCTAACTCTTGTTGTGATTTAATTTTCTCGACTCTCAGTTGCTTATTTTTATGGAAATCTTTTTTTCTTTTCACCCCCTTAGCAATTGGAGAAGTGATAATGGATCCCAATTTCACCAGGCTCCTGTAATATTGCATAACGAATCACAGTGTAGAACAACTGATGATCAAGTTACACCTGCCAACGTGCATGCTGTAGTTGCAAAGGGTAGTAGAAGGCAATGAAATGGAAGGACATATTGCCGCTGGATTTTCAAAAAGCGTTAACAGAAACTACTACTTGATGCGTCCTCACATGAAGTTCGTTTCACTAAGATCACACCGCGCCCTAGATTTGAAGTTACTTACTCTGACTGTAGCAATATAGGACTGAGGGAGAGAGAAACATCCAACTCCCCTGATGTCATCAGTCGAACATCACAACAACACAAGAAATGTCATCTTTGCTCTCCCTTAACAGTGCCTCCTTAATCAATTCTTCTGCAGCCTCTTGACCATCTCTCAATTCCTGTATGCAGTCAACTGCTTCTTGGTTTGACATTACCTACAGAGACAACAAATGTCATGTTCCAAATATCACAACCTCAACATGCAGAAGTTCATTATCACAGACAATCTTCTTCTCCCTATTTAAGGCAGAAAGGGAAAAGAGACGGCCCTTGGAAGCACTAGCATATTCTACCGTTAAGAATAGAGAACAATTTTTGGTTCACACGCTTACTAAATTGACTTGCAGAAATAATAAAGGACAGGTCACTATAAAGATCAAAACGTAAAAGTCCTGAGTGCACCTAAACATCTCTAAGTGAAATCAGTAAATTGCTCTCGCAGTCATCGTCATGGACACTTAATTACCTTCCACAGGCCGTCACTTGCTAAGATGATAAATTCTGTATCTTCTTCTATCTTCTCGATCACAATATCAGGTTCTACTGTAATGTGATCCTTCAGCCTCTCGTCTCCGAAAGCCCTTGTCATTGCCAGCTGGCCATCAACTCGGGGAATATTCCCTGTGCACATGAAACGTAGTATAACATTTCATCACTTCTCTATAAGTCAATTAACCATATATTGCATGAAACTTA
Source organism: Sesamum indicum (assembly GCF_026168435.1). Lineage (NCBI taxonomy): Eukaryota > Viridiplantae > Streptophyta > Magnoliopsida > Lamiales > Pedaliaceae > Sesamum > Sesamum indicum. The sequence continues at coordinate 269,289 of NC_142664.1, read as the reverse complement.
GATCGCATCAACCGAGGGAAACCGATGTCCAAATTAATACCAGGTTTCTTTGATATAAAACCTCCTTTACTCTCCACAAGTTCCCGTTCCTTCAAGGGGTCATGGTCCACAGTAATTTGTTTGCCAGTACCATTCTTACATATTACAGCTCGTGAGTCCCCAACATTAGCAACAACTAGCTTCTCTGTATTGATTAGTATTGCTGTTACCGCAGTCGAACCTCCCCTTGAACCAACAACATTTTCCAGGATCTCATTGTCTGTAGCTTCATATGCCCTCTTTACTGCGGATTTAGGGTTTGACCAGAAATCAAGCTGTTCATGAATCAAATGATAGAACATGATTAGTTGGCTGAAAATCTTGTTGAATGTTGAACCAGAGATATGAAAATCAAATCTTCTCTTGATACCTCATTCAATATATTGTCAAAGAGGTGGTCTTGCAGGTATTCAGCAACCTTGCGGCCAGAATGTCCATCAAAAATTGCATAGAGCCCCAGCTCATGACCATCCATTTCCTTTCTTTTAGCAACTAAATAATCTTCCATTCCATGTTTCATTTTTCCTTCAACTAAATGATAACCATGAGAGACATGCCGCCTGAGTTGCTTTGTCTTACCATGCTCTGTTCTCCTTCCATCTTCATCTCTAGCGTGCTCATGACCTTTCCCTTTATGTACATCATCCTCGTTTGTCCCTGACCCTTCTCCTTTCTGTAGGTCATCCTCTTTTGTGTCATCGTTATTTTTGCTGACTCCTCCTTCCTGAAAGGAACTGGACAGATAGAGTTAGCTTTAGACGTTCTGTAAGTGCAAAAGATTCAGACCCTCAATGAAAATCAGAGAGATCGACATTCTAACAATTCACATGTCGCGTATGCAGTTATATGTGAAAAATCACTGACCTTCAGGAGGGCCGACAGAACATCATCTGGAGTTTCGCTTCTCTGCAGGAGGAGAGCACCATGGTTAGGCTGGAAACAGCAAAAAGCATAGTAGACATCTGACGACATGTTTTAACATTTAGCAGTAAAACTAAAAGAAAACGCGTAAACAAGAAAACTGGACCTCAATATCAACATTGGAACTAATACTTGCTTGTATCTAATCAAATGAGAAACATACCTTTATTTTGATGATTTCTGTGTCACTGTTTGAAATTGACCTTCCCCTCTGCAAGTGGAATACCGCCCTTACTGGTAAGGAATGTGATTTTAAATGATAAAAAACTGGGGAAGGAAAAACGGAACATTAATTATAATTACGAGTAGCACAAAAGGCACATGTGATCAAAGGTGATGAACATGTGCAAAAGCAGACACGAAGTGAAGTCCTTTGCTCTCTCTGGCTAGAATGGTAGAAGCATTCTGGCATCTGATAATCGCTTGTCTTCTCATATACAATTTCTTATTTAACTAAAACACTATAAAGAAGGCAAGAAGTTATAAGAGTTGGGAAACATAGGATTTCCCTTGGTATGATCGTCTTTCCTTCAAATGATTTGCCCAAATAAAGACTTTTTTTCCGGAACCATTCGTACTAGCCAATCTATTACAAGAAAACATAACATGGTTTCCTGATTCTTGTTTACAACGAACGACACGAGAATGGGAAACCATGAAAACAGGAAGTGCAGTTAAGAAAATGAAGTAAAAGAATATAATGACTTAAAAAAGCATACCTTAACCGTCACAAAGTTGGAACCCTCCATGTCTACGACTTAGAATTGTAATGTGATTCGAATGCGCTCGGAGAATACCATTATGTATTACAGTTCACTGTCCGCTGGAGATTACAGTGTTAATATACACGTGGTGAAAGGCTGGTGAAGCAGTGGACAGAGTCCTGTTTTGGTGTCTTCCGCCGCCCACCTCTTACTCCGTCGCCCTTTCTCCAGTTTCCAGCGAAGCAAAGTTGCATTAAACAATTGCATCACCACATTACTAATGTAGGATGATAAAGCAAATTGGATTCTTTATGGAAATTTTGGTTCTGTATTCTATTTCATTTTATATATGTATCATATAACTTTATATTTTCACTTTTATTAAAAAATATTTATACATATTGTCTGTATATAGAAAATGGAATGAATAATGTAACATGAATTGCAGTAAGAAAATCCTATCTATGCGATAAGACTGAAATTCATTCCGGTCCATCTCATCCTTTAGTTCATCACTAGTTAGTGCATTTTTAAAGGAAATTGTACTATATTCATATTATGTACAGTCTTTTTAAGTCTTATTACAAATTTTGTAATCTCTAATTTATTCTTGTGGCCATAAATTTTAATTATTAAATAAATTTGTAATCTTTCAGAATAATTATGATGATATTGACATTGTAAATTTGTTTTTATCAGAAATCAAAATATGAGATAGATTGGTTGGGTTGTTTTGGAATTAATATAATTGAGTTTTAAAAATGTATGACGAGGAGCCATAAACACACGCAATAACACACTAGGGGACATGATTACAAGGTTACCTAATTGAACAATTAATTTTTGAAAATCAGTCAAAGCATGGGGAAAAAATACATCACCAATATTCATTCCGGATTGAAAAACAGAAATAACAGTATAATTGCAAAGAATTCAAATAAACAAACAGCCAGTGGAAAAAAATTACAAGTGCTAATTCCTATGATCATAAATTCCGTTGCACGAGAAGTTTAATGATGAGGCTGGCCGTCTAAAACTTGGACTGTATCCAATCAATGGTCTTAGTATCTGTCTGGAATGACTTAGCAAGAAGGTCATTGGCAATGGCTGGGTTCGACCCGAAAACTGCATTTGAAATAGTAATCACACCAGGGTTTTGGCTGCTTAGAGCTGCAATGGCAACTGCATTTCCATATCCAGCATTCCTTTGGAAATGGACAAGATTCACAGGGAAAACAAAGACATCTCCCTTTTGAAGTAGTTTTGTAATGAGACGGTTGTCAGGGTTTGAAGTCACGAATCCTACTTCCAGGCTACCTTCAACCACTGTCAAGATTTCAGTTGCTCGAGGGTGCGTGTGGGGAGGGTTAACTCCCCACGGAGCAAAGTCTATACGTGCCATGGAAATCCCTAGAGTGTTGAGCCCTGGAATTTGGGCCACATTAACTGGAGTCACTTTGGATCCGACGGGATTTGAGGTGTTACCCGGCAAGTGAAGGCCGCTGAAGAAGAAATCAGTTGCTTGTGCGAGCTTGGGATCCTTGCATGCAAAGCCATTAACTTGCACTGAAAGATTAGGTCAGACAGATTAGATGGATAATTAAGGATCTTATCATACATGATAGGTGTTAGATATTCACATCCTAAAACTTTTTCATCATTAACTTCAAGGAATGAAAAAATCATTGTCGCCATAATCATACCAGGGCCATTGGGATCAGCAACACAGAAATCTTGAAGAGGACTTGGGTCAGATGCTAAAGCAATTGAACAAATTGAAATCAGGACCAAGAAAAGTAAATGGGATGCCATGGGGGTCTCCTCCTTGTTTCGTTTTGTAGTGGCTAAAAATGAAATTACTAGAGAGCTCAAGTACTTTGTGATCGAGGTGGGAAATATTCCCACCGGAAAGCTGGATTTATACAGAACGGGAACTAGCCAGGTTTGAATGTGATGAGAAGCCTGCTGAGTACTTTTGCCGTCTGCCCATTACAAAATTAGATAAACAATAATCGTGTGGAAAAGGTAAAGACGACGGCCTTCCATATATTAATTAGATAAATCAACTAATTTGTTTGCTCATCGAAGAAATTGGAGATAAATTAGCTGGGTAGGACAAATCATCGTATCCATTCAATGAGAACTAATACCAAATCTATAATTGAAAAATTAAAGGGTCGGCTTGAAAGTATTTATTTGGAGGCCAGTGCATTACAAGAATGGAGATGGATTAGGATCAAGTTAACCCCAAAACAAGTTATGGTGAATGCGGCTGAATGGTTGATCAAAGGTTCATCCACGATATATATATATAATTAATTAATTCAGAGTGATTAAAGAACAGAGTTCTTATGTTAATTCATCCCAAGAAGTTATTCATTTGACTAGCACAAAGTTGAAAAAATGAAAGTTTTACCACATGTAGAACTAGTTTTTAGTTGGGTTTGAAAACAATTATATTTTCACAATTCTTGAACAGGCTGCCAAACTTTAAAAAACATTAGCCTGTCATATGTATCTGGATAAACGAGAAGTTCTGTCAAAGATACTATAATCTGGCAGCAAACAGACAATGATCAGTTCAACAGGATACATGGGGCTGTGCATGGTATTTAATTTTAATTTCTTGACCCCGTCAATGCGATCTACATCATAAACAATGCATTAATATTCATAGGGAGCTAGGACGGCATTTACTCAGCAACGACTGCCACTAATTTCTCGTATTCCAATTCTATAAAACCCTCTGTCCATGCAACTCAGGAAATGAAGCATACATAACAATAGGTTATTCAGAACCGTCTCTAGCTAGCTTCAATATAATTATCTTTAGAAAGAAAACAAATGGCCTCCCCTTTTCTTGTGCTTGGATTCCTTATTGCAACTTGTTTAGTTGCTTTGGCATCTGACCACAGCCCACTTCAAGATCTCTGTGTTGCTGATCTCAAAGGCCCTCGTACGAATATAACTAGCCATTATTACTAGCTCTATAAGTTCCATATATATTAATTTGGCGTTTAATCATTTTATTACTTGGCTACATTCAATTACTTATTTAGTTTTAACCTTTTTTTTCCTTTTTCTGCATGGTCTAGTTCTTGTGAATGGCTTCGCATGCAAGGGTGCCAAGATGGCACAAGCAACTGATTTCTTCTTCAGTGGTCTTCACATGCCTGGAAACACTTCGAATCCGGTGGGATCAAAGGTGACTCCAGTAAATGTGGTCCAAATTCCAGGGCTCAACACTCTAGGAATTTCCATGGCACGTATAGACTTTGCTCCGTGGGGAGTTAACCCTCCCCACACGCACCCTCGAGCAACTGAAATCTTGACAGTGATTGAAGGTAGCCTGGAAGTAGGATTCGTGACTTCAAACCCTGATAACCGTCTCATTACAAAACTACTTCAAAAGGGAGATGTCTTTGTTTTCCCTGTGAATCTTGTCCATTTCCAAAGGAATACTGGACATGGAAATGCAGTTGCCATTGCAGCTCTGAGCAGCCAAAATCCTGGTGTGATTACGATTTCAAATGCAGTATTCGGGTCGAACCCAGCTATTGCCAATGACCTTCTTGCTAAGTCATTCCAGACAGATACTAAGACCGTCAATTGGATACAGTCCAAGTTTTAGAGGGTCAGCTTCAATTTTTCTTGCAAAATGATGTTCGGCTTTCATTATGGCCCGATGGCAGAAAGTTTCTTTTGTAGCGTCTTTGGGTTCTTTCATATTGTTGTTTAATGTTGATTTGAGTAATTTATGGCTTGTTCATTACTCTCGAATATTTTTATGGATCAAACTTGTCGTATTTGGGGCTACGTTAACGGTTATTATCAGTTGAGAGATTGGGCTTTGCATAAGTACATATTATTTGTTTTGCTATTTACTAATTACAAGATAAATGGGACTTAGTGTGGCACAGCTGGACTCCTCCAAAGGTACGAATGTTCATATGGAGAGCTTGCCAAGAAGCCATACCAACGCAGTCCAACTTAGCCAGGCGGATAGGAGTATCGGGAGAGGGCTGTGTTGTGTGGTGTGGAGAATGAAACAACCATGCATCTACTGTTACAATGTTCATTTGCTAGACAGGTTTGGGCGTTGACACTCCTCCCTTGGAGAATCATATCATCACATTCAGTTGGCCTTAAGGAATGGATTTGGTCTACTTATGCAGCACCTGATGTAGTGAAGGGAGATCAATTCCTCGCATTGTGCCGGGCTCTGTGGCAACACCGAAACCAAGTCTTAATGGAGGGGAAGGATACAGCAGCATTACAGTTAGTCAGAAGTATTGTGCGGTATCAAGAGGAATATGTTGCTGCTTTAGATGCTGTTAAGCTTAAGCATTTTGATATTGTGAATAGATAGAGTGCTGGTAGGACTGTTATTTTAACTCTGTACTTATTCCTTTTATTTATCAATATAATTCATCGTTTTCCTAAAAAAAAGATATATATATATATTTCATGGGAGGTTTCTTTAAATAAGTTATTTTTCGCAAGGTAGAATGAAAATGTTTCGAAAATATGAACTAGTTTTTGCAAACGTACAAATACTACAGCACCTTAGCTTGTTATTTTCACAATTAGAGAGATTTCTCACATGTGCATTTTAATTTAGTTTACAACCCAGGTAAAATTTACTTTTAAGAGCTCTATGCCCGTATCTTCCTCTCAGAACTAACAACCACCTTCAGAATTATAATGTCCATCTATCTAAAAGTTGGAGCTAGCTAGCACTCATCCTTTGCTGGCATGGCCGAAAAACCTTAAAATATGTCTAAGTTAAAATCCGTGGACCACAGCGTGGGCAACTTTGTTGTAGATAAAAAAAGCAAACAGAATGCACCAATCCATAAATGCAATTATTTTAGAGAAATCTTTTAACATGAACATATAAAGAATGAAATAATATAACATTCCTTCTCATGAACATCAGAAAGTAAAAGATAATAATCACATCATATATCCAAGACTAACATCTAACATCACAACACAATCACGAGACACACAATGAGGAACCATTTTCTTACACCCCACATCACAAACACAACAAACCACAGACCGAAGCATACATATTGACTACCTTAACTCTCGATTTTAAGAAACAGCAATCACCCACTAAAAGATAACCAACAGACCGTGAGATTTGGACAAATCAAAGAGAATTCCGAACCCTTTCAAGCACCAATATCCTCGTCTTCCTCCTCATACTCCTCATCATCGGCAGTAGCATCCTGGTATTGCTGATACTCAGCCACAAGATCGTTCATGTTGCTCTCGGCCTCTGTGAACTCCATTTCATCCATTCCTTCACCAGTGTACCAATGCAAGAAAGCTTTGCGCCTGAACATTGCAGTGAATTGCTCACTAACACGCCTGAACATCTCTTGAATTGAAGTTGAGTTGCCGATGAAAGTAGATGCCATTTTCAGGCCCTTGGGTGGAATGTCACAAACACTGGACTTAACATTGTTTGGAATCCACTCCACGAAGTAGGATGAATTCTTATTCTGGACATTGATCATCTGTTCATCAACTTCTTTGGTGCTCATCTTGCCACGGAACATAGCTGAGGCAGTCAAGTAGCGTCCGTGGCGTGGGTCCGCAGCACACATCATGTTCTTGGCATCCCACATCTGCTGAGTCAGTTCAGGTACTGTAAGAGCCCGGTATTGCTGGGAGCCTCTGGAAGTCAAGGGTGCGAACCCAACCATGAAGAAATGAAGACGTGGGAATGGGATAAGATTCACTGCGAGTTTCCTGAGGTCAGAATTCAACTGTCCAGGGAACCGGAGACAGCATGTGACACCACTCATGGTGGCAGAGATCAGGTGGTTGAGATCACCAACTGAAATACAATAGCGAAGATTAATTGCATTACATACAATGCATTCATATCACATTTAATTATAAACATAAAATGTAAAAAGGAAATGGACTTACAGGTCGGAGTCGCAAGCTTGAGCGTACGGAAGCAAATATCATAGAGAGCCTCATTATCCAATACCATGCATTCATCCGCATTCTCAACTAGTTGATGGACAGACAGGGTAGCATTGTATGGCTCGACAACAGTGTCAGATACCTTTGGAGACGGAAAGACTGAAAATGTCAACATCATGCGGTCAGGATACTCCTCCCTGATCTTGGAAATGAGAAGGGTTCCCATACCAGATCCAGTTCCTCCACCCAAAGAATGACAGACTTGAAATCCTGTATATAAGGTACGATCAAATTACAAAAATCTGGCAGAAGAAGAGCATTGTCTGGAGCACTTATCTAAGCTTTTTCTACAATTGTGATGCATTTGCCTTTAACTTCTATTTGGCTGCCAAACATGACTCACGTGTAATCATTCAAGATAAGAAAAGTGAAGACTATGATATATTAGACTTTATGAAAAGCTAGAAAAAATACAAGTGGAAACAAAATACTGATGCTGAATGGTTACAGTAGTGATCAAAGCGATATGCTTATGTTAACTTCTGGCTTGTTTCGGAAAATGCTTACAGTAAATCACAAGTGCAATTCTGGATCTCAACGTGTGGAAAACTTAGACCAACAAATTTACAATCAAGTTAAAGAAGCAACTGCAGAACATCAAACAGAATGAAATAAAAAATTGTGAGTCAGGGAATAATCGGATCCACACCAAATTGATCAACAGTAAACACGATTCAGACATAAATTGTTTAGCAAACAGCGCAAACAACGGCGAAACACGTAAATTACGAAATTACACACATCAATCGCAAACAGTGGAAGAGCAACTGCGAACAAAACTCAAAAGCATACATGTCCCCCCCAAAAGATTAAAAATAATACGGCGAACCAATCAAAATCAACAATATGCCCGCATAAAATGCATTCTGCTTTACTATCTAGTCACGAATCTAATAAAACAAAAACGAGACCAACAATGAGTGGAATCAGAGGAGGAAATTAACCTTGCAAGCAGTCGCAGTTCTCGGCCTCCTTGCGTACAACATCAAGCACGGAGTCAATCAATTCCGCACCCTCGGTGTAATGGCCCTTGGCCCAATTATTGCCGGCACCAGACTGACCGAAGACAAAGTTATCGGGCCTGAAGATCTGACCAAAGGGGCCGGATCTAACGGAGTCCATGGTTCCGGGCTCGAGGTCCATGAGGACAGCTCGTGGGACGTACCTCCCGCCGCTGGCTTCATTGTAGTAAACGTTGATGCGCTCGAGCTGAAGCTCAGAATCGCCGCTGTACTTGCCGGTATGGTCGATGCCATGCTCGTCGCAGATGACCTCCCAGAATTTGGCGCCGATCTGATTGCCGCATTGGCCTCCTTGAATATGAAGGATTTCTCTCATATTTCCTTGTGGGTATGGTAGACACTGTTGTGGTGGTGAATATATGTGTGGTCCTGGAGTGGAGGAGAGGAAATGAAGGGCGGAGGAGGAGGAGGAGGAGGAGGAGAGAGGGGACAGGGGGATTTTATACAGGGAAGGTATGTGATGGGGTGTATTGAGGCTGGGATTTGCCTGGATTTTCGGAAATACCATGAGATTTTCGCGGCCATTTTTGTTTGTCTTGCGTTGCACTTGCGCCCCTTGAGCTTTGTGTCGTACTTGAGAGTATCAACGCTTGTATTTTATTTAGGGGTAACTAGGTAAATTCATTTACATATATATGCATTTGCGAGAAATATCAAAATTATCTATAAGCACAATTTTTATTTTCTAAAAAAATTACACATACATTCTAAAAAACATAAATAAAATATGAGAATTACTCGTATTTTTCTTTTTTTGTTTGTGTTGAAAATATAAGTATGCAAAACATACAAGAAATAAATAAAATAATATATTGAAGGATATAAATATTATTTATTACTATGTATTAACATATATACATACATACACATATACGGATGATGATGATGATGATGATGATGGTTTTCAGTTTTCTTCTCCACAGGGCGGACACAAATTTGAAGGGACAAGTGAGTGAGTGAGTGACCCCTCTTTCATATTAAATAAAATAGATAGATACTCTTGTCTTATATCTATTATATATGTTAATATTTAACTCAAGATATTATACCAAAACATATAAAAATTATTCAATGATGAGAATAATAAAATGGTGGAATATGAAAGGGAGAGTGTGGTTCTTGGAAATTGGAGTTGGGCAGACATATATGGCAGTTGGAGAAGAAAGCATTGAAAGATGAGGTGCATGACATGGGTTATCTTATTATGATTATATCTATATTATATAAAAGAAAAGTTTTTTTTTTTTTTTTTTTTGAGAAATGACAATTATGACATTACAGCATCAATTTTATTATTATGTCGATAATACTCTTAAATTATTTTTTTTTTGTTGCTTTCTTTCTTTTATAGAAATATAATATATAATTTTTTATTCATAATATATTTTAAAATATAAAATATTATTTGTTATATACACGTCGGGACAACTAATTATATTATATTGGGATCAATAATTTTAGAATGGTGTGAGGCTAAGGCTGAGGGCAGGAGCATGAGTACGAGTAGGTGTGCATAATATTATTTATTAGTGGTAACAAAGTGCACAAGTCTGGTGCCAATACATATAACAAACGGAACGGAAGAATGTGTTCCTTTTATTGTTGTTAGGCTACCCCTGTTTCTCGCTATGTTTTCTCTTTTCCCCCTCAACCTTAAAACTTATCCACCCTTATAAGTAGGAACCCCATTTTCATCATCCCACAACCAAAAATTGTCTCCTTTTCTTTTGTAATAAATCATCATCATTATCATTATCATCATCATCTGCTGCTGCTATCTCATTTTCCTCATATCAATATTAATAATAAAGAGAGAATTAGTAGGCAAAGGAGGCAATCCAAACCAGCAATTAATATTTGTCCTCATCTGCTGGTACCTACCTACACTTCTTCTCATTTCCCCCTTATCCTATTACCTACTACACACACACACACACACATATATATATATATATTTGTGTCAAATGGAAAATTAAGACGTACTTGCATGTAGCAATGTTGGTCTGATGATCCCTCCATCCATCCTGTAGGTGCCAAGATGGTCAATCAGGGTTTTTCCGTGGATTTAAACAAACCACTTGTCTTCCAGGTCATGAATAATTCAGATTGGAATTGCATCAATCATCCATCATCCATGTTGGGCGCGTGTGTGTGTACATGTTATTATTAAATTTTAGTTTCACGAGTTTTAATTCCGACATGCTGCAGGTTGGCCATCTTGGAGAAGCTTATGAGGAATGGGTTCATCAACCTATTATCACCAAACATACCCCGCGCTTTTTCGCAAATGGCCTTATGGAGGTATCATTATACAAAATATGCAAAACACTGTCTTTTGTATTCCAAACTGCTGTGCTGATGATGTTCATTATAATGATACAACAGTTCTTTACACGCACACCTTGGTGGGCTGTTCCTCTCATCTGGCTACCCGTTGTCTGCTGCTTCGTCTTATCTTCTATAAACACCGGCACTCCTCTTCATTTTGTAGCAGCAACAACGGCAGCCGGTGTCTTTGGATGGACATTGATGGAGTACACTTTGCATCGCTTTGTTTTCCACATCCAAACAAACACCTATCTGTACGTCTTCTCACTTCTATAATTATGATCAATCATCCTCCCTCCCTCTGGACTGAAATTTTGGAAAAAATGAAATGCAGGGGAAACACACTCCACTATCTCCTTCATGGCTGCCATCACAAGCACCCAATGGACGGTCTCCGCCTTGTTTTCCCTCCAGCTGCAACAGCAATTGTGCTCATGGCTGTATGTCAAAAATTCAATGAATTAATTCTGGATGGATCCGCGCGTAGTTTATTGACTCTGTACATGCATGTCTGATTGATTTCAGTTGTGGAATTTGATCAAGCTTTTACTACCTGCATCTTATGCCCCTGCTGTGACTGGAGGTATCTTGCTGGGATATGTGATGTATGATTGCACTCATTACCATCTGCACCATGCAAAACCAAATGGAGGTTTACATTATCAACTCAAGGTAACAACTAACTCTCTATATAAACTATGTTTTTGTGCGTGCTTGCTAATTATGAATTTGGTGTGTAGAGATTCCACATGAACCATCACTTCAGAAATCAGGACAAGGGATTTGGAATCACTACAACTTTCTGGGACAGGTTATTTGGAACACTTCCTCCGCCAACGTCTACCAAGAAAGTGACGACTGATTAAGGAGAGTCGACATGAGATTAGTGTAAATTAGTTTTTTTCCTCTGGCGAAAAATGAAGTACTGTTTGGTGGATTTTAGCATATATACCATTATCCTCCCTCTATGATGTATATGTTTCTGGTTTTTCAGCTGTCACATTGTAGAGGAGTCTTACTCTCACTCTCACCTAGAGCGTCCAGTTGTGATGATTTGTCTTTGATCACTGTTTATGAGACAATTTGTTCATACCCAAAGTTTTGTCAACTACTCTATAATGATTACAAACTTATTGTGGTACTTCGGTTTTACTATTATGTATATATTATCAAGTAGTTGATATATGAGTGTTTACAAAAAAGTATTAACATAATTATTACTGTTTACAGTCTGGACTCCTCTGTTAGAACCTCATCAAACTGTTGAGATGTTAGCAACAAGTAACTGTGTACTCATGCAAGTTTCGGTTTTGTTTGAATTCATTTGTTTATTTTTTCTTATCCTTAATATTTTGAAGGTTTGCCGATGCCTATATCTATATCTATCTTTATAAAATATACTTGTATTTTTATTTTATGATACAAAATACAAAATATCTCTCTCTGTCTTTGTCTACCAAAACCAAAGAATCATCAGAAAAGAATTTCTGCCAAACATTCTTTGGGGATTGTCAAATCTAATCAAGAGAGCAGAGGAATACTCTGTTCATTTCTGAAGAAATTCCCTGGATCAGCCCGCATCTTCACTCCTGCCAATCTCTTGAAGTTTCCCTTGAAATATTTTCTTCCCCAAATTATAGCTTCTGAGTAGCTGCTATTGGGCTGCTGGTTCATCCCTATATCAAGATCTCTATAATTTATGTAGGCAGCTCGTGGGGAACGAGACACGTATGGTTTCATGTATTTGTACAGCATTTTGATCCAGTTGATGTGTTTCTCGGCTTCGGCATTCCCATCCACACTCCACTTCACCAAGTACTGTATGTTAAACAGATTCCCTTTTCTGTGGGGGAAAGGGAGCTCGTATTCTGATATCTTTTCCATCTTTCCTCCGAAAGGGTCCATTATCACAAATGCTATCTCTTCTTGCACAAGTGCTTCCCTAATGCCTTCTAAAGCACTTTCTGGAATCGCTTTCCCTGCGAAATCTGTTTTTGCCTTGAAATAGCTCTTGTATTGGACTATTCTATCCAGCAAAGCTTCCATTTTCTCATCTCTTTCAAATCCGGCGAAGTACATTACAGACTCTATCCAACTCATTTCGGTACAGTTTTCTTCCAGCAAGCCTAATTCTGGGAAGCTCTTTCTCATCACTGGTACCAGTTCATTTACGGGCCCAAGAAATAGTGAGTTAAACAAGACCTCAACTGTTTTCTGCGTCGCTTTGGTAGTTCCATCCGGATGCTGAATGACAATTCTGATGAATAGATCTTCCGGCAGCTTATCTGCTACATGTTGCCATTTATCCACAAGTTGTATGCCTTCTTGGTCTAGATTCTTGTGAATAGTAAAAACGGTCACAACAGGTGGAACTCGAACCAGCTTGATCTTCCAGGCTATTATGATTCCAAAGCTGCCTCCTCCACCTCCTCTAATAGCCCAGAACAAGTCTTCTCCCATTGATTCTCGATTGAGTATGTCTCCATTCGCATCCATGAAATAAGCATCAATGATGTTATCTGCAGCTAGGCCATGCTTTCTGAGTAACGTCCCAAATCCTCCTCCACTGAAGTGCCCTCCAACGCCTACACTCGGGCATATCCCTGCAGGGAAACCATGAACTCTGCTCTTCTCCGCAATGCTATAATATAGTTCACCAAGTGTTGCCCCTGACTGAACCCATGCTGTTTCTTCCTCCAAATTAACGCTGATGGAACAGAGATTGATGAGATCAATCATCACAAATGGGGTTTTGCAGAGGTAAGAGAGGCCTTCGTAGTCGTGACCCCCGCTCTTGACTCTGATTTGCAAATTCTGCTTTCGGGAACAAATGATGGCCACTCGGATTTCATCAGCACTGTACGGTGTGATGATGTATCGAGGTTTAAGGGACGATGAGTTTAACCATCTGGGATTTTGTTGAGCAGACTGCAGTAGATTGAAATATGATGTGGAGCCTGGAGTGTGGAGGTACTTAAAGGATTTAAGGTATCCTGCAGAAGAATGGATGGACATGCAACGAACAAAATTTTCATGATTTGCACTACAAAATTTAAGTGAAATGAAAAGGAAAAGTAGGAGATGCAGAGCATGAGAGGTCATTTTGCAGATCATCAAGCAGAGAAGTGTAAGGGTGAGGTTTGTTCTCTCAAACAACGCGCATTGTATTTTCACTTTGAATGATGATTCCAAAGTCCTCATAAAATCTTTAAAAAGATTGATGGAAACTGTAGTCTGTCTTTCATGCATATTATTAGTCAATAGTCATATTAGTCGGCTGTTGCTCCTTACCAGATATTATTTTACAAAGGCATCTTGCTCAGCTATCAACCCCCTACAGTTGTCTGCAATGAACTTGTCAAACTTGAGAAGTTTCTCAGTGCTTGTAGCTTTTGGATTGTCCTCATTCATTGATTCTTCCGTCACCCTCATCGGATGTATACCAATTTAATCCTTTGGTAAGGCAATTATCTGTGCATTTAGGTACTGAGGTCATTACTGTTCACTTGGGCCTTTTGAGACTAAATAATCGACATTATCAGTCATTCAAGAAGCTTCTCTTCGAAAAAGACTTCAACTAACAAACTAGGTAATGAATTCAACTAACAAACTAGGTAATGAATTCAACTTCGAATAGTGGGCTGACGTATTTTTAAATTCCAAAGAGGACGCCTGTCAAATTTGCCGAATAAGTGAAATCCTTGACCAAAAATCGATGAAAGACAGAGTATGACATAGTTTGACTTGAGAGGCACGAGATATCCCGAAAGCATAAAATGTTGCTCCGGAGGGGCTTCTCAAATATGACTCCCCCTTGATTTTTATCTTTATTGGAAAAGCAAGAGCATAAAGAGTTTGATATGGCAGTTAGATTACAGTGCGAGATTATCAAAATAGTAAATATTACAAACGAAATGACAAACAGAACTATGAGGGGCAACCTTATAGAGCATGCTAATAACAATCTTATGAACTCTCATGTAGCCATCCGACCATGTCTCAGTGGAACGTACTCTTCTCTCTTCCCTCATTCATCAAGGGAAGAGTTGGGATACTCTGTTCATGTCTGAAGAAATTATCGGGATCAACTTTGGTCTTCACTTTGACTAGCCTTATAAAGTTGTCTTTGAAATATTTGGTACCCCACAAACTTGCCTCTATAAAACTGGAGCCATTTTTGTTCATTCCCAGATCAAGATCCCGGTAGTTCACGTAGGCTTCTCTTGGGAGCATGGAAGCATATGCAGCCATGTAATTGTACAGCCTCCTAATCCAGTCCATGTGCTTGGCCTCGGATTCTGGTTTGTCATCGTTCCAAAGGGTTAGGTATTGTATTTTAAATATGACACCTTTCCTGTGAGGAAAAGGAGTTTCAGATTCCGAAATTTTACTCATCATTCCACCGTAAGGATTAAATATCACCAACGGTGAATCTTCTTCCATAAGCCTTTTCCAAAGACCTTCAAGCCCGTCCTCCGGTATGGGCTTTCTAACAAAGTCCGATTTGGCTTTGAAGTAGTTCTTGAATAAAGACTTCCCCTGGAGCAAAACTTCAGGTGGCGTTTTCGATGGGTAACCAGCAATATAGAGCACCGACTCAATCCAGCTCATTTCGATGCAATCCTTTCGCGTCAATCCCAATTCAGGGAAGCTCACTTCCATCACATCCAATAGTCTATCTATTCTGCCGAGAAACAAAGCATTATAAGAAGTTTGCACGGTTCTCTCACCTTTTTTGGCACCGTTCACTACTTGTATGATGACTCTGATGAAGAGATCTTCATCAAGCTTATCAGCAACTTGTTGCCATTTGTAGAGAATCTTGGTCGCACCTTCTTCCAGGGTCTTTGGAACTGTGAAAACTGTGACAGTTGCCGGAACAGGAACCAATCTTACTTTCCACGCAAGTATAATCCCAAAGCTAGCCCCTCCACCACCCCTAATAGCCCAGAAGAGATCTTCTCCCATGGACTCCCTATCAAGAATCCTGCCACTGGCATCAACTATTCTTGCATCAATCACATTATCGGCTCCAAGCCCATATTTCCTCATCATGGTGCCATAGGCTCCTCCAGTTATATGCCCTCCAATTCCCAAGCTGGTGCATAGACCGGCAGGAAAGCCATGAGTTTTGCTTTTCTGTGAAATCCTGTAATAAAGTTCACCAACCGTTGCACCGGCCTGAACCCATGCGCTGCTATCCTGCATATCTACGCTGACGGAGCGAAGTTTTGAAAGGTCCAATATGATGAATGGTTCTTCCATTTCAGATATGTAAGAGAGGCCTTCATAATCATGACCTCCGCTTCGTAATCTGAGCTGGATGCCTAATTCATTGGCGCAAATTACAGCAGCTTGGACATGGTTTTCAACTAATGGTGTGAAGATGAGCTGAGGCTTAGGCACAGAAGAACCCAGGCATCTGAGGTTTTGTGCAGAAGATTGGAGAATGGAATTAAAGGAAGCATTGTTAGGGGTACAAAAAGCTGTGGAAAAAGGAATGGAGAGCTCGGAGTTGAGCATAATGCACTGGTAGAATTTTTCATGAATTGGCTGTGAAGCGGCTAAGGAAGCTAATACAAGAATTATGCTGAAAGTAAGAGGGAGAGAAGTTGAGGATGGCATCATAATTATAATTTGACGAGATGATGATATTGTTTGTTGTGTGTTATGAGGAGGGAGGCAAGGAAGAGTGTGGTCTCCTATTTATGCATTTGATGGTCTGGTTGTGTATGAGTTGAGATGAGCTAATGCCAACGTCAAAAGCTCAAGAATAGAATAATTGGTAAGTAGGTATCTCGAAATGATGAGTTTAGAAAATGGATAAGCTTGCTTTAGGAATTTCCAAGATTTTGACTGCAAGTCTTGGTTGGTTTTTTTATGTCTTTGAGAGCACATTTCTTGCCTTCTAATGGCCAGTTTATGCCCAAATTGTTGCTTAAAGGATATCTCTTATCTTTAAGTGGCGAAAATAGCACGTAACATTCTAGTCTAAAAGAGTAGGAAGCGTTTAACAAGACGAGAAAATTATACAAATCTACATTGATTGACTGCTAAAAATGCAAGCAACCCAATTAAATTTGTGGTGCTCCCACCCTCTGCTTTATTCTTTATAAGCAAAGAGAAATCGCTTAAATCCAATTTATTCTCATTAAGATTGTGCATCTGATTTTACATACAATGTTATCTTTGCTGCTAATAAGTTGTCAATTCTAGCTAAAAACAGCGTCGGTAATTCTGTTGTAGTTAAAAACGCAACTTAAATAAGGGTACGTAGGTAGATACTAACATATGTGAAAGTGATGCAAGAATTGGGTAATTTGAGAGTGACTGCCTGTTGGTCCGGCAGGAATGGTGGTTGAGATTAAGTTGACATGGCAAGTTTTGCCAACATTGTGGCAGTGATAGCTCGTGAAATGGGTGGATTCCAAGAATCTCACTGTCAAATTCTTGAATTTATTACGCCAAGGAGATGAAGACTTGTGAAAATGTTGGTGGTAATGGTAGTGGTAGTGGTGGGCACTCTGTCAATTATTACAGGCAGTGCTATGTGCAAAACAGGAATTACATGTAGGGATGGAAGTTGGGATGCAGTAAACCATGAAAAGAAGAGAAAACATTAGCACTGCAGAAACGGCTAAACAAACAAAAAGGAAGTTTAGGAGATGTGCAGATGTGATTTGCAACTAACACTTAGATACTGCTGCCCTTTAGGAAATATATATTTGTATACTTCTGACCTGATATTTCTTTTAGATGGTAAAATGATCAAGAGTAGTGAGTAGCAATGTGAAAGAAGATTAAGATGGTAGGGAAAAGTTTAACCCCTAATTAATTAAGGTTGTCAAAACTGTAGATAAATTGAAAAATATATAATTAAAATTATAGAAAACTAAAACATATATTAAATTACAATGTAATTTACTTTTATGCAAAGTTTACAATTTTTAGGCATTTGATTTTTCTTTTTCTTTTTTCCAATCAAAGAGCAACTAATGAATGAGATTTAATCAATAACCCACAAACAAATTAAATTTCCACATTCTTAACAAAAAATAAATGAATTGAGCTGAAAATATAAGTACAATCATTATCTAACAAAACTATTACAATAATCATTCTGTTGACATCAATATCTATTAGAATGATCATCCTACTATGCAGTAAACCGACTCCAGCTATACAGCAGATAACATCCCATGCACCTGGTTAGATTCGAATCAATAAGCATTAAGATCATGAGGCCTCAACTTCACCGTTTAAACTAAGCCTTATTGATTGTTATTTGCCAAGTTAATGTCATCAAACTTGAAACAGACTATTTAGTGATGTATATATGGTAACTTTAACAACAACAAATTGAAACAATTTATTTCACTAAGCATTAACAACAAAAATTATAAGAAAGATCAAAGTTGAAAAAATACTACTGACACTTAATCGAATCAATATTTAGTATAGATGAAAGGATTCAAATTCTCAATTGTGGTTCTAAATTAAACTGATTTATAACTAGTTTCGGGAATAGGACCAAAGTAAATTCCCTAGGTAGAATTTGGTAGGTTAAGGAAATATAATCAATATTATTCGATCAATAAATTAAATTCCTTTTAATCATATAAAAAAACTAAAATTATGAAAATTCATAATTTAGTCAAAATAATTTAACTTTTATAAAAGAACCCTTCAAATATATATGTAATATTAAATTACATATGAATTATTTGCGTCCACCTCGCTTGAGATTTAAATTTCAATATTTGGCAAATTAAAAACCCTCCCTTCTTTGTATTTTTGGTCAAAGATTGAAACCATATTTCAGTTAAAAATAAAATAACTTAAACAAATAAATTGAGAAGCAATACATTATTTTCTAAAACTAATTTAGGGTTAATCATTTGAAATGAAAATACCAAAAATGAGAATTAAATTTTGAAAATCTTTTCAACTATACACAAGAATATTAATTTGTGTAGATAGAATCATAAATATACCTTAAAAGAATCATATGACCAATATTTTAATTTAAGCCAGATTAAATTAATAATTTGAATAAGAATGGTAACTAAATGTGAACCACTTATTATTATCAAAATACTATTTTTATGAATGGTACAAAAGATAAAGAGTAAATTAAATCTATTATCCTCAATAACTTAAAAGAATATGTTAGTCCTAAAGTAAAATAAAAACAAATCATAATAAAATGAATTTGCTTCTTGAAATGATAAAAGAAAAATACAAAATGTAAGTATTTATTAAAACAAACACTCCAGATTTATTTTACATGGTCAAATGCATACATAATTTTTGAAATATTATAGTTGTAATTTTACTCAATACAATATCAAATTATCAAAATTTTAGGTTCAAAAATGTATCAAATGCACCTTTTTAGAGTTTTTTAATAAATAAAATAAACCTTATATATTATTAAAGATGATTATTCTAGCATATATATATATATATATATTATCTCAATTTTGAAAATACATATAAAAAATCTTCGGACTATCTTAATATATATTATTTGTGATTATTTTATAAGATAAAATCAATATATAGATATGTATATACGTAGTGTTAGTCGCAGGGTGGGAATGTGAAAGTGAAAAGCTAGAGAAAGATGGATGCAAAATAAAAGTATTACGTATTACATATTACATATATATTAGAATGTAATTAGTCATAAGATGGCTTAATTGGATCCTGAAAATATTATTAGTATATATTGGCTGATATTAAAAAATTGAACTTCTGGCTAATGGAGGGGTACGGTGCGGCGCCCAAATATATATGTATCATCCTGTCCTGGGGATGGCAAATGAATGATATATATGTATCATCCTGTCCTGGGGATGGCAAATGAATGATACTATAGCTCTCGTCGACTAGAAAATGGAAAAACTGGAAAATTAAGAGATTTTAGATTGATGATAAAATAGAGTGTTGCATGGTCGACGTTCAACAAAATATTATTTAGAAACATGTTATGTTTTACCCGATCATCATATTAATTATTTCCTCAGAGTAGGAATGCTTTGCTCATTCCTGAACAAGTTGGTGGGATCAACCTTCGTTTTCACCTGCACCAATCGATCAAAATTGCCCTTGAAATACTTGATTCCATAAACCTTTGCTTTCTCATAGGCATCCCCACCGTTGTCCGTACTTCCAATGTTAATGTCTCTATAATTAAGAAATGCTTCTCTTGGATTCTTAGACACGTATGGTGTCATAAACTGATAAAACTTGCTGAGGTTCTCTATGTTGCTTTTTTCCACGGCGGCTCCTCCTGCTTCATTCCATATTACTAAGTACTGAATTTTGAATATATTTCCTGCCCTGTGAGGGAACGGGATTTCCGCTTCTGGAATTTCGCCCATCCTTCCACCATACGGATTGAACTGCATCCATATATTTCCAGACGCCGCCATTCTATTCAGTGCTTCCCGCAATCCATCCTTGGGGATCGGAGTTTTCACGTAATCAGACTTCATCTTAGAGGCGCTGGGAAACGCTGATTTCCTGACTAGCAAAGCAGTTTCCGGAGTCCCCTCGGGATAATCTGCAAAATATAACACCGATCTAATCCAGCTTATCTCCTTGCACTCCTCCTTCTTCAATCCCAGTTCAGGAAAGCCCGATTTTATAAGAGCCACCAATTTATTGGCATCACCTAGGAACAACGCAATAAATGACGCCCTGACCGACGTTTTGTTCTTTTCTCCAGCATACGTCTGCAAGAACACCCTGACAAAGAGATCTTTGTCAAATTTGTCCGCAATGTATTGCCAACGATGAACAAGATCTGTTGCATTCTCTTCCAAGGTTTTTGTAACCCGGAAAACTGTCACCTCCGGGGGCACACGTATTAGGTTGATTTTGAATGCCAGCACAACACCAAAACTGGCAGCACCACCTCCTCTGATAGCCCAGAAAAGATCTTCCCCCATTGCTTTCCTGTCCAAAATCCTCCCATTTGCATCAACGATCTTTGCATCAACCACATTGTCTACAGAAAGTCCAAATTTCCGCATCAAGTTGCCATAGCCACCTCCACTGAAATGTCCACCAATACCAAGAGTTGTGCAAACTCCAGCAGGGAAAGCATGGACTTTACTCTTTTGCCAAATTGAGTAATAGAGTTCTCCAAGTGTGGCGCCAGCTTCAACCCAGGCGGTTTCGTCCTCCAGGTTAATATCAATAGATCTGAGATTAAACAAATCAAGAACGATAAAGGGGTTATTTGATTTTGATGTATATGAAAGGCCTTCATAGTCGTGGCCTCCACTTCGGATTTTGAGTTGTATTCCGGAAATCTTGGCGCATGTTACAATGTCTTGGACTTGGGACTCCAGGAAAGGTGTCAAGATTAAAGTGGGCTTGGGGGTGGTGGAAGTGTTGAAACGGCTGTTTCTAATGTATTCTTGCAAAACAGATGTGTAGTTTGTGCTCTTTGGGGTGTAGGTTATATTTGCCAATTGCTGTGGTGGGATTTTGCGGCTGGACAGGCAATCGAGAAAGGGGGCGGAGGCTGCAAAGGAAAAGGAATTGAGATAGCAAAGAAAAAGGAGTAGAAACTGGAGCATCATTGAGAAGGGTGATTGAGGACAGCAGGAATTAGCAGAGGAGGAAGGGTAATTCATAGTATGATGTTAATAGAGAAGTAGTGGGGCTTGGGGGCTTTAAATAGCGTGGGAGAGAGCGTGATCTCTGTCCTTAATGCACTCCATACACTACCAGTCAATCAAGGATTATAGCAACTTTTTACCTTCTTAGAACAAGATTGTTATACATAAAAAAATCCTGGTTAATTAACGAGATCCCAGTCTTTGCAGTTAATAATATATGCTTTATCCATTACAAATTTGAGAATATTGAGGTGACTGATGGAATGATATATATCGTACGTACAGGTGAAAATCTTGTCAAGGTTGTCTTAATCATCTCAACATTATATAATGTATGTATAGCAACACAACATTTCAAGCATATAATTATGCCTCTTTAATATATATGCATCCAAGAAATCTTGTGGTATTTAATTAATTTAGTCCAAAATAATTTTAACATATATGCATGGAAACTATATACATCTGAATGAAATATATCATATAGAATTAATATTAGCTATTTTTGCAGCACAGGTAAAATGTATATATATAAAACCCAAAGGATTTGGTTCTTGAAATACATACATCTTAATCTTTTCATTTTAATTAATATAGGCGAGAATGAGAAATTATTTTGTCCATCCCCAAAAATAAAAATTTTTGAGGTCCAATTTCGGAATCATAAAGTAATTAATTGTGTAAATGTGGATTGGGATTGATTTTGATTATTTCTGTAATATATGATTGAGGAAATAGGGGGGATTGGTAACCTTATAAGATTATTGTACGTGGTCTGTAATGTATAGTGTATTCATCAGTTACAAATATATATAGAAATATTAAAGTGTATTGATTATGGTTTTTCTGTAATTAAAAGTGACCGGCGTTAATTACTACTAATTAATTCTCTCTTACTTACACCGCTCTAATTAATTGTTTCGCCTCCACATCATCACCACCGTAAATATATACTCCACACAGATATATTTAATTCCCCCTCCCCCACCTTTTTTTTTTTTTTCATTTTTTTTGGTTTACTGATCCCAATTATTATTGTTGTTGTTATTATAATACAAAAATATCTATTAATATATGCCATTTTTTAACTTGATAATTATATTATTATGTAAACTTATCTATTAATAACTGAATACATTCTCCAAATTATGTTATAATTATCGAAGCATAAGTAACAATAAAATAATAAATTAAAAAGAATCACTCTAATACGATATAAAACAAATCAATACACCGAATAGGTTGTGAGGCTTGCAATTGGACTTATAATCTTATACTTTGTTTAGTCATAAAAATTTGGTCCCAACTATTCAATCAAAATATCATATACCACATTTTCATTTGTTATTTTGAGAGATAAGTTGAAGTTTACTTCATTTTAATGTCAAAATTTATAGAAACAGTTTTATAGATTTAAATACTAATAAACATATTCACTATGTTAGTTATTGATGAATAGATATATGAAATTTATTATTGATTCACTGTAAGAAATATATAATATTTAACTATGACTGATTGTCATGGTTAAGAATTAATAGTTGTAGCAAAAAAGTTATTGATCACAATCACACAACGGTTGTTGGCCCTTTTTTTTTGTTTGCGAATATTACTAATATATTTGCAATGGCTAAAAGTCGTGATAAAAATAATTTTTATAGTGAATAAATTAAATTTTTGTTTAATTATAATTAATAATAATTATTTACTACAGTTTCAATCCATAGCCAATAGTAATTTTTTTTGTGGTGATTCATTCTTCGCC
Organism: Sesamum indicum; assembly: GCF_026168435.1. Taxonomy (NCBI): domain Eukaryota; kingdom Viridiplantae; phylum Streptophyta; class Magnoliopsida; order Lamiales; family Pedaliaceae; genus Sesamum; species Sesamum indicum. Next base: position 245,870 of record NC_142664.1, on the reverse strand, counting down.
ATAATTTGATGTAATCATTTTGCTTCTCTAGCAATAAAAAAATATATATATCTCTTCATTAATTATAAGTAAATTCATATACATTCATTTTTCTGTAGAATTTGAATTAACTAGATTTTCTTAAACACCATCCAATCATTTTATTTCATCCAATACATATAAAGTTGAGTTTTATGAATTTAAACCCAATACCAAATCCCATTTGGCAGAGTCTATACAGCGAAAAAAGGATACCAATGTTGAACATTACAAAAGCTGATAAATTATATAAGTTTGTACCCCAAATTTATTGCAAAATCTTCATAAATCAATTTAGTCAAACATATATATATATATGGTGAGTACCAATACTATCTATATATATGCTGGCTGCATTGTCATGACTCATGATTTCCTCTATTCTTATGCTTTTCTTCCTCCAACGGGCAGGACAGGAATGCTTTGTTCGTTCCTGAACACATTATCTGGATCAACAATGGTTTTGATTTTCACCAACCTGTCAAAATTGTTAGGTTTGAAGTATTTCAACCCATACACCTTTCCTTGCTCGTAGCTGTTCTTAGAGTTGTCCGAGGTGCCAATGTCTAAGTCGCGATAATTGAGATATGCTTCTCTCGGCTGCTTGGAGACGAAAGGAGTCATGAAACTGTACAATTCTCTGATTTGCTTGATGTAATTCTTGTCAGCTGCCTCGCCTTCTTCTTTCCAGTTCACCGAGTACTGGATCTTGTAAATGTTGCCAGCTCTGTGAGGAAATGGCGTTGCAGACTCAGGAATCTGGCTCATTATTCCACCGTAAGAATTGAAAACAAGGCCAACTTTGCCGATCTCCACCATCTTGTTGAAAAGTGATTCCAGGCCCTCTTTTGCAATCGGGGTTTTTACGTAATCTGATTTCCGCTTTAAGAAGTTGACCGAATCAGGAGTCCTGTTCAGCAAAACACTTGGAGATGTGGTGTTGTCGAAATTAGCCCAGTAAAGAACCGAATTAATCCAGGGCATTTCGGTGCAATCGGGTTTTTTCAACCCCAATTCAGGGAATTGAGAATCCGTGATGGGCAAAAGCCTGTCGGCGTTTCCAAGGAACAACCCTATAAACGTTGCTCGAACACTTCTCGTACTGTTCACCGTAATAGGCTGCAGCAGAACCCTGATAAAGAGATCATTGTCAATTTTGTCAATAACTTGTTGGTACTTAGAAACAGCTTCAACTGCGTTCTCATTGTAATTTCTTTCCACTCGGAAAACAGTGACAATTGGTGGCACCGGAACTAGCTTTATCTTATAGGCCAGAATGACACCAAAACTGGCACCCCCGCCGCCACGAATTGCCCAGAAAAGATCCTCCCCCATGGATTTCCGGTCCAGAACTCTGCCCTTAGCGTCTACAATGCGGGCATCAATCACATGATCAACCGTGAGACCATATTTTCTTAGCATGTTACCGTATCCACCGCCGCTGATGTGACCGCCTACGCCAACGGTGGGGCAAACTCCCGCGGGGAATCCGAGCACATTGCTTTTCTCCCAGATTCTATAATAGAGTTCGCCGAGCAACGCCCCCGATTGCACCCAGGCGGTTTGGTCCTCCAAGCTGACATTGATGGACCTGAAATTGAACATGTCGAGGATGACAAAATCTTTGTCAGAGACGTAAGAAATGCCCTCGTAATCGTGGCCGCCGCTGCGGATTTTGATCTGAACCCCCAGTTGCTTGGAGCACAAGACGGAGACGGTGACATGGGATTCAACGGTGGGGGTGATGATTGTGGAGGGTTTGGGAGTGGTGGAGACGTTGAAGCGACGGTTCCTGATATAGGACACAAGAACAGTTGTGAAGGAGGGATTGTTGGGGCTGTACAGGATTCTTGAAATTTGGTCTCTTGGGATTTTGTTTTGGGCAAAGCACTGGAGAAAGGAGTCGTAAACTGGTTGTGGAGAGGCAAAGGCATTAAGGAAATAAAGGAAAAGGATAAAGAAAAGAGCAACAAATTTCTCCATTTATGCTTGTACAAGAGTGGATCGCACTTGGTTTTTCTGAAAACCCTTTGAGAATTATTATTGTTTATCTTTGTTGGGTCAAGAAAAGGAATTAATTGGATTGGAGTTTATATAGAGGAAAGGGGAGAAATCAAATTTCAGTCCACTCAATGGAATTGGAAGAAATTTAATTCAAATTGAGATTGGAAGAGAGGCATGCACCATTAAAGGCGGGGGGGAATTCAAAAGATTGTAATTTACTACACACAATGATGCCAACAATGGTGCCATTTTCGTATCTGGGCTAAGGAAATCATATTTTTGATTTTCCCTTTTTGAGCCTTCCTTCTATATACAATTAATTAAGCAATAATTTAATCATATATGGTATAATAATAATAATAACAATGCAACATCTTAATTTTCTTTTCATCATGAAAATACAATATCATGGGCTGAATATTTATCGCCAGCTGGTCTCTCGCATCATATTTAGATAATAAAGTAAATATTGACAAAACTTGAAAAATAAAACAATTTAATATAACTAACCAAAATTTTAAAAAGCGGTTTACCTAAAAAGAAAATTTTAAAAAGCATCTTTCTGTTTCCTCAAACAAAGATGCGTTTTATTGAGAAAATTGAATCTCAAATTAATGATAGGTTATAAATTATATATAATTAAGCTCTAATTATTCCACTTAATTACTATGATGGTACACTTTTTAGAACTAAACACGTCTAAGAGAACCAAAAATGGGTATCATCTAACGACGAAAATCACCTTTTGGTAAAATCAAGCTACAAATATATGAGCAGTGAAGTTGGGAAATGTAAACGACGGGCTGATGGAAGATGTTAAGGGAAAGAGAGTGATAATAACAGCATATACAAAGTTGAAAACACAGAAAGCATTGGACATGACATGAGATGAAAGCAATTAGGTCATCAGGCTCTTCTGACGTCTTATTTGTTGGGTCCCGCTCCCGAACCTCAAATACAACTCAAACTGTTTTCATTGGGGTTGGCAGATGGGCTTAAACAGAACAACAATGGGTTGCATCTCATGCAGCAAAATTGGGCTCACCGTTGACCCCTTCAATTCTAATTCACTAATCAATCCATAACCCTAACAAATCAGGAGTTATCTCACACCACCCTATTATTAACCTCCATCCCACGATCCCCCCTCCTCTCATCCTTCCAATAATTAACCGCCATATCCTCTTCTTTCTACTGCCTCTCTCTCTCTCCACATCTGTCTCTTTGGTGTTGGTTTATTGTTAAGGTCTACTCATATTCAGAAGAATCTTTCTCAGGTACATGTTTGTGTCCTCTGCATTTTCTTTTACTTTCCATTTTAAATTTTCCCTCCTTTTTCAGTTATATCCTCTCATCATGCTATCCTGATTCTAAGTATATAAACTTATTCACATTGTAATGCACTTCAGTTCTTGTTCTACTAATTCATCAGCTAACTTCACGTTTTAACGTTAGTTTTTCTTCTGTAGCTTCATTAATGGCTATGAGCTGCTACCCCTACTGGCGGACGTTTCAACAAGAATTCAACTCAGGTATGGCCACTTCAGCTCTCGCAGAAACAGGGCTGTCTCCGGAGCTATTCAATGACAATTTTGAAGTATATCCGGATTACGCTTGGTGCAACATTGATCATCTATTCGAACCCAGTGACTTACTTTGCTCGGAAAACTGCAATTCTCTGCTACCCGACAACCTCTCATCGCCAACTCATTATAATCTTAACATGAGTTACCTCTACCCAGAACCTTTTCGTGTCCTCCAAGATTTTGAGCCCTTCCATTGTCTGAAACGCCAAAAGCTCTATGATTACCAACAACTTCATTCGGACCTCAAGCCTGAAGGTTTAACTGACGGGCTTCATGATTATCGGCCGGAAGTTGTGATACCCACATTGCCCGAGTTTCCAAGCCTTCCGCCTGTTTATAGTGGTGGAGTCAGCTGTGAGACTGTGAGCAAGCCGGTGAGTGGCGGGAGTTTGTCGGCCCAGAGTATAGCGGCCAGGGAAAGGAGGAGGAAGATAACTGAGAAGACTCAGGAGCTGGGAAAGCTTATTCCAGGTGGCCAGAGGATGAACACTGCTGAAATGTTTCAGGCTGCTTACAAATACATCAAGTATTTGCAGGCCCAGGTTGGAATACTTGAATTCATGGGTTCTTATTATCCGCAGGTAATTTTAATTTTTTTCTCATGTCGGAGTAATTAGCCATGTTCATTTTAGAAAGAAGTAATTAGCTGATGAGATGGACGTATATTCAGGAGGATGGAGACTCGTTTGAATGTGAACAAGTGCATGGTCTTGTTGAATCTTGGTTGATTCAGGAGAAGTTATACTCCATAGAGAAATGTCTGGTTCCACAGAAACTTGTGCAAGAACTAGCCTCCCATCACCAGATTTTTGAGTCGAAACCTCAGGTTCTTGACCAAGTTAGGCAGCTCATCTGTTGCACTAACGAAGTCGATGGAGCGGGGGAAAATCTTTGTATCCATGCATTGGTATCAAAGCAGCAAACATGACGTGCATGCGTGTAAATGAATTTCTGGAATAGAGGCAATTTAGGTAGGTTTGAGTTTGTTTTGTTAGGGTATTATATTAATTAGATTAGATGGGTAGTCTAATTACTTCCTTAACCTTGTTTTGTTATTGTCTTGTTGTAATTCATGGTGAGGATGCTAACTAGGTTGTTTTGTTTTGGTCCAAAATTTTCTTGTAAATTTCTCTAATTTTACAAGAATGAGTATTAATTATTGCTGATTTAGACCTAGAACTATGTTTCTTGATATGAAATAACTTAAAAAATTGCAGTTGATCTCAAATTAATGGTGTTTGATTGCTGTTTTTAATTATTGTGTTAAAGTGGCTCTATATAGATATATACCATAAATTTGCACATATATAATGCATACATGCATTCAGAGAGACAGACTTAAACGTGAATTCAGTGTATGAAATGGGATTCTAATTTACCCTCAAACTTGTACCTTCTAATAAACCACACATCAAATTCTCACGCTTTCTTGTTTTTCTGACTTGGGAATTTCGTAGATAAGGCTATTAAGAAAGCAAGTAATATTGACTAGTAGTTTTGGTGGAAGACTTGGTTTGAGCAAAACACACCGTTTCTTACCTCTTCTCTCTCCTCCTCTTGTTGTTTTCATTTCTGGCTTTACGGGTGGTCAAATATAAATATTTTAGAGATAATTATACTCTCCTCCCTTAAGATTTGGTATAAATTATAGATAAATTTTCTATAATTTGAGAAATTAAAGTTTGTTTTCGTTTACCAAATAAGTTTATCCGTTTATCAAAATTTATTAAATTTGTTGATATTAACAAAAATATTGAATAAAAATTTATCCTCAATTAATTTATTATTGATTTATTACAGGTCAAACAATTTTTTCAAACTAAATATTTTTATAATGATGAAAATATAACTACTCATATAAATTAACAATTTTTTCAAACTAAACTATTTTTATAATGATGAAAATATAACTACTCATATAAATTAACGTATAAAAACATATGAAAATAATTTAATTTTAAAAAAAAAATTATCACTTACTTTTGGGCCAAAACCTTAAATCAACTTAAAATGTTAAAAGCAGAAAAAAAAAACAGCCAACACCATTTGGAGAATTAATAAGCTTTGGATGATGATCATCACCCCCAATGAGAAAACCGTGCTGCAGAATTCTATCTATTTACAGAGTCATGAATACTCATCGGGAAACTCAAACACATCATCCAATGCCAATTCATATCATGCCCCCATTCCCATTCCTATATAAACACAATCACACCAACACCCTTCCCACCAACCCTCCTCGCTCTGCTCATCATCCACACCTACCTACAACCTCTAATATACTCATCATCCACATTTGAATTACTCACACAGATCAACAAGATGAAGAATGTTTTCTTCTCCTTGTTCCTCGTCCTCTGCCTCGTCTACTGCTTCGCTCAGCTGACCAATGCTGCAATTCCATGCGGCACCGTCGACATGAAGGCCGCCTCGTGCGTCTCATTCGCCACCGGCAAGGACGCCAAGCCGTCGGCAGCGTGCTGCACGGGCCTGCAACAGCTTGCTCAGACCGTGAAGTCGGTTGATGACAAGAAGGCAATATGCCGCTGCCTCAAGACCGCCGTCAAGAACTTTTCAGGCGTCCAGGACAAGTTCTTGAGCCAGATCCCTACTGCTTGCAACATTAAAGTTGGTTTCCCTGTTTCTCTCAGCACTGATTGCGAAAAGTAAGATTGATAAACCTTTCACTTTAATTTCCTTAATTAGAATCTACAATTTTATTTAATGAATTGATTGGAGACATTACGTATGTGAAAGTAACTATGGTATCTGCTTCTTCAGGCTCCACTGAGATGCTGTGGAGTTGACCAGAGATTTGAAGTCGCATTAGGAAACTTATAAGAAATCGTGCACAATAAGACTTTGCATTACAGCACTCTGTGGCTATGGAGAAGAATCAATGTCGGCTTTGGTTGTTTCCTATGGAGTCTGTATTGTATTTGCATCCTTGTCAGATTTTATAGTATTGCAATAAGATTTTGATTACTGCAACAACACTCCCTCGCACAAAAGTTTGAAAACGCAAATTCATCCTACATTATTCTCAAATTAAAATAAAATTCATTATGAATTAAGTTTAAAACATTCTAATAATAATAGTTTTGTAATAAATGTATTGCAATCTGAAAGATTTCATTAAAACTTTTATACTGAAAAATCCTTAACAATCGCAATCGTTCACGTCTAGATAAATGCGTCTTTAACTAAATTGCATACTTACAATCATCCCAAGTCAAGGTCGCTTAGGAAACAATTCAATGATTTGGAACTCCTTATTTCATTATAAAAATATTAGGTTCAAAACTCATTGAGAGGTGTGTACATGGGTGCACACATGAGGGAGTTAAAAAAAAAACACATGAATTTAGGGTATAATGAAGATTATTGATTGGGCATACTATGAAATAAATTCTTACAGCATCGATCACGGTCGAGGAAATGATGTCATATTTGCAAGGCAATAGTTGATTTGAAAACATGAATGTTAGGCATGTGAGCATATTGGATTGAAAACTTGAGGGACAGGGACTGCAGATGAATGATCACACCTTATCTTGACGGGAATTTGTCATGAAAACAAGTTTGATTTAACTACTAGGACTAGTATGCCATTTGGGGCTTTGAAGTTATGTGGTGTGTGGGTTGGACCGATTGAGCTAGTAATATATATTTATCCATCAGGTTTCAAATCGTATTTGGGCACACAACTTTGAAAGTTGAGTGCGTATCTTATAACTCTAGAAAAGACACATTATTAATTAAGCAAGCGAGGAAGCATATATATATATATATATATAGTCAGTTGCAGTTCAATATTAATTAGATGTGGACGTGGAAAATCCCAAGATCTCATTGTAGACTTTAGTGTTGTCGTGTTTGAAACTTGTACTCCTCTTAAAAATTACATCCAATACAAATTTCTTCATTCATTTCATTCTCAAGAAACACCCAATCTCTTCATCAAATCTTATTTTTAGTTTTATTTATCAACTTCGTACTTTTTTAGTCTCTCTTTGTTATTATCTACCTTTAATTAAAACTAAAATTAATGTTCATTTTCTTTTTGTAAATTTAGTTAATATATAAGAGTCATCAGTATGGTGGTCATAATTTTTAATCAACAATTATAATAATTAGCATATGAAGCATCACCAATTAGTAAAAATTGTTTAATTATTAATTAATCGCTACTATATATATATATATGTGTGTGTGTATTAGTGAAAAGTTTTAAAGTAAAATTTGTCAATCTATAAATAATTATATTTCCCCAAGTTGGGAGTTGGGACATATCTTTTATGTATATACACAAGCAATATGGAATAGTAGTGTGTTGAATGGGCAGACTTTTTCAACTTAAAAAAGCGAGTGTTTAGTGCACGTAATTAGTAACTCTTTTCTTGAAATTTACAAATTAATATTGATGATTTATTAGTACTTGGAACTCCAGAAAATGACGTAATACTAAATAAATAAGCAAAAAGGACAGGGAGTAGATATGCAATTCCATAAAATATTAATTAAATTGACGGGTAGGGAACAATAGTTTCTCACATGAAGAGGCGAGACTGAGACATATGTTAGTATAATTTATTATACTAACACCCTTCATCATTGCTTCCTAATAACACCCATATCATATCATCACACTACTTACCTGTCCCAATCTAATAATTCTATTCCATTTAATTATAATATATAACAGAGCTGTTTGATTATTTTATAATAAGTAATATTATTCCTCTATATCTATTCCACGATCGAAAGAGTATGTTTTCACATTTAAGTTGGTCGACGTTAAAAGCAAGCAACATTCTTAACGATCTAATCAACTCCATTTCCAATTAACAATATATTTATATATATGTATTTAATTTGAAATAATAAGAAAGTCTTATAATTAATACAACATTTCTTTATTTGATTAAAATAATTTTGATGATCTAATTAATTAACTACAAGTATTCACTATTTCTAAAATGATTTTATCAAATTAATAATGGAATAAGGATAGGTTGATTGTAAGGACAGGTCCCAGGTTAAAAGAAAAGTTTGGTACTGATAATGTAAGAAAGGCACGCTTATGATCATGGAAATAATTGTACAAAACTAATGAAGAGAAAAGATGTTTGATAAGCAGCAGGATTTTGATTCTTGAAGGATATATAGGAAAACGATTGGGTGGTGTAATTATTGGGCACTAGCTAGCTAGTTGAGAATTGGTTAATGGAGCTAGCTAGCTTTATATATATATATATGTGTATGTGATTTGTGTCGCATGACATATGAATGATGAAACAGTGTGTCCAATAGAAATTAAATCCCATCAAACACATAAGATGCATGCATATATATATGCTTCCTCTCATCCAACCAATCACTAACACCACACCCAACTACTTTAACATGCACTTGTTTGTTTTTATAATTTATTCTGTAGCTAGGAAGTAAATGAGTTGAGGAACATAAATTCTTTTGCAAGAGGTGATGCCCGGATTTGACGAATCTTGTCTTGGTATAACTCACTGTTTGCATCATGTACTACTCATCACCGGATTTTGCAAGTGTAGCTGCTGCTAATTATAAGAATGACATGCACCACAAAATAACAAACTGCCATCACTGTTTTTGGAGTTCATTTCTCATCATGCTCAAACTGTTTTTTAATATATGATGATGATGTATTCATGTAAATAATTAATGTGGGTTGTATGCAAATTAACCTAGCAGAAATTAAGAGGAATAGCTATACAAAAGCTAGCATATATCTCCATAATTTCTGATGGTCACATGCATGCACTAAACCACTGCAGGCAGCTTCATCAGTCATGATAATTAGAAAACATCAAACTCCATCTTACCAACATTAATTCGACAACGTATGTATATGTTATATTACAAAGTAATTGATTAACAGCCACATGCAATCTTGAAAGAATAGTTTATTTGGTTTTGATTGTAATTAAGGACGGCGTGCCCTTGTTTGTGCCGGAAAAAGGATCGGAGCACGCCAGCCTGCTTATGCTTTGCTGAATAATTGATCCTCCCACTGCTGCTGGGAAGATGTGTGGGGAGTCAAATCTAACATCATCCATCATAACCCCTTCATTGAGCTTTCTACTCATATCTGATTGATGTACTTTTGTTCACTGTTCAAACTTCTGTTCCTCACCTTTCTGTCCCATCCACCATTATTCCAACCAATGGGAGACTGCATCATCTAATTAACTACCTCTCCACCACTCCAATTTAATTCCCTCACTCTACAATTTATTTCTTTCCTAAACACTCCACATATATTAATTAATTAGTGGGGAATTAAAAGATCAAAGTTGAAAAAAGTAACTCTATATGTAGAAATAATAAACTCATCTTTAAAATAAAAAATCAACAGAAACTTCCCCCATGCATGGCCTCACCTTCAATGCTACAAACCGCCACACCCCCACTCTGTGTTTCTGAGTGGGGGGCCTTTGATGTTTGTTGAGAATCCTATTACGAATCCCTCTTAGATTCTCCATAAGATGTGGTGGCGCTGGCAGTGGTGTTGGTGGCGACGGTCATATTGCTGTTATTTCCTGCCCACTCATAAAAGCTGAATGGATCTAAAACCTTGTTTTCTCGCCCCTCGTCACCGGGAAATCCTTGCGTGAAGAGGAGATCCAAAGGGTCAGCTTCAATTTCTCCCAAATCCGCGAAGAAGCTGTCTTCAGTGTGGTTTGAGTCTGACAATGTGGGCTTGTAGCTCGGTGGAAAAACTTCAACAAATTCAGTGTCATCCATCTCAAACTGATTATCAAACTCCTGATCCGTCTCCTCTTTCACAGCGGCCGAATTCGTGTCAATACCCGATGAGGATACTGTATTTTCCCTACTTATGTCCTTCTGCTCTTCTTTTGGGGATTTAGGTCTTTGTGCCTGAGAATTTGGTGAATTCTTTGCAGCACTGTAGTTCTTAGAGGCCTGAGATCTTGTGGAGCCTGCAAGAGCGTTTCTCTGCGTTGGCCACGGATGATTGTGCTCCGAAGTATATGTGATCACCAACATATTGGGGTCGGTTCGGCTTCGCTCTACTTGCTTCCTCGCCGAACAACCTTTTGAACTGCTGCATCTATAGTAACCTCTGGATTTATAAACGCAAACAAAACATATATGTAGGACATTAGAAAGCATACCAAAACAAATTGAGCTCGTTAACTATTATTATTATTATATTATCATCATCAGGTCTTAATCAGTGCCAAGAATTTGGGCGTCAAGAGAGACATGATTGAGTACAGGCAGGTACATGTTCGCTGAGAATTCTAAATATGAACAGAAAATTTGTGCAAATTCTTGTACAAGTGATTTTATATTCCAGAAAAAAAAAAAAAAAAAAAAGTACTAACCTTGGATAAGGGGAGCCTTTAATGGGTTTCTGGCCGTACTTTCTCCAAGCCCAAAGATCTGAAGGGACAACTTCTCCACTGGCTCTGCTGTTTGCAGGTGTTGGAGCCGGTATGCAAACTACTTTCTTCGCCTGACTCTTCCTGAATATATATATATATATATATATATAATTGCATGAAAATCAGAGTTGTTTCAGTCATCATAAAGCGATCCCCAGCTCATGAGTTTAACACCATGATTTTCTGGTTATATACACGCACACGACGGGCAACGTACAAAAGGAATTACTTAGAGTCAATTTCTGATTTTATGGAACAGCTGATTATTTCCCATCTTTTTCTGTGGTATTCAGAACTGGTTGATCAGTAGTTCTGCGCCCCTACCTTTTGCCTTTTTTCTTTTAAAAAAGCCGAAAGTGATGGAGAATATGAAAGACTTAACGGATAGAACCACAGAAATCCGGCGTGGTGCGTTTCAAGAAACAGTAACTGCTACATAAAATAGTACCATGAAAGCGAAGTCAGATGAATTGCTATGGAGCATGCTGGTCGGATTATTCATAGACGACTTTTGAAGGGTACTTCCTTTCGCTAATAAGTTATCAAGGTTTTAATCCTAGCTTTGTTTTTAATTTTCATGCATTATTGCCTTACCCTTGCGATACAACAGAATGGCAATCTTACGTGAAAACCCTATTTTAAGATCCTTAAACATTGAGCCATGTGATTGCCAATAAAGTCCTCTCAACCCCACCACCCCAAAACCCAAACTAACATTAATTACCGGTAATTAATGCAAGCTCGCTGTTTCCGATGATTTTTCTGTTGCATAAGATTATATAAGAATAGTAATCAAAGCCCAATTAAACTCTGATTTAGATATTAATGAAGGTTGAAAGAAATAAAAATCCCCACCTTCGCTTGATGCCCGTATTTCTCGGAGACGAGATCTGCAGACCAGGGCTCTCCACCATCAAGCAACATTTGGTGTCATTCAGATTATGATTGGTTGATATTAACAGTGGAGGAGCCTTGAAGCCCCTCGGAGAAGTCGGCGCCAGCCCTTGAGAATCAGAAGCCGGCGGTATAGGCAACTTTGGATTAGGAGAGATCTGCAACATCCTGGAGAAAATATTTGAAGGCCTTTTCATCTCATCATCAACAAGTTTGGGAGCAAGATTTGCACTGGTGTTATCGTTTCCAGCACCAGTGGCAAGTGCAAACCCTGCAGTGTTTTCAACATGATCACTAGCCTCAATCATATTGGAGTTGTAGAAGAATCCTGCAGGTACTGGAGGAGCGTCGTGGGTATTAATCCGGAAGAGTGGATCTCTGATGTAGGTAAAGGGATCGCCGAAATCTTGAGAATAGTTAATGGGAATGGTGGGGAAGTGGGAGACGGGGAGGACAGCGGTTCCATCTACGGAGGTGGCGGCGGTGGCTCGAACTATGTCAGCTAAATCACCTTGATAATTCTCCATCCTCTTGAAGAAATGAGTGCACATGCTTAGGAAAAGCAGCACAAGTGTGTCATTTGACTTGGGTTGAATGCGAAACAGGCAAATTAGCTTAGGTAGGTAGGTTATTGATTGATTAGGCAGTTGTTGAAAGGGAAGGGATAGGGATGATTGATGTGTTGAAGGTTTGTTTAAGCAAGACTTGGTACTCAAACAAGTAATTAAGACAGACAGACAGAGAAAGAGAGGAGAGAAGAATTTGGGGGAGGGAGAGAAGAAGAAGAAGAAGAAAGAGTCGCTGGCTGACTTTGAACATAATAATTAAAACACCTCTTCTCCATAAGCAATATAGAAAGAGATGGGATTGTTGTTGTGGACTTCATCATCTCTTTAATCTATTACCCTTTTCTTTTCAGCTGCTTCATTTTTCTTTTTTTTTTTTTTTTTAATATTGAATGTACACATCAAAGGGTCAAATCTGTGCAACTGTTTTTTTGTTAATTTTATATATTATTTTAGCATATTTAATTTTTATCTCTACATATATATTTGACACATACATAATCTAATTATATGACTTATAATGTTTGGTTTCATAACTAGTAAAAGAATAAGAAATTTCAAGAATGCATTTAAGTTTTTCTTATCATTAAAGCTTTGTATATATAAATATCTACTTTTTGTAGGAGTTGATTAGTTAATTATAGAGTAAATTACAATCTACCTATTCGTGTTATGAAAAATAGGCAAACAACCTCTTTATAAAAAATAAAATAGCAATTTATCCTTCTGTATTTTATAAAATATAATAATTTATCCCCGAGTGTTTTAAAAAATGAAATATTTTACCTCCTTAGCTAGTGAGATAAATAGCTTCATTTTTTAACACAGGTGGATAAATTGCTATTTATTTTTTATTTGGAGATAATTTACTTAATTCCAATATTAGAAAAGGATAAATTACTGTTCACCCGCTTATTGTATGTGGAGTGTAATTATTTACATATTATTATCCATTTAAGTATAAAAAAAAATGTAATGGATCAAATGATACAGAAATGGAAGGCTTGATTAATTAATTTAATTAGTAGAAGAAAATGTTAAAGTGTAACTAGAGCCTTTTCTTTCTTATTATTTGCATTTAAAAAGAATAAAAAGTAATATGATATATATATATATATAGGTAATTGAGGTACGTAGAGCGGTGAGTGTGGAAAGTGATTTTTGAAAAAATAGTGATGGGAAAGTAAAGAGGCGGCAACCAGCCGCAATTCTCGGACTACCCTTCAAAAACCATTTCCTTCTGGGAGTGGGGTTGGGGGTGGCGGTGGGACCCCTCTCCCTCCCTACTCTGCCATCTTAAATTTTAGGATAATTATTTTTTTTTTCTAAAATTTGATATAATTAGACGTAATTATTTATAATTTAACAAATTATATTTAATACTGTTTAAGTTTGCTTTTATCAATCAAATAACTCACTATACTAGTAAAATTCACTAAATTTATTGATATTAACAGAAAAAGTTATCTTTTTATCTACTGAATGGATATATTTGTTAGATGGAAACAAATATCAGGGGTGTTAGATATAATTTTTCTTAAACAACAGAAAATTTATGTGTAATTACACCGAAGTTGAGTGTAATTATCCCTAATTTCTATTCCTTGCAATTCAAAATTTAAAATACTAAATTGAATTATTAATTTGTATAAAAGTTACAGAAAAATAGTTACAATATTTTGAAATAAATTATCATCATGAATTCTTAATTGTTTGAGAAATAGAAAAGGGAAAAATGAATTAAGTATGCATAGAAATAGAATGATGATATAAAATGTTGAATGAATAAAAATGATGGGGTGGTATTAGAGGCGGAGGAGCAGCAACGTGAATCAATCCCTCAATCTCGCCTTCTTTTCATTTACCCAATAACTCCATCCATCAAAATTCACACACAATTTATAATTCACCTTCCCATTCTTTTAACCTCCATCCATACTTAATTTATATATATGTAATAGGAGGAGCATGCATGCATGCATTCATATAATAGGATAGGGTGGGGGTGGGGGTGGGGGTGGGGGTGGGGGTGGGGGAGACAACACATACATACCCATACGCTCATACCCCACGTTCTTGCATGAAACAAATTATTTTAATAATTAAAAGCTGATCCACAACAAAACAAATTAAGACTCGGATTCTCTGACGCACAATTTGTCCCTTCTCAAAATCAGTACCAATACCAAGACAATCAATCCTCCTTCCATTCCATGTGATCATCAATCACAATATATACATACCATTTCTCTATTATTATTTCAACCCATCATCAAAACTAATTAATAATCCCACATAACTATTATCACATGAATCCTATTCCTGTCTCCACGCTTACCCAACCCTTTTTATCAAACCTCCAAGGATTAATTCAAACTCATGTTTAATGCCCTCTTCTTATATAATAATGTATATATGTATACATCAATTAGTCAAGTCATTAATTTCACACACACGCACGCTCCAGACACTTGCCTTAGCGGCAGCCATTGCCAGACGTCAGCAGCCAGCTACCGGCCACCTCACCTATCACGTCCCATCCTGGCCGTCTACATGGACGGTCGGAATTGATACGCCACCACCCCTTTATATGAAAAAAAAATGATCTGGTTAATATATATATATATATATAGGTAGGGCAGGCAGGAAAGAAGTGAAGTGGGGGTCCATTATCCATGAATGTTACTTAGAATTGTGGTGAGGCGCTCATTTATGTTAATTGATATATAGGATCCCAATTTTGTGAAAAATTGAAAATGGTAGTGATGATGTGCGTATATATATATTTATATATGCAGGCAGAGGCAGCCTAAACTAAACTAGATAGTTGTTAAGGAGAAACATACCAATACAATATCATAGAATTAATATTGCCTCCACCTCTATCATATATATATATAACTTGCATTAAATTAAATTAAGCCTGCACCATTATCGAGATCAAATTCATGTCAAAAATAATAATCACCGAAAAATGGTGTAGAGGCAGCTAGGAGATATTAATTTATCAACTTGGCATGTGCAAAGTTATACATATTAATTGAGATAACTATATATATGTATATATACATACAGTATCTAGGAATGTGTGGGCGGAGATTGGGCCAATTGCATGTGAGGATCAATGGTGACTTTACTTCCATTGGCAAGAAGTAGAGTGATTTTGTGCGATTATGTTGGTGTTGGTGTTGGTAGTGAACCCATTTCGAGACTGATTTCTCTCTTTACTCAAGTTTTTGGGGGAAACCAAATAATAATTTATTTCTATATTTCCAGCCCCTCCTGCTCTACATTTTCACTCAACAACTACCAATTTTTTCAGATAAGAACCAAGTGGTAGATGGTTTATCTTTTAGGACATCATCATTAATCTCACCTACATAAATTGTTTAAATCGAGAGGCCTGGTGGTCGTGGTCTGTTGACAAATTTTGTTAGTCTATTCTACAATTCAATAAGTTAATAATACAATTGGCGTCAACTGCAATTTCGCAGTTTGGATCCTCTATCACTCTATAAAAAGTCATGTAAGAAATCTTCCAACCATAGTGAGGCAGCAACAACAATCCTTTGGTAGCATAACACCCTAAATAACACGCAAATTCCCACAAAGACACTCCAATTCGCTTCTCCTACTTTACAACAAATGTTACAGATCCCATATCAGTCATAGCCACACTATGCACAAGGTATCTCTATACTCTTAAGCCCACAAGGCTCTCAAACAACAACCAATCACGGTTGTCCAATTTCATTAACATCCTATGTTGTGACACCAACAACAACATTGCTCACCTACGGAAATAACAAATTGTATCAGCCTTCATCATTTACATACAAGAGAATAGCAACAGTACTATGACAGCAACTCAAAAACGCACGCTGAGAACGACTAAATGTTGAATCAAGAACTCACCAACTTGCCACTTTCATCTACAGTCATGGGATTCTGCACAACCACCGTTTGATTATGAGCCGGCGCTGCTGCCTGTACCAAATAGACCGGTTCAGATAAATGGACGCATAATCATATTTTCACAGTTGTGGCGAGCATAAAAGATAACAGGCTTACTGTTGAAGTCGATGGTGTTGAAGCAGAAGTGAAATTCCCCCCAGGTCTGTGTGCAGGAATAGGAATCCGTGTGTCACCCATCTGCAAAAGAAAAAGTAGGATTACTACATGCAGTAGAGAGAGGAGTAACAAGACAAAATCCCACATAACTTTAACGAGTTTAGTGGACCTCCAGTTTCAATGAACTCGGATGTTCTCAAATAAGCAGCTTGAATCCTTTTCTCTTTACAGTTTGCACCACATTTACCAATACAATCAGTATCACGTTTCCATAATTAGTGCATAGCAGCAAAGGCTACTTTTTGGCTGTTTAGAGAAAAGAGACTCTTCAACCCCCAATACTCTTCCATCCTATGTTGTTCAAGATTCTCTCTTTCACTGTTTGCTAACTTGTCCAGACATTAATAACATACGGACAAGATTGAGGAACTTCGCTCTAGCTCCTCAATGGTAGGGTAGTTGATTAATCCAATGTTTCCATATTAACAAACTGACAAAGGAAACAACCTGGAAGGGTTATTAATCACACAGGAAAGAAAATCTCCAACCACTGTTCCTTAAGTGAAGTGTTATAAGCTTTCATTTGCATCTCCACGGTTAAAAAATGAATAAAAACCAAGCTTCAGCGATGTAAGTGATTTCAATGATCACTGCACAACTAGGAAATGTGGCAGTAGCGCATCAAAACTTCCTTGGTAACACCTGCGTTGGGCAGATCTACCCTACCATAGGGACATATAGAGCAAAAGCTTCTATCTTATCCTCTAAAATTACTACACCAGAATCATTCAATATATGATAAAAGCTACCAGGAAGTCGTACTACATTTTTTTATTCGAGTCCTCCCTCCCCTCCCCTTTTTTCCATGTAGAAGTTGGTCTGGCAGCCAAAAATAAGGACACATATTTTTAGAAAGCAGGATATCAATATCCTCCATCTGATTAAAAAGTAAAAGTCTACTTAAGTAGAAGACGACTGGTGTCTGGAGTGGTATCACCCAAGTTTTCCCTATGGGAGATGCATGCGAAGGAGAGAGTGAAATAGAACTTATAGCCACACAACGACAAAACCATGGTACTAACATTAACAGTTGTGATGAAGTGGCAAACAGCACATTTTACTGATGGAGCTCCAGCTGGATACATCAGCATAGTATGACAATTTCCACAGTTAACATGAGCAACATTATTAGGAGGCGCTGCAGCTGCACATCCATCATTCAACAATATCAGCCAATTAGTTCAATACAACGGAAAAGCTGCCTAATTAGCAACAGCCATAAAGTAAACAAGCATTACCAGGATCATGCGATGATAAATTTTCAAATTATGGAAGGGGATTAACGTTTTTTAAGGGGAAAAAAAGGATAATCAGACTCATGCATAATTCATCATGTTTAACCTGGCACAAGGTTCACAGTGTGACAGCAGGAACATCTGACACTGGTTGCCCCACGAGCATGCATAAGCAACGTGCGGCAACCTCCACATATCAATTGAGCCATTTCCATCCCTGCATATAGAAATAAATGAATAGGTTATACTGACACCAAGCCAAAATACAAAACCTCAAGACATGCACTGAACATGAAGTGAACTGATTACATGCTTGTTTAATATCGCAATCAATCATCACCAGAAACACACCAGCAGAACCTAGTCTGTACTCTCTCAAAGTTCCTCAATGTCAGGATAGTCTTATAGCAATGCCACTCTCTGCTCTCATCAAAGTTTAATTTACATCACCATGGAATTTGTGTGAAATGCAAAATATGTCAAACGAGATGATGCCATACAAGATGATAGCGATATAGTATGGTAATTAAGAGTGATAAATTGCAGTGCCAACCTGGGAGCAATTCTGTACTATACTGATAATTTGCAAGTATGAAACAGTAGCATCGAATTGCATGAGATGTCAATTGTTTACCTATTCGTTCTTATGCTGTTAATACAGTGAGAGGGATAAGCGCCACTTAAGTGGCAATAAAGGACTCATGAAAAAAAAAGTTCCTGGAACACGTTAATAACTTCAGTTGCTCAGAATGTGATTAGTCGCTAATAGACAGAGAAAAAGAAGAGCTACAAGCATTACCAGCTTGGGGGACAGCAGTCACTGTGTTGCATATCGCACAGCAAACGTTTGTAGCTCCGCTGGGGTAAAGGAGGATGGTTCTACACCCGTTGCACACAAGCTGGCTCTGCATATCTGCAAAGCCAAAATTCAGGGTAAAAACCAATAGTGAGGCTCCTCCAGAAAACTTGATCAATTTATCTCCGCATCACTCAACCCAGAATAGTCCAAGATAAACCACGGTACAAAGGTTTTGACAAAACCATCACAAATTGTCACAGTTTCAAACCAACTTAGTAAATTCACATCAGTAAAGTTAAAAGCACAAACATTTTATTAGATTTATCTGGTAACGCCATATGCAACCAAATTGAAGACAAGATCTTTGCCAAACAAACACACAACAAAAAAAGCTGCAACCAAAAAGAGCCCTTAAGCTAAATGTTGCACAATAATATTACTACAGTCATCGATAAGTTTCACAGAACCACCGACCGGAAGCAAAGGAGGAAAGAAGAAAGAGATCTTGCAAAGAATTTCACAAATCTTTAAAATTGCACCAAAAATTGTGAACCCAGAGCAAGACACAGTGGGAAGAATTGAAATTGCGAACAGAAATGGAATCAATCAGAAGCAAAGGAGAAGAATTTTCTCATTACCGGAGAAGCTGCTGGATTAGTATTATATAGTATAACGGAAAGTGCAGAGAGGAGAATTGGATTTGGTGGAACTGTAAAATCGGATGAGGAGATTACTGTAACAACAATAAATAAATAAGATTAAAAAAGCGGAATCAAATCTCGTTGGATTGCAATTGGATTAGATTAGATTGAATTTTGTTGTTTTCTCCTCCATTGACAAAAAAGCTGGTTTTGACTTTTCTAGCGCACAACGCAACGGAGAAGACTTGATTACAAACTTGTTTAAATTTATTTCTCTACTTATATATACGCTACTCGCTAGCAGCTGCACAGACCCACACGCACTACGCCTGCCTGCAACTTGTGCTTTTACAAAAATCTTTAATTTTTTAAAAAACCTAATTAAAGATGTAAAAGTTAGGAGTTTGTAATAAATATAAAATAAATAAAAAAGTTGATGGTGAAATATTTAATAAAACAGTTAGTATATTTATCTATCCAACTACTTTACTAAGTGCCAAGATTTCACGACATTTTCAAAATATATAAAATTATAAAACAAATCAATTTATTTACAAGGACGAACTACATTTTCTTTATTATAAAGTTATTTGAAATTAAAATTGATGGTTCCAAATATAAGTTAAGAAGATCGAGGCAGGACACCAAAAAACTATGATTTGCAAGTGGAATCCATCCCCTCCATCCTATTTGAAGCTCTACGACTCGGGATGGCTCTTCATTAGAGAACCACCCAGGTACTCGGGATGTGGGGGCATTATTCACGACTTCCACTCCAGGTTTGTAGCTGCACATTACGCAATGGTTTTGAGGTAGCTCCCAACTCAACCTAATATAAAAACAAAAGTATGGTGCAAGCAACCCCGTATGGTGCAAGCTCGACCGGGTCCTTTGCAACAATGCATGGCTTGAGGGCGGTTTACATTGCAGTGCCCATTTCAATACATCGGGATGCCTCTCCGACCACTCTCCGGGTATTGTTTCTATCTTTGATCCTGCACCAACTAAGCCAAAACCGTTTCGCTTTTTCAATATGTGGGCAGATCATCCGGATTTCCTAGCTACTGTCGAAGCCAAATAGAATTTGAGCGTGGATGGAACGGCGCAATTTTGCCTTTGCAAGAGATTGAAAGCACTTAAAGGCGAGCTTAAGGCATTCAACTCGCAGCATTACAGCCACATTTCCGCCAGGGCCAAAGAGGCTGATCATACCCTGCAAGTTGCCCAGAATCAACTTGAATCCAACCCGGGAGATGTGGCGCTTCGGAACTCTTTGGGGGATCTTAGGAAGAGGGCCGTCTTCCTTGCCGAGGCCGAACGGCAGTTCTTCTACCAGAAGGCCAAAATCCATTACTTAAAAGAGGGGGACCGCAACACCAAATTCTTCCATGACATGGCGAAGAGGAATGTCACCATGAATTCCATCGGGGCAGTCACTAGGGCGGATGGGACCGTTATCACTGCTGCCGAGGATATTGCCCAAGAGTTCGTTGATTACTACACATCACTCTTGGGCACCGAGGCTCACACCCTCCTTGTCGATGATGGTGTGTTTGAATGGGGCCCCATACTATCCCCCGAGCAGACCGCGGACCTTTGTCGGGCAGTTACGCCGTTGGAGGTTAAGGAGGCCATCTTTCACATAAGCGACAACAAAGCTCCCGGCCCAGACGGATATTCCTCGTGCTTTTTCAAGAAAGCATGGAACATTGTGGGTGATCAAGTTTGCAGGGCCGTCTTGGATTTCTTTAGGTGTGGGCGGATGCTACGGCAGCTCAACCACACTATCATTGCCCTAGTGCCGAAATCAGATCATTCCACACATGTCGCGGATTACCGGCCGATTTCGTGCTGTAATGTGATCTACAAGGCCATCACGAAAATCATCTCGGACCGGCTAGCGCCTGTTTTGGAGCATTTGATTGATCGATGCCAAGCAGCGTTCGTTAGAGGCCGCAATATCACCGATAATATTTTTTTGGCCCAAGAAATGGTGCGGCAGTACTCGAGGAAACGGATTTCACCTCGATGTACTATCAACGTCGATCTTCGCAAGGCATTCGATTCGGTCTCATGGTCATTTCTCGGTCGAGTGCTTCACGGGTATGGTTTTCCACCACTGTTTATAAATTGGATTATGGAATGCGTTTGCAATTCTTCTTTTTCAGTGGCGTTGAACGGCTCCCTTCATGGGTTTTTTCCGGGGAAGAAAGGTCTAAGGCAAGGAGACCCGATGTCGCCGGCCCTCTTCCTTCTTTGCATGGAATATTTCTCTCGATTGGTCAAGAGGAAAACAACCAACTCGGACTTCAACTTTCACCCTAAGTGTGAGAAGTTGAAAATCACGCACCTCCTCTTCGCCGACGACCTCATGCTTTTCTCTCGTGGCGACCTTCCATCTATCCACATCTTGATGGAATGTCTCCAAGAGTTCAGGGACGCATCCGGCCTCACCATCAATACCTCGAAGTCAAGCATTTTCACAGCGGGCATCCAAAATGAGGAGCTTGACGGGATTCTCGCCCGGACGGAATTTGCGAGAGGTGAGATGCCGGTCAGATACCTTGGCATTCCACTAGCGGCACAGCGGCTTACGGTCACCAACTATTCACCGCTTGTGGATCATATTGCCGACTGCATTTCGAAGTGGACGGGCAAATCCCTCTCTTATGCAGGCCGACTGGAACTTATTCGCTCAGTTATTCAGGGTGTGGAGTGTTTTTGGCTCCAAGTTTTCCCACTTCCAGCGGCGGTCATAGAGAAAATTCACCGTCTATGCAGGAATTTTCTATGGAACTCTAGGAGGGCACCGGTCGCTTGGGAGGAAATCTGCCATCCCAAGGAAGAAGGTGGACTTGGCATCAGGCACATTCAGTCTTGGAACGTGGCTCTACTTGCTCGGGTTCTATGGAACATCCACCGCAAGGCAGACACGTTGTGGGTGCAGTGGGTCAACGGTGTCTACCTTAGGGATGCATCAATCTGGGACTGGCAACCGAAGAAGGGTGATTCCCCACTCCTTCAACGGCTTGCCGAAATCCGCAACAAGGTGGTCACTGAATTTGGGTCTTCGGAGGCAGCGATTGAGCAGATGACGAGATGGTCCACCCCGAAGGGTCTCCAAACGTCGAAAGCTTATGAGTACTTCAGGCCGAAACTTGCGAGGCAGCCTTGGAAAGCAGCTATTTGGAAGGCTTTTATCCCGCCGAAGTACTCATTTATCTTGTGGCTTGGCTTGCGCGGTAAACTAGCTACGAGGGACAGACTTGGATTCCTCCAAGAGGAGGATTTGTGCTCGCTATGCATCAACACCAAGGAATCGGCCAAGCACCTTTTCTTTGAGTGTCCGTTCAGCAACTTCGTTTGGTCACGCATCCGACACTGGCTTGGCATTAACCGGACTATGTCAACCCTTCAAAGTGCGGTCAAGTGGCTCAAGAAGGAGAAGACAGGTTCTTCCGTGCAGAACAAAGCGCGACACCTCGCTTTGGCATGCACGGTGTACACACTTTGGAGGCAGCGCAACGAAGTCATTTTCGAGGGGTCAACAGCCTGTCCCGAGAGGCTTATAAATTTAGTCAAGGTTACATTGTTTAGGGTCCTTTGGACACTCTTCCCACACGGCTTTGATCGTTCTTAATCTTTAGCGTGGGCTTTTGTATCTCTCCGGGTATGCCCGGAGTATATTGTAAATATTATTCTTGGTTGAATGAATCTTACATTTCACCCAAAAAAAAAAAAAGTATTACAATTGAATGTTATTTCATCATGGCATCAAGGACGATGGATGCGCCAAAGGACCTCATCCCTTAACTCAGGGATTGTTCCATTGGAGCATATGTACCCACTTCGACTCAACTAATGCTTCTTTTTGCTGTTGGGAGGTTAATCCAGCTGCTGATTAACATATTAAACAGTGTGTGTCAAGTGTCCTCAGATCCCATAGCACCAACCCCGACCACCCAAGACCCACATTCCCATTTCTAAGTATTGCAAAGCTAAAATTAAACTACTAGATTTTAATCATTACAAGGAAAAATGTAGGAATAAAGAGTACAAGTCATCACGCGACACTGGTCGAGTACTTGAGATCTGATAGTGATTTACAGATATGCGTATTTTGGATCAGAGTTTTTAAACTATGCATGTCTCCGTCATATTCTTCGCAGAGATGCCAGTCTTTTCTCCAGGTCCTCAACTTCAGTTGACGTCGCACTGGAAATCCACATAACAATAGATTATCAATACCTCAGCAGTAGCTTTAAACATTATCTATTCAGAATGATACAACTACATAGAATTCAATATTTATTTGGTGCACAAAAAGCAAGACATTATAAGCATAGATAGATATATTTTTCGAAAGAGGAAAGGAAAATTGAAGGATTAAAGAGCGGGAGACATACCTAGGGGCAACATTCTCAACTTTCTTTGATGCGATTCGGCCTTTTGGGGCTGAAGATAACTGTTACAGGAAAGAAAGGGGATCAGAGTATGGGCTGTTATCATTTTCTTTGGCACCATTAGCAGCAAACATTAAGTAAGAAGACATAGAGTTATGTTAAAATGTAAAAAAGATGCCAACCTGTGATGCAATGTCAACACCAATTTCATCAAGCACCTATAGAAAAAATGAAAAATATAAAGATGGAATTCGTGAGAAATGGTCGAATGTCAGAGGTAATGATATCATGAGAAAAATGAAGGACTGGATGCTTTAATGGAGTTAGTACGGCACCTGGTTAGTAAGTTCTTCAGTTTCTTCTTCAGCCTCATCTTTGTCTAATGTCTCATCAATTGCCTCAGACATCATTTCAATCTGAACGTAGAACCGGATTAGTAATATTAATTCACTGATGACAATCCATTGCCATCACATAGCGGCAAACTATTATCTGAGAAATAATAAAACACCCAGACAGGAGAAGGGAAAACAATCAGATACTTAAAGTAAGCCTTTAAAATTTAGACAGTGAATTTACCGTCATGTCCATCTGCGCGGACTGTTTCTGGAATTCTTTGATCATCTTAGTTTGTTTTGCAGGTTCCATTTGCTGAAATGGAAACAGTAAAAATTGATTAATTGATTGAATATACCGATCTCATCTCTATCTTCTCTCAGGCCAAGAGAGAGATTGAGTATATTTAGAAACTCGACTCAATCAGAAAACAGGAATGTACTACAGTGGCTGGAATTCACACGAGTATAACAATGTTAATAGTTAAACCATAAAGCAAATAAGTGTAACATAGGCAAACTGACCCCACCAAGTGAAAATAAACAGACAAATAATCACGACCAAATGACAATTTGTCATGAAGTAGCAGTAGACAAATAGAATTCACAAACTCAGCTGATTCAGTATTAGAATTCCTAGTTTCAAACACCCACCTTATTCATGGCAGTCATTGCTTTGGTTGCACCTTTCATACCAGTTGAAATTGAAGTGCTGGCATACAGAGCCTGTACAGGTGATAATATGTGTAGTTAGAGAACTAAACAAGGAGTGCAAATATGTCAATAGAGGAAACAATTCCTGGCTGGTATGTCATTTCATTCCAAGTGATTATTTCACCTAAATTGAGTATAACAATGACCTGTGTATGAGTTGCCACGCCTCTGATCTGGGCACGACTTCCCTGCAAGTTCGTTATTTGCTGCCGCAGCCGAACTAATTGACGAGCTAAGATTCTAGTGGCAGCCTAGTTTGACATGAAAATCATGTGTGAATTTCTGGCGGCTCAGTGGAACTCAAGAATCAACAATATGTAATAATCTGAAGCATCAAGATTGGGGGCCATATAAAGCTAGGAAATATACTATCTCAAACTCTTAACATACATAGGTGCATAATGACATCACCATGGAAAAATGCCAAGTATGATTATCACTGTTATTTTAGGAAACAAGTAAAAGTGGATAAAACATTCAATAATACAATTCATTAGTACATAGCTTTCTCAGGCAGCTTCATGATACATTCATATCGAGTTGAGATGATTTGAAGTTTTGTACTTCATGTGGTGTCTTGCCTAGTATACACTAGCTAGAGCGTCTATCATACAAGTAACTTAAAGTTCAATGTTTCTCGGTGAGTGACGTCTAAATTTATGCTGTGAGTGGTATAAAAGTTTCTGTCAGAAACCACTTCACCTCAAGGCTATCACTTGAAACATGCAGCATAAGTCACTGATTGGTACCCAAGTTTACTCAAAGTGAAAAGAACCAAAAGTGCAACCATCAAAACTTGCCTCATTTCCTGTTTTAGCTGTTTTCTTGATCTCTGCCACTAATTTCCTCTCCTAAACAGTGCAGAAGAAACAGTGAGGTTTCTCATATTACTACCATGAACAAGTAGATGGACTTAAAAATGATCGGAGATGGTGGCAGGAGATTAATACTTACCTCCATTTGTAAAGAAGAAATCTCACGTTCAATGCCTGCGACGGTCCAAATTAAATAGAAAATAACAGAATTTCATTAAGTAAATTGGTAATCAATATGGGCTACAGACGCTAGGACTTCACTCGTACTGATCACTTGTAGTATTTTTGTCCAGAGAAATAAGTTAGAATGGCCCCTAGTTCACTCTGGAAGCTGCAGGATAAGAGTGGAAAAGAGGAATGCCACTTTATCGATGATTAAGGTTCTCATCAGTATGTTAAGGCAAATTCAATTGATTAGAAGTCCAAAAAAGAGAAAAGCTAATCCTTCCTTGATGCTTAAGAAAAACTTCACTTACACACAATGCAACTGTTATTTCCCCATAACTTACAGCATTTGGCATACACAATGACCAGTTATCCAACGATCCACAAAAAAGAATATCATCTTGAAAATAAAGAAGCTTAAAGTACCTCTCGTGGCAACCGCCATTTCTCTTTTGCTGGTTCTCAGTGCATCTGTAAAAGCACGGTACTAATCATTGATCAAATTCTTCAAACCAATTAAGTACATCCCAACCCCACTCCGCCCCCAGAACTCCAAATATATATATGACTGAAGGGGAAAAAGAAGACGCAGGATTCTAGCAAAACAGATGTAAGACTGTTTAACAGTAAAATCCAGTAAAAATATGGTGAGCTGAGAAGAGCATTGATGTAGAATAATCTCTAGCAAATTATATGTAAGCGCTCGTAGTGAAAGAAACCCCCAGATCAGAAATGGAGAGGATAAATAAGAGAAACAAAAAATAAAAACGAGAAAAAAGGGTTACCTTTAGGCGAAGTTTTCTTCTTGAAGATGTTGAGATTCATTCTGCTGCAGAGATACTCAACAAAAGAAAACCCTAAGAAGAAGCGAGTGAGAAATTTAATTGAAGAGACAGAGTTTAAGAAAGAGTTTGGTTGATTGATTTCTCAGTCTGAAACTGGGAAGTGGAGGGAGGAGGAGGAGGAGGGCCTGGAGGAGCGTGCCCCGTTTATTGCGTATACAACGGCTACAAAGTTTTGTAGCCGTTGTAAGTTATTGACTAAAATGCCCATGGCCACTTGAGTTGCAGAAGGGAAGGGCAAAATTGGAGTTTGATGGAGTCCCAGTTGTGGTCAAAAGGAAAAAGTAATTTACAATAATACCATCCCATCCCATCACACCCCACCTTTTGGTTTGGACTTAGACTGTAGTTTTGTCTTCTGGATTCGAAAAATATTTGATGGGCATGGGCATCATCAATATATACTATGATCGATGGTATGTGTTGTATTGCATGTCAATGTCAATGTTGGCCATGAATGACCGAAATGGTATGGTACATCATGTTTAATTTATGTGGTGATATTATAGAGTGATTTTTGTAATCAATTTATTAAAAAAATAATAACAGTTTATCAGATTCACTAAAAAAAATAGTATAATAAAATAACATATTGGGGCGGCAAAAAAAAGCTATAAGATTATAATGAAATAGTATGCATGCTCCAAATGAATTAGGTATATGTCATTTAAGATTAAGACAATTTCAAAACTAGTTGGGTTGATAATTAATATGAAGGGGTTTTAAAGTGAGTGAAATGCAGTCCGTATAAACAACATTGAGATGAGACAAAGCCAAATGAGAAGGAATTTGAATTTGATGAGAGAGTGAAGAGTGATAGACAAGATGCCAAGTCTATCTAATATTTTAAAGTGGTACGCCAAGAAAACTGCATAAAAGCCCCACCCCACCAATCCCTAACTCCAATCATTTCAACACAATAATGGTAACAAGCCGATGGCCCTCTCCCTCTCTGTATCATCCCCATCTTCTCCCCATTCTTTTCATCTGTTTTTCACTTCCCCTCTTCTTAGCTCGCGATGAGGGCCTGCCAATTGGACATGGATATGGATATACCCTTAAATCTATTTCCAAGATTTCCAGCCCATCTTCACTCACTGCCACTCTTCAGCTTATCAAAAGTTCCTCCATTCTTGGTCCAGACATTCATAATCTCAACCTCACAGCCAGGTAGGTGTATCTATATGTATGCTGGACACTTTCCATTTTCTTTCTCTTTCTTTTTCCCCCAAGTCAAAGAGGCTGCTTATGCCGACTACTGCATCAACACTACACATACCTCCCTAATCTATTCCTGCTTTCATTTCTCGCAGTTATGTAACTGATGATTGTCTCAGAGTCCGAATTACAGACTCTGATAACCCGAGATGGGAAGTCCCACACGATATCATCCCCCGCCAAACCCCACTCCACCATAATCTCCTTGTCTCAAATGGAATTGAAGACCACCATTTCCTCTCAACTCCCAACTCAGACCTCGTCTTCACCCTCCATAACACCACCCCCTTTGGCTTCACCATCTCAAGGTCTTCAGACGGTGACATACTTTTTGACACCTCACCGGTTCCAGGCGTTCCCGACACTTTTCTTTTGTTCAAAGATCAATACCTCCAAATCTCATCTTCACTCCCACCAACCAGGTCCAACCTTTACGGCCTTGGTGAGCACACAAAGAGTTCTTTCAACCTCAAACACAACCAAACACTTACTCTCTGGAATGCTGACACTGGAAGTGACAATCTTGATCTCAACTTATACGGATCCCACCCTTTCTACATGGACGTCCGCAGCCCCGTGGGAACTGCTCATGGGGTATTGTTGCTCAATAGTAATGGCATGGACATAGTCTACACTGGTGAAAGAATTACTTACAAGGTGATAGGTGGTGTTCTTGATTTCTTTCTATTTGCTGGACCGTCTCCCAAAATGGTCATGGATCAATACACACAGCTTATTGGTCGTCCTGCTCCAATGCCATACTGGTCTTTTGGTGAGCCATGCTTGATTCATTGTTAAAGTGCACATTCTTTTAGCCCACTAAATTGTGCTTTTTCATAAACTCCCGATGCTGCTGCAGTCAGATGGGTACTAATTAAACATATTTCTGTTTTTGTTTCCTCTTCTTTCATATAGGATTTCATCAGTGCCGATGGGGTTATGAAAATGTAAATGTTGTTGAGCAAGTGGTCAGCCGGTATGCCGAAGCTGGGATTCCACTCGAGGTTATTTGGACGGATATTGACTACATGGATGGTTTCAAGGATTTTACACTTGACCCCATTAATTTCCCATTGGAGAAGATGAAGAGTTTTGTCGACTTGATTCACCAAAATGGTCAGAAGTACGTTCTCATCCTTGATCCTGGTAACACATAAACCACTCTTCATATGATTTCCTGCCAAACTCTAATTTTCTGATTTGATAAGCCAAAATGCATGTGTGGGACAAACAAGTTTTGACTATACACTAAACATTATTTAGTTCATATTCCTACGTTCCAAATGCAGGCATTAGTGTGAACCAGACATATCAGACATACATAAGGGGAATGCAAGCAAACATATTTATACAACGAGATAATATCTCATACCAGGGGGTCGTTTGGCCTGGGAATGTCTACTACCCTGATTTTCTAAATCCTGCAGGCGAAACCTTTTGGAGCAATGAGATCAGTATCTTCCACAATCTTCTCCCGTTTGACGGCCTATGGCTTGACATGAATGAGATATCTAATTTTATAACCTCATCTCCTAGTGCAGGCTCCACACTCGATGACCCTCCTTATAAAATAAACAACTCAGGAGCTCAAATTTCGATCAGTAGTAGAACTGTTCCTGCTACTTCTCTGCATTTTGGCAATATCACAGAATATAATGCTCATAACCTCTATGGGCTATTAGAGTCCAAAGTCACGAATCAGGCATTACTCAAACTGACTGGTAAAAGACCATTTATACTGTCCCGATCAACTTTTGTGGGATCTGGAAAATTCACAGCACATTGGACTGGAGATAATGCAGCCACATGGGATGACTTGGCATACTCGATTCCAAGCATCTTGAGTTTTGGACTGTTTGGCATCCCTATGGTTGGAGCAGATATATGTGGCTATTCTGGAAATACTACTGAAGAGCTTTGTCGACGTTGGATACAGGTAGTTTGCCTGTCATAATACAATTTGGAAAATAGGCACCCACTGATGCCATACATAATATGCTTCTCAACTTATTTCTTTTCTTGGACTACTTTTTCCATTTCTAAGCTAATAAAATGCCAATTTCTTGATATTAACGTGGAATATATATTACCTATCCCAGTAAGTTTGCTTTTGTGCAGCTAGGGGCCTTTTATCCATTCTCAAGGGACCATTCTGCAAAAGACACCATCCGTCAAGAACTCTATCTCTGGGATTCTGTGGCCTCAGCGGCCAAGAAGGCACTTGGCCTCCGGTATCAGTTACTTCCATACTTGTACATGCTAATGTACGAGGCACATATGAGAGGGACCCCCATTGCTCGGCCTCTTTTCTTCTCATTCCCTCAAGACACAAACACTTACGAAATCAACTCTCAATTTCTTCTTGGTAAAGGGGTACTGGTCTCACCTGTGTTGAAGCAAGGGGCCGTCTCAGTTGATGCATACTTTCCAATGGGGAATTGGTTCAGCCTCTTTGACTACTCAAACTCCTTGAGTGTGAAAAATGGAAAATACGTAACACTTGATGCACCATCCGATCATATAAACGTCCATGTCCGAGAAGGGAACATACTAGCAATGCAAGGACAAGCTTCGACTACACAGGCTGCTCGAAAGACACCGTTTAAGCTTTTGGTGGTTCTGAGCAGCAATGAGAACAGCACGGGGGAAGTGTTTCTGGATGACGGAGATGAAATTGAGATGGGAAAAGAAGGAGGAAGGTGGAGTTTGGTACAGTATAATGGCAATATATCTGGAAGCACAGTGAGGTTGGAATCAAAAGTTGTTAATGGAGAGTATGCTGTGAGTAAGGAATGGATGATAGAAAACGCAACCATTTTGGGATTGAGCAACAGTGTGGGGTTAAAGAGCTTTGAGGTTCTAATAAAGAGTGGAGGCAATTGGATGAAGAGCACTATGGGAAGAAGTAGTTTAAAGAGGAGTGGACAGTTTGGTATAGTTGAGTTGTCCAATATGTCAATTCCTATTGGGAAAGAGTTCAAGTTGAAGCTCAACTTGTGCATGTAGATGAAAAATACATATAGTGTGATGAAAACAGAAGGTTGTGTTTTTTCTTGAATAAAATCTGAAAGCAATAAATTATGTACAATTCTATATTTGATATAAGTATATTCTTCTACTTGGTGGTATCATTTTATTGAGTATTCTGATTTTTCTTAATTTGTGAGCTATATATCTGCATTGGTTATTTTTAAATATTGTTCAATTATCAGAAATTTACAAAATTAAAGTAAAGTAAAGCCATTTTGATACAAATTATAGTGATCTTGATCCAACAAATTCAAGATAGATATGATATGCAGTAATTAAATATTTACGTGGGTGGGTGGTAAAGGTAAGTGAGCACATAAATTAATTATTAATAGGTATGTATGATAATTCGATTGCATATTTGTTTTGGTTAAAAAAGTTGAAATATTAAATAGATGTAAATGGTTTTGAGAAATAACACAATATTATGAGTGAAAAATTGTATATATTTATCAGAATTTTTGGGTTAGAAAATGAAAGAAAAACTGCCTTAACATCCTCTTACTACTACATTATTTTATTACGTACAGTATACAAATTTCTAAGATATAATGGCGGGCGGGTCCGGACTTCGGCCCAACCGGTGCATCCCGGTTCTCTATCTTCTCTAGTTCTCAGATCCACCACACCAGACCTTCCCATCTTCAACATGCTACTAATTATTTTCTCCATTTTTTCCCATCTCCGCTCTCAAGAATCAACATCTCCCCACTTCCTTTCGGGAATTTTTGATTCTTGATTGGGTTTTGTCGATCCATTCACGCTCTCTCTTTACAACACTGACCGACGTACAGATCTTGAAAAGCAATGGATTCGCCGCCTTCCCATTCTCCGGGAAGGTCGCCCGGTAACTCCAAGAAACCCTCGAGTTACACTTCGACGTCCTCATTGTCAAAATCAATCGCCGATGCCAGCAGCCAGAGCTTCTCCTCCATCCTCAACAACCCTAATCCTTCCTCATCCGTTGTCGGTTGGTGGTCTTCTTCCACCGCCGTTCCAGGACCCGAATTTGCCCCTTTGCCCTCTGCGCCCAAACCTGGATCCGAAATCACCCGATCCGATTTCATTCCTTACCTATCCTCCGTCTCCGAGTCTCACTCTCGCTTCGTCGACATTCTCAGGCAGCACGATAGGGATCACCAGGTGCAGGACGGTAGTTTTGCTGGAGGCCTCGCGGGGGAAGCATTGGTGGCGTGCTTGAGGGAGGTTCCCGCGTTGTATTTTAAAGAGGATTTCCAATTGGAAGATGGCGCCACTTTCAGAGCAGCGTGCCCATTCAGAACGATTTCGGAGAATGTTGCGCTGCAGGAGAGGTTGTCGCAGTATTTGGATGTGGTGGAGTTGCATTTAGTGAGGGAGATTTCGATGCGGTCTAGCTCCTTCTTTGAAGCGCAGGTGCAGTTGGAGGATTTGAACGCGAAGATTGTTCAAGGGTGCGGGAGGGTTAGGGAGTTGAAGGAGACGATCAGGCTTTTGGACTCTGATTTGGTTGGTTCGGCTAGGAAAGTGCAGGAGTTGAGCAAGAAGCGTGGGGATTTGATCAAGTTGCAGAACAAGCTAAGGCTCGTTCTTTCAGTAAACCAGGCCATCTCCACTCTTCAGTTGGTAAGTTTTCTTTTCGTCCTTCTTGAATATCTATATTAATTTAATGGAGAATAAGGATGATGAATTATTGTGCTATGACAAG
This sequence comes from Sesamum indicum, assembly GCF_026168435.1. Classification (NCBI taxonomy): domain Eukaryota; kingdom Viridiplantae; phylum Streptophyta; class Magnoliopsida; order Lamiales; family Pedaliaceae; genus Sesamum; species Sesamum indicum. The sequence goes on along the minus strand of NC_142664.1, from coordinate 213,336 downwards.
ACCCGTATGAATGAATGATGATTCTCCAATGCTGTCCACAGTTCTAGTGATTGTTTCATTTTTATCAGTATCTAATCAACACCCATTTCAATATCCATTCCCATTTTCCTTCTGCGATCTGCTAAATTGAATTGAAGTATTCATAAGCATTATACAAGGTTGAGGCTTATCATTTTGTGGATGGGAGAGGACTCCTCTCCTTTTTGTTACCCTACTTTGAACCTTTTGTTCGTGAATATCATCATACGAAATGAGGTTTTGACCCCTATATATTTTGCTTAAAGATTTGTACGGGTGCTCCTTCCAAAGTACCTTACTGATGTCACGCAAACTATAGTGAGCAGAACTACTATATTTACCCGCGGTATGAATTACAACCTCTACAGTAGAACAACCCAAGGGTATTGTACTTGTTAAATCTACTCCCTGTACCATGCGCTGCTGTTGAAAGATTGATTTTTCCATTTTACATCATTTCCTTTTCATGTATTTTGGTACTTGGCAATTATATCTCAAGGGCATTCTCCCCATCCATACTTCCTCCTTTTTCTGGTTTGCTGATTGCTTATTTAAGGTAACATTTCACTAATTCTAGAACCAGCTTCAGAAAGTCTGAGTCACATACAATTCTATAAGATAAAATAAGATTCAGCAAAGGTCAGCTTACTTGTCTCATTTGTAGAATGGACAAGTGCAGAAGTCTCTGTTCATTTACCATTTTTATTACCCATTATTTGCAGCTTGTTGCATCTGCAGATTGTCTTGGAGCTTTGGATATTACTGACGACCTGCAGCATCTATTGGTATGCTCACAGCTAATCATATGCTTTTACTTTTTATTTTTCAACATTTTGTTTATGCTTTTATTTGATAATTCCTATATATCCTTTCTTCCATGTATAAACAGTATTTGATGTACTTGTAGAATAGCTTTTCATAAGGAACCGTTTTATCTATGCTTTTCAGTCTATAATACTTCAATTGAGGAAATACTGTTATTGATGCTCAACCACAAAATTTTCTTATTGTGCCTTGACAAAATTCTGTGGTGTATTGGCTACCAGATTTGACATTTTTTGATGTACTTGTAGAATAGCTTTTCATGAGGAACCGTTTTATCTATGCTTTTGAGTCTATAATACTTCAATTGAGGAAATACTGTTATTGATGCTCAACCACAAAATTTTCTTATTGTGCCTCGACAAAATTCTGTGGTTTATTGGCTACCAGATTTGACATTTTTGCTGCAGTGGATCTTACTTTTTAAAGGTTAACCATTTCTTATCATTGTACACTTATAAACCTCTTTTCTTCATGAAAATGATCCTAGAACTTTCAACGGACTAAGCCAAAACTAAGATTCAGGCATTTTCAGAACTTGCAACTTTTGTTTACCTACCATACACATTCCCTCTATATGACATTCTGTTTTTATTTTTTCGTCCACTGATTCTGTCAGCAGTATTTTCTATTTGCTAGGAAGTGGGGCCTCTCTAGTTTGAGTTGTTGAAGCAGCATATGTTTTCTTTAATTTTAGTATTGAACTTTTGAAATAATTGAAAGGCTACCTTTTTATTCTCTTTATTTAACATATAAACTTTTGGCCATTTTACTAAAGATCATATCTTTTAATAGGATGGAGATGAGCTGATTGGTTTACATTGCTTTCGTCATCTTCGTGACCATGTAACAACTTCAGTAGAGTCAATTAACAGGTTAGTCTACTCGTGCTTTTAGCTGGAAGCTGTTGTGAGATTCTTAGGCCTTGTTTAGTTTCATTTCAAAGGCCCATTTTCTATTGTTCTTGAATGCAGAAGATAGCTATATCGCTGTGTTTGACTGAACTATAAGTTTACCTATTAAATCAGTAGAGATCATCTGGAACAAGGTTAACTTGAGCATTTGAATTTGTAAAAAACCAGTTATCTCTTGGTTTACCTCCTGCCTGCATGTCTGCCAGTACTCATGGTCTTTACTGTTCTTATAGGATATAATATACGTGCTATAGTCTGATTGGTCTGCTTGTAAACTTGACTACGTACTGGAATGAAGAACTTGTCCCTCCATTCTCCTTCATTTTTTATCCAGTAGTCTTTCTGAATGGGAACTCCATGTGACTGTAATACTATTTGACAAGTTGATACTTGGATGCTGAAAAACTGACTCGAAATATCGTCCACAGAGAATTACTAAAAGCAGTGGTGCATGATAACTGGAATAATTGGCAGTAAATGAAGCCATGAGTCTGTTACTTGTGTCTTATTTTATGTTATGCAATTTTATGTACCATAAACATGTCTCTTTCCTTATTGTGCGCAAAAGCTCTTTAGTGGATTACAACTCAATGTGCCAATTGGTGTAATGCTCTGAATGATATTAGGCAGGTATCTGAATTTTTTAATGATATGATCGAAAGAAAATAGAAGTTTCTAGTAATTCAGGGAATCGTTGAAGAATGGTATCTGCTGTACCATGAACCAGGAAAGGTTCTTTAGATGTTTCTTCTAAGCCTTTTTTTTTTTAAATCTCTAATAGAAGGTCTTGCACTGCCCTGATTCCGAGGAGCTCCTCTGACCTTTACTATCAACTTACCCCTTTGAAATCTTAATTTCTGTACATTGTTTTTTGGTTTTCTATTAGAGGTTTGCTCTAAATGATGTGGACTTGGACCATTTTATCTGGGTTGCCTGTCTCTCTCATGAATTCTAAATCCAATATATGTGTTTTGATTATTGAATTGCAACTTAAAGTAGCTTGATATTTTGACTTATCATATTCATTCTTGTAGCATTCTTTCAGCAGAATTTATTCGTGCATCTTTGCGCGGTGCTGAAAATATGGATGTATTAGTGACAACATCTGCCTTCACCTCCAATGGAAGACATGATGACGTAAGCTTAATGTTGTTTTTTGTATTTATGTTTTATGCATTCCTTATTAGCTACACTATTTTTCTTTAAAGGTCCAAACTTTTTCCTTTGTCGTTTTCCACATTAGAATGTAGCAATCATGCAAGCAGTAATCTTTATAATTCAATGTTTCCTTTATCTCCTTCAATGAGGAATTTGTTTGGGTGATTCGGAATTCATTTTGCTAGCAAGTCTTAAGTTTGAATTTCAGTTGTTAGTTGAGTTATGCATAGAGCTCAAGTCATGTATTGTAGAATAAGTCTTTAGATTTGTGATGGTTCTTGTCAGAGTGGTTTAGTAATGGGTACTAATATTCGCTTTTTTACTTTGCTTCTCTATTCCCAACAAGATATATGGCCACCTTACCAGAAAGAAAAAAGTGACTCCTGAAGTTGCTTGTTGCAGACCCTGAACAGTGCACAAAGACATCATATTTATTCTGCAAGCTAGAAGCTAGTTATATACAACATGCTCTCCGACCTTGACTATAACATCTAGTATTTAAAAACTCTCCTACATCACCCCTTCCTTTCTAGCATACCTTACCTTTTAACCAGCTAATATATATAAACTGAGTTTTACTTTCAGATTCAAGTTCTTTTTCTTCCAAATTGCTTAAACTTGATTCATTAATCCTCTCTTCCTATGATTAAAGATCTTATGTTTAAGTTACATGACCTTCTTGTTACATCGTGTTTCTGTATCTTGCCAATTACATTATGGTGTCCATTTGTGGTCCATATTTCCTCTATAGTTGCTCGTATGAGAAATGCTTTCATGATTGCTATTTTTTTGCTTCGCTTACTGGGTATAGGAAAGTATGAGTTCAGATTGGTGTAACTAGTCTACATTATTTGGTTGTGGCTCTCTGCTGAATACCGGCATGCAAACATTGCAGGTTCGACTGGAGGAAGAACAAACGTCTAATTTTCAAGATCAGCTTCTTCCTCTTATCATCGGATTACTTAGAACAGTGAGTCACTGTGTTCCTAATCTATTGGACTGATCACATTTTTGTTTACAGAAATCTTTAAATGGCCCTTTTCTGTCTGTGTTCCCTTAATTCCTCTTAGTGTGAAGATGCGTGCATTACTAACAATTAATGGTGTAAGAATATATGAATTTAAAAGTTTAGTGTCAAGATTGGAACATTATAGGCAAACACTGTATTTTTTTAAATTAACCCACTTCATTTGTCGACTCTATGTGATCGAATATTTCTTTCAAACATGAGTTCTAGACAAGGTATCAAACCTATGAATCTATTTTTTTTATTTGTGATTTTGTTTGAATCTAGAAAGAATACAGAAATCGACTAAGACTCCACTTCGAATTCGAATGAAGAAATAATCAAAAATATTGTTTCCATATATCTCAATTCAGCAAATTCCAATACACAATGCTAAAAACATTCTCTCGCTTTTCTATTGAGAAATCAAATGTGTATTTTCAGCCGACAAATTTGAACCATTAACTATTGGCTGCTTACTTTGAATTCATGAACGATTCTGGGATTTGAATCTCAAATTGTGTTTTCCTAATGACATAAGAAAATACAAATTGAGACAGAACTAATCAGTATTTCTTTTTTCAATCAAAAAATCCTTCTCAATTTCAATTATAACAAAACATATGAGTATATGTAAACCCCAGAATTGTGAACATTTATCATGATTATAACTGTTAAACGTGGTGGGGGCAGTCAAAAGACTCAATAATATCAGATGAATATTTTCCCTGTACCTTTCTTACTCATCAATTTCTAGTCCTGTACATTTAAGATTAATGAAGGTTTTGCATACGCCTATTTGTTCCCATCAAGTTGGTACCATAGGTTCGTATATTGTCAAAGATTTTAAATGTTAAGCTAAAACTTCAAAGTCTATTCGCGTGCATTGGCTTTGCCTTAAGTATTGCTACTTTTCTTGTGAGAGTTCATACTTTATGGACCCAAGAATTGTTTTGTGACTGAACTTTTGTTTTCAGGGCAAATTACCAGCTGTGTTGAGAATATATCGTGATACACTTGCTTCTGATATAAAGACTTCTGTTAAGATGACAGTTTTGAATATGCAACTGGAGTCAGATTCTATCTCCGGAGAGGGGATTGTGGATTCTGATGGTGGGTTTAAATGGTGGTTTGACTCGTCTTCTTCTTTTCTACCTGTTGATGATCAAAATTCATAATGGGCATTGAGGGAATTCTCTTCATCAAATGCCCTTGGCTTCACAGAAGTTCCTTAACTTCCAAATCTTTCTCATTCTTTCCATGCTGACTCAGGTGGTGGCTCATCACTTGGAAGTAAGTTAAAAAGTCTATCACCTGATAGCTTTCTGAAGCTTTTGGAGGAAATTTTCAAGATAGTGCAGGTAATGATTTCTGGTGCTTCTTCTACCTTTATACTAGCACATGTTTACACATAGTACATGGCATCCCTTTATGGAGATAATAAGTATTTGTGGCAATTTCTCCCTATTATAAACTTGAATAGAGACTATTAGTTACCCGCCACGTCTCTGGTCCATGGCCATGATTTAAGGGGTTTCTTTTACAAATAATCTGAACTTGTTATTCTTGTGAAGTTAATCATAATCTGGTTAAGTGCTGCGCACATTTTGTCCTATCTATGTATTGATAAATGTTTTCAGTTTATGTTTATCTAATGCCATCTGTGCCGTCACTGGAGTTCCTGTATCAGCCACTTCTCCCTCCCAGGAGCTCTAGTCTTAGTATACATCCATCCCTAATGCCTGCGTAGCGTAACTTGATTCTTTTCTTTTAGTGAATGCAGACACGCTTGTTGCGGGCTTCTGAAGTCAAAAAAGCAATTGAGTGGATCATGGGCAATCTCAATGGTCACTATGCCGCTGCTTCAGTTGCTGCTGCCATTGCACATGGTGCAGCTGCTCCTGAAACAGCTAATGAGGAAGATGGCCGTGCTAGTTCCTTTTCGTCACAGTCTCCCCAAAATGCTACCCGAGTGACATCTACCCAGGGAAGAGGATATGATACTGCAAGTCCAAATCTTTCAAAAAATTTCAGGTGAAATGCTGTTTCTTTTTCCTGTATTGTTTCAGAGCATAATTCCTGTTAGTTTGCTTGGGGGTTGGCCATGGGAACTGTCCTGTAGATGATGGACTTCTTTGTAAACCGGGAAATTACTTCACCCCAAAATTTCATGAGATGTGGTAGCTTAAAGGAAAATCGACGTTACGTCCTTTAGATAGTTTTTTACTGGAAACTGGGGCAAACATGTGTTTCAATGGTCTTCGTGACGTTCTGTGGGATCATATGAAACCTAAGGACATGTGAAAAATTTCCTTTTTCCTTTGTTTGGACAGAGCTGATATTTTAAGAGAGAATGCAGAAGCTCTATTTGCTGCTTGTGATGCTGCTCATGGAAGATGGGCTAAAATTGTTGGAATCCGTTCTCAAATTCATCCAAAGCTGAAATTGCAGGAATTTCTTAGTGTTTACAACATTAGTCAGGAATTTATAAGTTCAACCGAGAAGGTATGTGCTATCTCATTATAGTTCGATGCAATCTATGAAAGTGCACTTTGTGTTATTGTGGTTATAATTCCATATTATGCTGACATAAGCAGATTGGTGGAAGGTTGGGATACAGCATTCGTGGAACACTACAGTCGCAAGCTAAATCCTTCATTGAATTCCAGCATGAATCTCGAGTTAGTTGCCATCCAGCTAATTCTGTGGTCTTTACCACGCTCCTGCTCATGAATCAAAGACTAACTTGTGTGCTGGTTATAACAGATGACGAAGATGAGGGCTTTGCTTGACCAAGAAAATTGGGCTGAGATAGATGTACCAGATGAATTTCAGAATATTGTCACTTCATTGTGTTCTTCAGTATCAGTGACTACTGGAGATAGTGATGCAGCTTCTGATGATGCTGCATCAAGTTCTAAAGAAGTGATTCCAAGTACTGATGGTTCCTCCATTGCGCATGCTGGTCTATCAAATTCACTGCAGACTATCGAACATTCTGATTCTAATGGGACAGTTGTGGATCATATACCAAATGCTAATTCATCACGTTCGAGTGCGGCAACTGAGAATAGCAATGCTGATGTTAGTACTTCCTCTCAGGGCAACAGTGCCAGCACTAAGGAGCGTGGAAAACCTGCCCTTCGGATGCTTCATTTCAGAGGTGTTGGATATCACATGGTAAACTGGTAAGCATTCATGAGATCTGTGCTGTTCTTCTTCATGTGTGTTTATCTTCCGTTCTTGAATGCAATAAAACAAAAGGCATTGCTGTATGGAATTATTCACCAGAGCAGATTCTATAAAAATGATTTGGTTCTCTGTTTAAATATTTAAACTATATGTTTAGTGATTTGGTGCTAAAATTTCACATCTTTGACTGTCTTATTTTCACTAGTTTTTATTTGAGGTGTGCCTTCTCAAGTTATTTTTTATTTTGAGTCCCAACTGTCTGAAATTCCATGTGATCACATTCATATGCAGTCAAGTGTAATAAAGTTTATCAATATGTTGAGGAAACACTAGAGTATTTTAGGTTATTTCCAAATTTCTGAATCTCTGAGCTGATTCTCGGACTGGTCAGTGGTGTCCAAGTTGAATTGACTATCTTCCAGGTCAAATTAGTAGGTGGAGTTTGTGGGATAGGGGGGATGGCCAGAGAAGAGGAGGAACAATATAAGAAGCTATGGATAAGCATCAACAAAGTTCGGATACTCCACTGATTGAAGAGGCATTTATCAGAACTTTACGGAAAACATCAAATGAGTCAATTAATCAGAATGACAACTGGTTCTGAAATTAGATTCTTGAGCTAAGATTAGACTAAGATGTTTTACTACTAGAAAACAATAGCATTTAGGTGCCCCATATTTTTATATACTTTTAGTGATGTGCAGCTGGTAATATTTGTTCTGCCTTTTCCTATTTGGCTGAGTACTTTGGCCAAGACTTGTTTATTCTATGTTTTGGTTGTCCATTCATCGGCTGAAGGGTTGATTTTATCGTTACGAAGACTTCTTTTCTCTTTCTAAGACTTTAACATCCTGCTGGTAGCTTTGCTATTCTTTTGATGTAAATTTTACCTTTTCGTCTTTGCTGCTTCAGTGGCTTATATTTGGTGAAGATGATGTCAGACTACATAGATATGAGCAATTGTTTGCCCGCGCTATCTGCTGAAATAGTTCATCGTGTCGCTGAGATCTTGAAATTATTCAATTCAAGGACTGCTCATCTTGTTCTTGGAGCGAATGCTTTACAGGTTAGTATTTAAAGAACTGTTCGGGAGTTGATTTTCTATCTTACCCTTGAAGTATCTATTTTTCTGTACCATGGTCTTAAAAGTAGGTTTCGCTTGCATACTAGTGCTTCTTTGATCAGTTGCATGTTGTGTTCAATTAGATGTAGAATTTATGAATTCTTGGGACCATAAAAAACATACAAAGATTTTTTTTGAAATGCTGATTTAGGTTGACTTTTTCTTTAGGAGAGACATAGGAACAAAATTTAAAGTGGGAATAGATTTTTGGCAATTAACCTTTTCTAGTGGGTGAGAAGATTACTCAATTGTATATTTTACAATCTTTGCAAACATGTATAAGTGATTCTGTTTGATCCAAATTTTGACATCTTACTTGTTAGCGAACTTCCTAATTGGTTGTTTGTTTTACCCTTGGGTAATTCTAATTGACTACAGGTGTCTGGTTTGAGATCGATTACTGCTAGACACTTGGCTATGGCAAGTCAAGTCATAAGTTTCACGTATGCCATCATACCTGGTATGTGTTACATTTACTAGCATTGTTTTGTAGGTGTAAAGTGCATTTCCACCTAATTGTTTGGATCCAGGGAACAAGGGTTAATCAAGATTGTAAATCTGAAAAGTCTGACCAGGAGATGTAGCCTTGGGTCCTTGCTAACCAAAACTTCTAGACTGTAACTGTAATTGCATCTGAAGATATCTGCATTTTATATACATTTATGTGCTTCAATTTTTATCAGTAGACTGCGTATGCATCACTCTTTATTCCATCTTTAGGTTTGGATTTATAACTCAGCTCTATAGTGGTAAGCTTATTCATCTCAATTATGGCATCAATTTGACTAGCAATCTCAGATGTATTTTAACTGTATCCTTGAGTTAAAATTTGCATTTATTTGTTCTTATCTTTTTTCTGTGTTGGTTAGATAATGTTAGTTGGAGGCTTTCTAATTACTTGATGTTTTTCATGGCTATATCAAGAAATTAGGAGAGTTCTCTTGCTCAAAGTGCCGGAGACGTATAAAGGGCTGTTGCAGTCAGAGCTCGACCGAGTAGCAACTGTAAGAGAATTTTTGGCCAAAAAATATTGTTTACATAGACAATCTCAACGTTTTATCTACTCTAAAATGCATATGGCCGAGCATTATGCATTATGTGCGACATGGTAGGAGAGTAGGGGAGTTACCGTGAGGGACATCACATCTAATGGGTTCCCTGATAATCTGGGTCACGACTTGTCTTGTCATTCACCCTGACAGCTGTCATACTGAAGAAATGGTTGTACAAATGGAATATGCTGTTCCTTTTGATCCAAATAATGATATATTTTTCCGTTCTCATTTTCTGAGGCCATATTTGGATTTTATGGGCTGTCTGGAAAAAAGAAAAAGAGAAAACAAGTAAAAGTTCGTTGCCATGTTTAAGGGAAGGAAAATACATTTGAAATCACCATTTTTTAGAATGGTTAATAGTCGAAGCAATAATTTCCTGAACTGTAAATACGTGCGTATTTTATTTGATTATGCACAGTTATGTACATCCCTTTTCTTAATCTTTTCATACTGAAATAAAGATGTCAAAAAGCTTAAGAAAATCAAAAGAGAAAACATGGAAGCAGACTGTTTCTACTGATGTGTTTATACCAGGAAACTTTACTTGAAATTCTGTCATCTTTAATTGTTTCAATCACCCCCAGGAAAATAACGAGTATACACATGTTACCTGCTTTACTTCTGTGTACTTTATGACAGTTGTGCTTGTTTCTGTGTTAGGATTATAAAAATCACCGTGATGAGATTCATTCCAAGCTGGTTCAGATAATGAGAGAAAGATTATTGGTTCATCTACGTAGCTTGCCACAAATTGTTGAGGGGTGGAATAGATCCGAGGACACTGAACAGCCTAGTCAGTTTGCTCGGTCTCTCACCAAGGTAGAAAACCAAGGTCTTTATAATATGATGCTCGTTGCTAGTGTAGGAAAGATATGTCATTCTTGTCCCCGTGGACCCTGATTTTTCCTTGTGAGATAATGAATAAAGATTTTCTTCCCCTTTTGGGTTTGTGGATGTTGTGTTCATTCTGGTCTTAAGTAAAATATATATCTTGTGCACTGATGCTGCTTCTATTTGGTGGCACAGGAGGTTGGATACCTTCTGCGTACGTTATCTAAACACCTGCTTGAGGAGGATGTTCAAGCAATTTTTGGGTAATATTCATCACCAGAAGTCAAGTGTGCCGGGCCCTTTTTCTTTATTTTATTTGTTTTTCTGTTGTTTGTGTTTGTTATGCAAGACCAAGCATGACTTGCATATGAGACTTCTCCTTTCGTCTGGTTATTTCCCTTTGTAAAATGAGAGTAGAGGTAAAACTTTAAAATGTTTTTCTTCAAATTTTGAGAGTGATGGATGTCCATTTAGTTTGAAAGGCAAGATCCTAGAGTAACCTAGAAATACAAGATAGTTTGAAGGGTAATCCAATATGGTTTTGTTTATGATTGTATGTGAACTATATGCCTTTAGTCTGTTGCTTTACTGCATGTCAATATTTGACTCTATTATATCCACCTCTTACGAATGTTCTGCTCTTCACTCAAGACTGTTTTCATGTACATCTTTCTGCATTAGATTGCCCATCTGCTGGCTCATGCACATTGTTGGAAATAAGCTTTGGTGGCTGCAATGATCTATGTTGATTGTGTGTCTGCATGCGGAACTAGGCAGAAGTTAATCACTTGTGAAAAATTATTTCCTGTTCTGCTGTTTACTACCTGCTTTGCATGCTACTGCAGGCAAGTGGTTGTAATTCTGCACACTCAAATTTCTGATGCATTTTCACGGTTAGAGATAAGCACTCCGCAAGCAAAAAGCAGGTACTTAAATTTTATCCAGCTACCGTTATTTAAGGGGAAAAAGCATTTTGCTGCTCACTTTTGTCATTGATCACAGATATGCTCTTGCAAATACTTTGACCAATAGCAAGTTTCATTATGATTGAGTATTATCAAATTGCAAGTATTTAAAATCATAATATTTGAAATAATGCATGTATGAATTTGTTATTAATTGGCATAACTTGGGACTTGGGGTAAGAGTGTTCCTTTCCCTTCTTACTATATGTGTTTCTGTCAGGGTGCTTAGAGGAGCATTTTAGTTTCATGAAGTGTGTGTTTGTCGGTTTTTCTTTTTTCTTTTTTTTTTGGGGGGGTGGGGGGAGACTTGTGTTATCTAATTTTTTGTGTTATCCTATCCCAGTCTTCATTGCGATATCCAGCATATACTTGGGTGCATCAGAGCATTGCCTTCTGATAATTCGAGTAAATCTGGTCCACAAAACTGGGGGCTGCTTGATGAATTCCTGGCACAAAATGTTGGCTCTGAACATAGTGAATAGATTCTTTTGGGAAGAAGCTGGTAAAGATAATTGGATGAAGACTGACTGAGTCAAATTTCAGTATGGAGGCTTGATCAAGTTGGTGTCCTTCAAATGAGGTAAGATCTAATGGAAAGCTGCATACGACAAGTTAGATTTAGCTGCATTTGAAAATGCAACTACCTCAACACCTAATAATTTGTTGTAAATCTGAACATCTTGCTTTATGTCAATGCACCAAATGTCAATGTGCCAAAACAGAAAATTATTCAATCTTCAAGTTGTATGTGTTTGTACACGACATTATCAGGAAAAGGAATAGAATAGTTGTACCTATTCATGGACCCCTTTTGTTTCTGACATAATTTTTCTAATTTTTCCAGGGGTCAACACTATCATCTTCAATTGCGATATCATAATGACAATCCATGGATGCCTGTTTCTTATAGGATAGCTTGAATTTATTCTTTTTGTAGCTGTTTTCTGTATTATTTCTGTTTCATTTTTTTGCTTTGCGAAGAATAAAAGGAATAGCGTGTTCTCCAGTTTTGCATCCGCCATTTAAATCATGTGTGTATTATATACTTGGAAAAACCAGTGTTGGTTCACATCTTATATGCAGCCAAGAATTTTAATTTTCGATTTGAGATGTCGGCAGATTTCCTTTCGTGCTGCTTCTCTTCTGAGTTGTTGTATTTCCACAGGCTTTTTGGTTTTTGCCTGTTTGACATGGAGTCCAAGACATGCCTGTTTGTCTGTACTTCTGAACCATGTATGGGTAATGGGAACTTGAATAGATTCGGTGTGAGCTTTTTCGTCCTTCCCGCAAGGGTTAATATTTTATTTTATGAGATTTCACGTTTTAAAGAGAGCGGAAGCGACTAAAAATCAAAGTAACGTCATTAAATGAAGACCTTTCAAGTAGTGGCTGAATTCGAGTTATTTAACTATCTTTACCAGCTGAATTACGCATGTGGTTAAATATAACAAATCTAATAATTTAATTAACTAATTATACGATTTTTATATCAAATGGGATGTTTAATTGAACATTAATATAAATAGCCAATAATATAATTTTATAAATTATTCACAAGGAGATGGATTGGGCGCAAACGCGTGCAATGCAACAAATCTAACAAAGAAATTCTTTTACACAATCAGATGTACTAGTATTGGATTGTCAAGAATAATTGTATACTTCATTGTATTTTTTACAACTATACAAAAAAATATACATATTATATTTGTACATTTAATTATAATTTTTTATATTAATACAGTTTTAATATTATAATTTTTTAAACTTTAATATATTAATTATACATTATTAAACAAAATTATATAATTAATTAACAAAATTTCATAAAAAACAAAAAAAAATTACACTTGGAGTCGGTATTTGGAATACCGTCTTGAAGTCGGGATTCCAAGTCCCGACTTGGGACTTTTTTTTAAAAAATTTTTTTTTTTAATCGAATCGCTACTCGTTATATTATTATTAATATATTTAAAAAAATATATTAATATAAATTTTCTTTTTTTTATAATAAAAAATTAAATAACTCGGCTGAATTCTCCCCATTCTAGAATGGTTATCTATGGTCGATGTACATGTGAAATAAGACTTCAGCTGGATGCTGCATTTTCAACGTAAATGGAAATGTCAATCCTTGAGTGCCTCATCTATTTCTGAGTTGTAAGCTAATAGTTTCTTGTCGCTCATGCTTCACTGCTGAAAGATAAATAGCTTATACTGGAAATAAATTGAAAATGTAGGCTCGGTGCTTGTAAGATACTTTAACAATTATTTTGGGCCACAGTATGTCATTTATTACTCTCACACTAATCTTGCAAATTGATTTAAGCACCAAAGAAATTTTATTAGGATTCGATCTCTTTCATTTTCAAATTTTCAATCACTTGTGACCTGGACGAATTTTCAATCACTTATGACCTGGACGGTACTTGAGACGACCTTGATCTTTGACCCAGATCAGATGTGATTCCAAAATCACATTTTAAATTTTACAGAAAGTTGAAAACATAAATGTTTTGACATATTTATAGTTAAAATGGTATGTTGCATGCATACATTTTTTGACCTACCTATGCTACATTCAAAAGTCTACCTAATTATTTGGTTATGAATTGGATAGAAAATGTTTGATATATATTTTATATTGTTGTTATGTACTACATTACTTATCAAATGCTTTAAGCCCTTTTTTTTCTAACAAAGAAAAAGATATTATAATATATATTACAAATGAATTAAAAAGTTAAACAAACTTCAATGCAAAGTTAAAAATATTAATTGCAAATAAAATATTAATAAAAAAATACATAATTGTACATAATTATCAGTTAAAAAAAAACAAGGTAAAAAGGAAATAAAAAATAATTTAGTCATTGGATAAGGTGGTCAAATGTCTACTTTAAGAAAAAAATAAATGGGGATGACAACTTATATTATTTTTAAAATTTCGTAATTTTATAACTGCAATGATTGTGCGATTTATTTTAATAGTATTAAAATAAGCAAGGGTCTAAGTATGAGTATGAAGAGCATAATCCCAATTAAGGGGCTTGGCATTCCATTGCCGACTAAAAAGGAAGGAAAAAAGGGTGTCCTCAAAATTATGTATCACAACAATACTATACTTTTACTCTATTGGCTGTTCAATTTTGACGGGCACAATATAAAATATAATATTATTCTTGCAACGTTGGAGACAGACCAAATTCAACTCTGATTTCAATTGTATTATTATTATACGGCAAATTACAATGGAAAGCAGTGACCAGCGAGTGTGAAAATATGCATCTTAATTCCCTTCCCCACCCCTATAAAAATAAAACACACTTACTCCATTGCCCTTCACCAATCTCATTCCTGTCTTCTCCATTTTCTCCCAACTACAAAATACAAAGAGCTCATCTGTATTCATCAGCTATGGAACTCTTTTCTCTACTTCTTTCTATGGCCCTTGTTGCACTCACTATTTTATTCATCACCAGTCGCCGCTCTGCCAGCGACCCCAACCTTCCGCCGGGCACCTTCGGCTGGCCCATCATCGGAGAAACCATTGAATTCTTGTTTGGCAAGCCGGAAAATTTTGTCGGCGACAGGATGAAGAAATACTCACCGGATATCTTCAAGACCAAAATCCTTGGAGAGAAAACCGCTGTCATTTGTGGCCCCAACGGCCATAAGTTCCTCTTCTCTAACGAGCACAAGTACTTCACCGCATTCCGCCCCCACCCCATGCAACACCTCTTCCGCTCCTACCAAAACAAGGCGGCGGCGGCTTCTCTGGCGCCTCCATCTCAAACCCAAAGCTCAGACGAGGCTAAAGCAATCCGTCAACCCGGGTTCTTGAAACCCGAAGCCCTGATGCGGTTCTTGGCAAAAATGGATGTCGTCACGCAGCAGCAATTGCAAGAACATTGTGCCGGAAAAAGCGTGGTGGAAGTTTACCCTCTTGCGAAAACTATTACACTATCTCTTGCCTGCCAATTTTTTCTAGGCATTAATAATCCAGAGCGCATAGCACGCCTTGTGAAATACTTTGACGACGTTACTGTGGGTATGCACTCCATCATGCTTAACGTCCCGGGTACTATCTTCTATCGTGCCAATAAGGCGGCTGCTGCGATTAGAAAGGAGTTGTTAAGTGTTATCACGGAAAAGAAACAGGGCATGGCATCTGGTGCCCCGTTGCAAGATATTTTGTCGCACATGATTGCTATTAGGGACTCGAGTGGGAAATCCATGCCCGAAGCTGAAATTGCTGACAAGATTATGGGGTTGTTAACAGCTGGGTACAGCACTGTTGCTACAACCATTACTTTCTTGATGAAATATGTTGGGCAAAGTTCAGAAATCTATGAAAAAGTTAGAGCAGGTAAGGACCGACTAATTTTCATTTTCAGTGTGTGTTGTGTTATAGTCGGGGGAAGGGGGAGATCCGAAACAGATGGAGTTGAATGTTGTTGAATTGTGCATTCGCTGAAATGGTATTTTTGGGAATGTGTGTGCAGAGCAAATGGAGATTGCGGCGTCCAAAGAGGCAGGGGAATTGTTAGGATGGGAAGACATGGCAAAAATGAAGTACTCTTGGAACGTGATATGTGAGACAATGAGAATGGTACCCCCTCTCCAGGGAACTTTCAGAGAAGTTTTGACAGAAATCAGTTATGCTGGTTACACAATTCCAAAGGGCTGGAAGGTGAACAATCACACACCTAACATCTACGACTAGTTCTAGCAAATCAAATCCTGGCTAGTTCTAATATGAGAGGAAGAATTAATAATGCATGTATGTAAATGGTAATGTATGCAGGTTTATTGGACAGTGAGCACCACAAACAAGAATCCAGAGTATTTCAGGGAGCCAGAAACATTTAATCCGTCAAGGTATGATGAAGGAGAAGCACCTCCTCCATACACTTATGTACCATTTGGAGGAGGGCCAAGAATGTGCCCTGGAAAAGAGTATGCCCGCCTCGCAATATTGGCTTTCCTTCATAACGTAGTGAAGAATTACAAGTGGGAAGTGATAGATCCGAATGAGAAGGTTGAAGGAGATATGATGCCGGAGCCACAGAAAGGTCTACCCATCCGACTCTATCATCATCATCATTAGCCCACCCTCCACTCAAATTAAATAACTAGTTTCGGGTCTTTAGGTCATACACCATACACCATACACCTAACCCTTCTGTTGTCTACAATTAAATCATTGTTGGTTTAATCATTTCACATCAATTCGTTCAAACAAGCACATCTAAACTAGTTTGGTTTTAAACCATTTTCCTTTTTCTACTGGCGAGAAAGCGAATAGCATGAAAGGAAAAGAGAACGAACATCTCTTCATCCTACATGAGCAGGGGATGTAGCTCAGATGGTAGAGCGCTCGCTTAGCATGCGAGAGGTACGGGGATCGATACCCCGCATCTCCAATTTCACTTGCTCATTTTCTAGTTTTTTATTTGTGATGTGTACGAATGCCAGAGCATAAGCATTCTGCTTGAAATGTCATGTCTTGAATCCGGACGAAAAGGTGAATGAATTGCCGTCTTTAATATCCATTCAAAACTCGACACAGCCCCCTGTTACAAATCAAAGAACTGAACTCCCTGGCCATAGTTTACTAGTTGATGGTTATAGTCTGTGTGCACGAGTGTAGCTTAATTTGTTGGAGATGGATGAATTGAGTCTTGATGTTGGTTGGATGGATGGGTGCATAATCAGCAGCAGGCCTACAATTTAGGAAATGAACTTTTATGGGCACGCACCCTGGCAGCAATATATTCTTTCTTACAAGCCTTCACTCATCATCATATAAAGAAGAAACAGATAAAGAAATTAACACCAACGACCGAGAAGAAAAAGATGATGATGCTTAATTAAGAACACCCCATTCAGAGATTATTGGAGTTATGGTGGTATGGATTTGGGGTGTGGAATTTGTGTATTCAAGAAAGAGGCTGTGAAGTTGGAGAGCAGAGCAAAGGAGTTATGATATGTATTTGTTGATTAGGATACATCATCATCACATACCATGTACATGAGATGAGAGTAACGTTGTTGTGCACAAGTAATAATTGAGGAATTGGGGTTGTGTTGTGGCACATGGGAAACGGAATACTGAACCAAAAACAAAGAAGAAAAGAAAGGGGATAGCAGCAGTAGAGCTCTACCTCTGATCTGACCCCTTGACAAGATGTAACCTTCCTTATCCCCCTCACCACCACTACTACTACTACTACTACTACTACTTCTTCCCCATCCATTTTTTTAAATTTTTATTTTTGTAGAATAATTAATAATACCCACCACTCCACCAAACTCTTCTGTCTTCTCAACACTTTACATTACAATCAACCCCTAATATACACACATATTCTTGAATGAAATCAAAGGTCCACTACTAGTTTCATTTTGTTTGACTCAAAATAGTGCAGCACTAGTGGTATTTTTAGAGCACTACGTACCACTTCAATTACCTAAACCTTTTATCATATATTTATTTATTCTTTTTGACGCTTCACCCCTGGATTCATTACTTTTTATATATCATGCATGTTTATGAACTCAACTCTAAATTTACCATTTCTTTTTATCTTCATCTGCTCCAACCACACTCACCAATCTTTCTATGTATTATAGCATCTAGTATTATTTATATAACAAGTAATATTTTATATAGATAAATAAAAATGAAAAATAGGCAAGTAAGCAGATGACAAGAGGAAGAATGGTCAAAGGAGTGGCAGCAAGAATTTACCAGAGAAAGAAGCCAAAAGTTAAAAAGGATAGTGAATCTGATGCAACCCAACACTGCAACAACTGTTTGGAATTTTCCGGAAAGAAAAACCAAAAAAAGAGGTAAGGTGAAAAGACAGGTTGAAGTGATTTTCAAACTGTCATCACGTCTCTACGTGGTGGTTTATGCAGGGGGCCCTCTCTTGTCTCCTACCCTCTTCCCCTTCATCATAACTCTCTCTCTCCTTTTTCTTTTTTTTCCCAAAAATATTAGTAATTCAATTATTGTCCTCTCTTTCTTCTTACCTTTATATATTTTCTACATTCACTCCTCCCTCCTCCCTCCATCACACCCATATTTTACTCCCTAACCTTTCTGCTTATTCTCCATCCCTTATGCTTCCCTTTTTCACTTATTAACACTAGTTTTGTTTTCCCATACCCAATTTCAGCAAAATCCCACATGCACCTTGCTACCCATCCCATCCATCACCTCATCAACAACCCTTTACCTCAACCTAATTTCTTGCCTCCGCTAAAGAACTGATGATGATGATGCATGGCTGCTAACTGGGGTAGCTGATCAATCTATAACAACTACTAAACTATATAAATATTAATCAAGATCCATCATGTCTGCAGCTTCCGCCATAGTTAGTCACTGCAATTCCAGCAACAACGGCAGCAGTCCCACTTCAGAAAACAGCATTGGTAGCCAAAAAACGGCTCCCTCCCTCAGCCGCTACGAGTCCCAGAAGCGCCGTGACTGGAACACCTTTGGTCAGTACCTCAAGAACCACAAGCCACCGCTTCTACTTTCTCGTTGCAGCGGCGCACACATACTGGAATTCCTCCGCTACCTCGACCAATTCGGCAAGACCAAAGTGCATAACATCAGCTGTCCATTCTTCGGCCACCCTCATCCGCCGGCCCCCTGCCCTTGCCCGCTGAAGCAGGCGTGGGGCAGCCTGGACGCGCTAGTTGGGCGGCTGCGCGCGGCCTTTGAAGAGAACGGTGGGAGGCCGGAGGCGAACCCCTTTGGGGCACGGGCTGTGAGGTTGTATCTGAGGGAGGTGAGGGACACGCAGGCGAAGGCGAGGGGAATTGCATACGAGAAGAAAAAGCGCAAGAAACCACAGAAACAAGGAGCGGTTTTGGAAGGCGATGAGGAGGAGGAGGAGGATGTTGTGAAGACAAACGGAGGAGTGATGATGGCGGCATCGTCTGGTGCCAGGAGTAGTAATTCACTCATTATTCCTTTTATCTGTTCTTAATGATCAATTATGTATTATTAGAAAGCTTAAGCACTCACGCAGTCAATGATTTTCTGGTTAATTATGATGATGATGAACTAAAAGTAGTAGTGGTGGTGGTGGTGATCAAGTTATATATTTTCTGAATAATAATGGACGAAAGTAGGAAGAAGGCGGACGTAGTTTACTGATGAGTAGGATTAATTATTATTAATTGCATGCTGTTTAGGTAAGTAAAGTGAAAACTGAAAATTAAGAAGCTTCTTCTGTTCTTGGGCTGGAAAGCGCACAAGTTTCTGAGCCGGAGAGGGGTACGTACTTAATTAGCCAGCCTGCCTGCCTGCCTGCCTGCCTGCTTGCTGCCAGAATATATATATATATATATATATATAGAGAGAGAGAGAGAGAGAGAGAGAGAGTACTAGCTACTACATATTATTAATTAATTGTCATCATATTATGTTTATATGTTCCATGAATACTGCAGTCAGTTATATCTTGTAAAGGTTTTGATGATTTCATCAGCTATATAGCATTATTCTCATCAAAGATATAATATAGTTAGCGTCGTCAGTAATGCATGGATCAAATAATTAATGAGCTGCTGATTAATTTTACTTAATTTGTTACCTTGATCAGTACGGAACTCCCATCATATAAAAATATATATTTGTATTAATTAATTATTTCATACTACGTGCCTACTCCATTCTGCAAACCCTAAATCCTCCAGTTATATATTTTGAAGAGCTTGCTTTACTTTATAAGGCTCGTAACTATTAAGTTGGAACATTATAAATTGGTAAGTTAAGACGAAAAAAGTTTCAGGATATATATATATATATGGTGGTGGTGGTGGCAGTGTAAAACTGCTTAATTATTTGGCAATATTAATTCCTGCCCCTTAAAATTAATTAACTTATTATTGTGTTTGTATGGTTTATGTCTGAATTAAGTTTTTCCAGTCTGGAACTGATGATGAAAACTCCAAACCTCCATCTCCGTAATTAACACAAATCAAAACCTGAAGAATTACGTACTCGTACGTATGTAGATGATAATATTTGATGAAATTAAATTATTAATTAGCTGCAGCCAACACCAGCAGAAAGTGGGCATGCAAGCGTATATAGAGTAGCATGAAGCTTCAAATTTGTGTTACAGAATTGTATATGTATATATATGTTGATCCTGCAGTAGCTAGCTAGCTTCACCAGATTAGTTATTATATATATATAATTGGAGAAATTCTTGGATGGACTACGGACATGATAAACAATTGTAAATTAACCTACGTACGTATAACGTATATATATCTAAGCAGAGATCGCCGGCCACACATAATTATAACTCTAACCAATTAATGAAGCCCTGCATGCATCGATTTATGAATTCCTTAGACTAGCTAGGTACGCAGGTGGATATGAACCCGGCCCCCCAAGCTGTTTGGATGAATTGGAGGCATGAGACGTTAATAATATTGCTTAATTTGCCCTCAATTTAATGCTTAAATTAACCAACCATATATGCATATAATTCCTAAGTTACTCAATTAGCTAGCTACAATATTTTAACTTTTTGATAATTAATTAAGTCAAATGTGTGGACAGCGTCGATTGTTTATTTGATAGAAATTGGAGTGGTGCAAGATAAGATATGATTACATGAAGGAATATCCCACTAGCTACTACTAGTTTTGGTTGCAAGGGAAAATAGAGGCCATATACCACCTATATCATCATCATCTTCATAATGATCACATTTCCTGGTAGAGAAAGCCTTCATCTCAACTGCCCTCCAATTCTTCCAAGATTCTATAATTACCACTACGGATATAATGTCCACCATCAATTTATTCCACCCTATTCACTAAACAATTCATATGTCACCTTTATTAGCTTCGATTTTAAATTATCCAAGTTTTAAAGTTATCATGTAATAATAGTAGAATAAATCACACGACACATATATTACATTTTCTAAATAATCAATTTGTATCATGAAAATTTTTTGTGGAAAGTCCATATTTTTGTATCAATTTTATTTAATTATGGTCAATAAAAATTATTTATCACAATTTTTAGCTCATAATTATTAAAATTGTAGGCAATAGTTGTTTTTTATTTTTCGGTAGTGTTAGGTTCTGCACTGTTCATCATCTGTTCAGCGCATTGAAATGCTAAAGGATACACCACCGACTCTCTGTCACATGATTAATATATATCCATGGAGAAACACCATGTTGATGATTATGATCAAGGGTATATATATGTATTGATGGACAAACTAAAAATTAGGGAAAAATGTAATTTCATCTTGTAAAGTAGGGAGAGTAGTATTTTTATTATATTTAAATACAAGTTCATAATTTTGGTCATGTAACTTAAGAATGTGATAATTTTAGTCATTTTTGTTTAATTTGGTTGAAAAATTCTATATCATCAATCATATTAGCCCCTAAATTAAAGCTGTCAGCGAATTTAATAATGTGATAGTCCAATATTTTTCTTAAAGAAGTGATTTGGCGAAAAGAAAAATACAACTTGAAAAGACTTGACGATATGCCAATTTTTTCAGGTTGTAATCTATTTTTTGCTGATTCATTTACCTGAAATAAATGTTGGATTGCCATGTTATCAAATTCGTGGGAAGTCCCACTTTAGGTATTGATATGGTTGATGACGTGGAAATTTTTGACAAAAAAGAATTAAAATAGTCACAATTTTTAAAATTACAGGACCAAATTTGGACATGACTGAAAATTTCAGCCGTAATTGAGAGAATGAAAATTGCAATTTTCCCAACCAATTAATACGTACATTATATATGTATGAAAGGAGTAAAATTAGCATCCCATTTATTAATTTTGATGATGATGCTGATCTCCACGGGAAATTACTGATTGGGTGGCAGTTGAGGAATTGGTTCAACTAGGCATAGGATGTTGGGCTTGAGAGTGGAGAAAAATATACTTGTGTTTGCTTTTTTGAGATTGGTGGTTGTTTATTTGATTGTACGTAGGCTGCTTAATTATTGAAAAAGGATGCAAAACACAAGTAATTCTTGTGCATGAAGTAATAATGATGGTGACTACTGACTAGACCACAGCTAGCTACCAAGATATATATCAATCTTATGTTGATGTGCATAACTGTGAATAATAATCCATATACAGCATCAAAACACTAAGTATATAAGGAGATGCCCAAGAAGAAGTAAATACGCACTACATTAATATTGTGGACATATATACCCTCGGGTACATGTACATCGCAGTCCACCTGGGAAAGAAGAGGATTTGTTAAGCTGAGCTGTAGTCTTGCACATATAGTGAGTGAAGGATAGATTGGATAGAGGAGAATCTGAACAACACTAAACCACACCCAATCCCCCCCATCCAACTCATCCCCTTATCCTCCCTCACAACCACTAGAATCTCTCAACCTCCCAAATCTAAAACTCATCTCTCCATCCTTCATCTTCCTCACCGCTCCTTTTAACTCTTCAAACCAAAACCCATAGTAATCCAAGAAAAAGCAAAGGAGCTACACCAAAATGTCGCTCACAATCCCCACAAATCTCTCTAAACCCATTTCAGCACCCAGATTTGGCTCTCCCCTATCCACCAAATCAAGGCCTGCACCCACCACCATAGTATGCCAGGCAAATTCTCCCTCCGACCACCACCACCACTCCTCTTCTCCTTCTTCTCAACTCAAGGCATTTTCCGCAGCCCTTGCTATCTCCTCCATCATTTTGTCCGCCCCTGTGCTGCCAGCCTCAGCTGATATATCTGGCCTCACCCCCTGCAAAGACTCAAAGCAGTTCGCCAAGCGGGAGAAGCAGGAGATCAAGAAGCTCGAGTCTTCCCTCAAGCTCTATGCCCCCGACAGCGCTCCTGCTCTCGCCATCAAGGCCACCGTTGAGAAGACCAAGCGCAGGTGAATATATATTTCTCATTCACTCTTTCTTTTCCATACCAGAAACTTGAAGATATATATATCAATTTGCCTGCTAAACTAAACTTTGCTGGTGATGAATGCATGATCCTAGGTTTGAGAATTATGGGAAGCAAGGGCTGTTGTGTGGATCGGACGGGTTGCCCCACTTGATAGTGAGCGGTGATCAGAGACACTGGGGTGAGTTCATCACTCCAGGGATCTTGTTCTTGTACATTGCGGGATGGATCGGGTGGGCTGGAAGGAGCTATTTGATCGCAATCAGGGACGACAAGAAGCCGACCCAGAAGGAGATTATCATCGATGTTCCATTGGCTAACAGGCTTATCTGGAGAGGCTTCAGCTGGCCGGTTGCTGCCTACAGAGAGTACTTGAATGGGGAGCTCATTGATCCCAATGTCTAAATCAGGTAGCTGCCTCTACTAGTATTATTATTATACTGTGGCATTTAAACTACCTGCAGCCGCCTTTTTTGATGCATAAAATTTTTGGTTTCTTCTTGTTGTATATATATTAGGTAGGTACGTACGCACAGCAATGAAGAGAAATGAAAAAGGGAGGACGGAGGAGGATGATCAGAGATGTCTCTAATTTGTATGGATAGAGAGGAAGAATGGACAAATTCTTGTATTTAATTAATACCTGTAAACTGTATCTTGTGCCCCTCTATGCTTTTGTTTTTATTTAATTGGAACCTCCCCCACCCCTAACTCTTTGCAGCAGTTGTTCATGTCAAACCTTTAATTTCGGCTTTTCTTTGCGTGGATATATATACATATATATTATCAGTAGAGGAAATGATGAAAAAATTCAATTTCAAATGACCTAGGACAAGAATAGAAAAAGGGCCCTCTCCCTGGAGCTGGATATTCTTATAACACACTATTAATATTAGTTTAGATATCGTCTGGGAAAAGCACATGATATGATGATGCTCATAATTGATCACAATTCCTTGGAAGCACAGATGAGTGATAATGGTGGAAAATTTACACCTTAACGCTGAATTATGAAACCTCTCATCCTTTGCCACTAAGTTTTATCCAAATTGTAACATTTCAGACTTGATCAAATGCTGATCAGATCCAGATGGATGAATCCATTCTCATAGCTTCAATTCATTTCGAAACAAATATCTATTATTGCTTACTCCCATCATAATTTGTTACTTGCAGTTTTCTTGAAAATAAAAATTAAGCAGAAAGGGGGGAACTGGAAAAAATTTACACAAACAAACAGGCTAAAAACACTTGGTTGTTAATTGATCGTTTGAAAGAAAGTATACTCCTCTAATGCTCCCAATAACTTGGTCTTTGCCCGAACGAGTACACTATATGCATCACATTGATGTTGAAGTTGAATTTCTGCTCCGTTTATCTAGCATTAGATGTTCTCAATCTCGCAATGATTTCCAAATATCATTTAATTTCTCATTTTTAAATATGTTTTTGTGTGCTTAGGAGGGATAGATAACACATTATTATTATTATTATTATTAAAAAAACATGATCAATATACGTTTGTCCTTTAACTTATGGGCAGGTGAATAGTTAAATATTAGTTAAAATGTGCATATACAAGTGAATAATAATATAGTGAATGAGGATTGGACCCTTATCCTCCTATATCACTCTTTCCACGGCATCCATACCTTTAGGATGTAATTGGATAATATCAAAAGTTTTAGGGATGTTTTCACCATAAATCAAAAGCTCCATACTTAATTAAGATCCTGAATTCCAGAAGATCTTCTCTTCATTCTTTGCGTCAGCAAGCCGCGCTCCTTGAGAACAAAACAAAACCAAAAAATATAAAATCAAAAAAATTCAGACATTCGCCTTATGGAAACCGCTACATATCCCATTTCATACGCACTCCGCCTTTGCGGCGGCGCCACCACAACCGCCAACACCACTATCACACACTCCACTAGCACTACTGCAAAACTGCCCCATCACGTCTATGCCAAGCGTTTATGTAGTAGTAATTCTCTACTCGCTTCTCCAACAATTTGTCATTTTTACAGTTTCACCAGCAAATTCAACAAGAGGTTACAGTCTGATCGCTTCATTGGTAGTGCCTCCTTACAAGATACTCCTGAAAGTAACCCATCTCAGAAATTCGCCCTTTTGCTTGAAGTTGAAAGGTCTGTAATTTTTTCCTTCCCATTCTTGTCATTTTCTTATTTCGCTCTGCGCCTTTTGCAATTTTTTGTTTTAACGTTTTTCAGTATTTAATCTAGCTACTTTATCTATGTTTTCTTCTTCTTCAACTTCTGGTAGTATCTTGACCGTGGTGTTTCCCGTATGGAAATATTCAAGATTTCTGAGTTTAAGTTTTCGGCAACATTCTGTTAGCTGCTTTTCGGTGGTTTCAACCAAATCTAAGGTTACTTCCTGGTGGTTTCATTACGACAATTTTATTGGGCTAAGCTAGAATGCTTGATTAGAAGTGGCACGGAGTTGGGTCTTCTTGCCAGGAAAATGTGACCAATGTTAGATGTTATTCTTTATTGAATCTTGTAGAACATTCTAGGTGTTTTGCAATTTTCGATCAGGAAAAACTCTTAGTCGAATACAATGCACAAAATGAAAGGTGCGGGGTGTTATAGATTAGATCCTTTAAAATTTATATGAAAAGTTTGCTTTGGGAAGCACCCGTCTGAGTTCCTTGTAGATACTTATAGAATGTTATATTTATGGTTTCTCTTATGAGTTTTTCTTTTGTCAGGGTTTTAATGGATGTTTATCGCCTAGGTAATCGGCAAGCTTTTAATGTAGGTATGACATATGCCTTAAAATTATTTTTCCTTTTAACTTAGATTGTTAGTTTGTCTGTTTGACTTTGATTTACTTCCTTTCAAGTGTAGTCTGACATTGCTTCATTTGACAATTTCAGCATTTAGAAAGCTGGGATTAGACTGTGCGAATTGGACTGAACCAGTTTATATGGACCTTGTAAGGTGAGGTGATACGCCAAATATTTACAGAAGTGGTTCTCTAAGTTTGAAGTATATCCCCATGATCCGATTTTGTTTGCTGCATGCTTATCCATTTAAATTCAAGCATTTCCCGACCTGCCTTGTCTCTCTGTCCTGCTGCATA
Source organism: Sesamum indicum (assembly GCF_026168435.1). Lineage (NCBI taxonomy): Eukaryota > Viridiplantae > Streptophyta > Magnoliopsida > Lamiales > Pedaliaceae > Sesamum > Sesamum indicum. Next base: position 187,204 of record NC_142664.1, on the reverse strand, counting down.
ACCTAAGGAGTAATTTTTTCAGATCCGACGAGCTATGAATTAGTGCAAATAAATGTTGTCTATGCGAATGCAATCACTTACTGTCTCATCAATTTATAATGTCTTGTTCCTTAATGGTCAGGAAATGTGCTGGTGATGAGGAAAGGATGTTAATTTTGTATTTTAATAGGGTGAGCTTCTTCATTTATCTTTTAAGCATACCAAATGTGATTGATTTCACTCCTTTAATACAGCTGTTCGCCTCTCATGGCCTTAAGCTAATTTCTACTGTCTGCTCCTATTGCAGATTGGTTGGCCCACCTCAGTTGCGACAAATGAGAAGGGGACTTTTATGAAGAATGTTCTCCGAGAGAAGGTACAAATAAAAGCAATCTGATTATGTCGATGATTTGGTCTTGCACCCACCTCTCGATTATTTGCTTAGACCCAGACCTGTAGAAAATCTTCATGAACAATATTCAGGTCGATAACAAATTTACTTTCTAGTTATCTGGATGTTATAGTTAAGATACACTTTCTTACAGCTTTTCCAGTATACATCCAGCAGAAATGGGTGTCATAATGCATGCTTGAATTTCCACCTCAAAACTTTGTACTCTTTTTTTCATTTTTGATGTTAAGTCATATTTTACTCCAATGTCATTTCTCTTTTCATTCAAGTTTTTAGTTTATTTGTGATTCCTTTCAGAGGCATTCTTATTTCAACATAAGATTTTCTTTTTCAATCACCTTGAGTTAATATATATTTATCCTTTCAGAAGTAGCTCAATCGTTGCTTAACTGTCTGCAGAAGAATGCACTGGATGATCTGGTCATGTCAAAAGCTTTTTCTTTGAGACCCGGTGTTGAAGAGTGAGTAGTTGATTCTGATTTGTCCCCTAACCTGGGAAATGATATGTGTGTGTTTGTGTGTGTGTATATATATATATATATATATATATATATATCCAGTTGCCATTTCTTTGCTTACGGCATCATATCAAATTATTTAGGAATCAGATATCTTGGTCTTTTTGCAGTACGGCCTTCTAATGCTACAAAAGGATATTCACATGCACATGATATAGTGGTCATATATGCGCAATATAATCTATTTTTGTCTTGAGTATGTGGAACGGGCAACAGTCTCCTCTCGCTCACATGTGATTCTCTGTGTTTCTCCACATGATTTTTCATTTGCCTGCTTTTTATCATCAGATATTTGGAGCTAGTCCAGTAACTATGACCATGTTTACATGCTCATCGGGAAGTGGACAGTGCTGACCATTGCTAATTGGCCCCAGCAATTGAAGCCTTAAACTTTATGCTTGCTTCTTTCAAACTTCAAAAAGACAGAGGAAATGCATTTTGATATTCATAAGAGGAATATAAATTTGTTCAAAGGATTGTATGTTGACTCCTATGAGTTGTATGTGACTTTGTGTTGACTTTTGTTTTCATTTTACTATTGCTGTCTACTTGTTTACTTGTAATGTCATAAGGTGAATCTTATTCTTACTTTTTGCGATGTGGCGTTTACCCTTGACCTTAGGTTCATTGATGATGCTTGTGCGGAAGGCGTGCCAGTGGTTATCTTGACAGCATATGGTATAAGTGGGGAAAAAGTTGCAAGGTTTGTTACTAATCATTGAACCTGACCTGAGTGTGGGATATTCAACATATTTTTCCAATTTTCTTAACACAGGTGACAAGACACATTTGGAGGGGAGTGGGAGTGAATCAGAGGTTAACAAAATGGAAAGTGGGGATTATAACTTTTTTTAGAAGTTAATAAAGGGTGAATGTCAACAACAGTATGGATCAATATATACCCAATATTGAGAAATGCATGGTGTAAGTGCATAGATATTGATAATCAAGGAGAGGAAACTGAGATATATTTGATTTACATAATGTTGTTATACATGACATTTTGACTTTACGAAAGATTCTGAAAATCTTTTGTAATTACTTAAGCATCCAAAACATTTGGAGAAATGTAATTTGTCTGCTCAGCTGGATAAATTGAAGTTGGCATCTGGGCCATTGCTGCTATACTGTTGCCTGGGAAGTGAAGATCTTGTTAATGGAATCTGTTTATTTTGCTTGGTGTTAAGGTATTTCATGCATTTTTAGGGAACTGTAGCTTATGTCACATTTAAAAAATTTTCATTTTACTTAAGGATTCTTTGTGCGAAGAGTGTTGTGCACTGTAACTATTTCATCTCTTAAGATTGTAAGTGCTTGATTTTTATTGTGGAGAATAGATAAGTCAGTACAAGCTAACAGCAAATGGAAAGACAGGTTTACGTGGTAGTGAATGTAGCACATTTTGGCAGTGTGGTGATTCTTTTCTATTGGCTGAATGTTTTCTGTGTGACTTTTCTATAACTGCTATAGTTATTGAAGGGAAATATTTTTGCTTATTAGATCGATTGTTGAAAAGCTGGGAACTGATAGAATGTCAAAGACTAAGATTGTCGGGGATGACGAGGTAAAACAAAGCTTTTATGGCCAACTTGTGTTTGGAAAAGGAGTTTCTTCCAGTTTGGATGAGCAATTAGCTAACGAAGTGAGCAGAGCAGGTAAAGAGGGTCTGTTCTTGCAAATTATGTGCATTACAATTTTAAGGTGAAAGCTCAGGAAGGTTTATTTGCCTTTGGAATCAGCTTCTGCTGAGAGACAGAGAATTGCTGAGGAGGTTGCTTCTATGCTGAAGCTGAAAGTTGAACTTAATAATAATTCAACTGAAAGGTTTTCCCGCATTCCTTGTTTTAGCAGTCTTCTTTCTAAGTTTTGCATCTTGCATGCTGGCCATTTATTTGACCCACATTCATTGGTGAACTGACATCCTAATTGTACTCTTTGTAGCTCACTTGAGCTATGATTGAATATAATAATTATGATATTTAACTGTTACATCCTATTTGTGGTTTTATTATATTTTTGGGATGTTGCTCGTGAAAATGCGTTTGAGAGTCGAATTGTAAACTTTCTAGATTGAGGCATGAGTCAGATACGGAATGTGGAAGTGTAAAAATACTGAGTGTATATTGTGGTACTCGTTTTTCAAAGTGAAAGCCTCCCTGTTACTCTCCTATTCCTGTGCCAGCAACAGGTTTTTGGTTTGAAAAAGCTGCTTTCCTGAAGATATCTTATTAGCATACTTTGGCACCTTAGGCATTAGGTATAAAGATTTTAAGCCTGACTAGGGCAGTTTCGGACGTGTGTATTAGGTGGTGTATATTGTCTGTTAGCTGATAAAAAAAAATCGATTTCCCTCTTCTGACCATTTTTTTTTTTTTTGTGCAAACAGCTTGCAGAATATTGTAGCTGCATTGAGGGCAGGGGCAGAATATGCAGGAGTACCAATTTACAAGTGCGTTCTGGTTGCTGGAAGCCAATCCGGAGTGGCTGCTGCTGAGCGAATTGGCATGCCTTGTGTAGTTCTCCGGAGCAGGTAAATGAAATAGGTAGAACAACATTTGCTTTGATTATTCGTTATGGAAGCATGGCTGACTATTCTTTTCTGTACTGTTTTTATCCTTGTTTCCCGTTTTCTTCCTGAAGCTCGACGTCGAGGGCTGAATTTCGTTCTGCAGCTGCTGTAATGGATGGATTTGGCGGTGCAGATTTAAGCATTTCTAGACTCCGGAGAAAATTGTTATCCTAATTTCCTATCCCTGTCCAGTGCACAATCTGTCTGTTTCTTTTTCTTTTTTTAATTTTCGTAACCAAGGTGACAGTTTTGCGTTCATCGTTATTTCGTCTGGGTTTTATTTGAGGAAGATGAGCTGTTAATTAACTTGGGATTGCAATTTTATTCTTTATTTCAAGAAACATCCCGCGATTGCTGTATTTGAGAAAAACATGGGGTCTGTGTCAGAATTTCACTCAAGGTGTGTGTATATATATATTTTCCATTTAACATCTTAGGATATACACAGAATCCCAACTTCTAGGAGTTGTAGCTTTACTTTGATTTTAACCAGAAACAGAGTTGTCACCAAGATTAAACCAAGCTTATGATGAGAACTAACAATCATTTGTCCTCACGAAAACCTACTACCTACAAAAGAAACCAATCCAAAAAAAAGCATCAAATCGTGAACCATTTTTTATTGTACCATCTCAAAGATTAGATTAGAGAGAGAAACACAACCAGCATGTAAGAAAATGGAGATGTGCTCTCATTGCTACTACTAATTTTACACATTGAATGTATAATAAGGCCAACAAGCCCTGTTTCAACTACATTCTACACTCTGTAAGCCCAAAACAAAACTTATACATGTGAAACCGAAAATTGAATGATCTTTAATCCCTACGAATCAGAGAGCTTCACAGATTCATGGAGCAACGCAACTGCTGGACAATTACAATTGCAGTCCCAAAACTCCACTACCATACCACAGTAGACAAGACTCGCTACAAGCTATTTGCACCCCTATCTTTATATCTTTAAAAATTAAAATCATTTCAGGAGTGTGGTCTTGCATTTGCAACCCCCTCCTCTTTCTGGTGCTTATTAAAAAAACTTTGGTTGAGCAAGTAATTTGGCTGTGCGAGGCGGTTTAAGTGCAATATATGGGTTCCCACATTAGGCGACCGAATACATGCACAATCTAGGTTTTTCAACTCACCAATGCATTCTGCAAAATCCTGATCAATTTAGTCTGCGATTGTGGCTTTCAAGTCTTTAAACTTTCACCTTCAGCTACTACAGGCAGCAATGTGCATGAGATGATTAATTTTCTGCATTCATTGGATCGTTCTGGTCAACTTGCATTTGGAAATGAAGATGGTATCCGAATAATTTAGACTGCAAAGCTTCAAAAGCTCAGCTGCCCGCTGCTTAAGAACAGGACTGCAGCCACTTTGGATGACAAGAAGGAGCTTCGCTGCTAGACCTGCATCCACAGCTATCAAGGAGCACTCCTCAGGGGAGAGTTTGCATACAGAACACAAGATCGAAAGTGCATAATCGGTACAGCTTTCTGAAATTCTCATTAGTAATTTGACCAAAGTGGGTATTGTGTTTGAGCAATCTTTCAAAGCTTGTCTCCCTTCTGGCACAGAGGATAGGACATCTAATATGAACAGGGCTAGCTCCACACAATCTGGACCCGAAATAGGTATCAGTTCTAACAATTGTGGTATTGCTCCAATGCTCACTATCAAACTCCGGACTTGCTTATGTGAGCAAATTAACTTGAGAAGACCAAGCCCAGGCAAATGTCCAATGGGGTGTCTCTTATCCCTCACCAGCCTCATCAAAGCAACTAATAAGCAATGGCTTGAGACAATCTCCGTTCGGAAATCCTTTTCCTCCATCAATGTTTCAATCAACCGAACACAATTGACTTTTGTTTCAACAGACCCTTCATTCAAAACATCTACAATGGATGATACCTTTGCGGGTTGCATCAAATTTGTCTTTGATTCAGAACTTAGAGACAAATTCACAAGAACCGCTATAACTTCAGAGCCTACAGCATAAGAAGTAAATGGACCGAGTAATGATGAAAGAAGAGATAAGCCACCTTCATCAACAACTGTCTTCCTAGCAGTCGAATGAGTCGCCACGAGTTGGCGGAGCTCCTTGAGGGTTTGGATTCTTGATTGGCCCTTAACCTTCTTAAGGGTGGTGAGAAGCTCTGATGCCCTTCCCTGTGCATCTTCGGATCTCTTCTTCATTTGCACATACTTTTGAGAAAACCAAGTGTAAGTTAAATGATAGAGAGTATTGTTGGGAGTAACAGTATCATCCCAAAGCTCTTGCATAGTAGTGGGACAAGTGTAGTGGCCCAGACTAAACCATTTGAGAATGTTGGACCTCTCATAGGTTTGGCCAGTGCAAAGGGTAACAGGGTCTTGCATGGGTTCAAGTGAAATGGGGCATATAAACACGGATGGAACTTGAGGCAAATTTAGCTCTTCAATCATCTTCTTCAGATCCAACTTTTCCCCAAACCCACCGGCGTAACTCCCAACCGGAACTCCACCCAATATTCCATCTTTAACTGCAGTATCTAGATCCAATATACGCCCATCTCCACCACCCTCAAACCCAACAATCCCATCTTTTCTTGAGGGCTGAAATATAGGCATCTTGAAACCCAATTCTAGCAAAGAAAAAGGAAACCGCCCAATTACTAAATGACACAATCTCCTTGTAGAAAGGAGTCTCCAGAATCTCCGAGCTCACAGCCACAGCCTTTCAACAAAGCACATTACATCTACAAACTAGTACACACATGAGGTGTTAGTAAAAGGAAAAACAAAGAAAGAAAGAAAAACTTGCTCAAAGCACTTCACTTTGATTGGACATTAACAACCAACAATGCACCTTTCAGAGGCCACATCTTTTATTTCTCTCTCTCCCTCTCGCTCTCTCTCTCTCTCTCTCTTTTTCACTTTATCCGATTTTCTCTTTTCATGGTCAAAAGACTCATCACCATCATCATTCAACACATCATAGAAGAGTATTGATAATCAACACTCTTTCCCAAAAAACAAATCTTTCTTCCTTACCATTCAAGCCTCATGAGAAACAGCTGAACCATATATGGGACTTGGATAAATCCAGACTGGACGGAGATCCAGGAAATGAAAAAAGATCAAATTTTGAGGAAAGGAAAAAGAAGGAAATAATTCAAACCCAGATCAAAATAACGTGAAGGAGTGAGAATTCAAAGACAATCCAGGCCCAAGAAAGGAGAGAGAGAGGGGATTGGAGAGGAGAGAGAAAGGGCATCTCCAGCAAAGGCTCTTGCTTTACTGTATATATTTTTAATTTGAAGTGATTTATCTTTGTTTTTTGTGGGCAGACCCACACCCACTCTCTGCTAATAAATAATTAAATGAGAAAGAAAAAGAAAATGGTGTTGAAGTAGCAGCCAATTTGAATAGGAAATGAATAAAAAGGGTGGTGGAAATTCCCGCAAAATAAATTTGTTTATAGTAAAGAGCAAAGTGGGAGCCACAGCCACGACACACAATTGACTTGACCGCCGTGACAGTAGTGTTTGCTTTTACTGTGTCCGGGGGGGTGGTGGGGCTTTACCCGTGTGGGTTGGTTTTGACTGCTTTTGCACCTCTACCCAACCACCTGCTGCCACCTTATCAAATAATTCCTACCGCCTGCTTTTAATTAAGTTGGAAGTTTTAATTTGAAGCATTTCCGTAGGCAAACAGGCAGACAAAGACAGACGGACAGTTATAATATTGGAGTTTGGAGAGGGAGGGGGAGAATTATGTGGGGGTGGAATTAACTGGTGAAGGAGCATTCGTGCAAGCCATGAATGAATTTGTTGGTTCATTGAAATGAGCTTTACATCCCTCCTCCTCCTCCTCCTTGCCCTTATCGCGGGTATATTTGACTACATCAAAGATGGGGGTATTAATTCATCTTGTTAATTAACATTTCTCAATATTAATAATTAATTCTACCTATGTATATATACTATAACTCTAATTCAAATTATATTTTATAGTGAATATTAGATGAAGGATATTTTTAAATAATAAGAATATATAGATCAAATAAAAATAAATTTCATTCTTTTATTATTGTAGAGGACTCTCTTATTTGATAATTTCTTATTTACTCACTTTCAACTTCATTTCTTCTATAAATTAACAACTATTTTTATTACACTTTGAAAAAACTGTACCAAAACAAAAACTTAAGCATAAGCTTCAATTTACTATCCAATATTTGTTACAACAAATTCTAAAATCCATTCAAATTTAATGCTATTTATCAACTTCTCAAAGTGAAATGCAAAAATATTATATCTAAAAGAAATTTTACAAAATTTATTAGATAACTTAATACCAAAGGAGTATATATATATATATAATATTATTGTAAGTATAAATATAAAAAAAATAATTAAAAAATATTTTTAACAAAAAATAAGATTATATGATATCAAATATAATGAGTTACATTTTGCTTTAGGCGATATTATAAATCATAAGAAAAAACACAATTGATTATAAATATAAAAATAATGTAATTTTTGAAATAAAACTCTACTGACATAATATAAAGTGATCACCATTAAAAAATGAATAAAATATATATCTTATATTATGCACGAAAAGAATTATTGAAATGATTATGTATAAATATAAATATATATATATCAAATTATTTTCTTGATTTGTTGAGACTTTCAATATTAATTGTATTTGTCTAGTTTGACTATTCAATAAAATAAATGTTCAAAGTTATTGGTTAAAAGTTTCTTTTTGTTGATTATTTCCTTTCTACTGACAAAATTGCATCACCCCAGAAATATCGAGGGAAAGAGCCTTGCGACATAATAGAACGAGCAACCTCAAGCAGAAACCGATGGAGCATGTGCTTGCGTTCTACCACTTTGTTTTGTTGTGGAGTGTAGGCACAACTCCGTTGGTGTATGATTCCAGAATCAAGGAGGAAGGACTGAAAAGAGGAATTGAGGAATTCACTGCCATTATCAATACGAATTAACTGTATTTTCTTGTTGAACTGAATGAGGATTAGTTTACAAGGATTCTCAGTGCAGTCGAATAATGACAAAACAACAATGCGTTTCATTGAGTTTTTGGACAAATGTTCAAGGCGTTTGTGCCACAAATCTCCTTGGTTAATAATCAGAGTACAAGAATTTGATTTACAGCCAAAGGTCGAAAGTCTCCTTCTGTCTGCAACAATGGATGACTCAAGGATATAAAGGTTCTTAAGCATCTGCCATGTTGCCATAACTCTATTAGCCTTTTGGTCCTGCAGGGTGCAAGTAGACTTTAGAAAGTGAAAGTGAACAGGTAATGAACCACACAGTTGCCTTATAGATAGTAAGTTAACTGAAAACTTGGGAATATGGAGGACTTATGTAAGGGTAATGTTTGAAGTAAGCCTCATTGTACCTATGTGAGGCACAAATTGAGTATGTCCATTGGGTAAACGAATGATCAAAGGTGTAGCAAGTTCATCATAGAAGTGGAATAAATGAATGTCTGCATAGATGTGATTTGTTGCACCACTATTGATTATCCATGAACTAGGAATCACAGAGACATAATTCATACTATTACCTGCAAAGTTATCCAGCTAAGCATAGTGGATCTTGAGAGGATCGAGTGGCATTTCATCATGCATAAGCTTCTTCATTTCTGTCCTCACTATGTCTGCAATATTGGGGAACATCTCCTCAGGTGCAGTGGATTTTGATTCACCAAATGCCAAGGCACTGAATCCTCTGCCACGTCCCCCATGCTTCTTTCTTAGCTTAGCTATTTCCTTATACCAATCTGGAGTTCTGTGCAACTTGAAGCATGTGTCTCTAGAATGTCCAGACTTGTGACAATGCTCACACACCAATTGCCTTTTGTCCACCATTGGCTTCTTCCTGTAGTCTTGAGTTTTTACTTGAAATGCAGCGCCACTATTCGTTTCCACGTTGCTGATGCTCATCTGCATTTGTTTTTCCATTCGAATGAGCATAGAATAAGCTTTGGTGACTGAAGGGAGGGGCTCTAACAGCAGTATCTGACTATGTGCTTGGTCGTAGACTGCACTCAAACCTACTAGAAACTGTATTAACTGGTTTGAAGCAATCATATCTACCATATACTTATTGACTCCACATGTGCACCCTGCACAAATGCACTTAGGAGCGGGGGCAAGATACATGAGCTCGTCCCATAACCTCATCAACTTTGTGTAATACTCAGTGATAGACAAGTTTCCTTGTGTCACTTGCCCAATCTCCATCTGCAATTGATAAATCATAGGGTTGTTGTTCTCCCCAAACCGAGCTTCCAACTCTAGCCATAATTCGCGTAAGGAAGCCACGTACATAAAGGATTCTGCTAGCTCCTTGGACATACAATTTAGAATCCAAGTGGTAACCATAGAATCAATGCGATTCCATCTTTAAACTCATCAGTATTGATAGGAGGACGGGCTACAGTGCCGTTAATAAAATCTAACTTCATCTTCGCTGTTAGAACTCTTCTCACTGCTCTACTCCAAGCAAAGTAACTGTTGCTAGCAAGCAAAGCTGACACCATCACCATACCTGGGCGATGGACGATTGTAGTTGCATAAACTCCTGGTCAAGACCACCACGCGATATCGCGTCATTTCCCATAGAGTCGCTATACTCTGTTGTCGCCATGGCAGAGATTGCTATTCAGTAATTAAATGCTAAAGGAGACGTAGAGACCTTCACAAGGAAGGTTTTGATAGCATGATGAAAAGGGAATTCAAATGCGTGGAAGCGAACATAATTTCAGGAGAAAACATGAGGATTTCATTATTATTATGCAATGTACAGCGGCCTATGCTTAAATACACTGAAGAAGACGATTGAACAGAAAATCAAACTAACTAACAACTAAAACACATCAGCGCCAAGTGGCTACCACCACATCAAGCCCTATCAACAACTAATAAAGACGTGAAAAGAAAACGGAGAAAAAACGTAATCTAAGAAACATGTTTCTTCTTCGTCTTGAGCAGCACTAACCAGGGTGCCATTCACGTATATTTGTAACAATGAATCAACTCAATCAAGAAAACCATGAACTTCACAATGAGTGACTAAATTTAATAAAATTCTATAGAACTTAGTAGATGAGAATCTAACTAATATGAGTTATTGATTGAGATAAATATCTTGTTAATCTATATGAGTTGTTACTATACAACTATTAAACTAAGTCTATGGTTTTATTTCATATGGTATAATTGCTCTATTGATTGTGGTCTAGCCCTGTTCAATAAGATTTGGTTTTATTCAAACCGTCTGTTTTATTTTAATAAATATTGTTTCTAATAGTTAATTAATTAGAATTAATGATTGAGGTGAGGTGGGGTGTGGTTTGAACTTTAAACCAATATCCATACGTGATATGTGGTAGGGGTACCTGTCCACAGCCTTTGTCCTTGCCCGACATCATCAAACACTATAAATCTATCAATATTTATTACTTGTGCTTTCATTCCCCTCCCATTACAAACCCTTCTCACCTAAATTTCTTTCCTTTTAATTCTTTCTTCCCAATATCTATCAATTTAAATTACCCAAATCTTTTCACCACACACACCAATTTGGTCATTGGGATTTTGATTCATTTCATGCATGGCCTCCACCGCAAACAAGAGCATCAACGCCAAACTGGTGTTCTATATTTCCTCTTCTTCTTCTTCTTATTTCTATCCTAAAATGAATTTTTCCATCTGCCCCTGCTTCCAATGTATTCTTGTGAATTTGACCGATTCCTCTCTTTATCTCTTATTTCATCAATCCTGGATTGGATTGACCGGCGTTCCTATTTACTTCTTCATCATTAGATTAACCGTTATCCATTCTTGGTTTTCAATCTAAGCCCTTTCTGTGCCCCTTATTTGACGATCACACGCCTCTACGACTTCTCACCTTCTTTAATGTTTATTAATTTTTCTATGAAGCTGCTGCTAGTGTAGTATTTAATAGTGTTTGTCTCTATCTCTGTTTAATATTCTTTCCTAGATTAAACCATTGAAAAGAAGAATATTCCAGATTCATTCTTTGCTAATGGCTTTTGTAGACAGGGTTGAGTATGCTTTTGTTTCTTCAATGTTCCTTTATTTAAACACCTATTTGCATTCCCTATTATAATATTGTGCCTTCTTACCGTTGGTTTTTCAGGGTTTCATAACGTAGAATTACTTTTTTGTGTATGCTTAGTTTTTTCACCGAAATTTCTCTACTGCTAAGTTGGGTGAGTTTTTCTGGGGCTTTAAATTAGGTGCTTCTTGGAGATGTTGGAGCCGGAAAGTCTAGTCTAGTTTTGCGTTTTGTGAAAGGGCAATTTGTTGAATTTCAGGTAGGTATAGATTTGATGTCATGCATTTGATATTGAGACACACCAAAAACAGAATTTTCTTCTAGACAATGATTATTGACTGAACATCCCGTAGGAGTCAACTATAGGTGCGGCATTTTTTTCACAAACAGTTGCTGTGAATGATGCAACTGTAAAATTTGAAATATGGGATACAGCAGGTCAGGAGAGATACCACAGCTTAGCTCCAATGTATTACAGAGGAGCTGCTGCAGCCATAATTGTATATGACATAACAAACCAAGTAAGCACTGTCAGCTTAAGAAGCAGTAATTGGATATTGTATCTTTTATGCAGTCAATTTGTGTGCGGTTTTACCTTTGTCTTCTTTACTGTTGGAAAATAAAAAAGTATTCTGTTTTGAGCTCATCCAGCAGTGACTTAGAGTGACCTTTGATTGTGGATGCCAATTTGTTATTGTCTCAGTATTTTTCAGTATAATGACAAATTAAGTAAGAATCGCAGCTTATCAATCAATGAGGTGGGGACATAAGCAGCAGTTGGCAATGTATGCTACATGCACTGAAAAAAGAAAAATTGTGTTATGTACTTAATGAATCAAAAGAAATGTGATCTCATCTTGGCATCAGTGAAGAGGATAGTTCTTTCGTAAACTGATGGAGCGGTGAATGAAAATGATACTTGATTATGTAACAATCCTTTATTTACTCTTTAGGCATCCTTTGATCGGGCCAAAAAATGGGTTCAAGAGCTTCAAACACAAGGTAAACTACATATTCATTTATGGCATAAGGTAACCACTTGTTTTTCCTCATGTATTTTATGTTTTTTCTTTGGGATAAGGTAACCCAAATATGGTTATGGCACTTGCTGGGAATAAATCGGATTTGTTGGATGCAGAAAAGGTGGCATCAGAGGCAAGCATTTACTGTTGTCTTCTCCTTTCGTGTGTCCTCTCCCTCAATTTTCTCATATTCGGTTCTATGCGACATGTTCTCCACTTTCATTTATCATTGAGAAACATATGTATGAAATGCTAAGCATTCTATTGAACTTTATGCAATTTTTATTACTCATCAAGTCAACATCATACATGGCTTTGTTTTCAAGGACAAATTGCATCATTGTTAGTTGTATGAAGGTGAAAGATTTTTTGCAGGAAGCACAAACTTATGCACAGGAGAATGGTCTTTTCTTCATGGAAACTTCTGCAAAGACAGCAACTAATGTCAATGACTTATTTTATGAGATAGGTAAGAGCATTAGCTTGAAGAATATCTTAGAGCATGTATTTCATGTGTGAAACAATTTAAATCCAGTTAGCAGAATACTAGATTAAAGTGCATGCATAAGGACAATGAAACTCCACATGATTTCTAGGGGTTGCATAACAGATTTCCTTTAGTGCAAGAAAATGGCTGCAACCAGTGAATATCTGTCTACACATGGTAATTATTCATTGTTATTGTTGCTCTACGTACAGCAAAGAGATTGCCTCGTATGCAGCCAGCAGCTTCAAACCCGTTAGGCATGGTCCTAGTGGATCGATCCGCAGAGGGGGCAACAACTACTAGTGCTTCATGTTGCTCATAAAGTTGACGCAGACGTGTCAGTGGAGATGAATATTAAATGTGTAGTTAAAACATGGCATCATGCTATGTCCATAAAAATCTTGGGTGACTCATGTACTGTACCGGTTCATTTGTTGAGATTTTGTACGGGAGTTGACTGTTGAGAGAGAGATGGTGAAATTAGGTTACTATCATTTTCATCTTGTGTAAGTTACTGTGATGTGATTGTCCTATTCAAGTCAACTGTTGTACGTTGTCGGATTTAGTTTTACAAGTCAGAAAGTGTGTCTGGGTCATTCCTACAGTTGGCGTTTTGAGGGGGGAATATTAATCGAAATTCAATGAGATATTTCATCACAATATCCCCTTAGTCGCCACCACTCGCATAAGAGTTCCATCCACTGAAAGAAGAAAAAAGAAAGAAAGAAATCCGGCCCAGTAGTCGAGTGGACATAAACAAGTGCAGGCAGAGGCAGTTGCATTAATTATTAATTGGGTGTGGACTGTGGAGTATCCGTATCCATCCATCCACATCGATATATAAATTACCATGATGATGATGATGATGTTGGCGTCATCCCCCAATGTTAACATTTCCCAAGCAACAACTTTTGGCTTAAAAAACTGATTGCAAGTACGATTGATTCTAGAATTCATAATATCTGCTGCTACCCTTTTGCAGTGCAGGCAGGCTACAAAGTTTTAATTAGTTTAATATTGATGATAAAAGCACATTTGTAGTGGGAAGCAGACAGGCGGAATGGAAACGGTATCCGTATTAATACCTGTAATTGCACTCCACATGCTATCCTCTTAATTGCAATTTTATTTATTCTCTAATAATATTAATGATAATAATAATCTTAATTAGTTGTTTATTTAATTGTTATACATATATCATTTATACGTAGAATAAAAAAATATTAAGCACGCGTAGCTGATCAGTTCAGTCGATCATGTCCCTCCTTGCAGTGGATATGCCACTCAAAGAAATAAGAGATGCATGCAGGATACACGTCAATCTAGTTGTTGCATGCAGTCATTGATCGATTGAACTCCGGCCGCACCACCATTACTAACATTATTCTGTGCAAATTACCTTAGTTTTAGCATGCAGTCTAGGAAGAAAAGATGTGAACGCAGCAACAATACTGAACAACTCTAACAGAGTGCAACTACATAAAGAGGATGAGACCAAGAATCATGCACTCGGTCACCTTTTTGAAATGACCTCTCAAAGTTGATTAGGTAAGGCAAACTCATTATTACAGCCTCAGCCTGTGCCTGTGGCACACCAAGCAGCTTTGGTAATTCAAGAAAACGATTATCATTCCTACAGCTCTCTCTCACATCCAAAAACAACTTTTGAGATTGTTTAACAAAGTACTGAATATTACACAGAGAAAGCTTCTCTTACCTTCCTTTACCATTTCTCTTTTTACGTTTCTACAGTCTCTCTTTCAACAGATGTTGATAATCTTCCAAAAATGTGTACAGAATTTGCATCCTCTTTAGATGCAAATAAACGTCGACCATCAGGCTTCATGTGTCCATTACTGGCTATTAACTTCCAGAAAACCTGTGCAATCTATCTGTTTTCACATATCTTTCTCTTCTATCATTTTCCCAGTTTCAGCACAAGTGCACAAGAAAATGGATTTAACATCACGCAGGGAATTGACATCAATTGTTATCTACTTGTCAAGTTGTCTACAACAGTACTAGTCACTGCCTCTTTGCTAAAGTCTTCATCAGCCCTTTGATAATCTTCCCAAACCACATTAAGTTCATGACTGCAAGCACCACGGGTACACAAAGTACCAAAAGGAAACCAACAGCATGCATTTGCATGACCTGCAAGTAATTCAATAGCTCTTATACGATCCGTAATATATATGTGCTTTGTGGATTCTTCTTATATCGACCGGGTGCAAAGATTTCATGTTCATCTTAAGGGAGACAGAAGTATGACAGAGTAACAATTTTTCTATAATACTTGAGAAAGATGAAATTAAAGAAGAGAAAATGTAAACTGAGCTTGAAAACATTATGGGTGTGAGAGAGAATCTATACAATGAAGAAATTTGCTTAAGCTGTCTTATTGCACATTCACATATTAATAAGCAGAATAGAAGAGTAGCTGACTAGCTGGCATATAATAATTCTCAGAACACAGAATTCAAAGAGAGGTTTTCCTTTAAGCTTGAAAGAGATAACCAAGTAGGCTTTGTGGCACAATGAAATCTTAAGGATGTAGTTACCTGATCATGGTGCAGATAGACATGGTAAAATATGTAAACAAACAGAAGAATTCTTGCCACCTGCATTTAACGATACCAGTTTCAATAAGCATTCATGAAAACAAACAGTGTAACTTTTAAAATCAAGAATACACCCCATCACAAGTACATCGCTAAATATTAAAATCTGAAAGAAGCTTCTCAAGTTACAGGGAAACCAATATGCAACCAACTGTATATGCACAGTGTCATGTTAACTAATTGTTGCTTCTGAAAATTCTTAGTTTGTTTGTATTATAGATCATGCTGCAAACAACAGCAATACAGAACAAAGAAGATTTACGCACCAACCAAGCAACAAAAATAGCAACCCCATTAATCAGATATGCGTTGGATCTCTTCAATCCAGCCATGTCAAGATACCTGTGGAAAATGCAGATAATTTCAGCAAAAAACAATCTCAGGTTATAATTCCTCACTTCAACATTCTGAGAGCTCACCATCTCATGTTGATCTCTGGCGTTGTCACCTCAGATATCAGGACCATGAAAGTGTAAAGCTGCCCTTCCCCTGTAAACATGGAATATGCTAGTGCAATTCCTGAAAGAGAGTGATGGACAATCTGAAATCCAAAAGCAATGGAACTGTTACCGTTGCACTGTGCATTTTCAAATAAAATGGTATTACATTGATACTAGTGTTTAATCATGAACAGACAATTTTTCTGTATATCCTCAAATAAGGTGCAAGGATATTGGAGATATGATACAAACTCAGGGTTCTACATAAGGAGCTATAATTTCCTGAATGAAGTATAGAAGTCAAACCATCTAATGTGCATGTTACTCTGCTTATCTCGCTCCAACTATACAGAACCATTCAGGGTATTGAAGTCATGGAAGCATCACATCCAGTTTCCCATCACTTAATTGAATCACTCTACAAGGCTGAATATGCATAGTTCAATAATCCTATAAGAACCTATACAGAATCAACCATGCAGACCAATGTAATGCAGAAGCACGCCAAACGTAATTCATTTTCATGCTTGCAGTTCACTTACGTACTCCACTCCGCCCAAAGAAGGATACAGCCAACAAATCATTCCAAGGTCTGAAATGAAATACCCAACCGAAATCTGCCAAGAGTTGCACACCAGAAAATGATAATGTCATGAGTTTCATAACTTGATAAACTAATGGAAAAATAATCCAAACGAAACTAAGTAGAGATCTGACTAAGAATGATTAAATGTCAGATGCATGTCAGTTTGTTATCCAGTTTTATGGTTTTCATCTTATCACTTTGTACTAAATGCCTTACATAAACAACATTTGAGACGATGAACCAGCCTAGTTTCACTTGATAGCATAAATTAAGATTCCATAAACTCATATTTCTTCATTATTAAAGACAAAAGCTTAATAGCTGATATAAATGTACCCCCGACTAGTATCTTACCAATTTTGGTACTGGACGTGCTACTTTAATTATTGCTAAAGTTCATTCCTTTTGGGTTTAAATGATGCATCCATGATTCTTTTTCCCAAAAACTAGAAATATAAAATATTGTGGATATTATCACATACAAATACCCTTTTCAAGTAATGTAAAATGCACCCAAGAGAATCTTCTTGAAAAAATGAAGATATATTAGAAACTTACCCCGAGTGCAAATGTTGAGAGAGGTGAACTTCGGAGGATAATTAACCCAGCAAAATCATGATCGGAGAAAAGATCGGACCAGAACACAAAGTACAAGGACACAATTGACGTAAAAATGGCATGAAGAGTGGAAACACCTCTGCAGGTAAGTTAGTGCACAAGAAGTCAGAGCAGCATTAAAATGTAAAAGAGTAAAAAAAGTATATAATGAGCAAGTTTAGTCACCGATTATTCCAGTCAATTCTTTGTGTCTTGGTGAGAGCATTATAACTCCTGAAGTTAAAAGTGCTGATGAGCTGGGTCAGATCATAGACCTGTTGAAGGCCAACAGTCACTAATACTCAATAGAGTCTCATGATAGCATATTTTTCTGTTGACAAACATATGCTCCTACTTTTTCATAGCGATAGTAAGAAACGTATCTGGTACTTGTAATCCAGAATTTCAAAATGCAGAGGAGTCTCCTACTTTATGAAATAAAACAGAATGATGGCAAGCACCTCTAGCTTTCATTATTATGGTTTAGATACTTAACACAGTAATGGCCCTGGCTTCTCAGAACCTATGATAATGCAAAAGTTGAAAGGAATTTGACAATGCTCGAACTTACCAATTTGAATGCCAATACACCAGCAAGTACAGAAGTGTATGGGATAAAAGGGTCCGCTAGTAAGTAGTTTTTGACTAGCACCCCAGCCTGGTTTTGATAAGACTTAAATGCCAAAACTGTTCGTTGAGAAACTGCCATTATACAGAATTGCCAGACCATGTGTTTGATTCTCTTCTACAACATTAATTTCCAGGCTTCCTGGCAACAAATTGAACAAAATACTTAGAGAGAATGAGCTTTGGCACAACAACAGCATAACGGATATAAGTTATGATGGGCATCGCCCTCAAATGGAAAGAAAGCAAATGAGGCAAAGATAAAGGGAAATTGTTTGTAAGATCACATGTATAACTGCTCCAAGGTAGAGTCATATAATTGTTTTACCATTGATGGTAGGGTGAGCTCAGGGACCAATTTGTTTTCTCTCATCCTGCAAAAAATTATGGTCTGGATAGATAGTAGTAGATAGTCCTGTAATTAAAAGAACTCCTCAATGCCCAATGTCAATACTCCTAAAGGAGACGAACAGGGCATATGGAGAAAGTTGATGAATTCAAGTTACATCTTCATTAAACAGATTTGATCTATATCGTATTGAACAAGGAGAATACCATGATTAAAGCAGTAAACAAGTCCAGTAAAAAGGTTCAAAAGATTAGACTAAAAAAGACGGATGGTATTGATGTAAGATTATACTATATTGATGAATAAAGTAATAATGGTGTAAGATAATTTGGATATAGTGGTATATTTGGAAGCTGTAGAAAGAATTATATACCCTGAGGACTCAGCTTGGACAGAGCTAGTATTTCACTACATAAGCAGTTGGGATTCAAGATTGCATAGGATAGACAAAGATATGCTTTAATTTCCTCAAGATTGAAAAAGTAATAATCTGTAACACCAGAAACTCCATCGCCATCTGAAATCCTCACGTAAAAGAATGGGATTTAATAGAAGAGGACATGATATGGGACCCTTTTATAGCTCGCAACCACAATGGAATGGGGTGGGTGGGTGTGTATCAGACATGATGGTGAGCATACATAATACATTGCCTTTGCCGTAAAACGAAGAAACTGTGATAAATGCAGCTTGAGATCATAGATAGTACTCGGACATTAATTGCAAAAACAAGAGTTAGAAAGACGCCAAAAATCCACGAGATCATAAGAGTAACGTCGGAAAATATAAAGAGAAGTTGGGGTCCCCATACCTAACAGTTGAGAAATCCCACCAGAAAATTACGGAAGATGAAGATGACTCACATTCTTGATTCTTGGGTTGGGGATAAAGTGGAGGTTATTTTTCTGTTTCTTGGTGGGCTTGGGCAGATTAAAGGGAGGCAAGAAAAACCTGAAGGAAGATATGAACAATGGAAAAAATGGGTGTGGTAGAGAGTGTGTAACCAACCCTGCAAGAAACCGGTAACTCAACTCTAAAATATTATTTCATTGGAATTTGATAATTATGTAAAATGTAGCTCTTGCTCTACATCAGCTGCAATACTCCCAACTTTTTCTTTTCTTTTCTTTTTTTTTTTTTGAAATAAAAATTTGATATTCATACTCTTATGAATTGATAAAATGCTAGTAAAATATAAATAAATCAATGCATTATATTATGCACTCTTGAAGTACATGACATGTCCCATTTTTAGGCTCATAATCTAAATTTTGTATTATTCACCCTCTGAGTTTTGAGTATTGTTGGATATCTTTCTTTTTTTTGTACAACTCTTTTGTTGCATACATGCTATTATTAGACAAATATAGAGTGGGTTGATAAAAGTGTAGGACAATTTTGTCCTTTTAATTAGGCTTGTAAAATTTTTTATATATTTGCACTCAAAATCAAGTCTTTGACAACTCACTTTCCCTAATCATTTTAAAAGTTTTTGTTGGTCAAATATTTGATAAAAACATATATAGTTGCTCTTCAAATATGGTCGACTCTTGATGTACTAAAAATGTAAAAAGCATCGTATGTGTGTATGCAACGAGTGGTTTGCATAAGATTGGAATGTGGTGAGTAAAACTGGTCTCACATATGCTAACAATGGTATGGTGGATGGGGATGAATATCTTATATCATAGAATAAGACGTATCATCACCATCTCATTCTCAACTCCCCCATGCCTTCTTGCTTCTTCTTCTACCTTGCTTTTTAATGCAATTGGGCCTAATACTTATTATCATCTTCATGTTTGGGCCTACCCAAAATCCTCTTCTCTAGGGTTTTAACTGCAAAACCCTATTTCTCAAATGTACTAATCATTCAGCACAGCAGTGAGCAGGAGTTACTTAAATAATTGGGGATGAATTTCACCAATTCCTTCGCCTGGCCAGAGGTATGAGAAACGCCATACAAATTCAATCCTCTACCAAAACAACTTATGTTAATTTCTAAATTTTTTAGCTTTAAACTCACCAACCAAACATTCATTCAACACATCTTCTTTAGCTTCTTTCCTTTCTCTTGTTTGAATTTATCTGCTTTCTCCTAGTATCGCTTCCTAATTTCTGCATCTTCTATGTTGTTTCGGAAATTCAGCAAAACCCTGTCTTCAAAGATGATTGTCCGCCTTCATAATCTCTTCTTGTACCCTGCTGTTATTGCAAGAGATCCCACTCTTTTCCATATCCCTCTGCTCCATAGATTCTCAAGAATCCACTTCTTCCACCGTTTTGAACTTCCCTTCAACAATCCTGAGCTTTTTATGCCTAAATCCGCAGCTCAGCCGTCAGTTGCCCTTTCCATCGATGGAATTCCACGTCTCGCCAAGTCTGATGCACAGGCTGCGCTTTTTGATTACTTGCATTGTACTAGGGGATTGAGCTTCCTGGATGCCGAGCACATAAGCAAGAACTCACCCCGCTTTCTTGGGGACCTGATCGCTAAGGTGGAAAAGGAGCAAGATGTGTCAAGAGCGTTGTCAAGGTTCTTCAGGTACCATCCCATCAATGAGTTCGAACCCTTCTTTGAGAGTTTGGGCTTGAGCCCCACAGAATTTCAATCCCTTCTTCCAAGAGGCTTGATATTTCTCAATGATGATCAAGTCTTGCTTGATAACTATCACACCCTTAGTGATTATGGCATACCACGAAGTAAGATAGGAAGGATGTACAAGGAAGTGAATGAGATCTTCAGATATGAATTTGGGGTTTTGGATTGCAAATTGAGGGCATACGAGCACTTAGGTTTGAGTAGATCAACTGTCATCAAGCTTGTAACTTGTTGTCCCCTGCTTTTGGCTGGTGAAGTGAATAATGCATTTATAAGGGTTCTTCACAAACTGAAAGAAATGGGCTTTGACAGCAACTGGATTGGAAGCTATTTATCTAGCAAAAAGACATACCATTGGAATAGAGTACTCGATACATTATGTTTTCTTCGTGAAATAGGTTATAGTGATGCTCAGATGGGGGATTTGTTTCGGAAAGATACTGCGTTATTATTTGACGGATCTGGGAAACAAGTCTATGTAGTGGTTGGTGCTTTGCTTAAATTGGGCCTTAAAATGAATGAGGTTTATGCTTTGGTCTTGAAGAACCCGCAGATTCTATCGCCCAAGTGCTCCAAGAACTTCTGGAAGGCATTGCACTTTCTCTTTGAGATAGAGATGGAACCAGATAATATTGGGCAGATTCTGTCTATCCACTTGAAATTTTTGGGTTCCCACTCTCTAAAAGGACCAAAGACTGTGTTGAGGAATTTCAACGGTGATAAGCATAGCTTATGTGAGAGTATAAAAAATGACCCGTCCACGTTTTTCAACTTGGCTTTTAAATCAAACATTTGTAATGCTGAGTATGTGGCGGCCAGGAATCCAAGCAATTTTGTGGAGAAAACAGAATTTTTACTGAGAATTGGTTATGTAGAAAATTCAGAGGAGATGACGAAAGCTCTGAAGCGCTTCCGTGGCAGAGGGGATCAGCTGCAGGAGAGGTTTGATTGCCTGGTGCGGGCGGGTTTGGACTTCAATGCAGTGTCAAGTATGGTCAAACAGGCCCCGACAGCTCTAAACCAGACCAAAGATATTCTTGAAAAAAAGATAGACTGCTTAAGAAACTACTTGGGATATCCGGTGGATTCTATAGTGGCTTTTCCATCGTATCTTTGTTACGATATGGAGAGAATTAGTAGGAGATTTTCTATGTATGCATGGCTTAGAGAAAAAGGTGCTGCAAAGCCCATGTTATCAGTAAGCACGCTTGTTGCTTGTTCAGATACACGGTTTGTAAAGTATTTTGTAGATATACATCCTGAAGGTCCAGCTGTGTGGGAAAAATTGAAAAAAGCATTGCCCTCAAGCTGAGATCAATTATAATAATACATAGGCAATTCTTGGATTGCACCTCTATCGTAATTTATCAATGTTTTTTTTTTGTTTTCCTTTTCTTTTTAATTCCAACTTTTGCTACTTGATATGCTTTTGTATTTTGAGGAAGACATCTTAGGTGAAAAAAAACGCAAATGTGAGTGGTGATGGGATTTTGAAGCATGCAGAAAACTGAAAAATGCATGATCTTATTCTATGCATATTGTTTGTTTCTTTTTCTTTGTCTCGTCTACGTTTTTCTCTTAATTTATTAAAGGGGAGCTGTGTGGATTCATGAATTCCGATTGGAGGAGAATAGTGAACTTTGTTTTAATTTATCATTTATCACCACCGTGCTGTTTGTTCTGCTGCTAAAGTTCAAAATCACAGACCAAAAATGCGGCATACCAATTCATTCAGCCCACTAGTTTAAGGTAAAGCCCAACAAGTGGGACCAGGTCGGCCCACTTCAGTTTGGGGTTGCTTTGTTTTTTTTTTTATAAATGTAAGTTTCATTAGTAAAATAAGATAATACAGTACAACAGTGCTCAACTGGTGGTTTCTCCCTCGACAGGCCAAGGGATACACGATAATCTATATAATGCAAATGAATTAACATAACAAGATAAATTAATACTGATAATTCTCTATCTAATATCTTCCACAATAATGGTGGTTATGATGTTCGGTGGTCATTCCGCATGCTCAAAGCATCTCAAATTTTGTTCTCTCCAAATGTGGTCAATGCAAGCAGCAAGAAGTGCACAATAAGCTAAGTTAATGATATGTTTTCCTCTCCATTCCTTTGCAGCTCACTCAACGTCTTGTGGTCACTCTCTATTAGGCCATTCAAACTGAACAATCCGCCGAATCACTGTCAGGCATCTTCTGGTATAACCACATCGAAAAAATAGATGAATATGTGTTTTCATTGCACCCTCATCACATAATATACAGGTGCCTGAGTATGATAGCCATGGTTTATCAACTGAGGATAGTTTCCCCAAAATAGCAAGCCATAGGATGAAATTATGCCTAGGGATCTTCAGGGAACCCGAGAGTAGTGAAAACCTACCTACTTGGGGTTCCGATGGGTCCGATAGCCTGTAAGACTGTAGGTCGTCCCGTCTCAAATCGCCAAATAATGCGATCTGTCTCGCCATGAATTATCGGCAATGCATGCAAAATCTCTAAGCACTCAATGTCCATAATGAGAGGCCAATACCATTGCCCCTTCATAATAACACTGCTGAGTTTGTCCGTCGTCCGAAGCCCAAGTAGACGTGGACCCTGTGGGAATGTCTCAATAAGGGGACCAAGGTGGTGCCATGGATCATGCCACAGATAAAATGAATTCCCATCACCAATCTGATAGTCCACCATCGATCGAAGCAAGGGGAGTAAAAGAAGGAGTTTACTCCAGCCCCACGAACCCTCATTGTCAGTGATCGTTCATACAGATTTATCACGTAGCCGCCCGTTATATAACCATTCTACTCAGATTGATGTTCTATCACATCGAATAACATCACACAGTTTCTTGCTCATCAAGGCACGATTTAAAGTAGCGATGTCCTATAGGCCCTGACCCCCCTCCGACGCCGACATACAGACATCCTTCAATGCTACTTTGGCATATCCACTGGTTGCTGTGCCTTTCCACAGAAAAACTCTCAGACGTTTCTCAATTTTCCTTATAACACCACCTTTAGGTAGAATGAACGCAGAAGTCCAATATATACTTAACGCCATAAAGACAGATTTAATAATCTGTACTCTCCCAACATACGATAATCTCATTCCTTCCTAACCTTTAATGCGCTGATCAATTTTCAATAATAAAGGCTGATAGTCTGTAAAAAGGGATAAGTTGACAAGTTTAAAGCAAGGCTGGTCGTAAAGGAATATGCGCAACACTATGGTATAGATTACACAGAAGTGTTTGCTCAGATGGCTCGTATGGAGATTGTGCGATTAGTGATTGCTTTAGCAACACAAAAAGGGTGAGTTATCTATCAATTAGAAGTGAAGTCTGCCTTTTTACATGGAGAACTAGTTGAAGATGTTTTTGTTGATCAACCTTGTGGTTATATCCCAAAGGGAAAAGAGGAAAAAGTATATAAATTAAAGAAAGCTCTTTATCGGCTTAAACAAGCTCCCCGTGCATGGTATAGTCGTATCGAAGCTTATTTCGTTAAGAAAGGTTTTAAAAAATGTGGTTATGAGCATACCCTATTTGTGAAACGAAACATAGGGGGCAACATGCTCATGGTAAGTTTATATGTTGATAATCTTCTTTTTACAGGAAACGATGAGTTGATGTTTGCTGAATTTAAGAATTCAATGAAGCATGAGTTTGATATGATTGATCTTGGTAAAATAATGTATTTCTTGGGTCTTGAAGTCTTGCAGAAATTAGGAGGGATTATTATTAGTCAAAGGAAGTATGTTGAGGAGATGCTGCAACGTTTTGGGATGAATCAAAGTAATTCTGTTCAAACTCCAATTGTTCCTGGTTTAAAGTTGTGCAAGGATGAAGGAAGAACTAAGGTGGAGAAGACTTACTTCATACAAATTGTAGGATGTCTTATGTATCTTACAGCTACTCATCCAGACATGCTGTTTGTCGTAAGTCTTGTGAGCAGATATATGGAGAATCCTACTCAGCTTCATTTACAACTAGCAAAGAGAGTGCTAAGATATTTGCAAGGAACAATGGAGTATGGAATTTTGTACAAGGGATGAAGTGATAAACTTACAATATGCACTGATAGTGATTACGCGGGTGACTTAGATGATAGAAAAATACTTGGAAATATTTTTCTTTTTAGTTTCGGGGCTGTATCATGGTCTTATAAGAAACAACCAATTGTGAGATTGTCTAGGACAGAGGCAGAATTCATGATGTTCCTGTCAAGCTATATGGATAAAGAGGTTACTCATGACACTTGATCAAATTGATGAGAAGTCAATAAGTATCCATTGTGATGGCAATTCTGCAATCAAGCTATCAAGAAATCCAGTGATGCATGGACGTAGATGTTGGTTTCACTTTCTTCAAGAATTTGTACAGGCAGGAATGATAAAAGTGATTGATTGCACCAAATTGGTGATGTGATGACAAAGCTGTGAGTTTATGCAGAGACTAAATTCTTTCAACAAAGAGAGGAATTGTTAGGACTTAGTCAACATTGACCAATAAATAAAATATCATATTATTTGGGCTTGCTTGCTTAGAATAGGTCTTTATTATTTAGCAAAGGATTCCTTATTCTTGGTATTTTCTATTGTTTTTGAATGACTATTTATAGCTTGAATTTTTAACTGAATAAATACAGAATTTAGTCAACTCTTTTTTCTTTCTCTAAAATACTATGACTGTCTTAGCAATATATATGTTGTAAAATAAACGAGAGGAATGATAAGTAGGTAATGCTGAAGAATGCACAATTGCTAAGACTGCAAATTAAAACAATATATATATATATGTGTGTGTGTGTGTGTGTGGACTGAAGTATTAAATCTTGGTCAGGTTTACTGATTATTACTTAAGTACATAGCTTAAAGCAAGTTTACTAGATAAGCCAGAGACATATATATATTAGGGGGCCGGAAAATTAAATAAAAAAGAACTAGCAATAGGATGATGTAGAATGTAGGTAGGTGATAGAAATGGGGCACCTGTGTGATAATTGGTATGGTATGGGACAAGGGTTGTGAAAATTGATAATTAATGCACACTACTCCCAAGTCTCAACTCAGTCTCAATGTGTGGCATGAATACTGCCACTTCCAGTTGTATATACATATATATATATATATATATATATTGTTTTTTAAATTATTCAGAATCTAATTTTAATTAAGTGGTCCAATCATTAAATTAAAACCGGCCTAATCTCATCTAATCTAATACTACATATGCTGAATTTTTCCCCTTCTGAGAATAGGGTTAGATAATTGATGTATAGTGGGTGTACCCGCGGGGTCAACTCTCCCAAACAAAAAATAACTTAGTACTTGAATATATCAATGAAACTCTATAAAGTCAACTATATAATTACAACCTCCGCTCCCCAATATATAGAAACACTCTCTCTCTTTCTCTTTCTCTCTCTCTGTATATATATATATATCCCTTATTAACCAAATTATATCAAAACCTCAATATATATATATATATATAATTAATAAACTTTAATACTTTAATTTGTAAAAATATATGTTTGATGCTATTATATATTAATTATGGTAATTGACTAAATTTTATTTCACCATATGAATGAAGAGTGCATGCATTTACAATATATTTTTATTTTTTTAAAATTAAATATTTTTTTGTAATATATAGTGCTGTAAATGAATTTTTTATGCAAAAAAAAACATTTTTTTAATGAATAAAATATGTTAGTGTCGAATAGATAGATTGATCAACTACTATACATATTCAACCCTATATAAAAATAAAAATAAAGAATTAATTAAAATAATGAGTTAAATTAAAATTATTGTGTAGATAAATATGAGTTAAATTATTAATTTAAAATAATGAGATTTCTAACCAGCAGAATTTTTCTTTTGGTGATTAAAAAAATAAAAAAAATAGTATTGAATCAAATTGGTTCTGCTATATATACATATAGATATATATGATGGATATGGGTGACTAACGGAAATCCTCATCTCATCTACATGTCGATATCATCTGAATTTATTTTCAATTTGAAGCGCCTTGTCGAATTATTGACTGTACGGCCACGTACAAAGCCAAAGTTGCCACGTGAGGCGCAAACCACGTGTCCACCTCAATCCCAACTACGCCGCACCACATGACCCCAAACCTCGATTGCACCTGGACTCAATTTAAATTAAAACTCCTATATCATTTACAACCAATATTAATTAACTAATATTCCTAAATATCTGCAATATGTATATCTTCCTTTTTTAATTATTTCTTCTTACGTAAACCACCCTACCCTCATCACCTCCTCCCTCCCTCCCTCCCCACGCTATAAATTTGGCCATCTCCTCTCTCCCCCTACTAATTCACATTCAAATTTCAGTATTATTACCTTCTTACGTACTTCCTTAGCCGCTTTCAACAAATATTATATTTTAAGATGAATTCTAAACTTGTCATCCTCTTCATTATCCTCTCCAACCTTTCCCTCCCGGTTGTCTCCGTTGTCGACGACTGCGGCGCTCAACAATATGACGCCTGCATCAACAAAAAGAAAGCCTTGCCTCTCAAGATCATCGCCATCGTCTCCATCCTCCTCACCAGCATGATCGGCGTCTCTTTCCCGCTTCTCACCCGCTCTATCCCTGCTCTCAGCCCCGACCGTAACCTCTTCGTCATCGTCAAGGCCTTCGCTGCTGGAATTATTTTAGCCACCGGATTCATGCACGTTTTGCCTGATTCTTTCGATATGTTGTCTTCCAGTTGCTTGAAGGATAACCCATGGCATAAGTTCCCCTTCACTGGATTTGTCGCCATGCTCTCTGCAATTATAACCCTCATGATTGATTCCATGGCAACAAGCCTATACTCCAAGAAACACAAAGCCGCCCTGGTGCTGCCGGAGTCCGGCGGAGATCAGGAGATGGCGGTGGTGGAGGCTGCCGCCCATTCTCATTTCCACGGCCACCACCACGGGTCCAAGTTGGAAGTTGAGGGTTCGCAACTTCTGCGTTACCGAGTAATTGCCATGGTTAGTACATAATTATCACCTCCCCCCCCCCCCCCCCCCACCACACACACATATATGATAATTATTATTAATGGAGTACTGTGTATTTTAACCAATCTAAATATTATTATGTGGAATTGATTGATGACATTATTTTCATTCATGCATTTACATGACAATGACATGAAATAATTTAAGGGAAGGATTAGTCAAAACCAAACAGGTAGGTACGGCGAAGTACATGAAAAAAGTAAAAGAATATGAGGATATATATATGGAGGAAATTCAGTAGTAGTTGTATGATCGATGCATGCAAGTGGATATATATATATAGCTAGGAAAACAGTACTCAACTCCTATATACGTATAATCAACGATGAATGCAGGTATTGGAGCTGGGAATCATTGTTCACTCAGTGGTGATAGGGCTGTCTCTTGGGGCGTCTAACAACACTTGCAGCATCAAGGGACTGGTGGCCGCCCTCTGCTTCCATCAAATGTTTGAAGGAATGGGACTGGGTGGTTGCATTCTCCAGGCAGAATACAAGTTTTTAAAGAAGGCTGCAATGGCATTCTTCTTTTCAGTCACAACTCCGTTTGGAATAGCTCTGGGACTAGCATTAGCCAGCAGTTACAAAGAGAACAGCCCTCGGGCATTGATCACTGTGGGGTTGCTCAATGCTTCATCTGCAGGCCTACTCATATACATGGCCTTGGTCGACCTTTTGGCTGCTGATTTTATGGGGCAAAAGTTGCAGGGAAGCGTCAAGCTCCAAATTAAGTCCTATGTGGCCGTCCTTTTGGGCGCAGGAGGAATGTCTCTCATGGCTAAATGGGCTTGAATAGATTAAAATCACTTTCAAATCTTATTTTCAGTTGTGTTAATTCCCCAGTTTTTATTTGAAATGTAAAACTATTTCTATCTCTCAATAAGAAATCAAATCATGTGCACCTTGCATAAAATTGAAATGAACAAACTGCAATGACCACTCTATCTACTGTTACTACATGGCTGATCAGAAAGCCCAAATTTTTGAGTCCACTATATATGTAACATTAAGGGAAAAAAAGATGAAAAAAAATCAGTTTCAGTTATAATAATTTTATTATATATTTCTCATACAAACACAAATACAAAGAAAAACAGAAAAAAAATTAAAATACAAAAGGAATAAAACTTTGGAAACATATAAATTTGGTAATTTCCCAACTGGAGTCATTTTTCTTTTTGGGTAAACGTAATTTTTATCAATAAATAACACATAATACTACAACAATTGGAGTCATTTTATGAACCATTATTATTTAGGGAGGAGTAGGGGCTCATCTGCCAATTGCCCAAAATCTAGTGTACAATAATAATAAAGTCCTATTCTATCAGTTCTTATTCAACAACGTAGGAACAAAGATTTGTTAGCAAGTTACAGCCCAATGGTAATGCTATGTGTGGAGAGGCTTTCGTTATACCAAGTCCAGCGTTCGTAACACCCACAGCCCTCATTCAATTAGGTTTTGACAGGACGGCAGGTTTGAAGTTGGTCAAGTACAGGGATGATACTCCCTTTATCACAGCAGTTGCCGCCAAAGAGAAGTTTTTTCCAGGGTGCCAAGAGGAAATTATTGAAGCACAGGGGGGATAATAAGAGATGGTATTGTAATGGTGGCAGTTGGAGGCATGTGCCAAGTTGATTTCCTCCGGTGCCAGTGGTGGAGGAGAAGGACAAGGAGGCGGAGGGAAAGAAGGGGGAAGTAAAATGGGAGTGGGATTAGATAATCAGGTTGTTAGGATTGGGAATCTGAGGGTGAAGGGTGCAGCTGCAGGGATTGGAAAAGGGTTTGGTGACAAGGGAAACTACAAAGTACAAGAAGACAAGGATGATTATGCCTTGGTCCTGGGGGGAAACATTTCACTTTGAATTTGTGGAGTACCCATCCCATTTTCATTTCCATTCCCATTCAATCTTGTCTGCAGAGAATTGATTATCATCTGCCCTTCAACTTACCATGAAACCATTCGGACCATAAAGATAGGACCAGATCCTCCTAGTGTTGAATGTGCCTCATTGCAACTAATATTACTTGGGATGATTTTGTAATCAGATATTACCACTGGTTACTTTTATACACATTCTATTAATTAAATTTGACAACTTGATGCTAATTGCTTTCGTTCTGTTATTGTACTCACATCATGTTGCAAGAATAGACCCGCCCATTTAATGATTCAAATTCAATTTATCCTAAGTTATTTCCTTTAATTCCGTTCAGTCGGCAGCCCCATATGCTTATAAAACGAGTAATCAGGTACACAAGCGTTGTTCTCCTTACTTCCGGACTACACACACTCCAAAACATCATCCACCAGCTCATCTTATTGCCTATTCCAAATATTAACACACAGCTTTAGTTCCCCCAATAGCAGGTGTACAGCATATTTCACTATATTTAGGATGGCATTAATCATTTTTCACTATAATTTCCAAGTATACCAAGGCATTCTACACGGCAAGGAGGAGATAAATAGAGAACTTGGCCTAGTGAGTGATGTTGGTCACTAGCTGAGAAAATGTGAATGTCCTTGAGCAATCCAGCACAAGCGCCACTTCTCCTATGAAATACATATAAGCAAACCTCTTCTCTGGCTACATATGCTGCATTACTTGGTGCTTTTATCTGTTTACACACACAAGTAAAACACTACACTTTTCATTATGGAATCATAATAAGCAAATGCCACATTTGGAGCAATCATCAAATAATGGATTAAAACTGTGTACACAAATACTTACTGATCCGATAGAGGTGAGAATATTGGAAAGCTTACCCACGTCTCACGCTCACCAGCTCAACATCAAATATGAGAATCCCCAAGGTTGAGCCTTCTCCATTCGCCAGACGTGTTGGATTGAATATGGTAGTGAATAGCCTCTGTCTGTCAAAAAACTGCACAAAACACATCAATTAAAAATTTATACAAGTAAAGGCAGCATGAATTTGTTGTTGTTTGCATACAAAGGACATCTAAGATAAGGGAGTTATCTGGATTTTCTGAGAATTTGGTTCAACATTATTAGACACCTGGAACAAACCTTTGTGAATGGTATTTTGGTCTTCCTAATTCATACATTTTTACCTTTCAATAACTTCCACGAATTATATTTATCCATGCTTATTCCTTTTCCAACTCATTTGAATTTTTCGACCTTCAACTTTCACCTCTAAATACCAACATTGTTTCTTTGCTGAAATTTGTCGACCAGAAAGATTAGCTATAACTGGATCTGACTGCTGGTAATGGTATACAACTTAAAACAAGCAAAAATAAATACAAAAGTGATTCAAGAGAATACATACATTGGGGGGAATGGGTTCTTGAGATGTATTTTGATATCCTTCAGATGGAGGGATGATGACTCGACGAATACCACCTACTTTCATCGATCTCACAGCAGAGTCAATTCCGGATATGACCTAAATTATTTGAGATGGGCAAAAGAGGACCTGCTGTTACTTGACATGTAAGTTGATATAGAGATACATGATTGATATGAACAGAAAAAAGTTATATATGAACAAACAAGCAAACAAAGATCAAGAAGAAAAATAGAGGCTTGAGCTCAAGCATACACCATATTCAACTACACAGGAACGGAATTCCTCAAGCAGGAAATACATTTTCCTTCTTCCTTATTCGGCAAAAGTTGTGGCACTGTATATCATTGTATGTTTTTATTGATCATAGGCAGTCACACAAATAACACTACATCATTGTATGTTTTTATTTGGGAAAATTACAGTATCTATGAAGTTTTGTATTCTTAACAATCATATTCATTTTCCTCTCCTTTTCTATCTATCTTGCTGCTCTGCCAATGCAAGAAGTCAATCTTCTGCTCATCGAGCAAAACAATTACATATAGAATGAAATAGTATATACACCTAAAGCAATCGACTTTAGATAAGGAAGGAAATATGAACAAACTACGATTTGCTGAGAAGTCCAATATAAGAAACTAAAGAGCGGTGGGAGACATTACTTTGCCAGAACCAAGAACAAACTCAAAAGGAATAGGTTCCCCATTTTCATCTTTATGATCATAAGTGGAATCGAAGCGCCATCCTTGCTTTGCTGCTAATCTCCCGTAGTAATGAATTACAACCTACTCCAAACACACGCAGACAGACAAAAAAAGAAAGAAGAAACATCAGACTAATACAGTATAAATGCTCCAAGAAGAGAGTGACAAAGTAATGAAGTAGGGGGCAAAAGAAAATGGAGTAAGGGTAGACCTTGTCGCCATCAGAAGGAGTTTCCCCATCACCAATCCGAAGGTCCAATGCCTTGACACCACCAGAAGCTGGGAGCTCAACGAAATCTGAAACCTGTTTGGACCAAGTATAATTGGAACAGAAGCAACAATCGGAGAAAATAGTGGTAATTGTAATGAGCGACAAAGCTCTTCTTCTTGTTGATGTGGAGGGTAGATGTGAAGGGGAAAGGGAAGCAATAGAGATTTGATTTTGAGGAAGAGAAGAGCGGACTGGAAATTGTTGCAAAATATAGGAGGCGGAGGCGTTGGATTGCAATTGAAGCACCATCATCATGCTATGGCCCCTGAGAGGGGAGGGGTGGATAACGGAGTTTCTATGGCCCTGCGTTTTTGCTTTTGCGGGCCTCTCTCTCTTGCCCCAGTAGAGACCAACCCGGAAACAAACTAAAACATATATTTTGCTGGAAAGGACGCCGTCTGTGGGAATCGAACCCACGACCACGTGGTTAAAAGCCACGCGCTCTACCGGCTGAGCTAAGACGGCTGCATTTATGATGCGCACACTATAACTAATTCTTCCTACAACGACACCTCTTTACTTTTTCTATATATATTTCAACCAAAATCACATTTGCCAGATTCGTTTGTCTTTCTTTAATTTGCTCCCGCAGAAGCAAAAGCCATAAAAATAAATCATATTCTCCACAGGCACAAGGTCTTTGCGCGTTCCCACACCCTCCCTTTGTATATATAGGGTATAGCCCAACAACGTAACAGCAACCCCACATCCTCATATATCAATCATATTCATTTCCCAATTCATTCTTTTTCTTCTTTCTACTTAGAGATTTAAAATGGCTTCAGCTCCTATTCCTACTACTAACAATACTACTCCACACCATGTGGGAGATCCTTCAATCACATTCTATGCGGTATGTACATAATTCATCTTACTTTCGTTTCTTCTTTACTTTGCAACTATACATGTTGTTTCATGACTCAAGTACACGCTGCTGCATACAGGACGGCGACAAGGAGGCTATGAAAATTCCACCCAAACATCTTAACATTGTTTGGGGCCGAGACAACCGATACTGGAAAGTACCAGATGATGATGAGTGAGTACTTGTGTACTACTACTGACTAGTCTAGTCTAGTCTAGCGTGTGTTTATGAAGCTAGGGATCTAAGAGATGGATGTACGTATGCACGTATATGGATAATTTATAAGGTGCATGGTGGATTGAGTAAATCATTCTTAATTTATTACGTATATATATGCTGCAGGGAATCGAGTGCTGAGTTAAATCAAGTGTGTTGGCTGGAGGTAACTGGTTCGGTGGAGGGCACCCGCCCCAACAAGCAGTATCAAGTGGGGTTTCATGTATCGTTTACCCCTGATGCCTTCGGCTGGGGAGGCTCTCCTCTCTACATCATGGTTAAGAGAGGCAAGGATGGGAAGCCTGTGTGGAGAAAGTTGTTGTTGAACCCTCATCAAACAAAGGAATGTGATATTACAGCCACCACCAACCCTCACTCCAATGATCCAAAACTTTACTTTGGTCTCTATGAATTGTGGAGCGGCAAGTGGAAGGGAGGTCTCAAAATTCACCACGCCTTTATACGACAATTGCCATGATCAACTATATATGTATATATATATCCTACTCTCTTTCATATATATATGTGTCGTATATTATTCTTTTTCCTAACCCCATATCTATCTATATATATATATACTTGTACTTATTGGTTGAATAAAAAAAGAAAGAGGATTGTAATTCTTGGAGATGCATATTCATGATCATAGTATAGCTCTGAAAGGTTTAGCTTAATGCATGTCTCTTTACTTTTTCTTTTTTTTTTTGATTTAGGCATGTCTCTTTACTTTGACCATACATAAATTACCATACTTCATTTGATGCATAAAAATCTTGCTACTCTCACATTCCTGAATCCATCGAGTCTTATCGTGCCGCATTTTCGGATTTTCACTGCTGCAATATTTTAGATGGGAGATACGAAGATGCGTCCACTTGACAGGAAAAAGCAATGCCACAGTGACTAATTAGTTTTAGCCAGCTAGGAGAATAATGCATTAGTCCGAAGATGAAATTATGCCAGAATTAATGGAATTTGAAGTCAGGAAAGTTGGTCAGGACTTCTAGTGGGTAGTGGGTGGGGGCAAGAAAAAGAAAGATGAAGAATTAAGCGCCAGAACTGGAATCTTGCTTTCGCCTCTTGAAAGAAAATGAAAAAATCATGTTACTTGTACGCTCAAGTGAAGAAAGGAATATAAAAACAATTGATGCAATTTGGGGACCAAAAAGGCTTGAGATAAGATCAACTCCACCTGCAAAGGAATTGCAGAGAATGTTTGAATCCCTACCGGCGACAGCGCCTTTCTGCTTAATTATATATATATGATGATGATGATGATTCCAAAGAGGCATCAATAATCAATATTGTGAGAGATGTTTGCAATTAGCCACAACAAAACACGAATTCAATCAATAATACATTAAGGAATATAGCTTACGTAATGATGCTTCTGCTTATAATGAAGAGCAAAGCAAATCATGAAACCAATTTAACACAGATATGCCACTTTCTTCACACACTTGAGTCTTTTTCTCATATATAAAAATTGGGGGTTATTGTTTTCCCACTATTACTTTTTTCTTTTTTTGTTTTTTAACTTTTTCCTTTTGGCCACTAATAACTAGTGTTCTTTCTTTACTCAAGAAATCAATCTCAGTTTTATGATCATCAAAAACAAGAAAGCCAACACATACAAACACATACTCTAAACAATGGATGTTTTCTTCTGAAATTAACAACCTATTACGCATTCCAATAATTATTGCTACCTAGCACAAATATCAAGTAAGACATACTATGTACTGGCTGGCCGAGAACAGCACCAAAAACAACAGGAAATTACACTTTCATTTCCAAGGTTTGCAATTCTCACCAACAGATTCCAAATTTGGTTAGACTCTTCAATCTATGTACTGTCTGGACATTGACTGCTGACTGCTGTACTCAAGAATATTACAACGCATCAGAGCAATAGATGCAGTAGCGATTAAGAAGCCTGAAAACCAGGCTCTCAGACTCTGGAATCATGGCAGAAGTTAAGCTGTTCCAGAAATGAAAGCCAACCGACTCATTCAAGATTTTGTTGAACAAAGCATCTTGTTCAAGCTTTTCCTTCTCTGTCCCTGGTGTAGTGAAGTATCTGTGAACCAAGTTTAAAATATTAGAGCAGGAAAAGAGAATGTAGAATAGACCCTTCCCTCTGCGGC
Organism: Sesamum indicum; assembly: GCF_026168435.1. Taxonomy (NCBI): domain Eukaryota; kingdom Viridiplantae; phylum Streptophyta; class Magnoliopsida; order Lamiales; family Pedaliaceae; genus Sesamum; species Sesamum indicum. The sequence goes on along the minus strand of NC_142664.1, from coordinate 151,702 downwards.
ACAACTCCAAGTAAGCTACTATGAGTATCCATAATCTACAAGCTCAAATTCCAATGCAATATTTCTTTCATCTAGCTATAATGCAAAATACAAAATTCCTCTATCCAGATTATATGAACTAATGCAGTTCAATAATTACTTGCATGGACATGGAAGTCCACTGATCTTAACTGCATGCAACTGTGGAACAAAGGTTGTTTCAGTTTATAGGATAAGCAAACAAACAAGTGAATGATAAGCTTTCTTAAAGCTAAATAAACTTTATTGGCAATTTAATAGCTTCCCATTATAAAAGGCGATACTTCATGACTTGTATGTGTTACAACTTAGGTAACCAACTAAGCCTCCATATAAAATGCAGAATTGTCATTCACAAAGTGATGCGTAAAGGCTATGACAAACCTACAGGTTTTTCTTCAATTTAGTAAATCTATAATGGTGTAATCACTACTTGAAGGAAGTGCAACTCCTTAACATCTTAATATCTGCCGGTAAGACTGTCAATCATGAAAGTGAAGCAAACCCCCCCAGAGGGTTTACAACAAGTTTAATCAAAGTGCAAGAAAATAATCTATCCATGATAGATATGATGATGAGGAGCACTTTCGCTAATCCATGTCTACAGGATTGAAGCTGCAAAACAAAATCATGAAGCATACCTTGAAATAATACTACGACCGATAGGGATAAAAACAGAAGGGGGTTGCAACAGGAGCTCGATCTTCATTTCAGAAATAACTCTATTACTTGTAAAGTTTTTGGCTACTCTGGTTAAAAGATCAGCTCCATTCCACCGCAGCTGAGCATCATCATATGATGCATAAAACTCCGCCAAGCACTCCATTATAAAAGGACTGTGCATTGAAATGACAGATTTCAGCTTCAAATATATTATAGACCCGTATACATTAACAAACGCTTAACAAAAAATTCAGAGTCAGATAGAAAATTCTAAGGTACCTGTGCTTTCTAAATGCCATTACAGCTCCATTTAACGTTTCTCCAGCAAGCTCGTCCTCAAATCCAACAGTATTATTGAGCTCAGATAATGGCTTCAGCACTATGACATCAGAATCAAGATAGATTCCACCATATCTATAGTTGACAAGAAAAAGAATCACAAATGCGTCCTGAGTGAATCGGTCCATCACAACAGGAAAAGATAACAACTGGGCAGCACAGCTCTGTCGCTGCTTGTAATATGATTTACATAGTTATAGCAATGAATATTTCATTCTTATTAGTGCATCTACTACTAAACTCTGTATACACCACTGTATTGTGCAGAATGACAGCTAAAGAATGTATGGTGCTACTTCTGTGCAACTGAAACAAAAATGCAAGATAGACCAATATACTGACAAACTTCACTTCCATGCTGAAGAAAATAACACCCTCCATCCTGATGTATTCCAATATGGCTCATTACCATAACGTTGACTCTAGAAAAGGCTTATCATAATAAGGTTCTAAGGTTTAGGAAGGTGCTAAATTGCTAATCACTCTGCATGCGTTACCAGCATTTTATCTTATCTTCAAAGTTAGGCTATTGCGTTATTAAAAATTCGAATAAAAAATGTCCTCCAAATTTAGTTTATGAATAACTAGAAATTCGGGGCAACTATAAGAGTCATTAGTCTAATGGAGTGAATTCAACAGAGGAAATAGTCTCTATATTATTTCAGTTACTTACTTGTAGAGAGAGGCAAGCCTGATGAGTTCACTGTAATGAGTTGGGTAATGTTTTGTCTTCTTCCATTCATGCCAGACTGAAGCAAATATGTGCGTCGGCGTGTCTTTCAGCAGCTCGTCAAGATTTGGCATTACAACAGCTACTCTGTATCTGGACAAGACAACAAAACCATTTACTTACATGCAATCTTTTCAATTTCTTCATTATCATAGTTACATGCACTACCCAGCACATTTACTTTCTCGCATAAGAAGAAATGGATATACAAAATATACAGACAGAGTCGGTAAGGCTTTAAACTATCAAGAAAATTACCCATCTTTCACGAACCCACTGAAGAAATTGAGATCTATAGTTTCAGAGAATACCACCACGCATGCATCTCGATGATGATATAGAAGGCTCTCGAGACCCCTCTGCTGCCGAACACCAAACGCCCATGCTGGTGAGTTCCACACCATAAAAACTCTCATCTTACACCTCCCTCTTCTGAAAAATGCATCCATAAAATTCCCAAAGGAGAGACTTCCATCCAAGCCCGGATAATAACCCCACCTCTTCCCGTCTGCGTAATATACTCTCTCCAAATGCTCATTACTCCTCACCGTACTGATATAATCATTATCTAAAGTCCTCCTATCCACCCTCTTCACTTCCTCACCTCCAGTGGTGCCACTTTTGCCAGGTGAACGAGTTTCGGACTCAGAAATTGACAATGGCTTCTTAATCAAGAACGGCGTTCTCTTAAACTCATTGAAAAGACCCTTGAGAAAGATCCTATCGCCTCTAGTCAATCCGGTTACTCCTGGTCCATCTGGGTCTTGCAAAACCGGATTATTCAAGGGATTTAAAACCTCAATATTTGACTTGAACATCCGATCCCTCCTTAAGAAATCACCCTTCTTGTCGAACCACTCTCCCCATCCTTCCCTCAAGACAGACCCCTTTAACAACAACGCATCCTCAATTTTCTTCACTTCACTCAATTTCTTCCGTAATTTCTCGCCCACTAAAATATCGTCGGACCCAAAAATGGGTCTCGAATCATCGTTCCCCAACCCTAAATCAGAAGTAAGTTTCAAACTGAAGGGTACATAGTCTTCCCAATCTTCAATGGAACGCCGGTTAAAAGATCTTCGAACAACGCCCTTGACAGGGTCGAAAAAGTAATTGGAGGTAACGGCGGAGTTCTGGTTCTGAAGGACGTCTTCGTCCTCCTCTTCGGCAAGGAATTCCTCGTTATTGTTATTGGTATCTAAAACGGCATCATCAAGCTCGTCAATGCGATCGTCATTGGAGTTGGAGGTGGTAAGAGAGTCGGAATCGAGATCGTCGAGAAGTGGGAAGGAGGAGTAGTCGTGGGGGAGAGGATGAGGGTGCTGCGGATGGGAGTTGAAGAAGGAGAGGCGACTGTGGAGGAGGGAGACGGAGAGGAGGAGGAGGAGGGCAGCGAAAAGGGCGCAGATGTGTGCGCCGTAGCGGGGGCGCCGTCGGGAACGGAGATGGCGGAGCATGTGAAGTGCTATGAAGAAGTGTGTTGAGAGAGAGAGATTAAGAGTTAAAAAGAAAGTAACAAGAGTAACGGTAACATTGACAGAAGTGTGAGTGTGATAGGCGCTCAGACTTCAGACTCAGACTCGGGATCGGGGGATTTGGATTTGGATTGGCATTTGGCACTTGAGTCCTGGACTGGGAGAGAGGGGATAACACGGGGAATTTATTTAAAAAATACCAAAAAAAAAAAATTAATAAAGTAGGGTGATTTTGAAGATTTTGGAAAATTAAGTCAACGGGATGCCACAATTTTTATAAAAGAAAATTTTTTTTCTCTATGTCACCGCGGTGACATAGATTTTATTAAAAAAATATTTTTTACTGTGCCACGCGATCATATTTTGCAGGTTTTAATAGCCACCACGGTGGCATTGATATTTTTTTAAAAAAAAAAATTAATAGCCACCGCGGTGGCATTGGCATTTTAAAAAAAAAAGTTTAATTAGCCACCGCGATGGCACTTTGCCGTTTGAATTTTCGGCCTCTGACACTAATAGAATTCAAGAATGAAAAGAAAGTGAAAAAGATTGTGGAAGAATTTTAAATTCAAGAAGCAGTAGTTGTATAACTGCACTTCTGAATTTCTCTGTTACAACCAAGAAGGATGAAACCTTCTTTTATAGACTGAGCATGATCCTTGAAGAAGATAACCAACTAACAGACTAAAAAGCGCTGACACGCTTACTCACAACGGCTAGATGAAAACGCATTTTCACTTAAACAATGTAAAAGCGCCAATCTATTCAAGAACGCGAGAACGACTTTGTCCTGCGTTTCTTCCTTCTTCTTCCCTGATCTCCTCTGTTAACTCCTTCATCTTTCACCTTGGAATTACTGCTTTGTATCAACAATATATGATGCGGATTCTCGTTGGATTTCATCACCCCCCTCGCAAGTTAAACTTGGGTGAAGATTGACCAAGTATAACTTGGACTTTAAATAAAGCAAGGAGTTACCACATAGAGGTTTTGTGAAGAGGTCTGCAATCTGCTGCTTTGAAACCACATAAGTTGGTTGAATAATCCCTTCTTTGTATTTATTCCTCACAATGTGACAATCTATCTCCAGGTGTTTAGTTCTTTCATGGAATACCGGATTTGCAGTTATGTGTAATGCGGCTTTATTGTCACAATAAAAGGGAATAGGTGTTTTGACTTCAACTCCCATGTTCTTCAAAATATAGATCAACCATGTAACTTCACAAGTGTGGCAGTCATACTTCTGTATTCAGCTTCAGCAGAAGACCTGGCCACAGTTGTTTGTTTCTTGGTTTTCCAAGATATAGGCGCTCCTCCCATGAACACACAGAAGCCGGTCAGAGACTTCCTTGTCAATTGGCAAGCAGTCCAGTCTGCATCACAGAAAACCTGAAATGAGAAATTCGAATTTGCAGGAAAGAATAAACCTGTGGAAATGCTCCCTTTTAGGTATCTGACAACGTGAATGGCCGCATTCCAATGTCCTTCACAAGGATGTTGGAGATGTTGGCTCAATTGTTGCACAACGTAGCATAAGTCCGGTCTTGTAAATCCTAGATACAACAATCTTCCGACCAATCTTCTGTATTTAGAAGGGTCAGTAAGTTCTGCTCCTGTATTTTCTGTGAGTTTTAATCCAAGAGGTAATGGTGTAGTGACATGTCTCCCTTTGCTTAGCTTCACATCATCAACAATATCTTGTACATATTTGTGTTGGGACACCACCATTCCTCCTGCAGAACGAGCCATTTCCAGGCCCAAAAAATACTTTGCACTTCCCAAATGTTTGACAGTGAATAGTTTGTCCAAATAGTCTTTTACCTGCATTATTGAATCCTCACAGGCAGATGTTATTAAAATGTCATCAACGTATACGAGTAATGCAATTAGATTCAGCCCTGAACCTTTCACAAATAGACAATGGTCATGACTGCATTGAACAAAACCAAATTCACTAACTTTGTTGGTGAATTCCTCATTCCATTTTCTAGATACTTACTTTAAACTGTATAATGATTTTTCCAGCTTGCATACCTTTCCCTTTGGGATTTCATAACCTTGGGGAGGTTCCATATAAATATCCTCATCAAGGTAACCATGCAAGAAAGCATTGTTAACATCAAGGTGATGTAGTGGCCATTGCTTTCCTACAACCACAGCTAGGAAGATTCTCACAGTGACTGTCTTTGCCACAAGTGCAAAACAGTCATTGTAGTCTTCTCCCTCTACTTGGTTGTAGCCTTTGGTCACTAACCTTGCTTTATACCTTTCAATGGTGCCATTGGGATTAAGTTTTACCTTATACAGCCACTTACATCCAATGGCTTTCTTGTCAGTGGGCAGGTCTGCTATTTTTCACGTTTTGTTCTTCTCAAGAGCATTGAGTTCTTTTTGCATGGCTTTCTCCCATTCTTCCTTTCCTTGTGCTTCTTTGAAGTTCCTTGGTTCCTGCATGTCAGAAAGGTTTTCCACAAAACAAGTATGTGCTTGTGTCATATAGTAGTTAGTGTTGTCATCAGTGTTGTAACACTCATAGTCTCTCATCCAGGTTGGTTTAGTGTGCGGTCTGCTTGACCTCCTAGGTGATATGTTGTCAGTTCTTTGTTCCTGTTCTGGTTCATCACTAGGTTTGTCAAGGGACACTTTTGATTCATCAACGTTAATGATTTCACTAACTATAGGGAGTGGACAAACTATATCAGAATCATCTTCATTGTGATCAGAAAAAGGGAATGTATTTTCATAGAAAATTATATCTCTGCTTATATGTATATTTCCAGTGCTTAACTCCATAACTCTGTATCCCTTAGTACCATTAACAAATCCTAAGAATACACACTTGAGAGCCCTTGGTTCAAATTTATTTTTAAGGGGAAGAGTGTTAGTAATGAAGCAAAGGCATCCAAATACCTTGATGTGATCATAAGTAGGTTTCACTTTATACAGAAGTTCATAGGGAGACTTCCATTTAAGGGTCTTACTAGGTAATCTATTCACCAGGTAAGTAGCCATAAGTAAGGCATCAGTTCAGAATTTTAAAGGCATGTTGGCTTGAAACATTATGGACCTAGCAATTTTCAGAAGGTGTTGGTGTTTTCTTTCTACAACACCGTTTTGTTGAGGAGTATGGACACAAGTCCTTTGATGTACTATGCCTTTACTATGGAAGAAATCTTGGCATTCTTTATTAACAAATTCAGTGTCATTATCAGTTCTAACTTGCTTGATTTTAACATCAAATTGAGTAGAAACCATGTTATAGAACTGTTTCAGTTTTGATAAAGTCTGTGACTTGTGAAGCATCAAGTATGTCCATGTACTTCTACTAAAGTCATCCACTATGGTGAGCATATACTCATAATTATTAACAGAGTGCTTTCTATAAGGCCCCCACACATCCATATGTATAAGCTCAAAGACAGATTTAGTGCAAGACTCACTCAATGAAAAAGGCATTCTATGTTGTTTTGCCAACGGGCATATTTTGCATTCCATATCTTCAGTGGTTTCCTTACAAAGTTTCATTTGTTTCAGGACATCTAAACTTGTGTGTCCTAATCTATTATGCCATAGGGATTCATTACATCGAACTTTATATTTATTTAAATTGCAGACATCAGTGTACACATTCTCTTCATTGATAGGCAAGTTCAATTTAGGAGCTCTTGTCATATGGTCTTGAGGTTGTCTTTCTAGCATATAGAGCTTCCCCCGTTGTTTACCTATGGCCAATATATCCCTAGTCCGAGGGTCCTACACAAACTTGGTCTGTGAAGTGAACATGAAGGTTATCATCTCTACACAGTTTACTAACAGAGAGTAAATTGTGATTAAAAGCAGGAACATATAGAACATTTTTCAAGATGATGTTCTCTATAATGTGGACTTCCCCTGCAATCTTGACATCTTGGCTATTGCCATTAGGAAGTTTAACAGATACTAAGTTGTCACGATTATGAGCAATTTTAAAAGCAGTTAAAGAGTTGCATATGTGGGATGAAGCGCCACTATCAATAATCCATAATTGAGTGTTGGTAGTGATTATACCTGCATACCCATAGAAGTCTGCGAAATTGGAGCTCATTTGGTTAGCGTTTTGATCTTGAAAGATTCTGAGCATCTCTTTTCTGATAAGATCTGTGATGTCTGAATCTGAATTTCCATTCGAACTTGTCTGCAGATTGTTGGCTTGGAAGTTAACCCTTGAATTGACGGTTCTTGCATTGGTTGGTCTGCTTCCAGTTTTTCTTTGATCCATCATGTTTTTATACCACTCAGGGTATCCCACAAGCTCAAAGCAACCTTCTTTCAGATGTCCCCTTTTCTTGCAGTGTTCACATTGCAAGTGTTTCTTATCAAGTGTTGTCCCTTTCTTGGAATTTATCTTCACATTTCCTTGCCCTTTGATCTCAGTAACTTGTACAGCCATAACTCCTTCTCGTTCAACTTCAGAGATTTCAGAATTTACCTGCATTTGTTTCTCAATTCTGTGCACCATGGAGCAAGCTTTAGTAGCTATAGGTAGCGGGTCCATCAGCAATATCTGGTTCTTCACATGTTCATATGTGTCACCTAGTCCCATAAGGAACTATATCAGTTGTTGGGAGGCGATTTTCTCTGACATCCTTTTGCTCGCTCCACACGTGCATACAAGCAAAGGATCCAAAGATCCGAATTCGTCCCAAAGTTTTTTGAGTTTTGTAAAATAGACAGCAACAGTAGAACTTTTCTGGGTAATGGAGGTAATCTCCCTTTGAAGTTGATAAAGAAGGGGGCCATTGCTCTCACCAAACCGCGTTTCGAGGTCTGTCCATAAGTCTTTAGCAGAGTTGGTATACAGAAACGCCTCTGCAATCTCCTTTGACATGGAGCTTAGTATCCATGAGACTACCATGTAGTCGTTTCTTTGCCACCGCTCGATGGCTTATTTGTCTTCAGTGGGTTTCGCATAGGATCCGTCAATATAGCCCAATTTTTATTTGGCTTCGAGTCCTATCTTGACGGATCTTGCCCAAGTCATGTAATTGTTTCCATTGAATTGCGCAGATACGAGGGACATGCTTGGGTTTTCATTTTCCTGCAGTCTCATGCTCAAGTCATCTTCAGGGATTTTCTCTTCCATTGTTTCTTTCTTTGACATTGTGTTTGAAGCTGTTGGGATAAATGTTTGTAAACAAGATTTCAAGGTGTTAGGGTGTTGCAAAAATTTCAGAGAAGATCGTTTGAGATCTTTGCCTGCTCTGATACCATGATAGAATTCAAGAATGAAAAGAAAGTGAAAAAGATTGTGGAAGAATTTTAAATTCAAGAAGCAGTAGTTGTATAACTGCACTTCTGAATTTCTCTGTTACAACCAAGAAGGATGAAACCTTCTTTTATAGACTGAGCACAATCCTTAAAGAAGATAACCAACTAACAGACTAAAAAGTGCTGACACGCTTACTCACAACGGCTAGATGAAAACGCATTTTCACTTAAACAATGTAAAAGCGCCAATCTATTCAAGAATGCGAGAACGACTTCGTCCTGCATTTTTTCCTTCTTCTTCCCTGATCTCCTCTGTTAATTCCTGCATACTGCTTTGTATCAACAATATATGATGCGGATTCTCGTTGGATTTCATCAGACACCGCGCTATGTTAGCTCGGTGACAATCAATTTTTCTTTTTCAATGTCTGACACCGCGCTTTCTTAGCGCGGTGACAATCAATTTTTCTGCATTATCGTCTGTGTCACCGCGATTGGTTAGCGCGATTTTATTAGCTATATAAATCGGACGCTATTCTCACATTCATACACATTGAAAAATCAGGAGAAGCAGCTTCAAAAAATTAACATTCAGTTTCTTATCCCTTACACTCTCAAAATCAGCCTTTGAAAATTCATACACCACCATATCTCGCAATTCTTGTAAAATTTCTTCACTTGTTATTTGAAGATTTACAATTGAAAAGGGGTATAGTAAGTTATTTATTAAATTTTTGTGTTATTTGTTCTTTTTTTAAATATCTTATTATATTATGAAAAAAATTTATATTGATGTGTATTTTATTTTGTTCTGAAGATATGGCGGATCAAAACACTGTTGATATTGTTATATATTTTGGAGGTCAACAAATCAATTCGAATGGTTCTGTAAGTTATGATCGACCTCCACTCGGATTCATGCAAATTTCTCGTAGTACTGCATTTGCTGAGTTAGAGTTAATTTTGTATGAATAAATTGATATGGATAGGAATAATTTTAAATTGCATATATTCTTTAAATACATAACATTTAATTTTGGCCAAAGGAATGAGATGTTGTTGGCAATTAAGAAGGATCGTGATATGCAATTTTTTTTAAATCCGGTGAATAGATATGTGTCAATTGATATTTTGTCGAAGCGGAGAAAGTTCTGCAAAATGCTGTACCAGATGACTCAGCTGTTGGTGATTGGGGAACGTATATGTCTATGATAACCCAAGATTTGCCGAGCTTACTAGTAGTAACTCAAGAAATGGGGCGGTTTGGTATTAATGAAGATTATGTAGGTCCATCATCGTAAGCAGGCCCCTCATCATATGCAGGTCCATCGTCGTATGCAGGCCCATCATCATATGCAGGGACAAATGCATATTCAGGTTCATCGGATTATGCATATCCATCGGATTATGCATATCCATCGGAATATGCGGGTTCATCTGAATACAATGATGAAGATGCCGAGCTTGAAGCTGATAGCTTGTTGAACACTGAGCAAGCTGACTCAGAACCAGATGAGGTTGAATTAGAAGACCAGATTGACCAGAGTAATGACGATGATGGTGATGTAAGTATACCTGTTATGATGGAAGTTCTTGGTGAGAATGCACAAGAGCATTTTGATTTGAACATGCCTGCTGTGCCCGACAGAATGAACCTATATCCAGAAGTTCCATTTTTTTCAGCACAACACACCCAGAAGTCCCTGCAGACTCGATTGATATCCCTACTGGTAGGTGGGGCAATTTTTATGACTCAAACGCTGGAGAGCTCGCCAACGGAATGCTATTTAAAAGTAAGGACCATTTGAAAGAAAGTGTACAAGATTACTCGGTCCGATTTGCAAGACGAGAATACCAAGTGGTGGAGAGCAACAAAAAATTATGGAAAGTCGCTTGCAAATACGAAGCACAGACTGGGTGCTATTGGATGCTAAGGGCCATATTCAAATCCAACATGAGATTATTTAAAGTTACCAGGTATGTCGGACCACATACATGTCTGATGAATGAGATTTCTATTGACCATGGTAACTTAGGAAAGAGTATGATCGCAACACATCTGCTGAGTATGGTTCGTCAAGACCCATCCTGTGATGTAAAACATGTCCAGCAGATTGTGAAAGATAAATTTGATTTTGAAGTCCCATATCAGAAGGCCTGGTTTGCTTTGAAAGCCGCTAGAGAACAAGTGTACGGCACTTGGGAGAGTTCTGTTCAGAAGCTGCCCAAATATATGGCAGCATTGCAAAAATGGAATCCTAGGGCCGTTGTGGAGTAGGTGCATTTGGCAACAGACAGCCCGGGCAGGTACATGTTGAATTATGTTTTCTGGGCATTCAGACCATGCATTGAGGGATATCGTTATTGCCGTGACGTTATAAGCGTGGATGGAACACATTTGTACACGAAGTAAAAACATAAAATGTTGGTAGCAGTAACTTTAGATGCAAATCAGCAGGTGCTGCCGTTAGCGTTTGCACTCGTGGACGAAGAGTCGCTTGCGTCATGGCATATATAAATTTTTTTTTATATTCCGGTTAGCCACCGCGGTGACACAGAGAAATTTTCCTTTTTTTATAAAAAATGTGGCACCGTGATGAGTGTTTCTAACACATTCAAAATCACCCTACTTTACTAATGTTTTTTTTTTGGTATGTTTTTAATAAGTTCCCCGAATAACTACGGAATAGCGATCATAATCATCATCCATTCTATCTTAATCCAAAAATTTATTCATTGTGTTTGGTTTTGTATTTTAAAGATAGATAGAGAAAAATAGATATAAGTGTGTGTTGAAAATAGATGATATATTTGGATTTGTGTTTGGGGATAATTTAAAATATTTTTAAATAAGTGTTGTAGGTTTTATATTGGGTTTTGAGACATAAAAATCACTGTTAATTGTCAAATCATATATATTTATATATAAATATGTATATATATAAATATTTTATGTTTAATATTGTATTTTTTTTAGACAAAAATTACTATATATTATCAATATTATATATATATAAATATAAATGTATATATATATATTATATATAGAAAGTTGAAAAATAGAAAAATAAGCAGATAAAGTGTAAAAACACAAAAACAAACATTGAGATTCGTATTTCAAAGTGTACAGTTCGTTGCCAAAATTTTAAAAACCATTAGTTTTTTATTTACACAAAATTACGAGATAATTTATCTATATACGATTAAGGGAAAAAAAAAAAAACTAATTTCCTGGAAAGCTTATTTAGTAATAATAGATGGCACCCCCATTCATGCATCATCCAAGTCAACTTGGCATTATCTTGATCAGTATTTTGGTTTGTTATGCGTTCCGCCGTCACCTGCACTGCATTGATCGGAGTCCGAAAGCGGTGGGGTTTTGTTTAGAGTTTAGAGATGGCGTCCAGGTTGTGGGCAGTAAAGGCTGTAATTTCTTACCTTAGGCTTAGGATCTCTCTCAACAACAGAGGTTTTGACACTGGTATGTTTAATTTGTCCTCTCCTCTGCCATTAGCTACTTCTCTGCCTATCCATCTATTACAAAGATCTGATTTTATCATTATCACCACCTTCTGCTTTGTGATCATCATTACTGATTTATTTCTCCAACTCTTTTCCACTTTGTTCACACCTTAAAGATCATATTTTCTTTGCTATAAATCCTCTCTCAGCCACCCATATTGGACTGAGTAGACAAGGCCTTCTCTTTCTCTTTAATATTATTCAGCGTTATCGCTGCTCTTTGTCCCTAAAAGTACTCTTAAAAGTTATGCCGATTTTCCCCCCTGCTAGTGTTTGCTATTTACTTTGTTAGAAAATAATTGCCACTGTTTTTTAGCCTTGGCATTAGGTATGTAGAAATTAACAGGCTGCAAATTTGCAAATTTACTTGGTGAACCAAAAGGAATAAAAGTTTGGATTTATGTTTTGAGTGTTTTGGAGATAAAGAAAGAAAAATAAAGATAAGTAAGTGTGTATTGAAAATAGATGGTATGTTTGAATTTGTGTTTTGAAGTAATTTAAAATATTTTAAAATAAGTGGTGTAGGTTTGATGTTGGGATTTGGGACACAAAAATCACTGTTCATTGTCAAATAATCTCTTTCATATATAAATATGTATATATATAAATATTATATGTTTAATGTTGTATTTTTTTAAGACAAAAATTATTATTTATTGTCAAATCATGTTTCTTTTATATTATTAAATGTATATATAAATTATATATAAGAAGTTGAAAAACAAAAAACTACACAGATAAACTGTAAAAACACAAAAACAAACATTACTTGCGTTTTATCTTGTTTCGGAAAATGCAAGAACATAAATCCAAACATTGCCATTAATTTGGTAATTTCAGAATTGGAGTCATTTTATGAACCATTATTATTTAGGGAGGAGGAGTAGGAGTAGGAGTAGGATCTGCCAATTGCCCAAAATCTAGTGTACAATAATAATAAACTCCTCTTCTATCAGGTCTTATTCAACAACGTTGGAACAAAGATTTGTTAGCAAGTTACGGCCCAACGGTGACACTATGCGTGGAGAGGCTTTCGTTATACCAAGTCCAGCGTTCGTAACACCCCCAGCCCTGATTTCTATTAGGGTTTGAAAGGACGGAAACGCCCCCCTCCCCAAATCTCATCTTTGTATAAGTAAAACTACTCTTCTGTCTTTGCTTTAAGTCAGCAGCTAGGGTTACTTTGGAGTTTGAGGCCATTGATGATTCTCTGTGTATACTGTGTTCATCTTTGATTCTATTGTGTGTATACCTATTCCAGTAAAGGCGGCGCCGTTGATCACCTCATTTCATATCCAAGTTCAGCGATGAGGGGAACATCACTGCGTCAAAAGCAGCTGCCGCCACGCTTGGACGGGGTCGGCCCGATATCGGAATCGGAATTTTCATTTACCATAACCCGAGTGGCGGTGGCCCAGATCTGCCATTCTGTGGGCTTCTATGGAGCCCAAAACTCGGCCCTTGAAGCCCTGACAGACATCACCACAAGGTACTTGGAAGCAATAGGCAAATTGGGGGCAGCCTCCTCCAATTCCGATCGCCGCACTCAATCAAACCTCCCAGACTTCATCGTCGCACTGGAAGACTTGGCATCTATACAAGGTTTCCCGGGCTTGTCGGATATAAGATCACATTCCCTATGGACTTCAGCTGTGATTAATGATTTGATGAAATTGGTCAAGTACAGGGATGAAATCCCTTTTGCACAGCCGTTGCCGCCAAAGAGAAGTTTTGTTCAGGGTGCCAAGAGGAAATTATTGAAGCACACGGGCGATAATAAGAGATTGTATTGTAATGGCGGCAGTTGGAGGCATGTGCCAAGTTGGTTACCTCCGGTGCCAGTGGTGGAGGAGAAGGACAAGGAGCAGAAGGGGGAAGTAAAATGGGAATGTTGGGAGGAGAGGGAAGAGGAAAAATGGGACTGTAGGAGGGAGACGGTGGAAAGGGAGTGCAATAATGAAAATTTTCAAGTATCTGGAAAGAGAGGGAAAGTAAGATTCAGAATGGGAGTGGGATTAGATAATAAGGTTGTTAGGGTTAGGAATTTGAGGGTGAAGGGTGTAACTGCAGGGATTGGAAAAAGGGTTAACAATTAGTTAAGATTTAATTTTATTGTACGTATATCTTTTCCTCTTAATGTGATGATTGTAAATCTTTTATAAATTTTATTAATATTAGGGCATTGTAAATTTGAAAAAAAAAATTATATTATTGATCTCATTTAAAAAAGAATTTATAGGTAGCTTGCAATATATAAATTTTATAAGATATAATTTTAGTCATAATTAAATTAAAATAGTGAATAACACGAGGCACACACTAATATATATATATATATATATATCATTGTTAATGAATTTAGATGTATTAGGACTTTTAAAATTGATATTTGTTCTTTTATACCTAATTTTGATATTTTATTAAAATGCCTATTTAAGTAAGGTCATTTATGTCTGCTAACAATGGGAAGAAGCACATGACAATGTCACACTTTTATGTATAGTTGAAATTTTTTATATTTGGAAGAGTAAATTACATTTTGCCATTTGAATTTTGCCTGCTTTGATACTTCATCATCGAAATTTTTTTTATGTAAACTTATCATTTCAACATTAATAGTACAATATTCAATATTCAAATAATACATATAGCGAATAACATTGACATGATTGACATCATTAATTTGTAATTATTAACTCGTCACTCCTTGAGAATCTATTTCTGATATTGAATTGAAGTTCTATCATCAACCATCAACTTACAACTAATAAACAAAAAAATACATATATAAAACGAATGACAAATAAAACTATAAAAGTTCATGAAAATCACTACTTATGTAATACATAAAATCACAACCCGATGATGTTTAACTCTAAGCCCACATTTGATACAACATCATAAAAATAAAATTACTCATCATTAATAAAATAATAACTGAAATGTATGTCAGTAAACTAATATTTACAATAAATATTAAATTAAACAATACTTTTTACAAATATCAAAAGATTCAAAACACCTGAAAATGTGTTCCTTCTCATTTATTTATTTTAGGAAATTCTATTTGCTTCTTGTTTAAAATTCCTGAGTGGAAAATTATATTAGAAAGAAAAATCAAATTCGTGGGTGGATTGTGAAAGCTGCGAACTGAGGTAGAAAGAACACCTGATGGCGGCGCCGGCGATGGCAGCCATGAATTCCGTCTCTCTCTTACGGTGCTGTTCTCTCTTTCTTTCTTCTTCCAAGTACTAATCTGATATCTTTTTTATTCTCTTCGACTTCTTCTCAAATCCCCTTTGTTGAAACAGTGGTCCCTTGTCTCTCCGAGCACTGCACTTTATCAGAATTTCAAATCCCGTCCCCCGGAATCCACTGTTTCGCGCTCCTTTTCACTTCCGCAGGTATATATTTCCCTACACCTGTACTTCCTGCTTTGCACTTGATTTTCGTTCTTCATATGGCCTTTCGCATTATCTGTGTGTCTGTAAAGTTCAGATTTTTTGTCTTTTCCCAGATTTGCAAGAATAGATCGTTTTTCAACTAAAAACTATAGGTAAAGAAAGGGCGGTTGTGATTCAGGTCATGGAGAATGATCTCAAACTGTAGGAGAAGCAACGGCTTTGTTTAGAAAGATTATCACATTAAGTTCTTGACAAACGAATTTTTCTGACAAATGTTTACGCCAAGAATTAACTAATAACCATACTAAACTCGGCTTTGGAATCTTCAATATCCCATTACATTATGCAAAATGTGGCTGTAATTTTGAGTTTCTCTGCTCTCTCTATTTACCAAAGCATGCTGCTTTTAGCGTCATGTTATTTGGAACTTAATGATTCTATTACTTGTTTGTTACACAATTTATCTATTTAGTATCTTACCTTACCTTTGTGTTTCTTTCAGAGTCTCATCGTCGGTAAGTGCTATAAGTGATGAAGAGGCTGCTGCTAGAGCTGCTGCAGTCAATGCTGATAGTGGCGCACCAACAATGTCTGTGCCTCTAACACCTGCTCATAATGTCATTGTCATGCTTTCACCTTCTTTCCTTGAAGAAGTTTCTAAAGCAACAGAGAAAAGCCTGAGTTTGAGATTTATTCTTCTTCTTTCCTTTTATTCCTTATCTGGAAGTGTCTTATTTTCGAGTTAATTCAATCTATGAATCCACTGCATGGTTTAACTTCCCCACCTCTTCCCCAAGCCAAAAGAGGGAAAAGGAAAATAAAGAAGTTATGTTAACTAGTACACTTCAAAAGATTTCCAGTTATACCAGTGTCCTTGTCATTCTTTCAAAGTTCATTTACATACCTAGGTATAGTTTCATGCTATATTATTCTGTTCTTTTTAGATTTGACAAGATTATTTCAAAGGAGATCCCTTCAACCATTGTATATGAGGACGAAGCAGTACTTGCTTTTAGAGATATCAGCCCACAGGCTCCTGTTCATGTTCTTGTCATTCCGAAGTTAAGAGATGGTTTAACCGAACTTGGCAAGGTAGTCTTTTTTTTTTAATTCTTATGGTACGTGAAAATGGTTGGTCATATTTGTCATGAAACTAATCAGAAGTTAGCATAATTAAGAGAGGACAATTCTAATAATTTGACTTTTAGGTCATTTTACGTATCAAATAAGCACACAAACAATATTTACTAGTTGGCCAGTTTATAATTTGTTTTGGCAGTGCCTTACTGGTCTGTCTGCTCTTAAACCAAACAATTTGGCAGTTGGCGTCGAGAAGAGGAGGGCCAGCTTTAGCTACAATGTTATTTCATAGTCATCCTGTCAGTGGGAAGCCTACTGGTTCAACTTCAATTTTATTTTGATCTTTGACAGGCTGAAAAAAGACATGAAGAGATATTGGGTCGCCTTCTTTATGCTGCCAAGATAGTGGCAGAGAAAGAAGGCATCATTGATGGTTTTCGTGTTGTTGTTAATAGTGGCCCATCTGCTTGTAAGTCTCTCTCTCTTTATATATATATATATATATATGTAGTACATCTTCCATTCTAATTCATTGTAACAAGATCTCTCTCTCTCTCTAGGTCAATCA
The DNA here is from genome assembly GCF_026168435.1 of Sesamum indicum. NCBI lineage: Eukaryota > Viridiplantae > Streptophyta > Magnoliopsida > Lamiales > Pedaliaceae > Sesamum > Sesamum indicum. The sequence goes on along the minus strand of NC_142664.1, from coordinate 134,656 downwards.
GTTTACCATCTTCACTTACATGTGCTAGGAGGGAGACAGATGAAATGGCCACCAGGTTAAGATACAAGTCAAAGGCTTCTAATATCTTTTGGTCTTCCTTGTTGCAGAGTTTCTGAAAACTTTTTATGCATCTGATCTGTTCACTATTTGTTGGCAAGACTTGTTTAATAAAACACAAAGGACTAGAACTTTATACTAATATGTCCTTTTCTTTGTGAAGATGTTGTGAAATGCTACACATGAGGTCATAGATCTAGAGGAATAGCCAGCCATTTCCCAGATTATTGTTCACATAATCTGTTGAAGGCATCTGGTTCTCCAGATGCCACACGGATTCTCATCGATACCTTAAATTGCCATGGCCTTGAAAATTGTTTTTGGAACTCTAGGTAAATTCAGCACCATATAACCATATTTTCTCTTGATGCTTTGTTAGCTTAATTAACTACTATATATGAAATAAGCCTGGCAGAATGATGTCCCTCAAGAGTAGAAACTATTGCTGCTTTTGCGTTGCTCTTGATGTGCACCATGGCCTCGGGTGGCTGGGAAGATATTTATTGATCCTGGTATTTGGTGTTGTTGATCATGTTAAAATGAAATCAAAATGTTTTCTTGATAGCATGAAAAAATATGGTAGATGCACTACGTTTTATCTGTAGCTTTTGTTGCAACAGAAATTGCCTTAATACTGTGAAGATATACTTGCTGCGTAAGTGTAGCTGTTATTTACAGAGGAGTAAATGTCAATTTTTTACATGCTCATAAAAAACGGACTGGACTTTGCAAAATATTGATATTACTATAATTTTCTTTCTTAACCTTGCTAAATGTCGCAACTTGCAATTATTATAATTTCCTTTGAGCTTGGCATGCCAGCTGGCAATGACGCTGAGGTTGGCCTGAGATTAGTAACAGCTCATGATATTAGTTCATATATGCTGCTTTCCCAGAAACATTAAAATGCTGTTTCATACGGAATAACACACATGTGCAGGCAACTGATTCCAACAGGTATTACCAAATCACGAATGGCACTGGAAGACAACAGTGTAAACGCCTTTCTTAGGACATTTATAGTCACTCAAAATGCAAAGGAAAAAGAAAATGACAAAAATAACAAATTACTGCGTTTTGCTTTGCTGAAGCAATCAAAATTTGAAGAGGTCAGCACATTTTCGTAACATGAACCAACTTAAGTTACTTCATAAGGTGTTTTTCTGTGTTGTAATGTACAACTCGATTCTAGTTCATCACAAATCAGCGGAGCTTTTATGAAATGCAAGCACAAGGACAACCAACAAGATGCATCCTTAAAAGAAGTAACTGTTGTAGTCTGCCCAAGTCATCTCCCGTCTATGAAAACCAGCATCTTCTTGATGATGGCTAATTGTGCATTATCTCCCAAGTGCTGAGGCACGGATAGGGATTTTAGTCTGCAAAAATCAATTGACTTGTATGTCATAGTGTTGTATGCACCCCTGACTGGTTTGAGCAGAGGCACGAACAGTCTGGCTCCATCGAGTCCCTGAGCACAATCCTTTTGACGCGGTTGCTCATAAGTTTGACCAAAGGCAGCTTTAGAGAAACTTGGCGCCAAATTTCTTTCACAGTCCCATTCGGATCCTCATACTCGAAGTATCTCTTCACCTGGATTGCATAAAAAGAAAATTAAGGTTCCAATTGAATTAAAGTTGAGCAATTTACTCTCTGGACGGTCTCTCTTATTACAGTAAAAACCTATTCTCTAGACATATTCCCATGAATACAGAAGAGAAACATACAACTATAAACAAAGAAAACCTCCACTTATTGTATAAATAAACCAGAACTGAAGTGAAACCAAAACCACCACCTTGGTCCACAAAGCGACTTAAAGCTATGGTCCATATCTTAGCAAACATTTCGCCTTCACCATTACAAGAAAAAACTGCAGTAGTGAACTCAATCTAACAAGACCTTTTCCATACTCACTTGAGAGGTACTCAGACACTGATTTTACATTCTGGTCCTTAATGGCCTAGTCCAAAGTCAAAACAGAGATATCCAAGTGGGCAAGATGTTCTAAATTCCTAATTTATGAAAATTCCTACTTCATGACCCTAGTTAAGCCTGCATATAATCTCAATCACTTCCCGGTTCATGCCAACTACTTCTAACCTAGAATTTCAGATAAGAAACAGTGAGTGTAAATATGATGAGCAACTTCCCCAAAATATTTATTTTATGAACATATAAGAAAAGCAAGAGTTTTGCATACATGGTAGGTTAATATACTGAAATGTACCTCATTCAATTCCTTTTGGAACTCCAAAATTTTCTCGGAACTGACCCTCCTCAGCATTTTCACCAAGTTTCCAGGTCTAACAGCAGTATTGGAATCAACAAAAATGGCAATCTTTCTATAGTCTATGACATCTTCAAAAGGCAACTCAATGTAGTCACTCACAATCACAGGCACACATAAACTCACAATAGCGTCAAAAAGTCGGCAAGCTGATGGAGTATCACCAGCTGGATGTAAACAAAACCTTGATGTATGCATTCCTCGTGATGCTATGCGACGACTCTCCCTAGACTGCGCCCCGTGTTTGATAATGACATCCTCTTCATTCTCAAGCACTTGGAAAAGCAAATCTCGAATCTTACCACCCTACATTGAACAATTAAACCAGATTATGTGTATTGCATGCATAAGTGAGAATATAGAACAGATACAGACTAATGACAATACAAATGTGCAATAGTGAATATATATCAACAATCAAGATGTTCCGCTGCCGAGACCAGTAGCAAGTCGGCCACTATTGTAGCTTACCTACAAAAAGGGGATGTGAAGGCAATTTTTAAAAGAAAATCACCTGTCACATTAGTGTATTTAAATATCTCATCTCTAAATTCTAAACAGTAAGAAATATACCCTTTTTTGTCAGGATGCAAGTTCAGACAGATATATCTTCAGTATATCATACATATAAATAACTTGTGCATAGGTGCTGGTTTATATATCTGAGGAAAGAAAATGATTGAAAAAAAAAAGTAGTCATATACAATCTACAGAAAGATGATACTTGTAGGTAACAAAATACAACCATCCTCGGAGGAGCAGTGATAACAACGCGGTGCACACCATCAATGAAAATAGATGTAGATTGTTACCTCTTTTCTATAGCGATTTCCCATAAAGAATAGCAGTGACTTGCGATTCTCCAGGCCAATATCCCCCTTGTATGTATTAATGCGGTGTGAATATGGTAGAATGACATCCTTCACTAGGGAAGCTTGATTGCGAGCCAACCTCCCAAAATCTGAAACCAATAGAACCCCATTCTTGACCCTATCAATGACCTTGTACAAAGCATTGGGATCCTGACATATAAATACATGATCCCACCCATTATTCCTCTTCCAATATCCTTGTTCCTCCAACCACTCCATCAAAGCCTCCTGCATCAGTCAAAAAGCATGAGTACCCTACTACTTCTTCCTTGTTAATAAATCTCACCAAGGCATGAGTATCTTGTTTTTTACAAGAATGTCAAGCAAACAGTACAGGAAACCACACATGGTGATCCAATGAAGTTAACAATAACTCATTTCATTGTACATAGTGATCAATGAAGTTCAAGAAGTACAGCAAATCATCTAAAAGTTGCGCTGTGACATATAACCAAAAGATATAAGAACACAAATATGCAACCAGATTAGTAGCAAATTGTAACTTTTGCTAGACAGCAAATTGTAATTTTTGCTAGACACAATTTAGTTGAACCAGCTATTCCAAATCAATATCCAACAGCTCCAAGAAAATAGCCATACATAAGATTTCAGGCTCGGTAAGGAGCAAACACTGTAAAGTTGATAATATATCGTACCTGGGTTTGCTCATCATTATAAACAGGCCTGTCAGGAGAGACGTTCAGAGTGGCGGGTCGAATCGGATTGACGATGAGACTCAAGGAAGAGAAAAATGGCACGTAGAAAAGGTCGGCCTTTTCCGGGTCCATTACCCGAGTCACTGCCGAGTAGACCCTTTCGTCACTCTGACGATTTAAATCCAAAAATAAGTACCATTCAGCGGAGTGCTGGTTGCCAGGATACTTGAGCAGCGCGTCGGTCCCCACAGATTCTCCTCCACGCGCCGCCGTGTAGCTCTGAATAACCCCGTACGTAAATCTCCTAGGCAAATCATACATATATATTTTGACCTTCTTGTTGATATCATTAGGATCAGAAAGAGAAGGGAAGTTGTGATTGATTAAATTAATTGAGGTCTTAGTGCTATAATTGGGAGGGGTGTAGAAAAGGAAGGAGTAGAGGGCAAAAAGGGAGAGGAGGGAGGCGAGGGCGAGAGTGGGGCGTATGAGAGATTTACGGGGCATCTTGGAGAGTGTGGTTCTGGTATGGTGGGAAAGTGGTGATGTGGGAGGAGAAGAGAAAGAGGAGGTGGTGGGTGGCGGCGATCTGAGTTTGGGCCGGAGATTCATTTGGGGCGGAGGGCATTATAATTCGGTCATAGGATGGATGATGATGATGATGAAAGATGCAGAGACATTATAGGTGCGCGAAATTGCAAAGGGGAAATCGATAACAAGAAAAATCAGCAGCCGGGGCTGGGGCTGGGGCTGGGGCTGGGGCTGGGGCTGGGGCCGGGGCCGGCGCCGGCGCCGGGGGGTTGGAATGGCAGGTTAATAACTTTTGAGTCTCTTTAGTTGGAGAAGTTACATTATTGTAGCGGTGCACTTACAGTGGCATTAAAAGTATAGGCTTGGAATGAAAAAGGTTTTTATAGTCGCCCCCCTTTCTTCCTTTCTTCTAATTCTTTTATTGTTATTATAGAAATCAATTACTAAAGTACAATTTAATTTTTTCCAACTCAAACAAGTTATAATTTGATTTCGCCATTACTGCATTAATACCATACTATTTGCAATTCTCAGGAATTATTTCAATGTTTTTAAAATTATATTGCAATCTATTTAGGAATAAATACAATTTTGATTTCAAGTCAAGTCATTTATGAAGATTTGGTTCTTAAATAATTAAGGTCCTTAATTTTTTTATTTTTTTGGGTATTTAACTCTTCAACTAAATTCATTAAAATTTAATAATTTGAGAATTAAAATTACAACTTGAGATTGTTTTAAAATCAAAACCGCATAAATTGTCCCTTTATTTAACATAACATCAAATTAAAATAGTTAACTTGGGCCTTCACATTATTAACTAAAAGAAACATAAAAAACAATTACTTCATCCCCCTCCTTTTTCTTAATTGAAAAGTTTACGTATACCGATATTGCAATCTGTCTTCTCCGGCGCTCATCACAACCACAACACCACCGTCTTTTTTTGTTTCTCTTTCTTCTTTTTCCAACCCCTCTCCGGATCTGCTGCTGCAACCCCCACCCCCCCGCCCCTCCAAACAATTCATTCTCCATTTTCATTCATCTGTCTCAAATAATTTGTTTAGAAAAAAGAAACCCATTTCCTTAAGGATGGATCTTGGTGCAGAAGAGCTTCAATTCTTGTGCATTTCCGACATCCTCAAGGAATCAATTTCCATCCCCAAACAGTCTCCAAAAACCTTTTCCCTCGTAACTCTCACCTTAATTTTCCCTCTCTCATTCGCTATTTTAGCTCATTCTCTCTTCACCCACCCTATCCTCTCAGAGCTTCAAACCGACCCCACTGCCCCTGCCTCCGATTGGACGAAGCTCCTCATTTTCCAATTCTGCTACCTCATCTTCCTCTTTGCCTTCTCCCTCCTCTCCACGGCCGCCGTCGTCTTCACCGTCGCCTCCCTCTATACCTCCAAGCCTGTCTCTTTCTCCTCCACCATTGCCGCCATCCCTACAGTTTTCAAGCGCCTCTTCATCACCTTTTTATGGGTTTCTCTTTCCATGCTAGTCTACAACATTGTCTTATTGGGGTTTCTTATTCTTCTCATTATTGCCATGGACATGCAGAATATTTTATTGTTACTATTTTCAGTGATGGTTGTGCTCTTGTTGTTTTTGGGCATCCATGTTTATATAAACGCGTTATGGCATCTGGCCAGCGTTGTGTCTGTTCTGGAGCCTGTTTACGGTTTGGCTGCCATGAAGAAGAGCTATGAGTTGTTGAAGGGAAAGATTGGCATGGGTTTTGTTCTTGTTTTCTGCTACTTGGCTGTCTGTGGGGTGATCAACATGTTTTTTGGGGGAATTGTGGTCCATGGCGGCAATGATTACCGGGTGTTGACTAGGATTATGGTTGGCGGTTTCCTTGTTGGCTTATTGGTGATTGTGAATCTCGTGGGGCTGTTGGTGCAGAGTGTATTTTACTATGTCTGCAAGAGTTATCATCATCAGGGGATTGATAAGAGTGCACTGTATGATCATCTTGGCGGATATCTTGGGGAGTATGTGCCTCTCAAGAGCAGCATTCAGATGGAAAACTTGGATGCCTGATGCAATAGTTATGTTCTATAATCAGTACAATATATACAATTCGTGTAGCTTTCATGTAGAAGAGAAGAAATATATAAAGTGAAGTTTTGTTAAAAGGTGAGTGTTTTGGGATGCTTCTATCGTTTGTTGCAATAAGAACTGGAGGTGGTCCTTGATCTTATTCTTTAATGTTATCTGCCTTATTTTAGTTTTTAATGCTTGATGTTAAAAGGTCGTTCGTTTGCTTCATGCCAATAATCATTTTGTTGGATGTAAGAAGTTCAACTGCAAATAGACCTGCAATCTTGAAAAACTTGCAACTTGGCAGTGATATCTAGGCTAAAGTTTATATCATGTTTCGGCTTCTCTCACTTGGAACTAATGGTAGTTTAGTATTCATTAGTTGGATTAAATTTTCAATCTTTGTCATTGTTTTGTCCAACATTCAGATTTGGGTTATTATTGGCAGTGAAGAAAATTTTTAAATGAGAACCAAATGGGGAAAAGAAAAAAGAAACAAGACAAGAACTACCCTGTTTCTGTTGTTACCAAGACTAAAACTCTGTTTACGATGCTAGATAGCTTTGGAAGGGCATGACAGAAACTAATACTATTGGGGCAGTTTTGAATCTTTTGATCCATGGCCAGAGTGATTGCTATTTGTCTTCCTAAAATATCTCTTTTACCAAATTTTCTTCTTTTGCCCAACATAGCTGAGCTTTTTCATTGGCGCTATACGAATTAAACTTGATGAAAGCACATGGTATCGAACTTATACTAAAGGGGTTTTCTGTTATTACAGTGTCAAATCCTAGTGTTGTCTTGTTGATATTGTTGGTGTGCATTATCTTCCTAATAAATTCTCTGTTCTAATGATTTTGCCTCTGAGATATAGAGGGATCTTAACCGTTGAATTTATATAATTCCAGTAACATGTTTCTCAGCTTACTTACCTGTGCATAAACTAGCTAGGACATGATGATAGTTTGTGACTTTTGCATCTGACGGCTTTCTTTGTTAATTGACTCTGTCATCCAGAAAAGGAAATAAAAAAAACACACATTTTGCCGGTCCTTGCTATTATATTGGTTGTGAGAGTGAAACAGATAGTTTAGTTCTCTGATAACTTTGTCAGCTCTAAAGACATTGATCATTGATGGCTAGAAAAGGATGAAGTAAAATGACGAAGATCTCGTGCTTGAGGTTTCAGTTTGATTAAGTAATGTGGGTTCAACTGAAAACTTTTGGTTTGCTGCTAATAATAATATGGATATTGATAACTCTGCAATTATAATGATTTTATAGCAATTTAATCTTCCTTTTTAAGCCAAAAATTCCTAGTTATGTGATTTTATTGCATATTCAGCAAAAAGGAAGATTACAAGGGCGTTTCTGCAAAATTGACAAAGTGCGCCCACGCTTAATGGAGTAGTCAACCCGGGATAAGGATAAGCACGAACGATTTCCCCAAGAGATAAAGGAATCAAGTGTTTAGATTTAGAAAGGATTCTTTTAAGCTTATCTTTTGTAATCTTTTTACCTTTTTAAAGTTTATCACATATCTATCCCCCCACTACATCTAGATTCGTAGGGAACTTTTATTATAAATAGGGGGAATCTCTTCATTAGAAGACATTCAGTTTTTATCTTAGAACTCTATAGAATTCTCTGTTCATCTCTTCTCTTTTATTTTATTTTACTACCGGAATTAATGGAATTCCACTTTCTAATGTGTTCTTCCATTAATATGTCCGGCTAAATTCCTTATTTCCTGGTTAAGGTATGGTGATTGCTTGATTTCCATTATATTGTGAGATCTAATCTGCGTTCTACACTTGTCAAGCAAATATTCATGTTATTCTCTGTGCTTTAATTACAAACGTCTGATTTATGAATGATTCAGCCGGTTGTTCATTATCAAGAAGGTTTGCTTAGCTAATTGGACTTTATAAATCCGTGTAATTGTTTATTTAGTTCAATGCTTAGTAGCAACGTAGCATAATTGGTTATGTCACAGTATTTAGTTATGTTATGAGGAATGCATGATTTAGTTTAAACGAATTGTCCTCGTAGGAGTTTGTTGATTAGAATCAGGCCTTTCTAACTCTTAATGCTGTTAATAGATTAAATCTTGTGGACATTCCCAAGGTTGTCTGTTAATTAGAGATCTAGCCAACGGTCGTACCTTGGCTAACGAAAAGGTAAGGAAAGGTGAGGTTGTTAGGTCGTACCAACGATCATAACTGGTTTATTTGTCCATACATGTGTTATTCTTGCATCAATGATCAACTTACAAGAATCAAGTATAATCCTAGCCTTAACCGGAAAATCTCCCTCATATATCTCCACCAGGTATTTTTAATTATTTATTTAGTTTTTGATTATTTCTTTTTACCATCAAATCTCCCCCCATTATTTTCTATTTCTCTTAAAGAAATCAACTTAAAGCCAATCCCTGTGGATTCGACCCTACTCCCACTTTCACAAGTGTTGTAAGAATTATTTTTGGTGACTTCGACACTCATCAGATATTTTTTGTTTTTGCGGTGTCTTGACAAAATATTTGTTTTTTATTTGAGAGGGCCGAGGGAATCTGTTTGCTAACTCTGCGATAAGTCGGTCATGAATGGGCTGGAGAAGCGCTGATGTATGTAACAGGTGTGAGGCTCTAACTGCCTTTTCTGACGTGACGGTAGTGTATTGAACAATTGGGATAGCGACGTGCTGAAACAGACACAGCATGTTTATGAATTTGACGAGTTGTTATAATTTTATAGTTTTTAGTAGCAACAGCAGTAGTAGTTGGCTAGGCCTGCGAGAGGAAAAGAGAAAGCTTTATGAATAAGGCGGAGTTGAGTGACTAGTGAGCCAATGAAAATGCCTGGAAACTGCGCTTAAAGAGGGGTTTTTTTAAATTCGCGTGGTTCAGACAAGCAATTTAGCTACTGGCCCAAATGTGAGCCTGACGAGAAGCAACAAACCACGATTCACTGACTTAGGGATCACATTACAATTTGTAACGAATAAGTGCCATTTTCATTTCCCTAAGATCCAAGACTCACAGTCCAAGTGCATACCCCGTGAATCCATACTTACAAAACGACCCAAATAAGTACAGTTAGAGCCCAATTTTCTGTACACCATACACTCAAATATATAGCATGTACGCATTTTCTTCGCCATATAAATGCCAAGAAAAGCAACTCCATATTAATTGGGGGACCAAAAAAGATTAATAAGATCAAATTTAAAAACGAGAAAAAAGCTTTTTCCAGGTACTACGACAGAGTAAATGAAAGAACAAAATTATTTACTATTGATATAATAAAAGTAAATTCAAGAAAGCTGAACAACAAAGACTTTCTCCTGCTGTAGGTTTTCTCAAGTCAATATGATTGCTCCAAACAAGAACATTATACAATAAATAAAATCAACTCAACTTGGAAGGATCAATCACTACAGTGTTGAGCATGCTACTCTTCCTCTAATTTTCTAGAATGGGGGCAATTCAAGTAAATCACCATCCAATAATTAAACTATGAACTACAGGCACCATTACACAAACTTTTCCATGTTTAAAAAATTCCTGTTTGTTATGGAAAACACCAGAGGACAGTACAAAGTGAATAAGAACAAGGCTGGTTTTACCACAGAGTGAATTTTTAGCTTGCCCAATGCATTTTCCAGCCCCTCCTGCACATTTCATAAGTTCAATAATTGCTATAAGGCTGATGAAGGTATACGGCAGTCTTCAGAAGTGCTTTACCATAACCAGAAAAGATAATGATATCAGTACACCTGTTTCACCTTATCAATGTCTATTTTGTATGTAGTGACATGGGGATATTTCAGACTCAGCTGCCTGATTTCAGGGGATAACACTACCTGTAAAAATTTCAAATCATGAATAGATCACAAACAAGTTTGAGTTAAGAACCAGATTGTACTGTGATGGAAGTAAGAAGTTTTAATAACTTACAGCGACTACACCAATCAAAGTTTCTACCTTTTCCAGGAAATTAGCAGCGAGTAAGGAAGCCCAAGAACCGGTACTCCAGAAATAAAACTAATAATATTTTTGAAGGGCACTCTGGAGTTACAAGTCATACCCGAAGAAAAGTTTCACACATCAACTCAGAAGAATAATTCGACCCAACACTTGTTAATTACTGCTAGAATTTTCTTTGGTTTACAGATCTCTCGAACAACTTTCTCCCAAGTGGATACTTTCGGGTGCAAAAAACTTTGAAGCATCACTTCTATAATTTTGGATGCTCCAACTATTCTTTGTTGTTTGTATAGCCTTAGTACTAGCTCATCTAGAAACTCTCTACCATCTTGCGGTGGATCAACCTTCTCCTTTAAAGTTTTCAAGAATATTTTGCATGTAACTGAGTCAGGATTGCAGCCTAGATCTAACATGCTATTTAAAAGATCAATAGCATGGGAAATCCTATTCTGTCTGCACAGAGCATTAATAAGTATATTGAAGGTGATTGCGTCAGGTCTGGAGTTGTACGCTTTACATAGCATCTCATTAAATAAGTGCAAACCCTGTTCTATTGACCCAGCATTGCACAGACCATGGATCATGGAACTATAAGCTACAGTGTCAGGTGTCAATCCTTTAGCCAGCACATGCTTCCATATCATCAGAGCATCTTTCAACTTCCCATCCTTACACAAGCCATGAATAAGTACACTGTAACAAACCTCATTATCCTTGCAATCCTTCTCAGACATCTCTTTCCATAAAAGAATTGCCTTATCACTCTTTCCCACCTGAAAGAAACCCCTGATCAGGGAGCTGTAAGTGAAAGCATTTGCCTTGTAGCCTACATTAATCATCTGAAAAAGAAACTCTTCAGCTTCATAAGGCTTTCCGTCTCGACATAAACCATCTATAAGAGCACTATAAACAACTGTATTGGGCTCGCATCCCTTCTCTATCATCTTGCCCCACAATTTTAATGCATCTTCAGATTTTCCTTCTCTAAACAATCCACTAATAAGCACTGAATAACTGTACTCATTTGCTCTATAGCCCCTTTCCTCCATTGCCATTAACACATGCACACCATCAACAGCTCTTCCCTGCTTAACCAGCCCACTTATAATGGTTCCATAAGTAACATCATTTGGAATAAGTTTATTTGACAACATCCGGGATAAAAGACTCACTGCCTTGTCCAGCTTTCCTTTGAGACACAACCCATGTATGAGTGTGTTGTAAGTAACCTCATTTGGAGTGCAGCCCTTCAACCCCATATTGTCGAGTAGCTTTGCAGCTCTGGCTAAGTCCCCCTTCTTGCAAAGCCCATTAATCAACACATTAAATGTTGCTGGAGTTGGAGAACACCCTTCTATTTGCATCTCATCCAACAAAGCCACAGCATCTTCAATCCTATTGTCTTTACACAGGCCATCCATCAATGTGCAATAAGTGAATACATCAGGGTCACACTTTAGAATAGGCATTTCCCTGAATAAGTCTACAGCCCTACTCACCCATCCGGACTTGCATAGCGCTTTGATCATTAAATTAAATGTCAAGACATTTGGGGAAATATTCTTCTGCTTCTTGACAACATAATCATAGAACTCCAAAGCATGACGGTACAAACCTTGTTGAATAATCACATTAAGGACAGAGTTAAAAGATTTAACAGTTTGTTTACACTGAAACTCATCTACCATTCTATCAAATAACTCAATAGCTTTAAGAGGCAAATTCGCTTTCCCACAAGCTCTGAAGATTAATATGAAATTCTTTTCAAGAAAAGCTCTTTTATCACGCTTCATCTGTTCAAGGACCATCTCCAAGGACCTGAAATCGCCATATTTTGCATGGTATTCAATAAGAGAGTAGAATGTGGAGTCACCCCGTCTGTAAGAGCCCAACTTCCTGGAATCTCTGAATATTGTATCAGAAATTGGAGGACCCTCAAAATTAGAGCGCGATTCTTGAGAACAGGTACCATTCCTATGCCGAAGCTGGGGCTCAGGACTTTCATTCAAATGCTGAGCAGTAGGAGAGGGCTTTGCAGAGAAGAGTTGACAGTGAGACTTACTAGGTATAAAGAAGAGCCTGAGAGTTGAGCACTTTTCCTTAGATGTGGAGATGGGCATTCCTCTAATTACGGGTTTCACTGACAAAAACCGAGCTCTCGCGGAATCTACTCCAGAACCACATTTTTTTGTAGCAGAAATTCAATTAGGTTTAGATAGGATGGTTTGGAGAGAAAGGACCGAAAACGCACTGTGGGGAAGAAAGAACCATGTTTTGAGCTGGGAAAGTGACGTGGCTTGGTCCTAATCATCCCAAAACCTGAAATCGTATAACTTGGGCCGTTTTCGAGAGCATCACGCTAACGGAACCCAAAATCTGCCCACTTCGTTAAGAGCACTCACAGTAAGAATTAGCTAGCAACCGTGCGAAGGTATACGAGTATTGTTGTATTAACAAAAAATAAATAATAAAACTATGAATAGTTCCATTTACGTTTAATAATTTACAAATAATCTAAAATAAAATCTAAAGTAATTAATACTTATAAAAGTTCAAAAATATATGGTATATTGAAATAAATTTATATTATTTGACTAAGTAAATTTATCTAAAAAATTGAGTGAACCTTTGGAGGAAGATAATCAATGGTACACTCATCTAATGTAAATAAAAAATAGAAAATAATTTTGATGTGTGCGATTTTAGCGGGGGTTCAAATTTTTTGGATCTTGATGTAGGATTTGGGTTGATTGAGTGAAAGCTCTTGAGAAAGAGAACCTGCAAAATAACACGTTAGCGTTATGATGCTTAAGTTAGTCCCGAATTTAAGAATGAATAAATATAGAAATAAATTATGACGAAAAATTATGATAAAAATAAGAATTTTGTATGCAAGAGCACGAATTGTAGAGTGATAAAGTAAAGTTAGGGAATTTTTGGATTGTAGAAGGGGGAATCCGTTGAGGGGTGCCCCCATATTTTAGAGGAGGAGTCCCTCTATAACAAGAGTCCTAGGCTCTGCGTATGGCGAGGAAGGCGGGATAAGGTTGCACTTTATCTGCTTTTTGAGTAGCAAGTCTTCGGATGAGGGAGGACTATTTCCTTGTGAAGATTCCTGCCTCGCAGGGAGTCCTCTTGGGGTGAGGAATCTAGGTTTTTTAGGGCACCTTCCTTCTCTTGGGTTGGACTTGGAAGGAAACAACAGGCTTTCGTACTGGACCTCCTTCTTGGGCCAAGATTGATGAGGTGGGCTTCATCCTTGAACAAACTCTGGTGTGGGGGGGCCTTCTTCTTGGGCTGAGCCTACTGGGTCTCCCTCTTGGGCTGAACCATGCTGCAGGGTGCTTCCTTCTTGCGCTAAACCCAGCGCCCTTGGGCGGGCTACCTCTCCTCTGGACTGGTGGGCCTGACTTGGGTTTAACACTTCGTCTTGGACCATACCCATCAAATTTAAATATTATTAGATATCAAAATGAGATTTATATTATATTACCAACTAGTTAATTATTTTACATAACGATAACAATATAGATATATATATATATCTAAATTTAATTAAAAATAAAAAATATTCCTGATGCGTGTGATTTTAGCACATGTTTAAAGTCCTTGGATTTTGATGTTGAATTTGAGCTAATTGAGTGAAAGTACTTGAGAAAAAGGACCTGCAAAACAACACATTAGCACTCTGATATTTAAGTTAATCTCGAATTTAAGAATAAATAAATATAAATATAAATATAATATAATGAGAAATTATGATAGAAATAAGGATTGCGTAAGTTAAAACACGAGTTGAAAGTGAGAGAGAGCTCAAGAGAGTTTCCAGATTGTTGAAGGGGGGCCTGTTGAGGGGTGCCACCCATATTTATAGAGGAACCCTTCTTCAAAGGGACTCTGGAGAGAACTGTGTATCCGAGAAAAAAGGTGGGATCCCGGTGGATAAAGTTGCACGTTATCCCCTTTTTGAGCAGCACGTCTTCAGATGAGGAAGGAATCCCTCTTCGTGAAGACTCTTGTCTTGCAAGAAGTCCTCTTACGCTTAAGAGTCCAATTTCTTGAAAGCACATTCCTTTTTTAGGGCTGGCATCAAAAGGGTGCAACAGGCCTTCGTACTGGGCCTCCTTCTTGGGCCAAGCTTGATGAGGCAGACTTCTTTCTTGGATAGATTCTGGGGTGGTAGGCTCCTTCTTGGTTGAGCCTAGTGGGCTTCTCTCTTGGGTCGAACCTGCTACTACAGAATCTTCCTTCTTAGGCTAAGTCCAGCACCCTTGGGCGGGCTAATTCCCTTATGGGCTGGCGGGCCTGATTTGGGCTTAGCGTTTCTTCTTGGGCCAATTGATTTTGATTCATACCCATCATTCAGTCTCTCCCACTCTAAGGAAGAAGGATGTCTCTTAGCTCCTTAGAGTAGAGTCCTTGTATCATCAGAAGAAGGAACCCATCTTCATTAGCCTGGCGTCTTAAGGAAGGAGAGTGCTTCCTACCTCTTAGAGTCCCTGTAATCTGAGAAGGAGGGATCTGTCTTCGCTAACCTGGTGCCTTCCTTTCTCTTAGCATGTTGCAGACTCTTGGAAAAAGTGTATCCTCAGCCTTTTATCAGGCCGGTTTGATGGCTGTAATTATAGCAGGCGAGGTGCGTTCCTTTGGTAACTGCAACAATCACGTTTGGTGACTTCTCTCCCACACGCGTGGTAACCACCCTCACTCTAGCAGTTACCAGGGAACGTGGGTTAAAAACTCCTCCATCAACAACTTTTGGTTTCCTGCTCCTTCTTTCAAAAAGTTTTCTTTGAGGCACTAGGATCTCCCTCCATTATTCATTCCTTAGAGTTTCGTCGTTTCTTCAAGAATGTCTACTTCCAACAAGTCTCTATGCTTCCTTAAAGAGACTTTCTTGAGCAATGATCCCTCTGAGGCGACTTTCAAGAGGGCAAACTCTGTTCTGCCTCGTTTTGGAAGGGGCCAGAGGAGGAGCCTGAGGCAGACCACCACTGTTGCCCGTTGTTTAATAGATGAGGACACAAATGAGAAAGAGGGGGAAGCAAAGGTGAGGGTTCTTTCCCTAAGGAGGAGAGGATAAGGTCCCCGCCTGGGGAGGCATGGACGCTTGAGTGTTCTTCTAAGGATAAGACATCTGGGCCTCCTTCAGGAGAGGAAGAAGGAACAATCCTTGAAGGAGAGGAAGAGAGGGTTCCTCAGTTACCAACAGACTGGGGGCCTTCCACTCTACGAACCTCCTCCATAGGCCAACTTCTTCAAGAGTGCTATGTTCCTCCTACTTTTGTTATATATACCCCTTTTTCCGATGAGTCACCCTTTTCATCCTCCTCCTAACTGTTTATATTTTTTCACTGCATAACTACGACCGGTTCTACATTTTCCTATCCCTCTGTTTTATTCTAAGTTTGCAAAGATTTTTCAAGTCCCTCTAAATCAGTTAACTCCAAATTCTTTCAAGATTTTGACTGGATTTTTTATAGTTCTTCGTTTCCATGGACATCCTGTAACTGCTCATCTTTTTGCTAATGTTATCGCCTCATAAAGGCTTAAAAAGGGTTCTTTTGTTTCGTCTCCCGATAGGAGTTATCCATCTTGCATCCCCCACATCCTCCTAAACACCGGAAGAATAGTTATTTTTTCATTCTCCCCCCTCATGCTTGGTCTTTCCCAAAACAATGGATCTGCGAGACTCTTCCCCTGCGTATGCAGGACCAAGGACAACAATATTGTCCTCCTTATTCAAAAAATTGAATGCGTCCCCTTATGACTGTCAGTCCTTAATTGATGAGAGGTTGTTGGGGCACTTCAGGTTGGCCCCTAAAATGGAGCCCCCTTGGGGGATTCCTTAGGTATTTTATTTTTTTTAGTTCTTGTGTCATTGCATTTCATTCTTTATGCTTTCTTGAAGTGTTGATCCTCTTTGTTTGTGTGTAGAGAACATAATGTTCAACAATCTTATGAAGGATCACGTAATGGGGGGTTGCACTGGTGGGATCCCAACTCCAAAGTCTTTCAAAGGGGCTCCTGCTTCTAGTGATTCAAGAGGCAAACGACCTTCCTCCTTCTCTCCTGGTCTAGTAGCTGGGAGTTCCTCCAAGAAACCTCACACAGGCTCTATGGGGGCCCTCCTTCCCACATTTCCTCCATGTCTCCTCTAGTTCCTCCTTCAAAGGAAGAACATAGATACCCCTCCTAGATCTTTCTGCGCGTCCTCTGTTTGCCTCCACAGCCACCACCTGCTCGATTAGGATAAGGAGAATGTCTCCTTGGTTGTGGATTTTAGGAAATAGGTCTTATCTCCTGGGGACAAACAACTCTTGTCTCCTCTTTCAAAGGAAGAACTGGAAAGGATGAGAGCTCTCTACATCTTTAAGGTACCCTCCCTTTTGTATTCTATTTTCTTCCTTGTGTACATTCTTCTGATAGTTCTTGCTTTTTGTAGGTCGCCTTTATCTATGAGGAACTCTCTTCTAGGCCTCATGGGGTTCATCCTATCCCACCAAACAATGTTCAAAAGCGAAAGTTGGAGGATAGGATAGAGTGCCTGGGAAGTGAGAATGCTAAATTAAGGGAACCAAGTAGGAGATGTCGAGCCGCTATTAGCAATTGGAGAAAGAGGTAAGGAAACTGCAGAAGGATGTAGCTAGCCACGAGAGCGCACTGAAGAAGGAGGTGGAGAAAGTAGTGATGTACTTCCCCCATTCTGAGGATGGAAAAAATTATCTGAAGGCCTATTAGGAAAGCCGCCTGAAGGACTTCAAGAGGTATGTAGAAAATCAGTAGGAAGTGGCCAAGATAGCAGGACCCTTCTTTAAGCATGACTTCACAACCTGCAAAGAGCAATTCCAGGCTCAAGGGTACCACCCTGCAAGAGAGGAGCCTTCCTTCCTTAATCTTGTCGCAGTTTTATACAATTCGCCCAATCCCTTTGCCGAACCCTTCATCCCATTTGAGGGAGTCCTCCCCCAAAACTTAGGTTGGTTTATTTCTTGGCCTTCTGTTCATACTTCTTTCTAACTTCGTGCTGATCTTTGCAGAATTTTTGTAGAAAGAAATTTGGATAACTTATTGGGGGAGGTCAAGGTAGAAATAAGGAATCCCCAAGACGAAGCAGCAATTGATACCACAACGGGGCATCTCTAGGGAGGAGGCACCTCAAATGATAAGGAAGAAGGACCTCATTATCATCTGGCCACTAATGCATCTCCTCCTACAACTATAGCGCCTACTGTTGATGCTCCTCTTGAGAAAGACACAGAAGACCCCTCTTGTGGGGAAAAACCCGAAGATGTAATGTGATTGACTTTTAAACCAGTTTGATGGAATAATCTTTACTTTCCTTGCTTTACTTATTTTTCCCCATCTGAAATAGGGATGAGACGATTTTAATTTTCTACTTTGTTTGGATATTGCTTCCTTGGTTTGCCCCTGGCAATAGTTTTAGGCCAGGGGCTTGAAATGCGATATTGCTAATCATTCCTTCCATACTTGATGCTTATATTTTAGAATAATGCTATTCTCTTAATATGCTAGAATCCTTAGGTCTTGTTATGATAAAAGGTTCCCTTTAGATTTCTGATGGAGGCACTCTCATACTTTCTTGACAAGGACGTTCCTTACATTTTTCCTTGAAAGACGCCTCCATGAAGAAATTCCCGTCCAGGAGTCCTTATGAGAAGGCGCTGTCCTTCACTTCTTGTGTGGCGGAAGGTACTTCTAAGGTCACAGTGTTGAACCTTTACAGATACTCCCTCAACGGCTCATTATCCTTTTTGCGTATGGCAAAAAAACTAAGCTCCATCTTCTGAAGCTTCTGGCTACTGGCCAATTGATGCAGAAAGAGGGATCTAAACTCCTGGAAGCTTTCTATTGCTCCGGCGGGTAACTGGTTAAACTATTATTGCGTGGCCTTGGTGAAAGTGGTGAGGAAAGCTCGACACTTGATCCCGTCAGCGTATTTGTGCAAAAAGGCTACATTCTCAAAACACGAGAGGTGTTCTTGAGGGTCAATCGACTTAACAATAGCAGGGAGCTCATCCGCCATCACTACGTCTGCGAATGGGATACCCTACTGTTCCTCTCCTGGGACTCTTGCTATCTGGTGTTGCACGTGTTGGAGGTCTTTTTGAAGGCACTCCAGTTGAGCTAGCCATTGTTGAGGAAACTCTTTGGGAGCTGATGGAGGGAGCCTTTGCATCACCGTTAGCGGGCCCTGGTTACAGCGATGTCTCCTTCTGGTGGACTTCCTTCTATCCCTCCTTGAGGGATGCCTGCTTCTACCACAAGGACTGAGCGGGCAGGTACCAGTATTGCCATCTGTTCCCAAATGGTTGCTGCAATCACCTATTGGATTGCACCCAGCAAGACTAGGAAAAGTTCACCTGATGTGGTGTTCAAGGAGGTGCTTCGCTTGGAGGGTCAACCAATGGATCCATCACCCTGGGGGCAAAGCTGGGGTGGATCCTCCTACCGGTGCTAGAGAGGTTCTTGCAACAACCTGCAAATAACAATTTATTTAATTGTAATGATATAATGTTCTTTTTAGTTATTTTACTAATAAAAAACTTTATTATACCAAACCACCTAACATCCTGTAAGATGTTTTATCCAAACACTTTAAAAATTTATTTTTAAAATAAGATCCAACATCTTAGTATCATTTTCTTTTTAGTCATTTTACTAGTATAAGATCTTATTATGCCAAATAACCTAATATCTTATAAGATATTGCATCTAAATACTTTAAAATTTATTTTTAAATTAGATACAATATTTTATAAATTTCTAAAATATTTTATAATATGTAAGAGCTTATAAATCAGCCAAAACAGCCTCTTACTCTAGGCCGAGACTTCTTCACCTTTGTCCATAAGTCAGTGTTAAGCGCCAACAGACATTGTCCACTGTGAAGAACTAGAATTAAATATATTAAAAATATATCCAATAATGGAGAGAGGGAAGCTGGTGGTGGAGAGGGTAGAAGGCAGGTCAACGCTGACCCGCTGTTTCTCAAAGTACCCCTTCAAATTCATCGTCCCCAATAAGGTATTCTTGATTATTATTCAACACAAATCAAATCTTGTGCTATCTTCGACGTGGATTTCACTTTTGTCAGGCGGGATCCTCCAAAGCCGATGCTGTGTGGATTTACACCATCACTTACGGTGGAGGCGTTGTCTCTGTATGTTTGATTACTTTTTAGTGTTCCTGGGCACATGTATACATTTTACGTATTCATTGGCGTGTGAAAACGTAGGGGGATTCGATGGCTTGTGATGTTACGGTCGGGGATGGCGCTACTGCTGTTTTGACCACTCAATCTTCTACAAAGGTTCACTATTTTTCTCTCTTCAGTTCACTTCTCTTGCTCTTCGTGGGTTATAGTTTCAATTTGGGAAAAATATGTTTATCTGATACCTTTATGCTTTTATAATCCAGTTTGCTGAAATATTTATTTGGAAGTTTCTACGCAGGTTTACAAGTCTGTAGGATCAAAATGTTCTCAACAGAAAATGGAAGTAATGACGCTCTCTCAAATTTGCAGTTCGTTGAAACACATTTAACATTTTCCCCTATTATGATACTTGTGTGATGTACAAGCTATTTGAATTTTCGTCAATTGTTTGTCTCTAAGCTGTCAATTTTCGATTTACTTTTGGCGTCGGGGGTTGAGGGCACTTATAATGGTAAGCTCATTATATTTGAATACGATTTAGGGAAATTGGTGCCCTGCTGCTGGTACTGGTGGTTACATTTTACAACACAACTTCAGAGCTTCTTGGAGAAAATATAATGGTGGCCTTGGAAAGACCTAAAACATACTCTCGCATTTTTCTTCATCCTATGTTTGAATCGCCTTGAAAAATCGTTTAATGGTGACTAATCTATTCCATGCAATAGGCTAGCATCGGAAAAGGCGCACTTTTGGTCGTTATTCCAGATCCAGTAACTTGTTTTTCCACTGCAAAGTATTCTCAAATACAAAACTTCAAAGTCGTACCTGAATCAAGCTTGCTTCTTGTTGACTGGATAACCAGCGGCCGCCATGAAAGAGGCGAAAAGTGGGCTTTTTCTCATTATAAGAGCACAAACCATATTCTTTTACAAGGCAATGAGACTTTATTTCTTGACACGGTACTGGTTCTTTTGTGTGTCTGTACCATTATACTTTGGTTTAACAAAGTTTTACTGCTTTAGAAGGGAATTTATATGTTAAATCATGACAACACTGAGCTTGATGATCTGGCAACTGCTCTATGGACTTGCATAGATTTTACGCAATCATTTAAGACTGGCAAAATATATATCCCTCCATTATTTTTTCCTTTTTCTGCCGCTTCTTATTCATCTCAACTTTTTGTTGGAGTTTCATGTAACTATTGATCTGCCAATTTGCACTACTTCTTGACCCAGCAGAAGATTTGCTTAGCTACACTGGCTAGAACATGATAGTATAATTGATTCGAAGTGAGCCTCATGAATCTGGTCCTTCTAGATATAATTCCCTTGTTTCCTGAATTGTTCTAATTTTGTTGCAGACGTCATTAGAGCATGGAAGACATGGCGGTATTTCTGAGCGACTGCAAGACTACCAAGTAATAGCCATGATAGTTCTTTTGGGGTAGGAACAAAATTATTGTCTTGTTGTAATTTGATTTTTCCTGGTATCATAATGTTTTCTGTTTCTTTTTAAAATAAGAATAAGATGAGTTTTGGTTATCAGACCTTACCTTAGGCTCAAATTTACATGGTTTTAGGCCAAAGTTGAAGCTTATTCAGAGTCAAATCCAGGAGGATGTGAAGAAATTAATGTCTCAGCAACTCCGCCTTCCTTCAGTTAGCGCAGGATGTTCCTCAGAATCTGGCAGTAGTTATCGGTTGCCCAAACCAAGTTTCCTTGCTTCTTGTAGTACGTTTGGCCCAAAAGTGAGTATTCTTGCCTATGCTTAATTGGAAACTTTTGAAGCAAATATTGAGCTTCGTGAAAAATCATTATGTGATAAAGTATGTTTTCCAAGGATCAGTTATCCCTCAAACTTCCCCTATTTCCATTTGACCTTTATCATGTTCAGGGCGCAGGAGTTGTCATTAGAGTTGCATCCATGACCACTGAATCCGTCTACAATTTCCTGCAAGATCAATTGGCTAGCCTAGAAGCGTTGCTTGGAGCTGCGCCATATCTTTAGACAAAATCGGAAGATTGGGTTCAGAGCCCTCAGGAAAATGCTCTATTACTTGTATGCTTCATTGCAGATGAGCCAAAGATTGAAATTTCAACCGCCCCTATGTCCAAAACAAACAAAAAGAGAGCTGTAAATTACCGAAAGAAAATAAAACCAAAACATTGCTGTAGGATGACACGCAATGTCGTTCTGCTTTTGCTTTCTTATCCTTTATTTTGCTGCTTCTGCATCTTATCTCTATTTGGCAAATTCGTTGATTTTTAGCGACGGGTTTCGGCTTTAAAACAAAATTCAAATAACTACTATATTTTAAGTTTTGAAATTCATTTAGTCAAATATTCGGAATGTAAAAGAAATATTCTCAACAATCTTTAAATAATAATTTGAAATAAGCACGACACTATAAATAAAATATTCATCCTTCATTCAGTTATATATGCATCAATGATAGGCTTAAGTCTTAACACAAGCACTTCAGTAAGTACCAACTACCAAGTGCCTTTCGGTTCACAAGCACCGTGAAATCATGGAATATTACATTTTCCCTAGGCTAAGACTAACTGAAGGTGTTCTAATTTGCAGAGCAACATCGGAAAAGCATCACAAGAGCCGAGGCGGTCTATACTGTATGCTAAACCAGCTTAAACTTATTACATCAAACGATAATGACAGCCGAGGGAATCACAAAGGAGTTAAGCAGCAGCATCAGCGGCAGATGACACCATTTTGAGGACGAACACAGGATCTCCCACTTTGATGATCTTTGTGTTTCCCTGAGTAATGGAGTCGATACAGACCATGTTCTGTCCAAAATATACCTGAAGAAATCATAAAGTTCATGCACACAATCTAATTCTTAATTGACAACTAATGGAGAAATGAGAACTTCTACTCCTATATTTACCCTCCCTTGCTGCTGTTTCATGTTCGGGCGCAAGACTTTATCTGAACGGAAGCTCATCAGAGTCTCGGTAAGATCAGAGCAAGCTACCGCAGTTTCTTGATTAATTGTGGGTACCTGTTACATGAGGATTTCTAGAAGTGTTGTGGGGGTATTTCTAACTGTTGAGGGAATGAGCTTTTACCTTACATCGAGAGCATAATTTGACACCTTGGAACCTTAACTTACTTATCCAGATCTCTGTCCACAAATCTTCCATGAATGGTTCACATCCATCCACCACGATACTGCAGGAAAGAGCAACTTTTATATGCTTTCACTTGACAACAATTAGTTTGAAATGAGTATTGCAAATAGAGAACGGAGAAAATAAGTGGAGGTAAATGCTTTATTAGGTGAAGTATTTTATGATATAAGATCTAGAAAAGAGAGCTCAAAAAATCAACAATTTTTGGGTCTGGAAATCCGTCAAATATTGAAAATCAGTATCTTGGACGTTGATGCATATTCACAGGAAACATGCACACCAAACCCCATGTAACATAGCCTAAAAGATTCTTATGAGTACTATAGTTAAATTTTGACGCTTCCTTTACACATCTGAGCACACAGTTTATATGCTTTGCTCCTTTTGGATAACATAATGGCACATGAACAGGCAAATACTTGGGTCTGAAACGGTTGATAGGTACAGGTTCCCTCAGAAGAGCATTTAAGGCATCCAATGATCCCTGCAAAAGAGTGCATAATACCATCAAAGTTTTCTGTCAAGAAATATAGCTGAACTTAATTGTCAAATTGGCAGACCTGAGACAGCAAGAGGAATGGGTACTGATCAGAAAACATAACTCTGTATCCACGAGCATAATTAGGGTCCACAGGCCGTACCTCTGATGCTGCGTGAAGGAAACAAAAAACAATCATGTGTTAACATTGCATCTGGGCTCCAAAAGATTATAATAGCTTCTTTCTAGCCATGAACTTGAGATGAAACATAATCTCTATCACTAAATTCTATTCTGGAATGCATCATACGCACAATGAGGAGGAAAAAGAAAAAAAATAAAGACTAGAAACAATTTTAACAGGAAGCCAGGCACGACTATGTTCGTCAACTAAAGCAGGACAAAGGGACCTATATGGAGATACATGTTAGCACTAAACAGTTATGAATAATACATCATATCTCAAGATAAAACAGTCGTATTGGAATTTGTTTTTAAAGATTACTTGTTATTTCATGGGATTCAGTTTTCTACCATCATTAAAACGAACTAGTCTACTGGGCTTCCCAAGATAATTAGAGAACCATTGAGCAGCAGCAGCTCCTTCATCCACTGCAGATCCAGACCATTCCCACACTGAGACGCCATCCACTGTTTCAGCTGATTTCATCATCGGAACCTTCAGAACATCCATACCAGGAGCCTTTATCACTGGAGAAGGGAAGCAAATTGTTAGGCTCAACAGCTTAAACATTCAAGAAAAATGTTTGTCGAATGTACTAAATCCTGCAATATTCTAAGGTTATATGGTAAAATGACAAAAGTTCATCTTGAGCAAGTTTACGAAAAGAAAATTCTCATTTCTAGGGGCAGAGCATAAGTAATCAAAGGAGAAACATTTGTCAATCTGAAAATAATCCTTTCGTCCTAAACTGATTATACGGTTAGACCACAGAAGAATCTTTATCACTTAGCTGCTCATCCTTGAACGAGGAGAATAATTAACCAATGAGAAACAGAAAGGAAGTTGCATGTAAAGTAGTATAATGTATATAAATTTAACTTAAAAAAAAAAAGTGGTCAAACCTAAGTATGAGTGCTTATTTGGTTCCCAGTCCTCAGAAAATGCTTCGTTTGGCAGTTCCACTCCAACTAGAGCAAGCTTCGGTTCATTTCTTTGAGTATATGCTCTGCCTTTAGAATTCACCACAAGCCATTGCCGATCCCACCGAAATCCTATATTTGTATGAAGAAAGGAAGGGATTCAGTCAATAGTTGCAGGCAAAAGATATACTTTGTGTTTAGGTTGGTGAAAATCTACTGTGAGAGGGAGATTTTCAAGCCAATTCACCAATCTGATTCTCTCACGAATTCCAGTTCTTTTTACATTATACAGAATAATCTAGAGTTTACATCTAAGTTAGGAATTTTAGAGAAGGGGGAGCCAGAAAGCTCTGAGTAAAAATAGTGCGAAGTTTAGCCAAAACTGTCTCTGTATGAGATATACAGATATTCTGCACTGCGGTTGGCCTTTGTATAGTGCCGCAGTGGTTGAAAATTCAGAAATTAAATGTAAAAAGTAATCCAGAAGCACGAAATAGACCCTGTACGAAGAGACTCCGATTAGTTAAAAAGCTGGAAGACGGCGAAGTTGAAGAGGGTAAAATTGATTGATACCAGTGGGAGAGATGGGCGCTTGAGGAATAGAAATTCCTCGGCATGATTTGATCGGATAGACCCATATTGCCTTCACCGTGGCTACAACACCTTTACCCTCCTCCGCCATCTCTCCTGATTTTCCCGCTCTCTTCCTCAACTTCGCTGTCAGCTGCTGTGTGTAACTATGAGGATAATATATGCGGGCAGCAAATGGGGGTAGTGGCAGCGTATATTAATAGGGAGGAGTCTGCTTCATAAATTAAATTTATTTTCTCTGATGCTCAAATCAAATAAAAGTACATTCATTGAACTGGGAATAAAAAGAAGGCAGGGGGAGGGGGAGGGAGGAGTCCGGTGACTTGGATATTTTCTTAACCTATGATCAGATTGCCGTTGAAATTTTTCCATCTTCTTTTTGAGTGTTGGAGAGCGACGGGGGAATAGATATAAATAAATTCAACATTTTGATTCATTGACGATGGGTGAGAACAAGAATCTCAGCGGACCCGGAAATAGGACCACCCCATGAAGAATATGCGTGTCCATCATGAGGCTATCTTGATTGTTATCATCTCCATTCCATCTTTTTCTTTTTAAAATTTATTATTCATATCATTCTAGTACCCAAATACTATATCATTCTAGTACCCGAATACTTATAAATAATCAAATTTTGTGCATAATTTTCGTCATTAATATCACTTCAATATTCAATTAATAGTTTCTGTTATTTTCTATTTTTTAAAATAAAAAATAATAAACATATTTTAAAATAAAAAATAATAAATATACTTGTGAAAAAATCACATAAATATCAATCAATATGTTTTATTTTTTTTATTTTAATCATTCTAGTTTTATTTTCCCAGTCAATTATCACTATAATTATATTTATATTATTTTTTACTACATTTATTTTTTTTATATTTATAAAAAATTCATTATTAAATAACTAAGATAATAGTCAAATAAGTCCAGTCAAGAAATGATTCTATTCATCGCCAAAGTTAGTTATTTGTACTTAATCAAGATATTAAAATTTGAATGCAAAAACTTAATTTAGATGCAAGCCCTTTAATTTTATGTTATAAATTTTCAAAAATTAAACTGAAAATTGAGTTTTTCTTTTGAGGTTGCAATAAATCCTGGGTTTTGGTCTTATTATACTTAATTACTAAACAATGAGTTATCTGGTAAATATTTATAAATAAAGTTAGTGAAAATTAATAGAAGAAAATATTATGATCATGTATAATAATCCAATATAAAATTTGGAAACTGGTTCAAATAAAGAAAAAATATATTGATAAATTTATTCAAATTTTTGTTTAGTATATTAATTATTTTCAATTGGGTATCCGATGTTAAAATGGTCCCTACATAAAAAGATAATAAAAAAAATAAATAAAAAGTATCAATTGTATATTAAAGTGATATTAATTATGAAATTTGAGTATCAATTAAGTTATTTATAATTACTCAAGTATCAAAGTGAAATGAATAATAAACTTCGAATATCAAAATTGATTTTATTTTATTCTTTTCTTTTTTACCTCGAAAACATTCTCTTTCGTGAGATACCCAGAGAATCTTCTTTTCTTCCAAGATATAAAGATCTTGAGAATATTAAAGATATACAAGAATCACTAACAAGAAGTTACGTGGCTACTCTTTTATTCATTTGCTGTATATGAAACGCAGATCGCTGAGGACAATATGACTGTTTTTGGATGTGAATGTTATTTAACACAACAATGTTGGCCTGGACTCGAATTGCCCCAAAAGCATTTCCTGTTTGATGTTGGTTTGCTTTGTTATAATGAGCTACTCTCAAATTTAACGTAATTACTGAAGAAACTTGAAACCAATTATACTAGAGTGCACAACCATGGAAGAGATGAAGGAGAAGACTGAAATATGAGAAAGTGAAGCCGTCGGGAAACTCAGCGACCAATCTATGATAGCGCAAGCTCGGTCAAGTCTCTCCCATATAGTGTGGTGCAGGATGCCTATTAGTCCAAGTAAACGGATAGCCCGAAAAACCCAAATCCACCAACTCGTAATCGGACAGTGCCTCCCGAAACCTCCGAATCTGCCATGTTGGGCACTGGGGACCTCCCGATTTTTCAGATTGATCAAAAATCTCATTAAAATCCCTAGCGCATAACCAAGAGTGATTAGACTCTCCCTGTAGTCGAGAAAGGAGATCCCACGTGCGTTCTCTCTTGCTACTAATATCCGATTTCCCATATATACCCGTGAAGCACCACCGGTCTTGATTCCCATCCAATTTCACAGATACATCAATATGGTTAACTGAATAACCTGCTACTAATATCCGATTTCCCAGATATACCAGTGAAGCACCACCAGTCTTGATTCCCATCCAATTTCACAGATACATCAATATGGTTAACTGAATAACTCTAGATGAGAACGTCTGCTAGCAAAGCAAGCCCACCGCTTTTACCTCGAGAATCCACACTAAAACCATACATATCAAACTTATGCTTCAAACGATTGTTGTGGCATGATGAGCACTTGGTGTCCGACACAAAAACCAACGGGTGGCGATAGTCCTAGATGAGATCCTCGAGACACTAAACTGTCCAAGGCTCCCAAACCCTGACAGTTCCAGTTACCAAACTCATGGCGAATGCTGAGTCTGCCCCGCAGATCCCACCGATAGATTAGTAATATCCTAGAATGGAACAGATAACCTGCTATCCTTAGGAAGCCCCTGGAAATCTACTTCCTCACAAGAGTCTTCATCCAATAACCTGCGTTTATGAGGGAGGGACAGAGGCTGGTAAGTGGCCTGGGAGTTGTGTTGAAGTTAGTAACCAGCAGCAGCAGCAGCACCATGAAATGCAGCAGCAGAAGTTGAAGTCCAAACAGGCTGGTGATGATGAAGAAGCTATTGGAGTCTTAGATACAGGCTGAAAAGTGCATGATAGAAACACGTTTTTGTATTACTGATGTAATGTTGATAAGTTGCTTGTGTGGAGTGCTACGTCATTTATTTGTATTCCTATTGGGCCAAGTAGTTAATTTTTCTGTTAGTTGGTTATTAGGTGGTTTAGTGAAGTGTCATATATACGTTGTATCAGTCTAAGTCTTCTGCTGTAACAGAGATTCAACAGAGCTTCGTTAACTGAGAATGGAGAAATCATTCTTCTCCCAATTGCTGTGTTCTTCATTTGTTGTTTTGATCTTGCGTTCCAACATGGTATCAGAGCCTTCTATATGAAGGTCTCTGGGATTTTTCTTTGAATTGAACCAGCAGAACTATGGCGGAATCAAGCTCGAACAGATCTGCGGTAGAGCAGCTAGAGCGAGAGGCACTTTATATACATCCTTCGGAGAATTCTAGCATGATATTGGCTACTTCTCCCCTGGACGGCACGAATTTTTTACCATGGAGTCGCTCCATCTATGTTGCCTTAGGTACAAAAATGAAACTAGGCTTCATAGATGGCTCATTTCCGAGGCCTGAGATAGGATCAACTTCATTTGAGCAGTGGCGTCGTGTTGATCTTATGGTTACCTCCTGGATATGGAATTCCATATCCAGAGAAATTGTTGAATCCTTTATGTTTGTTAACTCATCTCGAGAACTTTGGTTGGAGATACAAAGTCGGTACGGCAGAAGCAACGGACCGATGATC
The DNA here is from genome assembly GCF_026168435.1 of Sesamum indicum. NCBI lineage: Eukaryota > Viridiplantae > Streptophyta > Magnoliopsida > Lamiales > Pedaliaceae > Sesamum > Sesamum indicum. Next base: position 106,077 of record NC_142664.1, on the reverse strand, counting down.
TATCGGATTCAACGCGAGATTTCTTCCATCTCGCAGCATGACATGTCTCTTACTGCATATGTGACAAAGCTGAAAACTTCCTGGAATGAACTGTTAAGTTTGGCACCCAGTCCAAAGTGTACGTGTGGTGGCTGCACCTGTGGGGTGAATAAGGCGATTGAAGAACGGAACGAACACGTGCAGTTGATGCAGTTTCTTATGGGATTACACGAGACGTGTGACAGCGAGAGAAGTCAGTTGCTGATGCAGGATCCTCTGCCTACTCTAGAACGAGCTTTCTCTATGGTCTTCACGGTTGAAAAGCAAAGGCAAGTACATACTGAAACGTCTGCTGTACCTCAACATATGGCTTATCAATTTGCATCAAAGGAGGTCAAGAAAAATGGTGCTGAGAGGTTTCAAACTAAGAAGAGATCGTACATAGACAAGAGAACTCTGACTTGTGCGCATTGTCATAGAACCGGTCACACTTTAGACACTTGTTTTCAAGTCCATGGAGTACCAGACTGGTACAAAACCTTGAATGAGAAGAAGAAGAAAGTACCTGGGGTTAAGTCTTTTGCAGCTGCAGCGACAAATGAACAACAGACTTCTGCGGAGAGTAATAACTAAGTAGATGACAGACTTAATGGCAGACCTGATCAGACTGATGCAAAGAAGCAATACAACCGGTGATCCTATCACCAACTACTCCAACTTTGCCTGCAGCGAGAACATCGAATTTGCTGGTAATGTTACTACACCTTCAAAGATTGATTTGGGTTCTTGGATTTTGGACACTGGGGCTACAAACCATATATGCACTAACCTTAATCTATTTCATTCTCTTGTTGTTCCTTCACAACCCAAACACGTGCATCTCCCTGATGGAACATATAAAACCGCTGCGTATGTTGGCACTGTCCAGTTAAATCATCATATCACACTCACTCAAGTCCTATATCTTCCTTCTTTCTCTGTTAATTTGTTGTCCGTTAGCCAACTCTGCCGTGATACCTCTTATGTTTTCCATTTTACTGACTCAAAGTGTTTATTGCAGGACCAAATTAGCAAAGCCATCCTCTTTGAGGGACATATACACAAGAACTTGTATGTTGTCCGACAGTCATCTCATCAAAATTCTTGTCATTCCTCTGTACTTTGTAATTCTGCAAATTTGCATTGTAATCTTCGGACATGGCATCATAGGTTGGGCCATGTTCCCTTGCCAATAATGAAACGAATTCCTTTTCTCACTTCTGTCACTATGGAATCTATTGAACCTTGTGAGATATGTCATAAAGCTAAGCAAGTTAGAACCTGTTTTCCTTCGAGCTTATCCCAAAGTGAGGCTCCTTTTAATCTAGTTCACCTGGACGTTTGGGGACCATACACTGCCTATACAATCACAAACTGCAGCTACATATTAACTATCCTGGATGACCATTCCCGCTCCCTTTGGACCTATCTCTTGAAACAGAAATCTCAAGTACCTTCTGTCCTTAAGTCCTTCGCCTCCATGGTTAGAACCCAGTACTCTAAGGAAATCAAAGTCATTCGGTCCAATAATGGCTCTGAATTTTTGAACAAAGAGTGTCAAACCTTTTGCAATGAGATGGGGATCATACACCAAACATCCTGCACCTACACTCCCCAACAAAATGGGAGAGTAGAACGCAAGCATAGGCAGCTTTTGAATGTGGCTCGAGCTTTGCTTTTCCAGGCATCAATGCCTCTGAAATTTTGGGCCGATTCTCTACTCACTGCAACCTACCTAATCAATAGAACACCCTCCAAAATCCTTCAATGGAAAACACCCTTCGAAAAACTTACTGGAAATTCCCCAACCTATCACCACATTCGTACCTTTGGAAGCCTGTGTTTTGCCACCAATGTTGATCCCCACAAGTCTAAGTTCCATCCTAGAGCCAGTAAGTGTGTTCTCTTAGGATATATGATGACACAAAAGGGTTATAAACTATATGACATGGACAGCAATCATATCATTGTCTCTCGAGATGTCCAGTTTTATGAAGACATATTCCCTTACTCTGTTTCGCAGGATCAGCCTTCACCTTGCCCTCTCCCGGTGATTCATCCATCTATTGATCTCCCTACTTGCACTCTAGCAGAACCTCCAAACACTTCTTCATCATCTGAACCATCTATTCCAACCTCAGAAATTGTTCCTGCAGCTACACCTTCACTCAGACGCTCTACCAGAATTTCTCATCCGCCTACTTGGTTAAATGATTTTGTCTGTTCCACCAGTCACCCCTCTTCACTGCATTCACATACCCCTGCATATATGTCGTTTGTAGCCTCCTTGTCTGTTTTGCAGGAGCCCGTGTCCTTTTCTGAAGCTGTGAAACACAGAGAATGGAGAGAGGCCATGGATATAGAGTTGAAGGCCTTGGAAGCTAACAATACTTGGAAGCTTTCTCCTTTACCAGCAGGCAAACGTGCCATTGGGTGCAAATGGGTCTTTAAGACCAAACTTCGGGCGGATGGTACGGTGGAGAGGCATAAGGCACGTTTGGTGGCGAAGGGGTTCAGTCAAATAGAAGGCGTTGATTACACGGATAGCTTCTCGCCGGTTGCAAAATCTGTGACTGTGCGGATTTTCCTTGCCATTGCTGCTGCTCGTGCGTGGCCTATTCAGCAGCTCGATATAAATAACGCGTTCCTCCATGGGTATATCGAAGAAGATATATATATGTTGCCTCCTGAAGGATACACTGTCCCTTCCAATACGGTGTGCAAGTTACAACGCTCATTGTACGGCCTTAAACAGGCCTCCCGGCAATGGAATGCCGAGTTTACCTTAAAGCTTACTTCATATGGTTTTACTCAGTCGGTACATGATCACTGTTTATTTGTGAAACCTTCTTCTTCAGGTCTCATGGCCTTACTGGTTTATGTAGACGATATTCTCATCACGGGGCCTTCCATTGCTGAAATTGCTGAGGTTAAGCACTATCTTCACAGCCTATTCACCATCAAAGATTTGGGGGATGCGCGGTATTTCCTTGGACTTGAGATAGCACGGAGTTCTTCAGGATTGTACATTGCTCAAACCAAGTATGTATTGGATATAGTGAAGGACACTGGTCTTCTTCAAGCTAAATCTGCCTCGACTCCTTTTCCTTCAGGATTGAAGCTAGTTGCAGGTTCTGGTCCTCTGTTTTCTCGGCCTGACTCTTATCGAAGGCTTGTTGGGCGTTTGCTTTATTTGGGATTCTCTCGGCCGGACATCTCTTATCCGGTGCAGCAGCTCAGCCAGTACCTTAATCAACCTTGTGAGTCGCATTGGAGAGCTGCGTTACATGTGGTCCGGTACCTGAAGGGGTGTCCTTCTAAGGGACTATATTTTCCAGCTTCAAACACATTCACTGTTCGTGCATTCTGTGATGCCGATTGGGCATCGTGTCTAGACTCTCGCCGGTCTCTCACTGGGTATTGCATTTTCCTTGGCGATGCGTTGGTGTCGTGGAAGACTAAGAAACAAACGACTGTTTCGAGGTCTACCGCAGAATCGGAATACAGGAGCTTGGCTTCGACGGTTTGTGAACTTCGGTGGATTTCCTACATACTGTCTGATTTTGATGTTCCTGTCTCTCTTCCCATTGACTTATATTGTGATAATAAGGCTGCATTACATATCATGGCAAATCCGGTCTTCCACGAGCGTACTAAACACATCGAATTGGACTGTCATCTTGTTCGGGATGCTTACAAGGATGGTTTTGTGTCACCTTCCTTTGTTCCTAGCTTTCAGCAGTTAGCGGATGTTTTTACCAAATCTCTGCCTTTAAAATCATTCTTATTACTCATCTCCAAGTTGGGCCTTGTCTCTTTTGATCCCAGTCCCACTTGTGGGGGGGATGTTGAAGTTAGTAACCAGCAGCAGCAGCAGCACCATGAAATGCAGCAGCAGAAGTTGAAGTCCAAACAGGCTGGTGATGATGAAGAAGCTATTGGAGTCTTAGATACAGGCTGAAAAGTGCATGATAGAAACACGTTTTTGTATTACTGATGTAATGTTGATAAGTTGCTTGTGTGGAGTGCTACGTCATTTATTTGTATTCCTATTGGGCCAAGTAGTTAATTTTTCTGTTAGTTGGTTATTAGGTGGTTTAGTGAAGTGTCATATATACGTTGTATCAGTCTAAGTCTTCTGCTGCAACAGAGATTCAACAGAGCTTCGTTAACTGAGAATGGAGAAATCATTCTTCTCCCAATTGCTGTGTTCTTCATTTGTTGTTTTGATCTTGCGTTCCAACAAGTTGGAGGGAAGGCGTTTCCATGGGCGGGCAGTAGACAGAGGACGTGTCTGTGTGGTAGGGAGAGCAGAGGAGAGATGAGTGACTGAGGATGGGAAGGATGGGTCTGGAGCTGTATGGGGCTGTACCTCCAGTACTAGGTCGAGAGAATCACGGGCAGGGGAACAAGGGGTGAGTGAAGAGATTGAGTGGTGAAGGGAAAAGTTGCTGAGTCAGAAGGATGATGAGGCCAAAGCGGGCTTTGGTTAAGATCTTGGACTTATCGGGAGGGATTTTGGGGTCCTGACTTGTGTTTATGAAGGGAGAGTGTTTTGGAGGCAAGAGGTTGATGGTTGCAGGGGATGAGATTTCAAACACGTCAAAGATGGATGAGCCACGTCTAGGTGGGGGTGTAGGCGCTGGATAGGATTGAAGAGAGTCCGGAGAACGAAAGATTGGCCGCTTGAAAACAGATGAGGGGAAAACACCTTGGGAAGCGAGCATTCTGCTCCTAGAATTTGCCGGAATCACAACTTGGAGCCAAGGACCATAGGGGGTATTTTCACCAGGATCAAAAAGACCTTCATGGAATTGGAGCTCACACTATCGAGATAAGTTACCCTGACAACCACACAAATAGCAGAAGTTGGGAAGACGATCGTACGTAAATGTAAGCAGTTGCTCATTCCCCGAAATTGTCCGTATTTTCAGCGCATGAGTAAGGGTTTGTTCACATCAACAACCACTCTAATCCGAATGGAAGAACCCCAAACCATCCCCTCCTTATCCAAATCCGCCTCCTTAAATTGACCCAGCTTGTTCTCAATATAAGAACACACCTCCTTTGACATTTTCCCCAATAGCAAGCCATGGATATGCACATGGAAATCACAAAAATCCATATTAACCAGACTAGGATTATCAGTGGATTTCACCGGCGCCAGAATCAGAAGACGTATCAAAACCCCAGGGGCAACAAACAAGAACCAGATCACAGTCCAGAGAATGAAAAAACTTGAGCAAAAAAGGATTCCCCTCAATCATCTTAAAATCCAATCCCTTACCCGAATTAAAAGCAGCCTTGAGAGTTCTCTGCAGAGCGTCGGGGTGGAAGGGCTTGGTGGATAGCAATCGACCTACGATATAGAAATTCCTCGAAATAGGCTCGGCATGCCACAAACCCGCCGAAAATACCGAATCCGATTCCTCCTATTTAGTGAAGAAAGCGTTGCCACCAATCGTTCCGAATCAGGATCCATAGCCAAGGAGATAAAGGTCACAACCAAATAAAAACCCTAGAAGAGCAAAACAACAGCTATTCCCTATGCGAAACAGAAAAGAAACCAAACTTCCAGATGCCTGATTTGCGTAACTATGATGTAACGAAGGACCCCCAAGAGCACGTGGCAGGGGTTGAGTTGGTGTTGAACTTTTATGGTATATCTGACCATATTAATGCTAAACTATTTGTTACTAATCTTACAGGAAAAGATCAGGAGTGGTTTACCAATAAACCTAGTGGGACCATAGAGACATAAAAGATTTGCTTTTCACTTTGCAAGCAAAAAAAATACAAAAACGTTATGCTACGTACTTGTCCACTATAAGGCAAAAGGAGGATGAGTCATTGAAAAGTTTCGTCAGAAGATTTAATAATAAAACATTAGAAGTTCAAGATCTCAAGATTGACATGATGGTTAGCATACTCATTCATGGGTTAAAGAAAAAGCCGTTCGCATAAACTCACGAACGAGATCACCTGAAGATGTGGAGCAATTCATGAGGATGATAAAAAATTCATCGATGAGGAGGAGATGAATGCAATGAAAGACGGAGAGTGGCAAAATGCAAGAGGCTGAGATTGCGCGAGAGAAGGAAGGGATAGACACATACGACTGAAAAAGACCGTGAAACTCATACCAACCAAAATTTCACAAGTATACTCCTCTAGCGACCACGAGAGCTAGAGCAAGCATTGATGATGGTCGAAAAAGTGAATATACTTCAATGGCCAAAACATACCAGGTTTAGACCAACCAAAAAACATTCTAATAAGTATTGTAAGTTCCATAGAAGAGGGGCCATGACACAGAGTATTGCTATCACTTGAAGACGAAATATAAAGGTTAATAAGACAATGGTACTTCAAATAATATGTGTTGGAGCCTAAGAGGAGTGAAAAGAGCATAAACCAGGGGACAGGAGGACACGAAGCAGATTATGAGCAAAGATAGATTTAAGGGTAAAGAAAAGGAAGAAAGAAGGGACGTTGGAACCAGAGAGAATGCTATTGGAGGAGATTCGAGGAGAATAAGGAAAAATATGAGAGGAGCATGCAATCATATCATAGGAGGGAGTTGATACTAAATGTAGAGCCGAAAGGATTTGAATTATGACATTGGGTTGCAAACTGATCTAATAGTGATAAGGATGGATATCGCCGGCATAAGGTACTTGTAGATATTGCAGTTCTGTAGATATCATGTTCATGGAAGTGTTGAGGAAAATGGGGTTATAGGACACGTGCTTAAACCCTTGTCTAGACTCCACTAGTAGGGTTTGGTGGAAGCGAGGTCACATTTTTGGGAACCATTGCTCCCGGTGTCAATAGGTTAGTAATTTTCTTTCTAGTGTTTTCAGTTGAAGAAACCCATTTTCATCTTGGCATTCAAGGTAATTCTTACGGAGCTACTCCATCGCAAGAATTTGCTTCCTCCAGTGGGTTCTAGACCAAGCTCACCCCTCGATTATTCGATGATTGCGCCCTCAGATTTAGAATATAGAAAAAAGAAATGAAGAAGAACGTACCAGAAACCATCAATTGATGCTCTGATACCATGAAAAAACTTGAAACCAATTATACTAGAGTGCCACAGCCGTGGAAGAGATGAAGAAGAAGACTGAAAGGAAGCTTTAAACTGTTCTTAATTCGTATTGAAGTGAAAACCTGAGTTAAGTGTGTTAATTACAAATGCGGAGTAAGTCCTCTTTAAATAAAGCAGTAATCAATCTAACAAATTAATAACCACTTTTCTTAACAGACTAAATTGTCAGCAACTAATAAACAACACAACTGGCATTATCTGCTACAGACTAATCAAAGACGCATTTTGACTTAGAAAAATGCTAGAGCATAGGCTGTGACTACCAAGTCGTACTTCTACTAATGAAGGCAAAATATCACTTTTGGTCCCACTAGATAGGGTCCTTCTCACTTACAGTCCCACGCTTTACGTGTTCAACACATTTAGTCCTAAAATCCTATGTTTTTAACATAAATGGTCCTATTCCGTTAACACTAACGAAATCGGCACGTGACCGTCAGCCAACTGGACCAAATATCACTTTTGGTCCCACTAGATAGGGCCCTTCTCACTTGCAGTCTCACGTTTTAAGTGTTCAACACCTTTAGTTCCAAAACTCTATTTTTTGATAGAAATGATCTTGTTCCATTAACAGCTAATGGAAACGGCACGTGACAAGTCATGTGCCGTTAGTCAACTGGCAGCTAGCAAAAAAAAATAGAAGACCATGCTTGTATTTAGTTTTTAGAGTGAAAAAAAGGCAACAAAAAAATATTTTTTGGCTATTTATAAATGTAAATAACCCAAAAAAACCACACAATATTTTTATCTTTTTTTCAACACTTAATTTGGAGAGAAATAGGCTAAAAGATGTCGCAAACATCTCAAAATACTTTCAATATTGTGTGATGTTTTAAGGAACAAAATGTTGCAAGGTATTGTAAGACTTTTGGGGGATGTTTTGGCACATTTTGGGTTTGTAAAGTGGTAGTATTTGGCAGATTTTAAGTATGCAAAGTTTCACTTTACAGCACATTTCATTAATGATCAAAACCAGTGGATTTCAGTATATTTTCTGTTTTTATGCAATTTAGTGCTTTTGTGCAATTTTAGTTCCATTTTTATTGCTTTCAAGATTTTATGCTTACACATTTAAACACAACATAAACTATAATTACTTGCAAAAAAGGCATATCCATTAGTCCTTTTACACATAATTCACCATTACTAAAAGGTCATCTAGTAATATATAAGAACATCCTTTTACACATAATTCACCATTACAATAGCATTCAATATTTGAAGTATTTTGAGATGTTTGTGACATCTTTTGGCCTATTCCTCTCAAGATTAAGTGCTGAAAATGTTGTGTGGTGTTTGTAGGTTATTTACATATATAAATAGCAAAAAAATATTTTTTTGGCGCCTTTTTTTCCCTCCAAATACTGAACACAAGCTTGGACTTTGTTTTTTTCGCCAGCTGCCAGTTGACTAACGGCATGTGACAACTCACATGCTGTTTTTGTTAGTTTTGTTAACGAAATAGGACTATTTCTGTTAAAAAAATAGAATTTTGAGACTAAAGATGTTGAACACGTAAAGCGTGGGACTGCAAGTGAGAAGGACCCGATCTAGTGAGACCAAAAGTGATATTTTGACCTAGTTCAAGTCATGTGCCGTTTTCGTTAGTTGTTAACAGAATAGGACCATTTTTGTTAAAAAAATAGAGTGCCGAACACGTAAAGCGTGGGAATGCAAGTGAGAAGGGCTCTATCTAGTGGGATCACAAATGATGTTTTGCCTCTAATAAAAACATGAGAAACCACTCCCGTTACTTTAACTAAACAAACGAAATGATGAATAGAACTGGATGATAACTGCTTGAACCAGGTCTCAAAGCCTTCTAAAACCTCTTAACAATTACAAATACTCTCTTTTTGTTTGAAAAATTAACAACATATCTTGGTTTTAATGTCCCTCCAATAATTAGTCCATTCTATTGGTTTTTGTTAGATTTTTTTTTTTTGTGGAAACTGACCAAATATATTTGTGGATTATAAAATAATTTCACTTAATTTTTAAGATTTTCTAAAATTGTTTTATGGACTATAGGGTAAGAATGAAATTTTCATCTTGTTAACTTTTTTATGCTTTTTACAATTTATATTCTTTTAACAAAAAAAGAAAAAGAAAAACAATAAGTGAAAAGTGTATATGTCCGGACTTTCTTCCAAATATTATATAATTTTATCAAATATTTATAATATTCAAAATAATGAAGAGATACTTGTAATATGTCAAATCTTAAAAGAGTTCATTGTAATTTACCCATTATATAATTTGTCTTGTTTGTGAGAATTGAGAGAATATCTAATGTTTGAACTTGATATAATGCATGCTTAAGTATAGTAACTTGGAACTCCCAATTAATAATTAGTCAAGGTCATATGGTCCGAGTAGTAGAAGGGAATTTTTCTACATCCTATAAATTAAGATTAACTAGACTTGTACGATAATACTCCTACGTAAATAATAAATATATGACAATGATACATACACTCGTAAGTAAAACATTTATATGTATAGATTTTTATGTATATATATATATATCTTGGATTTTATTTGTATAGGATGTATAAACTTATCTATGTAAACAAAAAGAAACAACATTTATATGTACATATATTGGTCAATAATTGATAGATTTCCACAAAAATAGGTTCTTAACTAATTTGAAATACTACTAACAACAGGTCATATGCCATACCAGTGTCTAAGAGAATAAACTTCAAATAAGTAACAATAACAAACACAAAGACAAATTATAAATAAACTTATAATTTGAAACTAAAAAAAAAAAAATCATTTAGCATATAATCATCATGAATAGAATAATATGTAGTACGAAAGTCAATATTTGTTCGTTAAATTTATCTTTTCTTAAATTTAGAAGAAAATATTACGGCTTCAAAACATACACAAAGAATTAATAGAAATATATAATCCAAATTAAGCAAAGTTTTCATTGGTTCCATTTCAACACCAAACTGTGGGTACAATTTCACACAAACAGTACATAAACGAGAGGTGGCCCTTGTTTTTGAGATTATTGTTACAATTACAAGAAATTGAAAAAAGAAAAAGAAAAAGAGAACAAAGAATAAGAAATCAGATATACACATATATAGTTCCACTCTTTCACACAGTAACAAATAATTTTACATATAACATAGCAGGATGGAGCTTCTTCCCGTCAGCGTCAGGGCTTCGGCTGTTCTGCTGCTGGGACTGGTTGTGCAGCTTCAACCTTTTCTGCCGTTTCAACTATTTTCTCTGAGCTTGTAGCTTCAGGGGGGGGTTCCTCCTTCTCTAGTTCCACCACAATCTCCTTTGGTTTGACCTCTACGCCACTCGTCTCTTCTTCAGTTTTTTCAGTTGGGGGCGCAGCCTCTTCTTTCTTCTCCTCAGTAACTACAAACGTAGAAACCTTCTCCAACACAAAGAAGACAGGACCAGGTAAATATCCTGGGCCAATCTTGGAAGCCGCTTCGCACACTGGTTTCGACCCGGGAAATTCTTGCCGAAGAAATTATTAAGATTAATTAGAGAAAATAAAAGAACGAATGAATTACAAAGACCATGAATCTAGACAGAGATGCCTACCGATCTTAGCAAGCTCGTCAAGGAATTTCTGGACTGCCGCGGAGTGTTTCTTCAGAGCTGAGTCCTTGGGTTCCTTGACCAAAGTCTGGTTTTTAAGTTCATTGCACAAGACAAAGGTCTAACATTAATAGCAACCCATAAACTGATCTCTATCTAACAACTTGCCTACGCACGTCCAAAATAGTGGTTCTGCAAGCTGTACTAGCTAGTATGACAAATTAATTCATTAATTATGAACAGTTACGGCGTTCGGTTTAGCAGGTACACCAACTTTTGTAATTGTGCTTGTTGAGAGCGGCCAGTACTGGTTAGCTTAGATACCTTGATCTCAGTTGTGGAAGCTTCATAGATTTCAAGAACTTTAGGTTGAAGCTCAGCCTTTTTGTCTTCGCACTCCTTTGCATATTGTTCCTGATGAATCAGTGAACATCAAATTAATACATACTACCGCAACTTGCAAAAGAGTCGGCGAAAATACTCAATATATAGTCAATAGACAATCCCCCCTTCCCCCGTTGATCAATAATAGACAATCAAGACTCTATTGGTACTCCTTTTACAATTTCGCAGCTGACATCTGCGACACACAATTACCTTCGACTCATCAAAATTCTTGCACGCTTCCGCAGCGGCGGTCTTTTTTGGGTTTTCGAAAACTTTCTTAATCTTCGGAAGAACCTTCGATTTCCAGTAATTCACCATCTTCCAATACAAGTAGTAAAGACCAAGAGCAAAATTTTATTATACTGCAAGTAACATCAAAAGATCAGAAAGAAGGATTTCTTTGTTCATCCATATCATGTATGTTCACTAAATAGGTATAAAACGGAGAAGACAAAGATTAGGAAAATAGGACAAACATTCAGAAGTAATATCACAGAAAAAGGAAGTACATATTATGCTGTACACCGCCGAGAAAGAAAGCAATAGTAATGTTAACAATCGAAGGAGAAAAGTACAGAAAAGAAAAAGAAAAACAGAAAAGAAAAACCTTAATCGTGCTAGAAGGCTGGTAAACTCGAAATACTAAGCACTGTTGGCGTTGAATATGAAGGCTGCTTTGATCTGCTGTAGCAGATGTTTGTTTATGACAAAGCCAACGGTTGCATATCAAGGCAAAATATAAGGTTTGAGGAGCTTAATGCTTGTCAGCAACAACAACAGATAAGCTTATTTTAAACTGGCATACAATATGAGGCTTGTGTTTCTACCATAATTACGCTGACACCCCACACAAGACCCAATTACGAAGCAAAGAAAAATCCAACACACCTCCTACCTGCAATCATAGAGGGCCAAAAATGTCATCAGGATGATTAATAATTAATTATAGATGGGAATAAAATCAAACATCTTGAGCAATGACAGCTGGCAATCAGCTCATTTCAAGGTGGCAATATGACAAACAGGACCCACTCTGATGGTGATGCTGATCTGTGACAGCCCTTCCTCATCTCTCATTTTTTTCTACAACTTAATTCAACTTCTCTCACGTGGCTTCGCTGGTTTTATTGTCACTCACGCCGTCAACGAGAAGGAGCGGGGAGTCCTCACTCCGTCGAGGGCAGGAGACATGCACATGGCTTGCTTGCAAGCTATTTGGACTAAACACACAAGGCCTAGACTGGACAAGAATAAACTCCAGTTTTGGAGGGTTTACCATTTGATCGGCCTTACGATTTTGTTGATTTTGCTGGTTCTTCAAATTCTCGTGTTTTTATATTTTACTAAAAAATCAATTATTTTTTACTAGAGAAAATAAATTAATAAAATCTATAATTATAAATTAGAGTTCTAAGATAGATTTTAGAAGGTCCATCCATCAACATGCCCCAACATATAGTATATTAAGTGCAGTACTGACAAAATAAAGTACAAAAACTATTCTTTTCAACTAAAAAATACACTATTTTTTCACTCTTAGCGAAATTACTAAATTAATAAAGTCTATAATTAAAAAATTGGAGCCTTAAAAGTATATTTTTTAAGCTCAGCACATCTAAATACCTCCAGCATTGAAGGTGCTCAAGGTAATGCTGAACAAATAAACTGCAAAAACTACTACTTTTACTAAATATTTCACTATTTTTTTACTCTTCAAAGAAAAAAATAAATAAATAAAGTTCATAAGTGAAGAATTAGAGATTTTAAAATATATTGTTGGGCTTGGGATCCTCTACTCCAAATAGTGCTACATCTTCTATTGTACATCTGGATTGATGACATGTGGACAAATAATATTGATGAGAGATGTGTTTGTTGTGGAAATTGTGTGATTTGTGTTTATAATTGTCTCAAAATAATTTTATATGTATATTATTATATAAATTATGACAATTACATATAGTACGTAAATAAACGAAATAAATTTAGAAATTAGAAAATCTGCACCGATGGAGAGTCACGACACTTGTCGCTGACCTAAAGCCATGATTGCCTCCCTATGTGCAAGTTTTGACGGTTGATCACGACTTCAGGATAGAACCCCATTAGCTCTCAGCAGTATCTCATTCCATATGCACGACCACGAGGAAGTTAGGAACCAGTCCACAGTCACGTTGAGAAAACTCTACAAATACTTGTGGGATTATAAAACATTTCTCAATCCATAAGCTATACAAAATCTATATCTCTCTCAATATGCCAAATGAAAAAGCTAATGATCCATTAAATAGTTATAAAAATTTGACCATTATAAAATATTAAGTGGCCTAATTAAAACTCATAATATTATAATAAATTCAATTATAAATAAGTATCATAAATATATAAATTGTAACTTATTAAACCTTATAAAACCACTATTAAATTATCATAATAATTGGACCATGGAGAGTATTGGGGAGGCCGGAGAAAAAGGAAGAAACGAACACTGGATAAAGTACCATTGTATTTTTAGGAGAACCAAAGCCGAGATTAGTAGATCAGTTCCGATTAACTGATGAAATTTTAACTAATAAATGGAACACAAATCACTATATAATATTTCCTTAATTCTTGTTCTTTGCAAGAGAAAACAAAACGAATATTAATTTTTATATGATTTAGAACACATTAGTTTTCAATATTTTATGTCTTTTTTATTTTCTTATTTTTTCTCAACTTCCACATGTCTCTTTTTCTGATTGGTGGATATGGTCCAATGGGTTATGACCAAAGAACAAATTAAGAGGCACATACTCTATCTCTTGGCCACGACCATCACAATGGAGGAAGTCCGCTTCGTGGAGCCCAATGATCACGGCCCAAATACCAAGGGATGGCCCTATTCCTCCACACACGTCATTCTCTGACTCATGTGGTGTGCACTCGGACCTTCCATGTGTGCCCCCTGACCACCATGAAATACGTGTAGTAGGAAGGTTTCCCTAAAGAACTCGTGCTCCTGCACCCAACAGACTCCTTGCAAACTAGGAGTCCCCCTCCGGTTCACTTTCTCCCCTCACCTAAATAATAATTTTAATAACACGATCCCTGAAAAATAGAACTCGATCATGCCTTATCTCATCTACTCTTATCTGTTTATCGCAGGAATAGGAAACACAATTAATTCCTTGTTGAAGGAGGACTCTTGCCTATAAATAGAGAACTCGCCCCCAGGCGGGGGGATACCTTTTCATTAGTCAAAACTTTGGCTACCACTCTGTTGTGCTTCCACTACGATTGCAAACACGATTTGATACTATTTTTCATCATTACTCTTTGCTCTTTCAATACTTTTTATCATTCTGAATTATTATTCTTCAAATCCAATACTAACTTGGTCGTCGAAGTGCTAACGCTTTGTTTTGCAAGCTCTATTTTTTGAATTCTTTCGTAGATGATTTAGGCCCATCGCTCAAGTCTGAATCTATTGGACTCGTGCTAAATTCGCACGCATCAATTGGCGTCATCTGTGGGACACTGAGTTAATGGCGTGAGTTGTTATGGAGACCCCCAGCAATCCCGCTAACAAGCAGAAGGTCGTGGAGACTCCCAACAATAATTAGCCTTTTTAAGTTGTTGTGGAAGCCCCCTTAGCACCGACGGGAGGGTCCACCGCAGCTCTACCTGCACCAATGCCGCCCTCCAGGGTGACAGACCCCCTGGTTGATCATCCAAGGCAAAACACCTCCTTGGATACCACGTCAAGGGAACTCTCCCTAGCCTTGCTGGGAGCGATTCAACAAGTAGTTGCCGCGGCCATTCGGGTACAAATGGCAATACTAGTACCTGCCTGCTCAGCTCTTACACTAGAGGCAGGCATCCTTCAAGGATGAGTAGAAGGAGGCTTTCCAGAGGAAAACATCATGGTAACCCGGCCCCCTCCAACAGGAATGCAAGGACTCCCTCTGACAACTCCCTAGGAGATCCCCAGACAATGGAGAGCTCAAGTGGAATGTCTCCAGAAAGGACTACTGGATGTACAACACTAGATAGCGGGAACCTCGGAAGGTAAACAACAGGGCGTCCCCTTCACAGAAGTTGTGATGACAAATGAACTCTCGATGAACTGTCACACTCCCGCTATCGTTGAATATGATGGGACAGCAGACCCTCAAGAGCATCTCTCACGTTTTGAAAAAGTGGCCTTCTGCATAGCTACATGGACGGGGATCAAGTGTCACGTTTTTGTCACTATCCTAGCTGGGGCCACACAACAATGGTTTGACCAGTTGCCTTGTGGAGCAATAGGAAGTTTCCAAGAGTTCTGATCTCTCTTCTTGCACCAATTTTCTAGTAGCCGGAAGCTTCAAAAAATGGAACTTAATCTTTTCGTCTACCCCAAAAATACAATGAGCCCTTGAGGGAGTACCTGCTTAGATTCAATACAACAACTTTAGAGGTGCGTTCTGCCACTCAAGAGGTGAAAGGCTAGCATTTTTTCACAAAGCCTCCTAGAGGGTGACTTCTTTAAGTCCTTGGCCGAAAACCCTATTTCCAAATTTGATGCTTTCTTAGCTCAGGCTGCCTAATTTATCAACATGGAGGATGCCCAAGCTGCCAAGAAGGAAAGTCGTGGGGAGAAAAAGGAAAAAGTTCGGGAGGAAGGCTCATTCAAAAAGTCTCGTACTGATTTTAAGAAGAAGAAAGTACCCTTGCAGAGAGTCAATACAGTGTAGATCCCCTTAACGGTACCTTTCACCCAAGCTCTTATGGCAGTTTAAGGAAAGGGTTTGTTGACCCACCCTTGATCTTGGAGAGAACAACCTCAACGGCCTAAGTTTGGCAAATTCTGTCGTTTTCATAATGATTATGGCCACACCATTGAAGAATGTTGACACCTAAAAAATAAAATCGAAAGACTTATACAAAATGGATATATGCTAGAATATGTCTGTTGAGAAAAAGCCCGAGGAATAGGACCATACGTCAAACAAGAAGTGAACAAGGGAAAAGAAGTAAAAGCTTCCCCTTCGGAATCCTCACCAAATAAAGAGCACAAGAATACATTTGAAGGAAAAACTGAAGTTAGTGATCCTCCTCGAAAAGGAGTAATACGAATGATCATAGGATGCTCAAATGGAGGTGATTCCCATCATGCCAGGAAGACCCAGATTAGGGAAGCTCATAGTGTAACTATAAAAGAAATTTGGGATGTGGGAGCAAAGAGGACGCCCCCCTCATCCATTTTGGAAGAGCAGAACATTCAGGTCTCAAGAGCCATCACAATGATGCTCTAGAATCACGGCGTTATTGGCCAATTATGAAAGGGGCGTATTTTTATAGATTCAAGAAGTTATGTGGATATATTGTTCGGGAAAACCTACGACCAAATGCAATTAGGGGATACCCCTCTGGAAAAATTGAACTTCCCTCTACGGGTTCGCAGGGGAAGTAGTCCATCCTAAGGGCATGGTTTTGCTGCCATTGACCTTACGCATTGGTACCACTAGAAGGATTTGTTTGTTAAAATTCCTAGTAGTAGACACCCCTTTTTCTTACAACGTCATCCTGCATAGGCCTATCATCAACACTTTCCAAGTCGTGATATCCACCTACCATATAAAGATCAAATTTTCTATGCTTGGAGGTGTGGGAGAAGTACAAGGGGACACCCTCCAATCTCAAAGTTGTTACATGGAAGCTGTGCGCAAAGGACAAAAGTGAAGTGGGAACGAAGATCCTAAGGAAACACCCTCCGACGAAGTTAGACCCCACTTGGAAAGGACCCTTTAAGTTTGCAATAGTTATAGGTAGGAGAGCATATGAGCTTGAAGACCATGAAGGGCCCCACTATCGCGCCCTTGAAACGTCCATAACCTCAATAAATATTATGTATAAACAAGAATATCCCCAGATGGGTCTCCCTAAAGGACGACCCTTAATAGGTCCTCCTGAATGACTCCTAACAACGTCCTCTTGAAGGAAACTGCTTAAAAAGTCCTCCTACAGGACTCCTTCTAAAAACGTCTTTTTGAAATTTTCAACGTTCTCAGAATTCCACGAAACGTGACCCAAACGTTGGTCTTGGCCCATGCATTTGTGTGGTAAATTTGCTAAGCGTAATAATAAATACAAGTGTAGGTCTAGGCCCATGCATTTGTGTGGTAAATTTTCTAAGCGTAATAATAGCTACAAGTTACTGTAAAAGGGAAACGAACTTGCTGTTTAATAAAACCGTGTCAAACAACGAAATTTTCTTCGTTCTCAGAATTCCACGAAAACTTGACCCAAACATAGGTCTTGGCCCATGCATTTGTATGGTAAATTTGCTAAGCGTAAATAACTACAAGTTAGTGTAAAAGGGAAACAAACTTGCTTTTTTAATAAAATCGTGCCAAACAGCGAAATTTTAAACGTTCTCAGAATTCCACGAAACTTGATCCAAACGTAGGTCTTGGCCCATGCATTTGTGTGGTAAATTTTCTAAGCTTAATAATAACTATAAGTTAGTGTAAAAGGGAAACGATCTTGCTTCAATAATAAAACCGTGCGAAACAGCAAAATATTCAACGTTCACAATATTCCATGAAACATGACCCAAACGTAGGTCTAGGCCCATACATTTGTGTGGTAAATTTATTAAGCATAATAATAACTACAAGTTAGTGTAAAAGGGAAACGAACTTACTTTAATAAAACCATGCCAAACAGGGAAATTTTCAACGATCTCAGAATTCCACGAAACTTGACACAAACGTAGGTCTTGACCCATACATTTGTGTGGTAAATTTGCTAAGCGTAATAATAACTATAAGTTAGTGTAAAAGGAAAATGAACTTGCTTTTTTAATAAAACTGTGCCAAACAGCGAAACTTTCAACGTTCTCAGAATTCCACATAATTTGACCCAAACGTAGGTCTTGAACCATGCATTTGTGTGGTAAATTTGCTAAGCGTAATAATAACTACAAGTTAGTGTAAAAGGGAAACAACTATAAGTTAGTGTAAAAGGGAAACGAACTTGCTTTAATAAAACCGTGACAAACAAGGAAATTTTTAACGTTCTCAGAATTCGACGAAACTTGATCCAAATGTAGGTCTTGACCCATGCATTTGTGTGGTAAATTTGCTAAGCATAATAATACCTATAAGTTAGTGTAAAAGGACAACGAACTTGCTTTTTTATTAAAACCGTGTCTAACAGCGAAATTTTCAACGTTCTCAGAATTCCATGAAACATGACCCAAACGTAGGTCTTGGCCCATGCATTTGTATGGTAAATTTGCTAAACATAATAATAACTATAAGTTAGTGTTCAAGGGAAACGAACTTGCTTTTTCAATAAAACCGTGCCAAACATCAAAATTTTCAACGTTCTTAGAATTCCATGAAACTTGACCCAGACGTTATTGGCCCATGCTTTTGTGTGGTAAATCTGCTAAGCGTAATAATAACTAGAAGTTAGTGTTAAAGGGAAATGAACTTGCTTTTTTAATAAAATCGTGCCAAACAGCGAAATTTTCAACGTTCTCAGAATTCCACGAAACTTGACACAAACGTAGGTCTTGGACCATACATTTGTGTGATAAATTTGCTAAGCGTAATACTAACTATAAGTTAGTGTAAAAGGGAGACGAACTTGCTTTTTTAATAAAACTGTGCCAAACAGCGAAATTTTCAACGTTCTCAGAATTTCACGTAATTTGACCCAAACGTAGGTCTTGAACCATGCATTTGTGTGGTAAATTTGCTAAGCGTAATAATAACTAGAAGTTAGTGTTAAAGGGAAACGAACTTGCTTTAATAAAACCGTGACAAACAACGAAATTTTCAACGTTCTCAGAATTCCACGAAACTTGATCCAAATGTAGCTCTTGGCCCATGCATTTGTGTGGTAAATTTGCTAAGCATAATAATACCTACAAGTTAGTATAAAAGGACAACGAACATGCTTTTTTATTAAAATCGTGTCCAACAGCGAAATTTTCAACGTTCTTAGAATTCCATGAAACTTGACCCAAACGTAGGTCTTGGCCCATGCATTTGTGTGGTAAATTTGCTAAACATAATAAAAACTAGAAGTTGGTGTTAAAGGAAAACGAACTTGCTTTTTTAATAAAATCGTGCCAAACAGCGAAATTTTCAACGTTCTCAGAATTCAACGAAACGTGACCCAAAAGTTGGTCTTGGCCCATGCATTTGTGTGGTAAATTTGCTAAACGTAATAATAAATAGAAGTCAGTGTAAAAGCAAAACGAACTTGCTTTAATAAAACCGTGCCAAACAGCGAAATTATAAACCTTCTCAGAATTCCAGGAAATTTGACCCAAACGTTGGTCTTGGCCCATGCATTTTTGTGATAAATTTGCTAAGCGTAATAATGACTACAAGTTAGTGTAAAAGAAAAACGAACTTGCTTTTTAATAAAACCGTGCCAAACAGCGAAATTCTCAAATTTCTCAGAATTCCACGAAACTTGACCCAAAGGTTGGTCTAGGCACATGTATTTGTGTGGTAAATTTGCTAAGTGTAGTAATACCTACAAGTTAGTATAAAGACAAACGAACTTGTTTTAATAAAATCGTGCCAAATAGCGAAATTTTCAACGTTCTCAGAATTCCACGTAACTTGACCCAAACGTTGGCCTTGGCCCATGCATTTGTGTGGTAGTTTACTAAGCGTAGTAATAACTACAAGATAGTGTAAAAGGGAAACAAACTTGTTTTAATAAAATCGTGCCAAACGGCAAAATTTTCAACGTTCTCAAAATTCTACGAAACTTGACCCAAACGTTGGTCTTGGCCCATGCATTTGTGTGGTAAATTTGCTAAGCATAATAATAACTACAAGTTAGTGTAAAAGGGTAACGAACTTGCTTTTTAATAAAACCGTGCCAAGCAGCGTAATTTTCAACGTTCTCAGAATTCCATTAAATTTGACCCAAATGTAGGTCTTGGCCAATGCATTTGTGTGGTAAATTTGCTAAGCATAATAATACCTAGAAGTTAGTGTAAAATGGCAATGAACTTGCTTTTTAATAAAATCGTGCGAAAGAGCGAAATTTTCAATGTTCTCAGAATTCCTTGAAACTTGACCCAAACGTTGGTCTAGACACATGTATTTGTGTGGTAAATTTGCTAAACGTAATAATACCTACAAGTTAGTGTAAAAAGGCAAACGAACTTGTTTTAATAAAATCGTGCCAAACAGCGAAATTCTCAACTTTCTCAGAATTGCACGAAACATGACCCAAACGTTGGCCTTGGCCATGCATTTGTGTGGTAAATTCACTAAGCGTAATTATAACTACAAGATAGTGTAAAAGGGAAACGAACTTGCTTTAATAAAACCGTGCCAAACAGTGAAATTTTCAACGTTCACAGAATTCCACGAAACTTGACCCTAACGTTGGTCTTGGCCATGCATTTGTTTGGTAAATTTGCTAAGCGTAATAATAACTCCAAGTTAGTGTAAAAGGGAAATGAACTTACTTTAATAAAACCGTGCCAAACAGCGAAATTTTCAATGTTCTCAGAATTCCATTAAACTTGACCCAAACGTTGGTCTTGGCCCATGCATTTGTGTGGAATATTTGTTAAGCGTAATAATAACTAGAAGTTAGATTTAAAGGGAAACGAACTTGTTTTATTAAAACCGTGTCAAACAGCAAAATTTTCAACGTTCTCAGAATTCCATGAATCTTGACCTAAACGTTGGTCTTGTCCATGCATTTGTGTGGTGAATTGGCTAAGCGTAATAATAATTACAAGTTAGTGTAAAAGGGAAACAAACTTGCTTTTTAATAAAATCGTGACAAACAGCGAAATTTTCAACGTTCTCAAAATTACTTGAAACATGACCCAAATGTAGGTATAGGCCCATGCATTTGTGTGGTAAATTTTCTAAGCGTAATAATAGCTACACGTTAGTGTAAAAGGGAAATGAACTTGCTGTTTAATAAAACCGTGGCAAACAACGAAATTTTCAACGTTCTCAGAATTACATTAAAACTTGACCCAAGCATAGGTCTAGGCCCATGCATTTGTATGGTAACTTTGCTAAGCATAAATAACTACAAGTTAGTGTAAAAGGGAAACAAACTTGCTTTTTTTAATAAAATCATGCCAAACAACGAAATTTTAAACCTTCTTAGAATTACACGAAACTTGATCCAAACGTAGGTCTTGGCCCATGCAGTTGTGTGGTAAATTTGCTAAGCGTAATAATTACTATAAGTTAGTGTAAAAGGGAAACGATCTTGCTTTAATAATAAAACCGTGCGAAACAGAAAAATTTTCAACGTTCACAGAATTGCACGAAACTTGACCCAAACGTAGGTCTAGGCCCATACATTTGTGTGGTAAATTTGCTAAGCGTAATAATAACTTCAAGTTAGTGTAAAAGGAAAACGAATTTACTTTAATATAACCATTCCAAACAGCAAAAATTTCAACGTTATCAGAATTCCACGAAACTTGACCCAAACGAAGGTTTTGGCCCATGCATTTGTGTGGTAAATTTGCTAAGCGTAATAATACCTACATGTTAGTGGAAAAGGGAAACGAACTTGCTTTTTTAATAAAACTGTGCCAAACAGCGAAATTTTCAACATTTTCAGAATTTCACGAAACTTGACCCAAACGTTGGTCTTGGCCCATGCATTTGTGTGGAAAATTTGCTAAGCGTAATAATAACTTTAAGTTAGTGTAAAACGGAAGCGAACATGCTTTAATAAAAACGTGTCAAACAACAAAATTTTCAACGTTCTCAGAATTCTAGAAAACTTGACCCAAACGTTGGTAAATCTGCTATGCATTTGTGTAGTAAATTTACTAAGCATAATAACAACTATAAGTTAGAGTAAAAGGGAAACGAACTTGCTGTTTAATAAAATCGTGCCAAAAAATGAAATTTTCAACGTTCTCAAAATTCCACGAATTTGACCCAAACATAGGTCTTGGCCCATGCATTTGTATGGTAAATTTGCTAAGCGTAAATAACTACAACTTAGTCTAAAAGGAAAACGAACTTGCTTTTTTAATAAAATCGTGTCAAACAGCGATATTTTAAACGTTTTCAAAATTCCACGAAACTTGATCTAAACGTAGGTCTTGGCCCATGCATTTGTGTGGTAAATTGATAAGCATAATAATAACTATAAGTTAGTGTAAAAAAGGGAAACGATGTTGCTTTAATAATAAAACCGTGCGAAACAGCAAAATTTTCAACGTTCACAGAATTCCACGAAACTTGACCCAAACGTAGGTCTAGGCCCATACATTTGTGTGGTAAATTTGCTAAGCGTAAAAATAACTACAAGTTAGTATAAAAGGAAAACGAACTTACTTTAATAAAATCATGCCAAACAGCAAAATTTTCAACGTTCTCAAAATTCCACGAAACTTGACACAAACGTAGGTCTTGGCCCATACCTTTGTGTGGTAAATTTGCTAAGCGTAATAATAAATATAAGTTAGTGTAAAAGGGAAACGAACTTGGTTTTTTAATAAAACTGTGCGAAACAGCGAAATTTTCAACGTTCTCAGAATTCCACGTAATTTGACACAAACGTAGGCATTGAACCATGCATTTGTGTGTTGAATTTGCTAAGCGTAATAATAACTATAAGTTAGTGTAAAAGGAAAACGAACTTGCTTTAATAAAACCGTGACAAACAACGAAATTTTCAACGTTCTCAGAATTCCACGAAACTTGATCCAAACGTAGGTCTTGGCCCATGTATTTGTGTGGTAAATTTGCTCAGCGTAATAATATCTACATGTTAGTGTAAAAGGAAAACGAACTTGCTTTTTTAATAAAACCGTGCCAAACAACGAAATTTTCAACGTTCTCAGAATTCCATGAAACTTGACCCAAACATAGGTCTTGGCCCATGCATTTTTATGGTAAATTTGCTAAGCATAAATAACTACAAGTTAGTGTAAAAGGGAAACAAACTAGCTTTTTTAATAAAATCGTGCCAAACAACGAAATTTTAAACGTTCTTAGAATTCCACGAAACTTGATCCAAACGTAGGTCTTGGCCCATGCATTTGTGTGGTAAATTTGCTAAGCGCAATAATAACTATAAGTTAGTGTAAAAGGGAAATGATCTTGCTTTAATAATAAAACCGTGCGAAACAGAAAAATTTTCAACGTTCACAGAATTGCACGAAACTTGACCCAAACGTAGGTCTAGGCCCATACATATGTGTGGTAAATTTGCTAAGCGTAATAATAACTACAAGTTAGTGTAAAAGGGAAACGAATTTACTTTAATAAAACCATGCCAAACAACAAAAATTTCAACGTTATCAGAATTCCACGAAACTTGACCCAAACGAAGGTCTTGGCCCATGCATTTGTGTGGTAAATTTGTTAAGCGTAATAATACCTACAAGTTAGTGTAAAAGGAATCGAACTTGCTTTTTTAATAAACTGTGCCAAACAGCGAAATTTTCAATATTTTTAGAATTTCACGAAACTTGACCCAAACGTTGGTCTTGGCCCATGCATTTGTGTGGAAAATTTGCTAAGCGTAATAATAACTTCAAGTTAGTGTAAAACGGATACGAACATGCTTTAATAAAAATGTGTCAAACAGTAAAATTTTCAACGTTCCCAGAATTCTAGGAAACTTGACCCAAACGTTGGTAAATCTGCTATGCATTTGTGTAGTAAATTTGCTAAGCATAATAATAACTATAAGTTAGAGTAAAAGGGAAACGAACTTGCTGTTCAATAAAACCGTGACAAACAACGAAATTTTCAACGTTCTCAAAATTCCACGAATTTGACCCAAACATAGGTCTTGGCCCATGCATTTGTATGGTAAATTTGCTAAGCGTAAATAACTACAAGTTAGTGTAAAAGGGAAACGAACTTGCTTTTTTAATAAAATCGTGTCAAATAGCGAAATTTTAAACGTTCTCAGAATTCCACGAAATTTGATCCAAACGTAGGTCTTGGCCCATGCATTTGTGTGGTAAATTTGCTAAGCGTAATAATAACTATAAGTTAGTGTAAAAAAGGGAAAGGATTTTGCTTTAATAATAAAACCGTGCGAAACAGCAAAATTTTCAACATTCACAGAATTCCACGAAACTTGACCCAAATGTAGGTCTAGGCCCATACATTTGTGTGGTAATTTGCTAAGCGTAATAATAATTACAAGTTAGTATAAAAGGGAAACGAACTTTAATAAAATCATGCCAAACAGCGAAATTTTCAACGTTCTCAGAATTCCACGAAACTTGACACAAACGTAGGTCTTGGCCCATACATTTGTGTGGTAAATTTGCTAAGCGTAATAATAAATATAAGTTAGTGTAAAAGGGAAACGAACTTGCTTTAATAAAACTGTGGCAAACAGCGAAATTTTCAACGTTTTTAGAATTTCAGGAAACTTGAGCCAAACATTGGTCTTGGCCCATGCATTTGTGTGGTAAATTTGCTAAGCGTAATAATAACTATAAGTTAGTGTTAAAGGAAAATGAACTTGCTTCTTTAATAAAACCGTGCCAAACAGCGAAATTTTCAACGTTCTCAGAATTCCATTAAACTTGACCCAAACGTAGGTCTTGGCCAACGCATTTGTGTGGTAAATTTGCTAGGCATAATAATACCTAGAAGTTAGTGTAAAAGGGCAATGAACTTGCTTTTTAATAAAACCGTGCTAAAAAGCGAAATTTTCAATGTTCTCAGAATTCCTTGGAACTTGATCCAAACGTAGTTCTTGGCCCATGCATTTGTGTGATAAATTTTTGCTAAGCGTAATAATAACTATAAGTTAGTGTAAAAGGGAAACGAACTTGCTTTAATAATAAAACCGTGCGAAACAGCAAAATTTTCAACATTTACAGAATTCCACGAAACTTGACCCAAACGTAGGTCTAGGCCCATGCATTTGTGTGGTAAATTTGCTAAGCGTAATAATAACAACAAGTTAGTGTAAAAGGGAAACGAACTTGCTTTAATAAAACCGTGTCAAACAGCGAAATTTTCAACGTTCTCAGCGATCCACGAAACTTGACCCAAACGTTGGTTATGGCCCATGTATATGTGTGGTAAATTTGCTATGCGTCTTAATAACTACAAGTTAGTGTAAAAGGGAAACAAACTTGCTTTAATAAAACCGTGCCAAACAGCAAAATTTTCAACGTTCTTAAAATTCCACGAAACTTAACCCAAACATAGGTCTTGGCTCATGCATTTGTGTGGTAAATTTACTAAGCATAATAATACCTACAAGTTAGTGTAAAAAGGGAAACAAACTTGCTTTTTTAATAAAACCATGCCAAATAGAGAAATTTTCAACTTTCTCAGAATTCGATCAAACCTAACCCAAACGTTGGTCTTGGCCCATGCATTTGTGATGTAAATTTGATAAGCGTAATAATAACTATAAGTTAGTGTAAAAGGGAAACGAACTTGCTTTAATAAAACCGTGCCAAACAGCGAAATTTTCAATGTTCTCAGAATTCCACGAAACTTGACCCAAACGTTGGCCTTGGCCCATGCATTTGTGTGGTAGATTTACTAAGTGTAATAATAACTACAAGATAGTGTAAAAGGGAAATAAACTTGCTTTAATAAAACTGTGCGAAACAACGAAATTTTCAATGTTCTCAAAATTCCACGAAACTTGACCCAAACGTTGGTCCTGGCCCATGCATTTGTGTGGTAAATTTGCTAAGCGTAATAATAACTACAAGTTATTGTAGTAGGGAAACGAACTTGCTTTTATAAAATCGTGCCAAACAGCGAAATTTTCAAAGTTTTCAGCATTTCACGAAACGTGACCCAAACGTTGGTCTAGACACATGTATTTGCGTGGTAAATTTTGAAAGCATAATAATACCTACAAGTTAGTGTAAAAGGCAAACAAATTTGTTTTAATAAAACCGTGCCAAACAGCGAAATTTTCAACGTTCTCAAAATTCCACAAAACTTGACCCAAACGTTGGCCTTGACCTATGCATTTTTATGGTAAATTTACAAGCGTAATAATAACGACAAGATAGTGTAAAAGGGAAACGAACTTGCTATAATAAAACTGTGCCAAACAACGAAATTTTTAACGTTTTCAGAATTCCACGAAACTTGACCCAAACGTTGGTCTTGGCCATGCATTTGTGTAGTAAATTTGCTAAGCGTAATAATAACTATAAGTTAGTGTCAAAGGGAAACGAACTTGCTTAGATAAAATCGTGCCAAACAACGAAATTTCAACGTTCTAAGAATTTCAGGAAACTTGAGCCAAACGTTGGTCTTGACCCATGCATTTGTGTGGTAAATTTGCTAAGCGTAATAATAACTAGAAGTTAGTGTTAAAGGGAAACGAACTTGCTTTAATAATAAAACCGTGCGAAACAGCAAAACTTTCAACGTTCACAGAATTCCACGAAACTGGACCCAAGCATAGGTTTAGGCCCATGCATTTGTGTGGTAAATTTGCTAAGCGTAATAATAACTACAAGTTAGTGTAAAAGGGAAACGAACCTGCTTTATAAAACCGTGCCAAACAGCTAAATTTTCAATGTTCTCAGAGATCCACGAAACTTGACCAAACGTTGGTTATGGCCCATGCATTTGTGTGGTAAATTTGCTAAGCGTATTAATAACTACAAGTTAGTGTAAAAGGGAAACGAACTTGCTTTAATAAAACCGGGTCAAACAGCTATATTTTCAACGTTTTCAAAATTCCACGAAACTTGACCCAAACATAGGTCTTGGGCCATGCATTTGTGTGGTAAATTTGCTACGCGTAATAATACCTACAAGTTAGTGTAAAAGGGAAACAGACTTGCTTTTTTAATAAAACCATGCCAAATAGAGAAATTTTCAACTTTCTCAGAATTCGACCAAACTTAACCCAAACGTTGGTCTTGGCCCATGCATTTGTGATGTAAATTTGATAAGCGTAATAATAATTACAAGTTAGTGTAAAAGTGAAACGAACTTGCTTTAATAAAACCGTGCGAAACAGCAAAATTTTCAATGTTCTCATAATTCCATCTTGACCCAAACGTTGGCCTTGGCCCATGCATTTGTGTGGTAAATTTACTAAGTGTAATAATAACTACAAGATAGTGTAAAAGGAAAATGAACTTGCTTTAATAAAACCGTGCGAAAGAGCGAAATTCTCAACGTTCTGAAAATTCCACGAAACTTGACCCAAACGTTGGCCTGGCCCATGCATTTGTGTGGTAAATTTGCTAAGCGTAATAATAACTACAAGTTATAGTAAAAGGGAAACGAACTTGATTTAATAAAACCGTGCCAAATAGAGAAATTTTCAAAGTTCTCAGCATTTCACGAAACTTGACCCAAACGTTGGTCTAGACACATGTATTTGTGTGGTAAATTTGGTAAGCGTAATAATACCTACAAGTTAGTGTAAAAGGCAAACGAACTTGTTTTAATAAAACCGTGCCAAACAGCGAAATTTTCAACGTTCTCAAAATTCCACGAAATTTGACCCAAACGTTGGCCTTGGCGCATGCATTTGTATGGTAAATTTACTAAGCATAATAATAACTACAAGATAGTGTAAAATGGAGACGAACTTACTTTAATAAAATCGTGCCAAACAGCAAAATTTTTAACGTTCTCAGAATTCCACGAAACTTGATCCAAACGTTGGTCTTGGCCATGCATTTGTGTAGTAAATTTGCTAAGCGTAATAATAACTATAAGTTAATGTCAAAGGGAAACGAACTTGCATCAATAAAACCGTGCCAAACAGCGAAATTTTCAACGTTCTTAGAATTTCAGGAAACTTGAGCCAAACGTTGGTCTTGGCCCATGCATTTGTGTGGTAAATTTGCTAAGCGTAATAATAACTATAAGTTAGTGTTAAAGAAAAATGAACTTGCTTCTTTAATAAAACCGTGCCAAACAGCGAAATATTCAACGTTCTCAGAATTCCATTAAACATAACCCAAACGTAGGTCTTGGCCAATGCATTTGTGTGGTAAATTTGCTAAGCATAATAATACATAGAAGTTAGTGTAAAAAGGCAACGAACTTGCTTTTTAATAAAACCGTGCCAAAGAGCGAGATTTTCAATGTTCTCAGAATTCCTTGAAACTTGATCCAAACGTAGTTCTTGGCCCATGCATTTGTGTGATAAATTTTTGCTAAGCGTAATAATAACTATAAGTTAGTGTAAAAGGGAAACGAACTTGCTTTAATAATAAAACCGTGCGAAACAGCGAAATTTTTAACTTTTACAGAATTCCACGAAACTTGACCCAAATGTAGGTCTAGGCCCATGCATTTGTGTGGTAAATTTGCTAAGCGTAATAATAACAACAAGTTAGTGTAAAAGGGAAACGAACTTGCTTTAATAAAACTGTGCCAAACAGCGAAATTTTCAACGTTCTTAGAGATCCACGAAACTTGACTCAAACGTTGGTTATGGCCCATGCATATGTGTGGTAAATTTGCTATGCGTCTTAATAACTACAAGTTAGTGTTAAAGGGAAACGAACTTGCTTTAATAAAACTGTGCCAAACAGCGAAATTTTCAACGTTCTTAAAATTCCACGAAACTTAACCCAAACATAGGTCTTGGCCCATGTATTTGTGTGGTAAATTTACTAAGCGTAATAATACCTACAAGTTAGTGTAAAAAGGAAAACGGACTTGCTTTTTTAATAAAACCATGCCAAATAGAGAAATTTTCAACTTTCTCAGAATACGACCAAACCTAACCTAAACGTTGGTCTTGGCCCATGCATTTGTGATGTAAATTTGATAAGCGTAATAATAACTATAAGTTAGTGCAAAAAGGAAACGAACTTGCTTTAATAAAATCGTGCCAAACAGCGAAATTTTCAAGGTTCTCAGAATTCCACGAAACTTGACCCAAATGTTGGCCTTGGCCCATGCATTTGTGTGGTAGATTTACTAAGTGTAATAATAACTACAAGATAGTGTAAAAGGGAAATAAACTTGCTTTAATAAAACTGTGCGAAACAACGAAATTTTCAATGTTCTCAAAATTCCACGAAACTTGACCCAAACGTTGGTCCTGGCCCATGCATTTGTGTGGTAAATTTGCTAAGCGTAATAATAACTACAAGTTATTGTAGTAGGGAAACGAACTTGCTTTAATAAACCGTGCCAAATAGCAAAATTTTCAAAGTTCTCTGCATTTCACGAAACTTGACCCAAACGTTGGTCTAGACACATGTATTTGTGTGGTAAATTTGGTAAGCGTAATGATACCTACAAGTTAGTGTAAAAGGCAAACGAATTTGTTTTAATAAAACTATGCCAAACAGCGAAATTTTCAACGTTGTCAAAATTCCACAAAACTTGACCCAAACGTTGCCTTTGACCCATGGATTTGTGTGGTAAATTAACAAGCGTAATAATAACTAAAAGATAGAGTAAAAGGGAAACGAACTTGCTATAATAAAATCGTGCCAAATAGTGAAATTTTCAACGTTCTCAGAATTCCACGAAACTTGACCCAAACGTTGTTCTTGGCCATGCATTTGTGTAGTAAATTTGCTATGCGTAATAATAACTATAAGTTAGTGTCAAAGGGAAACGAACTTGCTTAGATACCAAACAGCGAAATTTCAACGTTCTCAAAATTTCAGGAAACATGAGCCAAACGTTGGTCTTGACCCATGCATTTGTGTGGTAAA
This sequence comes from Sesamum indicum, assembly GCF_026168435.1. NCBI lineage: Eukaryota > Viridiplantae > Streptophyta > Magnoliopsida > Lamiales > Pedaliaceae > Sesamum > Sesamum indicum. The sequence continues at coordinate 76,342 of NC_142664.1, read as the reverse complement.
TTTGCTAAGCGTAATAATAACTAGAAGTTAATGTTAAAGGGAAACGAACTTGCTTTAATAATAAAACCGTGCGAAACAACAAAACTTTCAACGTTCACAGAATTCCACGAAACTGGACCCAAGCATAGGTTTAGGACCATGCATTTGTGTGGTAAATTTGCTAAACGTAATAATAACTACAAGTTAGTGTAAAAGGGAAACGAACCTGCTTTATAAAACCGTGCCAAACAACTAAATTTTCAACGTTCTCAGAGATCCACGAAACTTGACCCAAACGTTGGTTATGGCTCATGCATTTGTGTGGTAAATTTGCTAAGCGTATTAATTACTACAAGTTAGTGTAAAAGGAAAACGAACTTGCTTTAATAAAACCGTGCCAAACAGCGAAATTTTCAACGTTCTCAAAATTCCATGAAATTTGACCCAAACGTTGGCCTTGGCCCATGCATTTGTATGGTAAATTTACTAAGCGTAATAATAACTACAAGATAGTGTAAAAGGGAGACGAACTTAGTTTAATAAAATCGTGCCAAACAGCGAAATTTTTAACGTTCTCAGAATTCCACGAAACTTGACCCAAACGTTGGTCTTGGCTATGCATTTGTGTAGTAAATTTGATAAGCGTAATAATAACTACAAGTTAGTGTCAAAGGGAAATGAACTTACATTAATAAAACCGTGCCAAAAAGCAAAATTTTCAACGTTCTTAGAATTTCAGGAAACTTGAGCCAAACGTTGGTCTTGGCCCATGCATTTGTGTGGTAAATTTGCTAAGCGTAATAATAACTATAAGTTAGTGTTAAAGAAAAATGAACTTGCTTCTTTAATAAAACCGTGCCAAACAGCGAAATTTTCAACGTTATCAGAATTCCATTAAACTTAACCCAAACGTAGGTCTTGGCCAATGCATTTGTGTGGTAAATTTGCTAAGCATAATAATACTTAGAAGTTAATGTAAAAAGGCAACGAACTTGCTTTTTAATAAAACCGTGCCAAAGAGCGAGATTTTCAATGTTCTCAGAATTCTTTGAAACTTGATCCAAACGTAGTTCTTGGCCCATGCATTTGTGTGATAAATTTTTGCTAAGCGTAATAATAACTATAAGTTAGTGTAAAAGGGAAACGAACTTGCTTTAATAATAAAACCGTGCGAAACAGCGAAATTTTCAACGTTTACAGAATTCCACGAAACTTGACCCAAATGTAGGTCTAGGCCCATGCATTTGTGTGGTAAATTTGCTAAGCGTAATAATAACAACAAGTTAGTGTAAAAGGGAAACGAACTTGCTTTAATAAAATCGTGCCAAACAGCGAAATTTTCAACGTTCTCAGAGATCCACGAAACTTGACTCAGACGTTGGTTATGGCCCATGCATATGTGCGGTAAATTTGCTATGCATCTTAATAACTACAAGTTAGTGTTAAAGGGAAATGAACTTGCGTTAATAAAACTGTGCCAAACAGCGAAATTTTCAACGTTCTTAAAATTCCACGAAATTTAACCCAAACATAGGTCTTGACCCATGCATTTGTGTGGTAAATTTACTAAGCGTAACAATACCTACAAGTTAGTATAAAAAGGGAAACGGACTTGCTTTTTTAATAAAACCATGCCAAATAGAGAAATTTTCAACTTTCTCAGAATTCGACCAAACCTAACCCAAACGTTGGTCTTGGCCCATGCATTTGTGATGTAAATTTGATAAGCGTAATAATAACTATAAGTTAGTGCAAAAGGGAAACGAACTTGCTTTAATAAAACGTGCCAAACAGCGAAATTTTCAATGTTCTCAGAATTCCACGAAAGTTGACCCAAACGTTGGCCTTGGCCCATGCATTTGTGTGGTAGATTTACTAAGTGTAATAATAACTACAAGATAGTGTAAAAGGGAAATGAACTTGCTTTAATAAAACTGTGCGAAACAACGAAATTTTCAATGTTCTCAAAATTCCACGAAACTGGACCCTTACGTTGGTCCTGGCCCATGCATTTGTGTGGTAAACTTGCTAAGCGTAATAATAACTACAAGTTATTATAGTAGGGAAACGAACTTGCTTTAGTAAAACCGTGCCAAATAGCGAAATTTTCAAAGTTCTCAGCGTTTCACGAAACTTGACCCAAACGGTGGTCTAGACACATGTATTTGTGTGGTAAATTTGGTAAGCGTAATGATACCTACAAGTTAGTGTAAAAGGCAAACGAATTTGTTTTAATAAAACAGTGCCAAACAGCGAAATTTTCAACGTTCTCAAAATTCCACAAAACTTGACCCAAACGTTGGCTTTGACCCATGCATTTGTGTGGTAAATTTACAAGCGTAATAATAACTACAAGATAGAGTAAAAGGGAAACGAACTTGCTATAATAAAATCGTGCCAAACAGTAAAATTTTCAACGTTCTCAGAATTCCACGAAACTTGATCCAAACGTTGTTCTTGGCCATGCATTTGTGTAGTAAATTTGCTAAGCGTAATAATAACTATAAGTTAGTGTCAAAGGGAAACGAACTTGCTTAGATAAAACCGTGCCAAACAGTGAAATTTCAACGTTCTTAGAATTTCAGGAAACTTGAGCCAAACGTTGGTCTTGACCCATGCATTTGTGTGGTAAATTTGCTAAGCATAATAATAACTAGAAGTTAGTGTTAAAGGGAAACGAACTTGCTTAAATAATAAAACCGTGCGAAGAAACAAAACTTTCAACGTTCACAGAATTCCACGAAACTGGACCCAAGCATAGGTTTAGGCCCATGCATTTGTGTGGTAAACTTGCTAAGCATAATAATAACTACAAGTTAGTGTAAAAGGAAAACGAACCTGCTTTATAAAACTGTGCCAAACAACTAAATTTTCAACGTTCTCAGAGATCCACGAAACTTGACCCAAACGTTGGTTATGGCCCATGCATTTGTGTGGTAAATTTGCTAAGCGTATTAATAACTACAAGTTAGTGTAAAAGGGAAACAAACTTGCTTTAATAAAATCGGGTCAAACAGCAATATTTTCAACGTTCTCAAAATTCCACGAAACTTGACCCAAACATAGGTCTTGGGCCATGCATTTGTGTGGTAAATTTACTAAGCGTAATAATACCTACAAGTTAGTGTAAAAGGAAAACAGACTTGCTTTTTTAATAAAACCATGCCAAATAGAGAAATTTTCAACTTTCTCAGAATTCGAACAAACTTAACCCAAACGTTGGTCTTGGCCCATGCATTTGTGATGTAAATTTGATAAGCGTAATAATAATTACAAGTTAGTGTAAAAGTGAAACGAACTTGCTTTAATAAAACTGTGCGAAACTGCAAAATTTTCAATGTTCTCATAATTCCACGAAACTTGACCCAAACGTTGGCCTTGGCCCATGCATTTGTGTGGTAAATTTACTAAGTGTAATAATAACTACAAGATAGTGTAAAAGGAAAATGAACTTGCCTTAATAAAACCGTGCAAAACAGTGAAATTTTCAACGTTCTGAAAATTCCACGAAACTTGACCCAAACGTTGGCCTCGCCCATGCATTTGTGTGGTAAATTTGCTAAGCGTAATAATAACTACAAGTTATTGTAAAAGGGAAACGAACTTGATTTAATAAAACCTTGCCAAATAGCGAAATTTTCAACGTTCTCAGCATTTCACGAAACTTGACCCAAACGTTGGTCTAGACACATGTATTTGTGTGGTAAATTTGGTAAGCGTAATAATACCTATAAGTTAGTGTAAAAGGCAAACGAACTTGTTTTAATAAAATCGTGGCAAACAGCGAAATTTTGAACGTTCTCAAAATTCCACGAAATTTGACCCAAACGTTGGCCTTGGCCCATGCATTTGTGTGGTAAATTTACTAAGCGTAATAATAACTACAAAGGGAAACGAACTTACTTTAATAAAACCGTGCCAAATAACGAAATTTTTAACGTTCTTAGAATTCCACGAAACTTGACCCAAACGTTGGTCTTGGCCATGCATTTGTGTAGTAAATTTGCTAAGCGTAATAATAACTACAAGTTAGTGTAGGAAAACAAACTTGCATTAATAAAACCGTGCCAAAAAGCGAAATTTTCAACGTTCTTAGAATTTCAGGAAACTTGAGCCAAACGTTGGTCTTGGCCCATGCATTTATGTGGTAAATTTGCTAAGCGTAATAATAACTATAAGTTAGTGTTAAAGAAAAAATGAACTTGCTTCTTTAATAAAACCGTGCCAAACAGTGAAATTTTCAACGTTCTCAGAATTCCATTAAACTTGACCCAAACGTAGGTCTTGGCCAATGCATTTGTGTGGTAAATTTGCTAAGCATAATAATACCTAGAAGTTAGTGTCAAAAGGCAACGAACTTGCTTTTTAATAAAACCGTGCCAAAGAGCGAAATTTTCAATGTTCTCAGAATTCCTTGAAACTTGATACAAACGTAGTTCTTGGCCCATGCATTTGTGTGATAAATTTTTGCTAAGCGTAATAATAACTATAAGTTAGTGTAAAAGGGAAACGAACTTGCTTTAATAATAAAACCGTGCGAAACAGCGAAATTTTCAACGTTTACAGAATTCCACGAAACTTGACCCAAATGTAGGTCTAGGCCCATGCATTCGTGTGGTAAATTTGCTAAGCGTAATAATAACAATAAGTTAGTGTAAAAGAGAAACGAACTTGCTTTAATAAAATCGTGCCAAACAGCGAAATTTTCAACGTTCTCAGAGATCCACGAAATTTGATCCAAACGTTGGTTATGGCCTATGCATATGTGTGGTAAATTTGCTATGCGTCTTAATAACTATAAGTTAGTGTTAAAGGAAAACGAACTTGCTTTAATAAAATCGTGCCAAACAGCGAAATTTTCAACGTTCTTAAAATTCCACGAAACATAACCCAAACATAGGTCTTGGCCCATGCATTTGTGTGGTAAATTTACTAAGCGTAATAATACCTACAAGTTAGTGTAAAAAGGGAAACGGACTTGCTTTTTTAATAAAACCATGCCAGATAGAGAAATTTTCAACTTTCTCAGAATTCGACCAAACCTAACCCAAACGTTGGTCTTGGCCCATGCATTTGTGATGTAAATTTGATAAGCTTAATAATAACTATAAGTTAGTGTAAAAGGGAAACGAACTTGCTTTAATAAAACCGTGCCAATTAGCGAAATTTTCAATGTTCTCAGAATTCCACGAAACATGACCCAAACGTTGGCCTTGGCCCATGCATTTGTGTGGTAGATTTACTAAGTGTAATAATAACTACAAGATAGTGTAAAAGAGAAATGAACTTGCTTTAATAAAACTGTGCGAAACAGCGAAATTTTCAATGTTCTCAAAATTCCACGAAACTTGACCCAAACGTTGGTCCTGGCCCATGCATTTGTGTGGTAAATTTGCTAAGCGTAATAATAACTACAAGTTATTGTAGTAGGGAAACGAACTTGCTTTAATAAAACCGTGCCAAATAGCGAAATTTTCAAAGTTCTCAGCGTTTCACGAAACTTGACCCAAACGGTGGTCTAGACATATGTATTTGTGTGGTAAATTTGGTAAGCGTAATAATACCTACAAGTTAGTGTAAAAGGCAAACGAATTTGTTTTAATAAAACCGTGCCAAACAGCGAAATTTTCAATGTTCTCAAAATTCCACAAAACTTGACCCAAACGTTGGCCTTGACCCATGCATTTGTGAGGTAAATTTACGAGCGCAATAATAACTACAAGATAGAGTAAAAGGGAAACGAACTTGCTATAATAAAATCGTGCCAAATAGTGAAATTTTCAACGTTCTCAAAATTCCACGAAACTTGACCCAAACGTTGTTCTTGGCCATGCATTTGTGTAGTAAATTTGCTAAGCGTAATAATAACTATAAGTTAGTGTCAAAGGGAAACGAACTTGCTTAGATAAAACCGTGCCAAACAGCGAAATTTCAACGTTCTCAGAATTTCAGGAAACTTGAGCCAAACGTTGGTCTTGACCCATGCATTTGTGTGGTAAATTTGCTAAGCATAATAATAACTAGAAGTTAGTGTTAAAGGGAAACGAACTTGCTTTAATAATAAAACCGTGCGAAACAACAAAACTTTCAACGTTCACAGAATTCCACGAAACTGGACCCAAGCATAGGTTTAGGCCCATGCATTTGTGTGGTAAACTTGCTAAGCATAATAATAACTACAAGTTAGTGTAAAAGGGAAACGAACCTGCTTTATAAAACCGTGCCAAACAACTAAATTTTCAATGTTCTCAGAGATCCACGAAACTTGACCCAAACGTTGGTTATGGCCCATGCATTTGTGTGGTAAATTTGCTAAGCGTATTAATAACTACAAGTTAGTGTAAAAGGGAAACGAACTTGCTTTAATAAAACCGGGTCAAACAGCGATATTTTCAACGTTCTCAAAATTCCACGAAACTTGACCCAAACATAGGTCTTGGGCCATGCATTTGTGTGGTAAATTTTCTAAGCGTAATAATACCTACAAGTTAGTGTAAAAGGGAAACGACTTGCTTTTTTAATAAAACCATGCCAAATAGAGAAATTTTCAACTTTCTCAGAATTCGAACAAACTTAACCCAAACGTTGGTCTTGGCCCATGCATTTGTGATGTAAATTTGATAAGCGTAATAATAATTACAACTTAGTTTAAAAGTGAAACGAACTTGTTTTAATAAAACTGTGCGAAACATCAAAATTTTCAATGTTCTCATAATTCCACGAAACTTGACCCAAACGTTGGCCTTGGTCCATGCATTTGTGTGGTAAATTTACTAAGTGTAATAATAACTACAAGATACTGTAAAATGAAAATGAAATTGCTTTAATAAAACCGTGACGAAACAGCGAAATGTTCAACGTTCTGAAAATTCCACGAAATTTGACCCAAACGTTGGCCTCGCCCATGCATTTGTGTGGTAAATTTGCTAAGCGTAATAATAACTACAAGTTATTGTAAAAGGGAAACGAACTTGATTTAATAAAACCGTGCCAAATAGAGAAATTTTCAACGTTCTCAACATTTCATGAAATTTGACCCAAACGTTGGTCTAGACACATTTATTTGTGTGGTAATTTTGGTAAGCGTAATAATACCTACAAGTTAGTGTAAAAGGCTAACGAACTTGTTTTAATAAAATCGTGGCATACAGCGAAATTTTCAACGTTCTCAAAATTCTACGAAATTTGACCCAAACGTTGGCCTTGATCCATGCATTTGTGTGGTAAATTTACTAAGCGTAATAATAACTATAAGATAGTGTAAAAAGGAGACGAACTTACTTTAATAAAACCGTGCCAAACAGCGAAATTTTTAACGTTCTCAGAATTCCACGAAACTTGACCCAAACGTTGGTCTTGGCCATGCATTTGTCTAGTAAATTTGCTAAGCGTAATAATAACTACAAGTTAGTGTCAAAGGGAAATGAATTTGCATTAATAAAACCGTGCCAAAAAGCGAAATTTTCAACGTTCTGAGAATTTCAGGAAACTTGAGCCAAACGTTAGTCTTGGCCCATGCATTTGTGTGGTAAATTTGCTAAGCGTAATAATAACTATAAGTTAGTGTTAAAGGAAAATGAGCTTGCTTCTTTAATAAAACCGTGCCAAACAGCGAAATTTTCAACGTTTTCAGAATTCCATTAAACTTGACCCAAACGTAGGTCTTGCCCAATGCATTTGTGTGGTAAATTTGCTAAGCATAATAATACCTAGAAGTTAGTGTAAAAAGGCAACGAACTTGCTTTTTAATAAAACCGTGCCAAAGAGCGAAATTTTCAATGTTCTCAGAATTCCTTGAAACTTGATCGAAACGTAGTTCTTGGCTCATGCATTTGTGTGATAAATTTTTGCTAAGCGTAATAATAACTATAAGTTAGTGTAAAAGGGAAACGAACTTGCTTTAATAATAAAACCGTGCGAAACAGCGAAATTTTCAACGTTTACAGAATTCCACGAAACTTGACCCAAACGTAGGTCTAGGCCCATGCATTTGTGTGGTAAATTTGCTAAGCGTAATAATAACAACAAGTTAGTGTAAAAGAGCAACGAACTTGTTTTAATAAAATCGTGCCAAACAGCGAAATTTTCAACGTTCTCAGAGATCCACGAAACTTGACCCAAACGTTGGTTATGGCCCATGCATATGTGTGGTAAATTTGCTATGCGTCTTAATAACTACAAGTTAGTGTAAAAGAGAAACGAACTTGCTTTAATAAAATCGTGCCGAACAGCGAAATTTTCAACGTTCTCAGAGATCCACGAAACTTGACCTAAACGTTGGTTATGGCCCATGCATATGTGTGGTAAATTTGCTATGCGTCTTAATAACTACAAGTTAGTGTTAAAGGAAAACGAACTTGCTTTAATAAAACCGTGCCAAACAGCGAAATTTTTAACGTTCTTAAAATTCCACGAAACATAACCCAACCATAGGTCTTGGCCCATGCATTTGTGTGGTAAATTTTACTAAGCGTAATAATACCTACAAGTTAGTGTAAAAAGGGAAACGGACTTGCTTTTTTAATAAAACCATGCCAGATAGAGAAATTTTCAACTTTCTCAGAATTCGACCAAACCTAACCCAAACGTTGGTCTTGGCCCATGCATTTGTGATTTAAATTTGATAAGCGTAATAATATCTATAAGGGAAACGAACTTGTTTTAATAAAACTGTGCCAAACAGCGAAATTTTCAATATTCTCAGAATTTCACGAATCTTGACCAAAACGTTGGCCTTGGCCCATGCATTTGTGTGGTAAATTTACTAAGTGTAATAATAACTACAAGATAGTGTAAAAGGGAGACGAACATACTTTAATAAAACCATGCCAAACAGCAAAATTTTCAACGTTCTCAAAATTCCACGAAATTTGACCCAAACGTTGGCCTTGGCCCATGCATTTGTGTGGTAAATTTACTAAGCGTAATAATAACTACAAGATTAGTGTAAAAGGGAGACGAACTTACTTTAATAAAACCGTGCCAAACAGTGAAATTTTTAACGTCCTCAAAATTCCACGAAACTTGACCCAAACGTTGGTCTTGGCCATGCATTCGTGTAGTAAATTTGCTAAGCGTAATAATAACTACAAGTTAGTGTCAAAGAGAAACGAAGTTGCATTAATAAAACCGTGCCAAAAAGCGAAATTTTCAACGTTCTGAGAATTTCAGGAAACTTGAGCCAAACGTTGGTCTTGGCCCATGCATTTCTGTGGTAAATTTGCTAAGCGTAATAATAACTAAAAGTTAGTGTTAAAGGAAAATGAACTTGCTTCTTTAATAAAATCGTGCCTAACAGCGAAATTTTCAACGTTCTCAGAATTCCATTAAACTTGACCCAAACGTAGGTTTTGGCCAACGCATTTGTGTGGTAAATTTGCTAGGCATAATAATACCTAGAAGTTAGTATAAAAGGGCAATGAACTTGCTTTTTAATAAAACCCATGCCAAAGAGCGAAATTTTCAATGTTCTCAGAATTCCTTGAAACTTGATCCGAACGTAGTTCTTGGCCCATGCATTTGTGTGATAAATTTTTGCTAAGCGTAATAATAACTATAAGTTAGTGTAAAAGGGAAACGAACTTGCTTTAATAATAAAACCGTGCGAAACAGCGAAATTTTCAACGTTTACATAATTCCACGAAACTTGACCCAAACGTAGGTCTAGGCCCATGCATTCGTGTGGTAAATTTGCTAAGCGTAATAATAACAACAAGTTAGTATAAAAGAGAAACGAACTTGCTTTAATAAAATCGTGCCAAACAGCGAAATTTTCAACGTTCTCAGAGATCCACGAAATTTGACCCAAACGTTCGTTATGGCCCATGCATATGTGTGGTGAATTTGCTATGCGTCTTAATAACTACAAGTTAGTGTTAAAGGGAAACGAACTTGCTTTAATAAAATCGTGCCAAACAGCGAAATTTTCAACGTTCTTAAAATTCCACGAAACATAACCCAAACATAGGTCATGACCCATGCATTTGTGTGGTAAATTTACTAAGCGTAATAATACCTACAAGTTAGTGTAAAAAGGGAAACGGACTTGCTTTTTTAATAAAACCATGCCAGATAGAGAAATTTTCAACTTTCTCAGAATTCGACCAAACCTAACCCAAACGTTGGTCTTGGCCCATGCATTTGTGATGTAAATTTGATAAGCTTAATAATAACTATAAGTTAGTGTAAAAGGGAAACGAACTTGTTTTAATAAAACCGTGCCAAATAGCGAAATTTTCAATGTTCTCAGAATTCCACGAAACTTGACCCAAACGTTGGCCTTGTCCAATGCATTTGTGTGGTAGATTTACTAAGTGTAATAATAACTACAAGGTAGTGTAAAAGGGAAATGAACTTGCTTTAATAAAACTGTGCGAAACAGCGAAATTTTCAATGTTCTCAAAATTCCACGAAACTTGACCCAAATGTTGGTTCTGGCCCATGCATTTGTGTGGTAAATTTGTTAAGCGTAATAATAACTACAAGTTATTGTAGTAGGGAAACGAACTTGCTTTAATAAAACCGTGCCAAATAGCGAAATTTTCAAAGTTCTCAGCATTTCACGAAACTTGACCCAAACGTTGGTCCTGGCCCATGCATTTGTGTGGTAAATTTGCTAAGCGTAATAATAACTACAAGTTATTGAAGTAGGGAAACGAACTTGCTTTAATAAAACCGTGCCAAATACCAAAATTTTCAAAGTTCTCAGCATTTCAACGAAACTTGACCCAAATGTTGGTCTAGACACATGTATTTGTGTGGTAAATTTGCTAGGCATAATAATACCTAGAAGTTAGTATAAAAGGGCAATGAACTTGCTTTTTAATAAAACCCATGCCAAAGAGCGAAATTTTCAATGTTCTCAGAATTCCTTGAAACTTGATCCGAACGTAGTTCTTGGCCCATGCATTTGTGTGATAAATTTTTGCTAAGCGTAATAATAACTATAAGTTAGTGTAAAAGGGAAACGAACTTGCTTTAATAATAAAACCGTGCGAAACAGCGAAATTTTCAACGTTTACATAATTCCACGAAACTTGACCCAAACGTAGGTCTAGGCCCATGCATTCGTGTGGTAAATTTGCTAAGCGTAATAATAACAACAAGTTAGTATAAAAGAGAAACGAACTTGCTATAATAAAATCGTGCCAAATAGTGAAATTTTCAACGTTCTCAGAATTTCACGAAATTTGACCCAAACGTTGGTCTTGGCCATGCATTTGTGTAGTAAATTTGCTAAGCGTAATAATAACTATGAGTTAGTGTCAAAGGGAAACGAACTTGCATTAATAAAACCGTGCCAAAAAGCGAAATTTTCAACGTTCTGAGAATTTCAGGAAACTTGAGCCAAACGTTGGTCTTGGCCCATGCATTTGTGTGGTAAATTTGCTAAGCGTAATAATAACTATAAGTTAGTGTTAAAGGAAAATGAACTTGCTTCTTTAATAAAACCGTGCCTAATAGCGAAATTTTCAACGTTCTCAGAATTCCATTAAACTTGACCCAAACGTAGGTCTTGGCCAATGCATTTGTGTGGTAAATTTGCTAAGCATAATAATACCTAGAAGTTAGTGTAAAAAGCCAACGAACTTGCTTATTAATAAAACCGTGCCAAAGAGCGAAATTTTTAATGTTCTCAGAATTCCTTGAAACTTGATCGAAACGTAGTTCTTGGCCCATGCATTTGTGTGATTAATTTTTGCTAAGTGTAATAATAACTATAAGTTAGTGTAAAAGGGAAACGAACTTGCTTTAATAATAAAACCGTGCGAAACAGCGAAATTTTCAACGTTTACAGAATTCCACGAAACTTGACCCAAACGTAGGTCTAGGCCTATGCATTCGTGTGGTAAATTTGCTAAGCGTAATAATAACTACAAGTTATTGTAGTAGGGAAACGAACTTGCTTTAATAAAACCGTGCCAAATAGCGAAATTTTCAATGTTCTCAGCGTTTCACGAAACTTGACCCAAACGGTGGTCTAGACACATGTATTTGTGTGGTAAATTTGGTAAGCGTAATAATACCTACAAGTTAGTGTAAAAGGCAAACGAATTTGTTTTAATAAAACCGTGCCAAACAACGAAATTTTCAACGTTCTCAAAATTCCACAAAAGTTGACACAAACGTTGGCCTTGACCCATGCATTTGTGAGGTAAATTTACAAGCGCAATAATAACTACAAGATAGTGTAAAAGGGAAACGAACTTGCTATAATAAAATCGTGCCAAACAGCGAAATTTTCAACGTTCTCAGAATTCCACGAAACTTGACCCAAACGTTGGTCTTGGCCATGCATTTGTGTAGTAAATTTGCTAAGCGTAATAATAACTATAAGTTAGTGTCAAAGGGAAACGAACTAGCTTAGATAAAACCGTGCCAAACAGCGAAATTTCAACGTTCTCAGAATTTTAGGAAACTTGAGCCAAACGTTGGTCTTGGCCCATGCATCTGTGTGGTAAATTTGCTAAGCGTAATAATAACTAGAAGTTAGTGTTAAAGGGATACGAACTTGCTTTAATAATAAAACCATGCGAAACAGCAAAACATTCAACGTTCACAGAATTCCACGAAACTGGACCCAAGCATAGGTTTAGGCCCATGCATTTGTGTGGTAAATTTGCTAAGCGTAATAATAACTACAAGTTAGTGTAAAAGGGAAACGAACCTGCTTTATAAAATCGTGCCGAACAGCTAAATTTTCAACGTTCTCAGAGATCCACGAAACTTGACCCAAACGTTGGTTATGGCCCATGCATTTGTGTGGTAAATTTGCTAAGCGTATTAATAACTATAAGTTAGTGTAAAAGGGAAACGAACCTGCTTTATAAAACTGTGCGAAACAGCTAAATTTTCAACGTTCTCAGAGATCCACGAAACTTGACCCAAACGTTGGTTATGGCCCATGCATTTGTGTGTAAATTTGCTAAGCGTATTAATAACTACAAGTTAGTGTAAAAGGGAAACGAACCTGCTTTATAAAATCGTGTCAAACAGCGAAATTTTCAACGTTCTCAGAAATCCAGGAAACTTGACCCAAACGTTGGTTATGGACCATGCATATGTGTGGTAAATTTGCTATGCGTCTTAATAACTACAAGTTAGTGTAAAAGAGAAATGAACTTGCTTTAATAAAATCGTGCCAAACAGCGAAATTTTCAACGTTCTCAGAGATCCACGAAACTTGACCCAAACGTTGGTTATGGCCCATGCATATGTGTGGTAAATTTGCTATGTGTCTTAATAACTACAAGTTTGTGTTAAAGGAAAACGAACTTGCTTTAATAAAACCGTGCCAAACAGCGAAATTTTCAACGTTCTTAAAATTCCACGAAACATAACCCAAACATAGGTCTTGGCCCATGCATTTGTGTGGTAAAATTTACTAAACGTAATAATACCTACAAGTTAGTGTAAAAAGGGAAACGGACTTGCTTTTTTAATAAAACCATGCCAGATAGAGAAATTTTCAACTTTCTCAGAATTCGACCAAACCTAACCCAAACGTTGGTCTTGGTGTTAGGAATTGGATCGGGTTAAGATGGATAACAGGTGGAATATGAAGGCGATAAAAGACACACGAATTTGTTAACCCAGTTTGGATATAAATCCTACGTCTGGGGGCGATACCAAGCCAGGAAAAAACACTCAAAGAGGAGGAAAATTGAGGAGTACAACACACACTTGTATGCAAGTCTTCACCACACGTGAAAGACAACACTCACCCTCGTCTCAACTCTTTCTTTTCTCTCTACTCTATTCTACTTTACTCTATAAAACAATGCTAATAAGAGTAGTATATATATAGCCATGACTTATCCTTTTTCCAACTCAACTTGGGATTTCTAAGTTGAATCGGGTTATCCTTCTCCAACTCAACTTTGAATCGGGTTATCCTTCTCCAACTCAACTTTGAATCAAGTTATCCTTCTCCAACTCAACTTGGGATTTCTAAGTTGAATCAGGTTATCATTTTCTTCTTCAAATCAATCTTCACAACTTAACAATCTCCCACTTGAAGATTGATTAGCTTTTCTCCACTTCTTTCTTGGTACCGCCGGGTTTGTCCACTCTAGTCATCAAGGCCAGTCGAAGCCGTACACAGCTTCAACTTCTCCATCGCAACCGCCTTGGTCAGCATGTCCGCAGGATTCTTTTCTCCTTGGATCTTCTCCAGCTGCAGTGCCTTCTTCTCCAGAAGTTGTCGGATGAAATGGTACTTGATCTCGATGTGCTTTGTCCGCGAATGGAACGCGGGATTCTTTGCCAGATGGATCGCACTCTGGCTATCGCTATGAAGAATCACATCTGCCTGAGGTTTCCCTAATTCACCCAAGAAGTGTTGCAGCCAAATGAGCTCCTTAGCCGCCTCAGTAACTGCCACGTACTCAGCTTCCGTCGTGGACAATGTGACAACCTTCTGCAGCTTTGAGACCCAGGATACGGCTGTACCGCCATATGTGAACACATACCCTGTAGTGCTCCTCCTTTTGTCATAGTCACTCCCTGCAAAATCAGCGTCAACAAACCCAAACAAGGTAAGCTTGCCCTTACCAAACACCAATGCTCGGTCCTTAGTACCCCTTAGGTACCTAAGAATCCATTTCACAGCTTCCCAGTGCATCACTCCTGGATTGCTCATAAAACGGCTAACTACTCCCACTGCATGTGCTATATCCGGTCGAGTACAGATCATAGCATACATCAGGCTCCCAATTGCTGAGGCATACGGTGTGACTCTCATCTTTGCACGTTCGGAGTCAGTCTGGGGCGAATCACTGTTGGATAGTTTGAACTGATTTCCCAATGGCGTTCCAACCGGTTTTGCATTTTCCATCTTGAATCTGCATAATACCTTCTCAATATAATCAGATTGAGATAACCATAATTTACCAATACCTTTGTCCCTTGTGATTTTCATGCCCAATATCTGCCTTGCTTCGCCAAGATCTTTCATGTCAAACTTTCTCGATAACTGATCCTTGAGCCTATTGATCTCCTTGACATTTGATCCTGCTATCAACATGTCATCAACATACAGGAGTAGAATGATAAAAAACTCATCGAACCTCTTCACGTAGCAGCAATGATCAGCATTGCATCTAGAGAAGCCTATCTCTAGCATGAAGTTGTCAAACTTCCTGTACCACTGCCGCGGAGCCTGTTTCAATCCATACAGGCTTTTCTTCAGGCGACACACCTGCTGATCATCTCCATTATACCCCTCTGGTTGTACCATGTATATCTCCTCCTCAAGATCCCCGTGTAGGAAGGCTGTCTTTACATCCATCTGTTGTAACTCCAAGTTCTCTGCCGCTACCATGCTCAACACAAGACGAATAGTAGTTAACTTGACAACAGGTGTAAAAACATCAGTAAAGTCAATACCGTATCTTTGTTGGAATCCCTTTACTACGAGTCTTGCCTTGTACCGCTTCTTCCCGTCTGATTCTTCCTTAACCCGATAGACCCATCTGTTCTGTAGGGCCTTCTTTCCTTTTGGGAGCTGACACAATTCCCATGTGTTGTTTTTCTTCAACGAGTTCATCTCGTCGTTCATCGCAAGCTCCCACTTGCTCTTGTGGACATCATTGACTGCCTCTGCGTAACATTCGGGTTCTCCACAATCAGACAAAAGCAAGTAATAAAGAGAGGGGGAGTACCTATCTGGGGCCCTTCTCAGCCTCGGTTCTCGACCTAGTGCCAAGGGTGTGCTGCTTTCAGTAATCGGTTCCTCCGATACTGGTTCTGGCTCTATCTCCGTCTGTTCGGTTTCGTCCGTCTGAACTCCCACTGAATCCGTATCTGCTGGTCTCATGATCCCGGAATTTGAAATGTCGAGATCAACAAATTCCCTTTCCTTCTTGTCATCGTCCGGGCTTACCTTCCTGTCGTTGTACATTACATCCTCATTGAATATAACATTCCTGCTACGAATTATTTTCCGATTTTGATCATCCCAGAATCTATACCCAAATTCGTCAGTCCCATACCCAATGAATGTACATTTAATCGACTTAGCATCCAGCTTAGTCCGATCATCGTTCAAAATATAGGCTGAACAACCAAACGTACGTAAGAAAGAAAGATCCACTTTCTTACCACTCCATACCTCTTCCGGTATCATGTTGTTCAACGGGACAGAAGGCCCTCGATTGATCAAGAAAGCAGCCGTGTTCACTGCATCTGCCCAAAACATCTTTGGTAGTCCGCTCTTCAATCGCATGCATCTCGCACGCTCATTCAGTGTTCTGTTCATCCTCTCAGCAACGCCATTTTGCTGAGGTGTCCCCGGGATTGTTTTCTGCATTCGGATTCCATGGTCGGCGCAGTAATTCTTGATACCTTCACTGCTGTACTCGCCACCGTTATCCGATCTGAGACATTTCACTTGTAGACCTGTCTCATTTTCCACTAGTGCCCTCCATCTCCTGAATGTATCAAAGGCATCAGATTTTCTTTTTAAGAAATACACCCATACCTTTCTAGTGGAGTCATCGACGAATGTCATGTAGTACGTTGATCCACCAAGAGATGACACTGGTGCTGGCCCCCACAAATCGGTGTGAACAAGCTCCAACTTTTCTTTCCTCGGAGTTCTTCCTGTGGTCAAGAAGCTCACCCGCTTCTGCTTTCCGAATACGCAGTGTTCACAATGACCCACCTCCACCGATTTTAACTCGGGCAACCGTCCTTTCGACTTCAGCACGTTCATTCCTTTCTCGCTCATGTGGCCCAAGCGATTGTGCCACAAGTTAGCCTGCGATACAGTTCCTGCAAAGGGGATGTTTGAACTGGATCCTCCCGCCATGTAGAGCGTTCCCGACTTTAGTCCTCGTGCCAAAGTCATTGCTCCCCGACTGATCTTCCACTTTGCGTCTCCAAACGTCGTGTGGAATCCATCACTATCCAGCTGTCCGACTGAGATCAAGTTCCTCTTCAGTCCTGGTATGTGTCTCACATCATGTAGGGTCCAACATGACCCGTTCGTTGATTTGATCCGCACATCTCCCTTTTCTACAATCTTGAGGGGTTTGTTATCTGCAAGATAAACTAAGCCAAAATCACCTGAGGTGTATGGCTCCATGATGTCTTTGTTGCTGCATGAGTGGAATGAGGCCCCTGAATCCACAACCCAATCATCGGAAGAACTGCTCACACTCAACAAGAGTGCATCCGTGATCTCTTCCGTCGCGGCATTCGCTGTCCGGCCCTCCTTTTCCTTCTTTGGCGCCCGACATTCGCTTTTCATGTGTCCGGGCTTCTCGCAGTTCCAGCACACCATCTCCTTCTTGCCTTTATTCTTCCCCCTGGACCTTGACCTTCCACGGTATTTACCCCGTGTGTCAGGTCTCCCTCTGGACTCTGTATGTAGTGCAGAGCCAGATGATCCACCCGTTTGCTTTCTACGGGTTTCCTCGTTCAACATCATGTCCCTGATGTTGTCGAACTTCATCTTCTCCTTCCCAGACGAAGTGCTCACCGAAGTAACAACCACATCCCAACTGTCAGGTAAAGATGAAAGCAAAATTAATGCTTTTACCTCATCGTCAAACACAATATCCACAGACGCCAGCTGTGTCGTGAGTTGGTTGAAGTCATTGAGGTGATCGGCCACCGACTTCCTCTCCTCCATCTGCAACCTGAATAGTTTTTTCATCAGCATAACCTTGTTCATTGCTGAGGGTTTCTCGTACATATCGGCAAGAGTCTGTAGAACTTCCTTCGTGCTCTTTGCTCCCTTCACATGATAGGCGACATTCCGAGAGAGCGACAGGATTATTGCGCTCATCGCCTTTCGATCGAGCACCTTCCATTCTTCATCACTCGTCTTCTCGGACTTCTCTGCAAGTGGTTCGTACAGGTCCTTCCCGTACAGGTAGGCCTCCATCTGCATACGCCAAAACCCAAAGTCGGAACCATTGAACCGTTCGACTGGAAACTTTCCCTCCATCTTAACTCCTTGAACCAGGCTCTGATACCAGTTGTTAGGAAATGGATCGGGTTAAGATGGATAACAGGTGGAATATGAAGGCGATAAAAGACACACGAATTTGTTAACCCAGTTTGGATATAAATCCTACGTCTGGGGGCGATACCAAGCCAGGAAAAAACACTCAAAGAGGAGGAAAATTGAGGAGTACAACACACACACTTGTATGCAAGTCTTCACCACACGTGAAAGACAACACTCACCCTCGTCTCAACTCTTTCTTTTCTCTCTACTCTATTTTACTTTACTCTATAAAACAATGCTAATAAGAGTAGTATATATATAGCCATGACTTATCCTTTTTCCAACTCAACTTGGGATTTCTAAGTTGAATCGGGTTATCCTTCTCCAACTCAACTTTGAATCGGGTTATCCTTCTCCAACTCAACTTTGAATCGAGTTATCCTTCTCCAACTCAACTTGGGATTTCTAAGTTGAATCAGGTTATCATTTTCTTCTTCAAATCAATCTTCACAACTTAACAATTGGCCCATGCATTTGTGATGTAAATTTGATAAGCGTAATAATATCTATAAGTTAGTGTAAAAGGGAAACGAACTTGTTTTAATAAAATTGTGCCAAACAGCGAAATTTTCAATATTCTCAGAATTTCACGAATCTTGACCAAAACGTTGGCCTTGGCCCATGCATTTGTGTGGTAAATTTTCTAAGTTTAATAATAACTACAAGATAGTGTAAAAGGGAGACGAACTTACTTTATTAAAATCATGCCAAACAGCGAAATTTTCAACGTTCTCAAAATTCCACGAAATTTCACCCAAACGTTGGCCTTGGTCCATGCATTTGTTTGGTAAATTTATTAAGCGTAATAATAACTACAAGATTAGTGTAAAAGGGAGACGAACTTACTTTAATAAAACCGTGCCAAACAGTGAAATTTTTAACGTTCTCAGAATTCCACGAAACTTGACCCAAATGTTGGTCTTGGCCATGCATTTGTCTAGTAAATTTGCTAAGCGTAATAATAACTACAAGTTAGTGTCAAAGGGAAATGAACTTGCATTAATAAAACCGTGCCAAAAAGCGAAATTTTCAACGTTCTGAGAATTTCAGGAAACTTGAGCCAAACGTTGGTCTTGGCCCATGCATTTGTGTGGTAAATTTGCTAAACGTAATAATAACTATAAGTTAGTGTTAAAGGAAAATGAACTTGCTTCTTTAATAAAATCGTGCCAAACAGCGAAATTTTCAACGTTCTCAGAATTCCACGAAACTTGACTCAAACGTTGGTCTTGGCCATGCATTTGTGTAGTAAATTTGCTAAGCGTAATAATAACTATAAGTTAGTGTCAAAGGGAAACGAACTAGCTTAGATAAAACCGTGCCATACAGCGAAATTTCAACGTTCTCAGAATTTTAGGAAACTTGAGCCAAACGTTGGTCTTGGCCCATGCATCTGTGTGGTAAATTTGCTAAGCGTAATAATAACTAGAAGTTAGTGTTAAAGGGATACGAACTTGCTTTAATAATAAAACCATGCGAAACAGCAAAACATTCAACGTTCACAGAATTCCACGAAACTGGACCCAAGCATAGGTTTAGGCCCATGCATTTGTGTGGTAAATTTGCTAAGCGTAATAATAACTACAAGTTAGTGTAAAAGGGAAACGAACCTGCTTTATAAAACCGTGCCAAACAGCTAAATTTTCAACGTTCTCAGAGATCCACGAAACTTGACCCAAACGTTGGTTATGGCCCATGCATTTGTGTGGTAAATTTGCTAAGCGTATTAATAACTATAAGTTAGTGTAAAAGGGAAACGAACCTGCTTTATAAAACTGTGCGAAACAGCTAAATTTTCAACGTTCTCAGTGATCCACGAAACTTGACCCAAACGTTGGTTATGGCCCATGCATTTGTGTGGTAAATTTGCTAAGCGTATTAATAACTACAAGTTAGTGTAAAAGGGAAACGAACCTGCTTTATAAAATCGTGTCAAACAGCGAAATTTTCAACGTTCTCAGAAATCCACGAAACTTGACCCAAACGTTGGTTATGGACCATGCATATGTGTGGTAAATTTGCTATGCGTCTTAATAACTACAAGTTAGTGTAAAAGAGAAATGAACTTGTTTTAATAAAATCGTGCCAAACAGCGAAATTTTCAACGTTCTCAGAGATCCACGAAACTTGATCCAAACATTGGTTATGGCCCATGCATATGTGTGGTAAATTTGCTATGCGTCTTAATAACTACAAGTTTGTGTTAAAGGAAAACGAACTTGCTTTAATAAAACCGTGCCAAACAGCGAAATTTTCAACGTTCTTAAAATTCCACGAAACATAACCCAAACATAGGTCTTGGCCCATGCATTTGTGTGGTAAATTTACTAAACGTAATAATACCTACAAGTTAGTGTAAAAAGGGAAACGGACTTGCTTTTTTAATAAAACCATGCCAGATAGAGAAATTTTCAACTTTCTCAGAATTCGACCAAACCTAACCCAAACGTTGGTCTTGGCCCATGCATTTGTGATGTAAATTTGATAAGCGTAATAATATCTATAAGTTAGTGTAAAAGGAAAACGAACTTGTTTTAATAAAATTGTGCCAAACAGCGAAATTTTCAATATTCTCAGAATTCCACGAATCTTGACCAAAACGTTGGCCTTGGCCCATGCATTTGTGTGGTAAATTTTCTAAGTTTAATAATAACTACAAGATAGTGTAAAAGGGAGACGAACTTACTTTATTAAAATCATGCCAAACAGCGAAATTTTCAACGTTCTCAAAATTCCACGAAATTTCACCCAAACGTTGGCCTTGGTCCATGCATTTGTTTGGTAAATTTACTAAGCGTAATAATAACTACAAGATTAGTGTAAAAGGGAGACGAACTTACTTTAATAAAACCGTGCCAAACAGTGAAATTTTTAACGTTCTCAGAATTCCACGAAACTTGACCCAAACGTTGGTCTTGGCCATGCATTTGTCTAGTAAATTTGCTAAGCGTAATAATAACTACAAGTTAGTGTCAAAGGGAAATGAACTTGCATTAATAAAACCGTGCCAAAAAGCGAAATTTTCAACGTTCTGAGAATTTCAGAAAACTTGAGCGAAACGTTGGTCTTGGCCCATGCATTTGTGTGGTAAATTTGCTAAGCGTAATAATAACTATAAGTTAGTGTTAAAGGAAAATGAACTTGCTTCTTTAATAAAATCGTGCCAAACAGCGAAATTTTCAACGTTCTCAGAATTCCACGAAACTTGACTCAAACGTTGGTCTTGGCCATGCATTTGTATAGTAAATTTGCTAAGCGTAATAATAACTATAAGTTAGTGTCAAAGGGAAACGAACTAGCTTATATAAAACCGTGCCATACAGCGAAATTTCAACGTTTTCAGAATTTTAGGAAACTTGAGCCAAACGTTGGTCTTGGCCCATGCATCTGTGTGGTAAATTTGCTAAGCGTAATAATAACTAGAAGTTAGTGTTAAAGGGATACGAACTTGCTTTAATAATAAAACCATGCGAAACAGCAAAACATTCAACGTTCACAGAATTCCACGAAACTGGACCCAAGCATAGGTTTAGGCCCATGCATTTGTGTGGTAAATTTGCTAAGCGTAATAATAACTACAAGTTAGTGTAAAAGGGAAACGAACCTGCTTTATAAAACCGTGCCAAACAGCTAAATTTTCAACGTTCTCAGAGATCCACGAAACTTGACCCAAACGTTGGTTATGGCCCATGCATTTGTGTGGTAAATTTGCTAAGCGTATTAATAACTATAAGTTAGTGTAAAAGGGAAACGAACCTGCTTTATAAAACTGTGCGAAACAGCTAAATTTTCAACGTTCTCAGAGATCCACGAAACTTGACCCAAACGTTGGTTATGGCCCATGCATTTGTGTGGTAAATTTGCTAAGCGTATTAATAACTACAAGTTAGTGTAAAAGGGAAACGAACCTGCTTTATAAAATCGTGTCAAACAGCGAAATTTTCAACGTTCTCAGAAATCCACGAAACTTGACCCAAACGTTGGTTATGGACCATGCATATGTGTGGTAAATTTGCTATGCGTCTTAATAACTACAAGTTAGTGTAAAAGAGAAATGAACTTGCTTTAATAAAATCGTGCAAAACAGCGAAATTTTCAACGTTCTCAGAGATCCACGAAACTTGACCCAAACGTTGGTTATGGCCCATGCATATGTGTGGTAAATTTGCTATGCGTCTTAATAACTACAAGTTTGTGTTAAAGGAAAACGAACTTGCTTTAATAAAACCGTGCCAAACAGCGAAATTTTCAACGTTCTTAAAATTCCACGAAACATAACCCAAACATAGGTCTTGGCCCATGCATTTGTGTGGTAAATTTACTAAACGTAATAATACCTACAAGTTAGTGTAAAAAGGGAAACGGACTTGCTTTTTTAATAAAACCATGCCAGATAGAGAAATTTTCAACTTTCTCAGAATTCGACCAAACCTAACCCAAACGTTGGTCTTGGCCCATGCATTTGTGATGTAAATTTGATAAGCGTAATAATATCTATAAGTTAGTGTAAAAGGGAAACGAACTTGTTTTAATAAAACTGTGCCAAACAGCGAAATTTTCAATATTCTCAGAATTTCACGAATCTTGACCAAAACGTTGGCCTTGGCCCATGCATTTGTGTGGTAAATTTTCTAAGTTTAATAATAACTACAAGATAGTGTAAAAGGGAGACGAACTTACTTTATTAAAATCATGCCAAACAGCGAAATTTTCAACGTTCTCAAAATTCCACGAAATTTCACCCAAACGTTGGCCTTGGTCCATGCATTTGTTTGGTAAATTTACTAAGCGTAATAATAACTACAAGATTAGTGTAAAAGGGAGACGAACTTACTTTAATAAAACCGTGCCAAACAGTGAAATTTTTAACGTTTTCAGAATTCCACGAAACTTGACCCAAACGTTGGTCTTGGCCATGCATTTGTGTAGTAAATTTGCTAAGCGTAATAATAACTATAAGTTAGTGTCAAAGGGAAACGAACTAGCTTATATAAAACCGTGCCATACAGCGAAATTTCAACGTTTTCAGAATTTTAGGAAACTTGAGCCAAACGTTGGTCTTGGCCCATGCATCTGTGTGGTAAATTTGCTAAGCGTAATAATAACTAGAAGTTAGTGTTAAAGGGATACGAACTTGCTTTAATAATAAAACCATGCGAAACAGCAAAACATTCAACGTTCACAGAATTCCACGAAACTGGACCCAAGCATAGGTTTAGGCCCATGCATTTGTGTGGTAAATTTGCTAAGCGTAATAATAACTACAAGTTAGTGTAAAAGGGAAACGAACCTGCTTTATAAAACCGTGCCAAACAGCTAAATTTTCAACGTTCTCAGAGATCCACGAAACTTGACCCAAACGTTGGTTATGGCCCATGCATTTGTGTGGTAAATTTGCTAAGCGTATTAATAACTATAAGTTAGTGTAAAAGGGAAACGAACCTGCTTTATAAAACTGTGCGAAACAGCTAAATTTTCAACGTTCTCAGAGATCCACGAAACTTGACCCAAACGTTGGTTATGGCCCATGCATTTGTGTGGTAAATTTGCTAAGCGTATTAATAACTACAAGTTAGTGTAAAAGGGAAACGAACCTGCTTTATAAAATCGTGTCAAACAGCGAAATTTTCAACGTTCTCAGAAATCCACGAAACTTGACCCAAACGTTGGTTATGGACCATGCATATGTGTGGTAAATTTGCTATGCGTCTTAATAACTACAAGTTAGTGTAAAAGAGAAATGAACTTGCTTTAATAAAATCGTGCAAAACAGCGAAATTTTCAACGTTCTCAGAGATCCACGAAACTTGACCCAAACGTTGGTTATGGCCCATGCATATGTGTGGTAAATTTGCTATGCGTCTTAATAACTACAAGTTTGTGTTAAAGGAAAACGAACTTGCTTTAATAAAACCGTGCCAAACAGCGAAATTTTCAACGTTCTTAAAATTCCACGAAACATAACCCAAACATAGGTCTTGGCCCATGCATTTGTGTGGTAAATTTACTAAACGTAATAATACCTACAAGTTAGTGTAAAAAGGGAAACGGACTTGCTTTTTTAATAAAACCATGCCAGATAGAGAAATTTTCAACTTTCTCAGAATTCGACCAAACCTAACCCAAACGTTGGTCTTGGCCCATGCATTTGTGATGTAAATTTGATAAGCGTAATAATATCTATAAGTTAGTGTAAAAGGGAAACGAACTTGTTTTAATAAAACTGTGCCAAACAGCGAAATTTTCAATATTCTCAGAATTTCACGAATCTTGACCAAAACGTTGGCCTTGGCCCATGCATTTGTGTGGTAAATTTTCTAAGTTTAATAATAACTACAAGATAGTGTAAAAGGGAGACGAACTTACTTTATTAAAATCATGCCAAACAGCGAAATTTTCAACGTTCTCAAAATTCCACGAAATTTCACCCAAACGTTGGCCTTGGTCCATGCATTTGTTTGGTAAATTTACTAAGCGTAATAATAACTACAAGATTAGTGTAAAAGGGAGACGAACTTACTTTAATAAAACCGTGCCAAACAGTGAAATTTTTAACGTTCTCAGAATTCCACGAAACTTGACCCAAACGTTGGCCTTGGTCCATGCATTTGTTTGGTAAATTTACTAAGCGTAATAATAACTACAAGATTAGTGTAAAAGGGAGACGAACTTACTTTAATAAAACCGTGCCAAACAGTGAAATTTTTAACGTTCTCAGAATTTCACGAAACTTGACCCAAACGTTGGTCTTGGCCATGCATTTGTCTAGTAAATTTGCTAAGCGTAATAATAACTACAAGTTAGTGTCAAAGGGAAATGAACTTGCATTAATAAAACCGTGCCAAAAAGCGAAATTTTCAACGTTCTGAGAATTTCAGGAAACTTGAGCCAAACGTTGGTCTTGGCCCATGCATTTGTGTGGTAAATTTGCTAAGCGTAATAATAACTATAAGTTAGTGTTAAAGGAAAATGAACTTGCTTCTTTAATAAAACCGTGCCAAACAGCGAAATTTTCAACGTTTTCAGAATTCCATTAAACTTGACCCAAACATAGGTCTTGGCCAATGAATTTATGTGGTAAATTTGCTAAGCATAATAATACCTAGAAGTTAGTGTAAAAAGGCAACGAACTTCCTTTTTAATAAAACCGTGCCAAAGAGCGAAATTTTCAATTTTCTCAGAATTCCTTGAAACTTGATCGAAACGTAGTTCTTGGCTCATGCATTTGTGTGATAAATTTTTGCTAAGCGTAATAATAACTATAAGTTAGTGTAAAAGGGAAACGAACTTGCTTTAATAATAAAACCGTGCGAAACAGCGAAATTTTCAACGTTTACAGAATTCCACGGAACTTGACCCAAACGTAGGTCTAGGCCCATGCATTCGTGTGGTAAATTTGATAAGCGTAATAATAACAACAAGTTAGTGTAAAAGGGAAACGAACTTTCTTTAATAAAACCGTGCCAAACAGCGAAATTTTCAACGTTCTCAGAGATCCACGAAACTTGACCCAAACGTTGGTTATGGCCCATGCATATGTGTGGTAAATTTGCTATGCGTCTTAATAACTACAAGTTAGTATTAAAGGGAAACGAACTTGCTTTAATAAAACCGTGCCAAACAGCGAAATTTTCAACGTTCTTAAAATTCCACGAAACATAACCCAAACATAGGTCTTGGCCCATTCATTTGTGTGGTAAATTTACTAAGCGTAATAATACCTACAAGTTAGTGTAAAAAGGGAAACCGACTTGCTTTTTTAATAAAACCATGCCAAATAGAGAAATTTTCAACTTTCTCAGAATTCGACCAAACCTAACCCAAACGTTGGTCTTGGCCCATGCATTTGTGATGTAAATTTGATAAGCTTAATAATAACTATAAGTTAGTGTAAAAGGGAAACGAACTTGCTTTAATAAAACCGTGCCAATTAGCGAAATTTTCAATGTTCTTAGAATTCCACGAAACTTGACCCAAACGTTGGCCTTGGCCCATGCATTTGTGTGGTAGATTTACTAAGTGTAATAATAACTACAAGATAGTGTAAAAGAAAAACGAACCTGCTTTATAAAACCGTGCCAAACAACTAAATTTTCAACATTCTCAGAGATCCACCAAATTTGACCCAATCGTTGGTTATGGCCCATGCATTTGTGTGGTAAATTTGCTAAGCGTAATAATAACTACAAGTTAGTGTAAAAGGAAAACGAACCTGCTTTATAAAACCGTGCCAAACAGCTAAATTTTCAACGTTCTCAGAGATCCACCAAATTTGACACAAACGTTGGTTATGGCCCATGCATTTGTGTGGTAAATTTGCTAAGCGTAAGAATAACTAGAAGTTAGTGTAAAAGGGAAACGAACCTGCTTTATAAAACCGTGCCAAACAACTAAATTTTCAACGTTCTCAGAGATCCACGAAACTTGACCCAAACGTTGGTTATGGCCCATGCATTTGTGTGGTAAATTTGCTAAGCGTATTAATAATTACAAGTTAGTGTAAAATGGAAACGAATTGGCATTAATAAAACCGGGTCAAACAGCGATATTTTCAACGTTCTCAAAATTCCACGAAACTTGACCCAAACATAGGTCTTGGGCCATGCATTTGTGTGGTAAATTTGCTAAGCGTAATAATACCTAGAAGTTAGTGTAAAAGGGAAAACGGACTTGCTTTTTTAATAAAACCATGCCAAATAGAGAAATTTTCAACTTTCTCAGAATTCGACCAAACCTAACCCAAACGTTGGTCTTGGCCCATGCATTTGTGATGTAAATTTGATAAGCGTAATAATAACTATAAGTTAGTGTAAAAAGGAAACGAACTTGCGTTAATAAAACCGTGCCAAACAGCGAAATTTTCAATGTTCTCAGAATTCCACGAAACTTGACCCAAACGTTGGCCTTGGCCCATGCATTTGTGTGGTAAATTTACTAAGCGTAATAATAACTACAAGATAGTGTAAAAAGGAAATGAACTTGCTTTAATAAAACTGTGCGAAACAGCGAAATTTTCAATGTTCTCAAAATTCCACGAAACTTGACCCAAACGTTGGTCCTAGCCCATGCATTTGTGTGATAAATTTGCTAAGCGTAATAATAACTACAAGTTATTGTACTAGGGAAACGAACTTGCTTTAATAAAACCGTGCCAAATACCAAAATTTTCAAAGTTCTCAGCATTTCACGAAACTTGACCCAAACGTTGGTCTAGACACATGTATTTGTGTGGTAAATTTGGTAAGCGTAATAATACCTACAAGTTAGTGTAAAAGGCAAACAAATTTGTTTTAATAAAATCGTGCCAAACAACGAAATTTTCAACGTTCTCAAAATTCCACAAAACTTGACCCAAACGTTGGCCTTGGCCCATGCATTTGTGTGGTAAATTTACAAGCGTAATAATAACTATAAGATAGTGTAAAAGGGAAACGAACTTGCTATAATAAAATCATTCCAAACAGCGAAATTTTAAACGTTCTCAGAATTTCACGAAACTTGACCCAAACGTTCGTCTTGGCCATGCATTTGTGTAGTAAATTTGTTAAGCGTAATAATAACTATAAGTTTGTGTCAAAGGGAAACAAACTTGCTTAGATAAAATCGTGCCAAACAGCGAAATTTCAACGTTCTCAGAATTTCAGGAAACTTGAGCCAAACGTTGGTCTTGACCCATGCATTTGTGTGGTAAATTTGCTAAGCGTAATAATAACTAGAAGTTAGTGTTAAAGGGAAACGAACTTGCTTTAATAATAAAACCGTGCGAAACAGCAAAACTTTCAACGTTCACAGAATTCCACGAAACTGGACCCAAGCATAGGTTTAGGCCCATGCATTTGTGTGGTAAATTTATTAAGCGTAATAGTAACTATAAGTTAGTGTAAAAGGGAAACGAACCTGCTTTATAAAACCGTGCCAAACAGCTAAATTTTCAACGTTCTCAGAGATCCATGAAACTTGACCCAAACGTTGGTTATGGCCCATGCATTTGTGTGGTAAATTTGCTAAGCGTATTAATAACTACAAGTTAGTGTAAAGGGGAAACGAACCTGCTTTATAAAACCGTGCCAAACAGCTAAATTTTCAACGTTCTCATAAATCCACGAAACTTGACCCAAACGTTGGTTATGGCCCATGCATTTGTGTGGTAAATTTACTAAGCGTAATAATAACAACAAGTTAGTGTAAAAGGGAAACGAACTTGCTTTAATAAAACCGTGCCAAACAGCAAAATTTTCAACGTTCTCAGAGATCCACAAAACTTGACCAAAACGTTGGTTACGGCCTATGCATATGTGTGGTAAATTTTCTATGCGTCTTAATAACTACAAGTTAGTGTAAAAAGGAAACGAACTTGCTTTAATAAAATCGTGCCAAACAGCGAAATTTTCAACGTTCTTAAAATTCCACGAAACTTAACCCAAACATAGGTCTTGGCCCATGCATTTGTGTGGTAAATTTACTAGGCGTAATAATACCTACAAGTTAGTGTGAAAATGGAAACGGACTTGCTTTTTTAATAAAACCATGCCAAATAGAGAAATTTTCAACTTTCTCAGAATTCGACCAAACCTAACCCAAACGTTGGTCTTGGCCCATGCATTTGTGATGTAAATTTGCTAAGCATAATAATAACTACAAGTTAGTGTAAAAGGGAAACGAACCTGCTTTATAAAACCGTGCCAAACAACTAAATTTTCAACGTTCTCAGAGATCCACGAAACTTGACCCAAACGTTGGTTATGGCCCATGCATTTGTGTGGTAAATTTGCTAAGCGTATTAATAATTACAAGTTAGTGTAAAATGGAAACGAATTGGCATTAATAAAACCGGGTCAAACAGCGATATTTTCAACGTTCTCAAAATTCCACGAAACTTGACCCAAACATAGGTCTTGGGCCATGCATTTGTGTGGTAAACTTGCTAAGCATAATAATAACTACAAGTTAGTGTAAAAGGGAAACGAAACAACAAAACTTTCAACGTTCACAGAATTCCACGAAACTGGACCCAAGCATAGGTTTAGGCCCATGCATTTGTGTGGTAAACTTGCTAAGCATAATAATAACTACAAGTTAGTGTAAAAGGGAAACGGACTTGCTTTTTTAATAAAACCATGCCAAATAGAGAAATTTTCAACTTTCTCAGAATTCGACCAAACCTAACCCAAACGTTGGTCTTGGCCCATGCATTTGTGATGTAAATTTGCTAAGCATAATAATAACTACAAGTTAGTGTAAAAGGGAAACGAACCTGCTTTATAAAACCGTGCCAAACAACTAAATTTTCAACGTTCTCAGAGATCCACGAAACTTGACCCAAACGTTGGTTATGGCCCATGCATTTGTGTGGTAAATTTGCTAAGCGTATTAATAATTACAAGTTAGTGTAAAAGGGAAACGAAACAACAAAACTTTCAACGTTCACAGAATTCCACGAAACTGGACCCAAGCATAGGTTTAGGCCCATGCATTTGTGTGGTAAATTTACTAGGCGTAATAATACCTACAAGTTAGTGTGAAAATGGAAACGGACTTGCTTTTTTAATAAAACCATGCCAAATAGAGAAATTTTCAACTTTCTCAGAATTCGACCAAACCTAACCCAAACGTTGGTCTTGGCCCATGCATTTGTGATGTAAATTTGATAAGCGTAATAATATCTATAAGTTAGTGTAAAAGGGAAACGAACTTGTTTTAATAAAACTGTGGCAAACAGCGAAATTTTCAATGTTCTCAGAATTTCACGAATCTTGACCAAAACGTTGGCCTTGGCCCATGCATTTGTGTGGTAAATTTACTAAGTGTAATAATAACTACAAGATAGTGTAAAAGGGAAATAAACTTGCTTTAATAAAACTGTGCGAAACAGCGAAATTTTCAACGTTCTCAAAATTCCACGAAACATGACCCAAACGTTGGTCCTGACTCATGCATTTGTGTGGTAAATTTGCTAAGCGTAATAATAACTACAAGTTATTGTAGTAGGGAAACAACTTGCTTTAATAAAATCATGCCAAATAGCGAAATTTTCAACGTTCTCAGCATTTCACGAAACTTGACCCAAACGTTGGTCTAGACACATGTATTTGTGTGGTAAATTTGCTAAGCGTAATAATACCTACAAGTTAGTGTAAGATGCAAACGAATTTGTTTTAATAAAACTGTGCCAAACAGCGAAATTTTCAACGTTCTCTAAATTCCACGAAATTTCACCCAAACGTTGGCCTTGGTCCATGCATTTGTGTGGTAAATTTACTAAGCGTAATAATAACTACAAGATAGTGTAAAAGGGAGACGAACTTACTTTAATAAAACCGTGCCAAACAGCGAAATTTTTAACGTTCTCAGAATTCCACGAAACTTGACCCAAACGTTGGTCTTGGCCATGCATTTGTCTAGTAAATTTGCTAAGCGTAATAATAACTACAAGTTAGTGTCAAAGGGAAATGAACTTGCATTAATAAAACCGTGCCAAAAAGCGAAATTTTCAACGTTCTGAGAATTTCAGGAAACTTGAGCCAAACGTTGGTCTTGGCCCATGCATTTGTGTGGTAAATTTGCTAAGCGTAATAATAACTATAAGTTAGTGTTAAAGGAAAATGAACTTGCTTCTTTAATAAAACCGTGCCAAACAGCGAAATTTTCAACATTTTCAGAATTCCATTAAACTTGACCCAAACGTAGGTTTTGGCTAATGCATTTATGTGGTAAATTTGCTAAGCATAATAATACCTAGAAGTTAGTGTAAAAAGGCAACGAACTTGCTTTTTAATAAAACCGTGCCAAAGAGCGAAATTTTCAATGTTCTCAGAATTCCTTGAAACTTGATCGAAACGTAGTTCTTGGCTCATGCATTTGTGTGATAAATTTTTGCTAAGCGTAATAATAACTATAAGTTAGTGTAAAAGGGAAACGAACTTGCTTTACTAATAAAACCGTGCGAAACAGCGAAATTTTCAACGTTTACAGAATTCCACGGAACTTGACCCAAACGTAGGTCTAGGCCCATGCATTCGTGTGGTAAATTTGATAAGCGTAATAATAACAACAAGTTAGTGTAAAAGGGAAACGAACTTGCTTTAATAAAACCGTGCCAAACAGCGAAATTTTCAACGTTCTTAAAATTCCACGAAACATAACCCAAACATAGGACTTGGCCCATGCATTTGTGTGGTAAATTTACTAAGCGTAATAATACCTACAAGTTAGTGTAAAAAGGGAAACGGACTTGCTTTTTTAATAAAACCATGCCAGATAGAGAAATTTTCAACTTTCTCAGAATTCGACCAAACCTAACCCAAACGTTGGTCTTGGCCCATGCATTTGTGATGTAAATTTGATAAGCTTAATAATAACTATAAGTTAGTGTAAAAGGGAAACGAACTTGCTTTAATAAAACCGTGCCAAATAGCGGAATTTTCAATGTTCTCAGAATTCCACGAAACTTGACCCAAACGTTGGCCTTGGCCCATGCATTTGTGTGGTAGATTAACTAAGTGTAATAATAACTACAAGATAGTGTAAAAGGGAAATGAACTTGCTTTAATAAAACTGTGCTTTAATAAAAGGGAAATTTTCAATGTTCTCAAAATTCCACGAAACTTGACCCAAACGTTGGTCCTGGCCCATGCATTTGTGTGGTAAATTTGCTAAGCGTAATAATAACTACAAGTTATTGTAGTAGGGAAACGAACTTGCTTTAGTAAAACCGTGCCAAATAGCGAAATTTTCAAAGTTCTCAGCGTTTCACGAAACTTGACCCAAACGGTGGTCTAGACACATGTATTTGTGTGGTAAATTTGGTAAGCGTAATAATACCTACAAGTTAGTGTAAAAGGCAAACGAATTTGTTTTAATAAAACCGTGCCAAACAACGAAATTTTCAACGTTCTCAAAATTCCACAAAAGTTGACCCAAACGTTGGCCTTGACCCATGCATTTGTGTGGTAAATTTACAAGCGCAATAATAACTACAAGATAGTGTAAAAGGGAAACGAACTTGCTATAATAAAATCGTGCCAAACAGCGAAATTTTCAACGTTCTCAGAATTCCACGAAACTTGACCCAAACGTTGGTCTTGGCCATGCATTTGTGTAGTAAATTTGCTAAGCGTAATAATAACTATAAGTTAGTGTCAAAGGGAAACGAACTAGCTTAGATAAAACCGTGCCAAACAGCGAAATTTCAACGTTCTCAGAATTTTAGGAAACTTGAGCCAAACGTTGGTCTTGGCCCATGCATCTGTGTGGTAAATTTGCTAAGCGTAATAATAACTAGAAGTTAGTGTTAAAGGGATACGAACTTGCTTTAATAATAAAACCGTGCGAAACAGCAAAACATTCAACGTTCACAGAATTCCACGAAACTGGACCCAAGCATAGGTTTAGGCCCATGCATTTGTGTGGTAAATTTGCTAAGCGTAATAATAACTACAAGTTAGTGTAAAAGGGAAACGAACCTGCTTTATAAAACCGTGCCAAACAGCTAAATTTTCAACGTTCTCAGAGATCCACGAAACTTGACCCAAACGTTGGTTATGGCCCATGCATTTGTGTGGTAAATTTGCTAAGCGTATTAATAACTATAAGTTAGTGTAAAAGGGAAACGAACCTGCTTTATAAAACCGTGCGAAACAGCTAAATTTTCAACGTTCTCAGAGATCCACGAAACTTGACCCAAACGTTGGTTATGGCCCATGCATTTGTGTGGTAAATTTGCTAAGCGTATTAATAACTACAAGTTAGTGTAAAAGGGAAACGGACCTGCTTTATAAAATCGTGCTAAACAGCGAAATTTTCAACGTTCTCAGAAATCCACGAAACTTGACCCAAACGTTGGTTATGGACCATGCATATGTGTGGTAAATTTGCTATGCGTCTTAATAACTACAAGTTAGTGTAAAAGAGAAACGAACTTGCTTTAATAAAATCGTGCCAAACAGCGAAATTTTCAACGTTCTCAGAGATCCACGAAACTTGACCCAAACGTTGGTTATGGCCCATGCATATGTGTGGTAAATTTGCTATGCGTCTTAATAACTACAAGTTTGTGTTAAAGGAAAACGAACTTGCTTTAATAAAACCGTGCCAAACAGCGAAATTTTCAACGTTCTTAAAATTCCACGAAACATAACCCAAACATAGGTCTTGGCCCATGCATTTGTGTGGTAAATTTACTAAACGTAATAATACCTACAAGTTAGTGTAAAAAGGGAAACGGACTTGCTTTTTTAATAAAACCATGCCAGATAGAGAAATTTTCAACTTTCTCAGAATTCGACCAAACCTAACCCAAACGTTGGTCTTGGCCCATGCATTTGTGATGTAAATTTGATAAGCGTAATAATATCTATAAGTTAGTGTAAAAGGGAAACGAACTTGTTTTAATAAAACTGTGCCAAACAGCGAAATTTTCAATATTCTCAGAATTTCACGAATCTTGACCAAAACGTTGGCCTTGGCCCATGCATTTGTGTGGTAAATTTTCTAAGTTTAATAATAACTACAAGATAGTGTAAAAGGGAGACGAACTTACTTTATTAAAATCATGCCAAACAGCGAAATTTTCAACGTTCTCAAAATTCCACGAAATTTGACCCAAACGTTGGCCTTGCCCCATGCATTTGTGTGGTAAATTTACTAAGCGTAATAATAACTACAAGATTAGTGTAAAAGGGAGACGAACTTACTTTAATAAAACCGTGCCAAACAGTGAAATTTTTAACGTTCTCAGAATTCCACGAAACTTGACCCAAACGTTGGTCTTGGCCATGCATTCGTGTAGTAAATTTGCTAAGCGTAATAATAACTACAAGTTAGTGTCAAAGGGAAACGAACTTGCATTAATAAAACCGTGCCAAAAAGCGAAATTTTCAACGTTCTGAGAATTTCAGGAAACTTGAGCCAAACGTTGGTCTTGGCCCATGCATTTGTGTGGTAAATTTGCTAAGCGTAATAATAACTATAAGTTAGTGTTAAAGGAAAATGAACTTGCTTCTTTAATAAAACCGTGCCAAACAGCGAAATTTTCAACGTTCTCAGAATTCCATTAAACTTGACTCAAATATAGGTCTTGGCCAACGCATTTGTGTGGTAAATTTGCTAGGCATAATAATACCAAGAAGTTAGTGTAAAAGGGCAATGAACTTGCTTTTTAATAAAACCGTGCCAAAGAGCGAAATTTTCAATGTTCTCAGAATTCCTTGAAACTTGATCGAAACGTAGTTCTTGGCCCATGCATTTGTGTGATAAATTTTTGCTAAGCGTTATAATAACTATAAGTTAGTGTAAAAGGGAAACGAACTTGCTTTAATAATAAAACCGTGCGAAACAGCAAAATTTTCAACGTTTACAGAATTCCACGAAACTTGACCCAAACGTAGGTCTAGGCCCATGCATTCGTGTGGTAAATTTGCTAAGCGTAATAATAACAACAAGTTAGTGTAAAAGAGCAATGAACTTTCTTTAATAAAATCGTGCCAAACAGCGAAATTTTCAACGTTCTCAGAGATCCACGAAACTTGACCCAAACGTTGGTTATGGCCCATGCATATGTGTGGTAAATTTGCTATGCGTCTTAATAACTATAAGTTAGTGTAAAAGGGAAACGATCTTGTTTTGAATAAAACCGTGCCAAACAGCGAAATTTTCAACGTTCTTAAAATTCCACGAAATTTAACCCAAACATAGGTCTTGGCCCATGCATTTGTGTGGTAAATTTACTAAGCGTAATAATACCTACAAGTTAGTGTAAAAAGGAAAACGGACTTGCTTTTTTAATAAAACCATGCCAAATAGAGAAATTTTCAACTTTCTCAGAATTCGACCAAACCTAACCCAAACGTTGGTCTTGGCCCATGCATTTGTGATGTAAATTTGATAAGCGTAATAATAACTATAAGTTAGTGTAAAAAGGAAACGAACTTGCGTTAATAAAACCGTG
This sequence comes from Sesamum indicum, assembly GCF_026168435.1. Lineage (NCBI taxonomy): Eukaryota > Viridiplantae > Streptophyta > Magnoliopsida > Lamiales > Pedaliaceae > Sesamum > Sesamum indicum. Next base: position 41,402 of record NC_142664.1, on the reverse strand, counting down.
CCAAACAGCGAAATTTTCAATGTTCTCAAAATTCCACGAAACTTGACCCAAACGTTGGTCCTAGCCCATGCATTTGTGTGATAAATTTGCTAATCGTAATAATAACTACAAGTTATTGTACTAGGGAAACGAACTTGCTTTAATAAAACCGTGCCAAATACCAAAATTTTCAAAGTTCTCAGTATTTCACGAAACTTGACCCAAACGTTGGTCTAGACACATGTATTTGTGTGGTAAATTTGGTAAGCGTAATAATACCTACAAGTTAGTGTAAAAGGCAAACAAATTTATTTTAATAAAACCGTGCCAAACAACGAAATTTTCAACGTTCTCAAAATTCCACAAAACTTGACCCAAACGTTGGCCTTGGCCCATGCATTTGTGTGGTAAATTTACAAGCGTAATAATAACTATAAGATAGTGTAAAAGGGAAACGAACTTGCTATAATAAAATCATTCCAAACAGCGAAATTTTAAACGTTCTCAGAATTTCACGAAACTTGACCCAAACGTTCGTCTTGGCCATGCATTTGTGTAGTAAATTTGCTAAGCGTAATAATAACTATAAGTTTGTGTCAAAGGGAAACAAACTTGCTTAGATAAAACCGTGCCAAACAGCGAAATTTCAACGTTCTCAGAATTTCAGGAAACTTGAGCCAAACGTTGGTCTTGACCCATGCATTTGTGTGGTAAATTTGCTAAGCGTAATAATAACTAGAAGTTAGTGTAAAAGGGAAACGAACCTGCTTTATAAAACCGTGCCAAATAGCTAAATTTTCAACGTTCTCATAGATCCACGAAACTTGACCCAAACGTTGGTTATGGCCCATGCATTTGTGTGGTAAATTTACTAAGCGTAATAATAACAACAAGTTAGTGTAAAAGGGAAACGAACTTGATTTAATAAAACCGTGCCAAATAGCGGAATTTTCAATGTTCTCAGAATTCCACGAAACTTGACCCAAACGTTGGCCTTGGCCCATGCATTTGTGTGGTAGATTAACTAAGTGTAATAATAACTACAAGATAGTGTAAAAGGGAAATGAACTTGCTTTAATAAAACTGTGCTTTAATAAAAGGGAAATTTTCAATGTTCTCAAAATTCCACGAAACTTGACCCAAACGTTGGTCCTGGCCCATGCATTTGTATGGTAAATTTGCTAAGCGTAATAATAACTACAAGTTATTGTAGTAGGGAAACGAACTTGCGTTAATAAAACCGTGTCAAATAGCGAAATTTTCAAAGTTCTCAGAATTTCACGAAACTTGACCCAAACGTTGGTCTAGACACATGTATTTGTGTGGTAAATTTGGTAAGCGTAATAATACCTACAAGTTAGTGTAAAAGGCAAACGAATTTGTTTTAATAAAACCGTGCCAAACAGCGAAATTTTCAACGTTCTCAAAATTCCACAAAAGTTGACCCAAACGTTAGCCTTGACCCATGCATTTGTGTGGTAAATTTACAAGCGTAATAATAACTACAAGATAGTGTAAAAGGGAAACGAACTTGCTATAATAAAATCGTGCCAAACAGCGAAATTTTCAACGTTCTCAGAATTCCACGAAACTTGACCCAAACGTTGGTCTTGGCCATGCATTTGTGTAGTAAATTTGCTAAGCGTAATAATAACTATAAGTTAGTGTCAAAGGGAAACGAACTAGCTTAGATAAAACCGTGCCAAACAGCGAAATTTCAACGTTCTCAGAATTTTAGGAAACTTGAGCCAAACGTTGGTCTTGGCCCATGCATCTGTGTGGTAAATTTGCTAAGCGTAATAATAACTAGAAGTTAGTGTTAAAGGGATACGAACTTGCTTTAATAATAAAACCGTGCGAAACAGCAAAACATTCAACGTTCACAGAATTCCACGAAACTGGACCCAAGCATAGGTTTAGGCCCATGCATTTGTGTGGTAAATTTGCTAAGCGTAATAATAACTACAAGTTAGTGTAAAAGGGAAACGAACCTGCTTTATAAAACCGTGCCAAACAACTAAATTTTCAACATTCTCAGAGATCCACCAAATTTGACCCAATCGTTGGTTATGGCCCATGCATTTGTGTGGTAAATTTGCCAAGCGTAATAATAACTACAAGTTAGTGTAAAAGGGAAACGAACCTGCTTTATAAAACCGTGTCAAACAACTAAATTTTCAACGTTCTCAGAGATCCACCAAATTTGACCCAAACGTTGGTTATGGCCCATGCATTTGTGTGGTAAATTTGCTAAGCGTAATAATAACTACAAGTTAGTGTAAAAGGGAAACGAACCTGCTTTATAAAACCGTGCCAAACAGCTAAATTTTCAACGTTCTCAGAGATCCACCAAACTTGACCCAAACGTTGGTTATGGGCCATGCATTTGTGTGGTAAATTTGCTAAGCGTAATAATAACTACAAGTTAGTGTAAAAGGGAAACGAACTTGCTTTATAAAACCGTGCCAAACAGCTAAATTTTAAACGTTCTCAGAGATCCACCAAACTTGAGCCAAACGTTGGTTATGGCCCATGCATTTGTGTGGTAAATTTGCTAAGCGTATTAATAACTACAAGTTAGTGTAAAAGGGAAACGAACCTGCTTTATAAAACCGTGCCAAACAGCTAAATTTTCAACGTTCTCAGAGATCCACCAAACTTGACCCAAACGTTGGTTATGGCCCATGCATTTGTGTGGTAAATTTGCTAAGCGTAATAATACCTACAAATTAGTGTAAAAGGGAAACAGACTTGCTTTTTTAATAAAACCATGCCAAATAGAGAAATTTTCAACTTTCTTAGAATTCGACCAAAATTAACCCAAACGTTGGTCTTGGCCCATGCATTTGTGATGTAAATTTGATAAGCGTAATAATAATTACAAGTTAGTGTAAAAGTGAAACGAACTTGTTTTAATAAAACTGTGCGAAACAGCAAAATTTTCAATGTTCTCATAATTTCAAGAAACTTGACCCAAACGTTGGCCTTAGCCCATGCATTTGTGTGGTAAATTTACTAAGTGTAATAACTACAAGATAGTGTAAAAGGAAAAAGAACTTGCTTTAATAAAACCGTGCGAAACAGCGAAATTTTCAATGTTCTGAAAATTCCACGAAACTTAACCCAAACGTTGGCCTGGCCCATGCATTTGTGTGGTAAATTTGTTAAGCGTAATAATAACTACAAGTTATTGTAAAAGGAAAACGAACTTGATTTAATAAAACCGTGCCAAATAGCGAAATTTTCAACGTTCTCACCATTTAACGAAATTTGATCCAAACGTTGGTCTTGGCCCATGCATTTGTGATGTAAATTTGATAAGCGTAATAATAACTATAAGTTAGTGTAAAAGGGAAACGAACTTGCGTTAATAAAACCGTGCCAAACAGCAAAATTTTCAATGTTCTCAGAATTCCACGAAACTTGACCCAAACGTTGGCCTTGGCCCATGCATTTGTGTGGTAAATTTACTAAGCGTAATAATAACTACAAGATAGTGTAAAAGGAAGACGAACTTACTTTAATAAAACCGTGCCAAACAGCGAAATTTTTAACGTTCTCAGAATTCCACAAAACTTGATCCAAACGTTGGTCTTGGCCATGCATTTGTGTAGTAAATTTGCTAAGCGTAATAATAACTACAAGTTAGTGTCAAAGGGAAACGAACTTGCATTAATAAAACCGTGCCAAACAGTGAAATTTTCAACGTTCTTAGAAGTTTAGGAAACTTGAGCCAAACGTTGGTCTTGGCCCATGCATTTGTGTGGTAAATATGCTAAGCGTAATAATAACTATAAGTTAGTGTTAAAGGAAAATGAACTTGCTTCTTTAATAAAACCGTGCCAAACAGCGAAATTTTCAACGTTCTCAGAATTCCATTAAACTTGACCCAAACGTAGGTCTTGGCCAATGCATTTGTGTGGTAAATTTGCTAAGCATAATAATGCCTAGAAGTTAGCGTAAAAGGGCAACGAACTTGCTTTTTAATAAAACCGTGCCAAAGAGCGAAATTTTCAATGTTCTCAGAATTCCTTGAAACTTGATCCAAACGTAGTTCTTGGCCCATGCATTTGTAGGATAAAGTTTTGCTAAGCGTAATAATAACTATAAGTTAGTGTAAAAGGAAAACGAACTTGCTTTAATAATAAAACCGTGCGAAACAGCGAAATTTTCAACGTTTACAGAATTCCACGAAACTTGACCCAAACGTAGGTCTAGGCCCATGCATTTGTGTGGTAAATTTGATAAGCCTAATAATAACAACAAGTTAGTGTAAAAGGGAAACGAACTTTCTTTAATAAAACCGTGCCAAACAGCGAAATTTTCAACGTTCTCAGAGATCCAGGAAACTTGACCCAATCGTTGGTTATGGCCCATGCATATGTGTGGTAAATTTGCTATGCGTCTTAATAACTATAAGTTAGTGTAAAAGGGAAACGATCTTGTTTTGAATAAAACCGTGCCAAACAGCGAAATTTTCAACGTTCTTAAAATTCCACGAAATTTAACCCAAACATAGGTCTTGGCCCATGCATTTGTGTGGTAAATTTACTAAGCGTAATAATACCTACAAGTTAGTGTAAAAAGGAAAACAGACTTGCTTTTTTAATAAAACCATGCCAAATAGAGAAATTTTCAACTTTCTCAGAATTCGACCAAACCTAACCCAAACGTTGGTCTTGGCCCATGCATTTGTGATGTAAATTTGATAAGCGTAATAATAACTATAAGTTAGTGTAAAAGGGAAACGAACTTGCGTTAATAAAACCGTGCCAAACAGCGAAATTTTCAATGTTCTCAGAATTCCACGAAACTTGACCCAAACGTTGGCCTTGGCCCATGCATTTGTGTGGTAAATTTACTAAGCGTAATAATAACTACAAGATAGTGTAAAAGGAAGACGAACTTACTTTAATAAAACCGTGCCAAACAGCGAAATTTTTAACGTTCTCAGAATTCCACGAAACTTGATCCAAACGTTGGTCTTGGCCATGCATTTGTGTAGTAAATTTGCTAAGCGTAATAATAACTACAAGTTAGTGTCAAAGGGAAACGAACTTGCATTAATAAAACCGTGCCAAACAGCGAAATTTTCAACGTTCTTAGAATTTCAGGAAACTTGAGCCAAACGTTGGTCTTGGCCCATGCATTTGTATGGTAAATTTGCTAAGCGTAATAATAACTATAAGTTAGTGTTAAAGGAAAATGAACTTGCTTCTTTAATAAAATCGTGCCAAACAGCAAAATTTTCAACGTTCTCAGAATTCCATTAAACTTGACCCAAACGTAGGTCTTGGCCAATGCATTTGTGTGGTAAATTTGCTAAGCATAATAATGCCTAGAAGTTAGCGTAAAAGGGCAACGAACTTGCTTTTTAATAAAACCGTGCCAAAGAGCGAAATTTTCAATGTTCTCAGAATTCCTTGAAACTTGATCCAAACGTAGTTCTTGGCCCATGCATTTGTAGGATAAAGTTTTGCTAAGCGTAATAATAACTATAAGTTAGTGTAAAAGGAAAACGAACTTGCTTTAATAATAACACCGTGCGAAACAGCGAAATTTTCAACGTTTACAGAATTCCACGAAACTTGACCCAAACGTAGGTCTAGGCCCATGCATTTGTGTGGTAAATTTGATAAGCGTAATAATAACAACAAGTTAGTGTAAAAGGGAAACGAACTTTCTTCAATAAAACCGTGCCAAACAGCGAAATTTTCAATGTTCTCAAAATTCCACGAAACTTGACCCAAACGTTGGTCCTGGCCCATGCATTTGTGTGATAAATTTGCTAAGCGTAATAATAACTACAAGTTATTGTAGTAGGGAAACGAACTTACTTTAATAAAATCGTGCCAAATACCAAAATTTTCAAAGTTCTCAGCATTTCACGAAACTTGACCCAAACGTTGGTCTAGACACATGTATTTGTGTGGTAAATTTGGTAAGCGTAATAATACCTACAAGTTAGTGTAAAAGGCAAACAAATTTGTTTTAATAAAACCATGCCAAACAACGAAATTTTCAACGTTCTCAAAATTCCACAAAACTTGACCCAAACGTTGGCCTTGGCCCATGCATTTGTGTGGTAAATTTACAAGCGCAATAATAACTACAAGATAGTGTAAAAGGGAAACGAACTTGCTATAATAAAATCGTGCCAAACAGCGAAATTTTCAACGTTCTCAGAATTCCACGAAACTTGACCCAAACGTTGGTCTTGGCCATGCATTTGTGTAGTAAATTTGCTAAGCGTAATAATAACTATAAGTTAGTGTCAAAGGGAAACGAACTAGCTTAGATAAAACCGTGCCAAACAGCGAAATTTCAACGTTCTCAGAATTTTAGGAAACTTGAGCCAAACGTTGGTCTTGGCCCATGCATCTGTGTGGTAAATTTGCTAAGCGTAATAATAACTAGAAGTTAGTGTTAAAGGGATACGAACTTGCTTTAATAATAAAACCGTGCGAAACAGCAGAACTTTCAACGTTCACAGAATTCCACGAAACTGGACCCAAGCATAGGTTTAGGCCCATGCATTTGTGTGGTAAATTTGTTAAGCGTAATAATAACTATAAGTTAGTGTAAAAGGGAAACGAACCTGCTTTATAAAACCGTGCCAAACAGCTAAATTTTCAACGTTCTCAGAGATCCATGAAACTTGACCCAAACGTTGGTTATGGCCCATGCATTTGTGTGGTAAATTTGCTAAGCGTATTAATAACTACAAGTTAGTGTAAAAGGGAAACGAACCTGCTTTATAAAACCGTGCCAAACAGCTAAATTTTCAACGTTCTCATAGATCCACGAAACTTGACCCAAACGTTGGTTATGGCCCATGCATTTGTGTGGTAAATTTACTAAGCGTAATAATAACAACAAGTTAATGTAAAAGGGAAACGAACTTGCTTTAATAAAACCGTGCCAAACAGCAAAATTTTTAACGTTCTCAGAGATCCAAGAAACTTGACCAAAACGTTGGTTACGGCCTATGCATATGTGTGGTAAATTTTCTATGCGTCTTAATAACTACAAGTTAGTGTAAAAAGGAAACGAACTTGCTTTAATAAAACCGTGCCAAACAGCGAAATTTTCAACGTTCTTAAAATTCACGAAACTTAACCCAAACATAGGTCTTCGCCCATGCATTTGTGTGGTAAATTTACTAGGCGTAATAATACCTACAAGTTAGTGTGAAAATGGAAACGGACTTGCTTTTTTAATAAAACCATGCCAAATAGAGAAATTTTCAACTTTCTCAGAATTCGACCAAACCTAACCCAAACGTTGGTCTTGGCCCATGCATTTGTGATGTAAATTTGATAAGCGTAATAATATCTATAAGTTAGTGTAAAAGGGAAACGAACTTGTTTTAATAAAACTGTGGCAAACAGCGAAATTTTCAATGTTCTCAGAATTTCACGAATCTTGACCCAAACGTTGGCCTTGGCCCATGCATTTGTGTGGTAGATTTACTAAGTGTAATAATAACTACAAGATAGTGTAAAAGGGAAATAAACTTGCTTTAATAAAACTGAGCGATACAGCGAAATTTTCAACGTTCTCAAAATTCCACGAAACATGACCCAAACGTTGGTCCTGGCTCATGCATTTGTGTGGTAAATTTGCTAAGCGTAATAATAACTACAAGTTATTGTAGTAGGGAAACAACTTGCTTTAATAAAATCATGCCAAATAGCGAAATTTCAACGTTCTCAGCATTTCACGAAACTTGACCCAAACGTTGGTCTAGACACATGTATTTGTGTGGTAAATTTGCTAAGCGTAATAATACCTACAAGTTAGTGTCAAAGGGAAATGAACTTGCATTAATAAAACCGTGACAAAAAGCGAAATTTTCAACGTTCTGAGAATTTCAGGAAACTTGAGCCAAACGTTGGTCTTGGCCCATGCATTTGTGTGGTAAATTTGCTAAGCGTAATAATAACTATAAGTTAGTGTTAAAGGAAAATGAACTTGCTTCTTTAATAAAACCGTGCCAAACAGCAAAATTTTCAACGTTTTCAGAATTCCATTAAACTTGACCCAAACGTAGGTCTTGGCCAATGCATTTATGTGGTAAATTTGCTAAGCATAATAATACCTAGAAGTTAGTGTAAAAAGGCAACGAACTTGCTTTTTAATAAAACCGCGCCAAAGAGCGAAATTTTCAATGTTCTCAGAATTCCTTGAAATTGATCGAAACGTAGTTCTTGGCTCATGCATTTGTGTGATAAATTTTTGCTAAGCGTAATAATAATTATAAGTTAGTGTAAAAGGGAAACGAACTTGCTTTAATAATAAAACCGTGCGAAACAGCAAAATTTTCAACGTTTACAGAATTCCACGAAACTTGACCCAAACGTAGGTCTAGGCCCATGCATTTGTGTGGTAAATTTGCTAAGCGTAATAATAACAACAAGTTAGTGTAAAAGAGCAATGAACTTTCTTTAATAAAATCGTGCCAAACAGCGAAATTTTCAACGTTCTCAGAGATCCACGAAACTTGACACAAACGTTGGTTATGGCCCATGCATATGTGTGGTAAATTTGCTATGCGTCTTAACAACTACAAATTAGTGTAAAAGAGAAACGAACTTGCTTTAATAAAATCGTGCCAAACAGCGAAATTTTCAACGTTCTCAGAGATCCACGAAACTTGACCCAAACGTTGGTTATGGCCCATGCATGTGTGGTAAATTTGCTATGCGTCTTAATAACTACAAGTTAGTGTTAAAGGAAAACGAACTTGCTTTAATAAAACCGTGCCAAACAGCGAAATTTTCAACGTTCTTAAAATTCCATGAAACATAACCCAAACATAGGTCTTGGCCCATGCATTTGTGTGGTAAATTTACTAAGCGTAATAATACCTACAAGTTAGTGTAAAAAGGGAAACGGACTTGCTTTTTTAATAAAACCATGTCAGATTGAGAAATTTTCAACTTTCTCAGAATTCGACCAAACCTAACCCAAACGTTGGTCTTGGCCCATGCATTTGTGTTGTAAATTTGATAAGCGTAATAATATCTATAAGTTAGCGTAAAAGGGAAACGAACTTGTTTTAATAAAACTGTGCCAAACAGCGAAATTTTCAATATTCTCAGAATTTCACCAATCTTGACCAAAACGTTGGCCTTGGCCCATGCATTTGTGTGGTAAATTTACTAAGTATAATAATAACTACAAGATAGTGTAAAAGGGAGACGAACTTACTTTAATAAAACCATGCCAAACAGCGAAATTTTCAACGTTCTCAAAATTCCACGAAATTAGACCCAAACGTTGGCCTTGGCCCATGCATTTGTGTGGTAAATTTACTAAGCGTAATAATAACTACACGATTAGTGTAAAAGGGAGACGAACTTACTTTAATAAAACCGTGCCAAACAGTGAAATTTTTAACGTTCTCAGAATTCCACGAAACTTGACCCAAACGTTGGTCTTGGCCATGCATTCGTGTAGTAAATTTGCTAAGCGTAATAATAACTACAAGTTAGTGTCAAAGGGAAACGAACTTGCATTAATAAAACCGTGCCGAAAAGCGAAATTTTCAACGTTCTGAGAATTTCAGGAAACTTGAGCCAAACGTTGGTCTTGGCCCATGCATTTGTGTGGTAAATTTGCTAAGCATAATAATAACTATAAGTTAGTGTTAAAGGAAAATGAACTTGCTTCTTTAATAAAACCGTGCCTAACAGCGAAATTTTCAACGTTCTCAGAATTCCATTAAACTTGACCCAAACGTAGGTCTTGGCCAATGCATTTGTGTGGTAAATTTGCTAAGCATAATAATACCTAGAAGTTAGTGTAAAAAGGCAACGAACTTGCTTTTTAATAAAATCGTGCCAAAGAGCGAAATTTTCAATATTCTCAGAATTCCTTGAAACTTGATCGAAACGTAGTTCTTGGCTCATGCATTTGTGTGATAAATTTTTGCTAAGCGTAATAATAACTATAAGTTAGTGTAAAAGGGAAACGAACTTGCTTTAATAATAAAACCGTGCGAAACAGCAAAATTTTCAACGTTTACAGAATTCGTGTGGTAAATTTGCTAAGCGTAATAATAACAACAAGTTAGTGTTAAAGGGAAACGAACTTGCTTCAATAAAACCGTGCCAAACAGCGAAATTTTCAACGTTCTTAAAATTCCACGAAACATAACCCAAACATAGGTCTTGGCCCATGCATTTGTGTGGTAAAAATTTACTAAGCGTAATAATACCTACAAGTTAGTGTAAAAAGGGAAACGGACTTGCTTTTTTAATAAAAACATGCCAGATTGAGAAATTTTCAACTTTCTCAGAATTCGACCAAACCTAACCCAAACGTTGGTCTTGGCCCATGCATTTGTGATGTAAATTTGATAAGCTTAATAATAACTATAAGTTAGTGTAAAAGGGAAACGAACTTGCTTTAATAAAACTGTGCGAAACAGCGAAATTTTCAATGTTCTCAAAATTCCACGAAACTTGACCCAAACGTTGGTCCTGGCCTATGCATTTGTGTGGTAAATTTGCTAAGCGTAATAATAACTACAAGTTATTGTAGTAGGGAAACGAACTTGCTTTAATAAAACCGTGCCAAATAGCGAAATTTTCAAAGTTCTCAGCATTTCACGAAACTTGACCCAAACGTTGGTCCTAGCCCATGCATTTGTGTGATAAATTTGCTAAGCGTAATAATAACTACAAGTTATTGTAGTAGGGAAACGAACTTGCTTTAATAAAATCGTGCCAAATACCAAAATTTTCAAAGTTCTCAGCATTTCACGAAACATGACCCAAACGTTGGTCTAGACACATGTATTTGTGTGGTAAATTTGGTAAGCGTAATAATACCTACAAGTTAGTGTAAAAGGCAAACGAATTTGTTTTAATAAAACCGTGCCAAACAACGAAATTTTCAACGTTCTCAGAATTTCACGAAGCATGACCCAAACGTTGGTCTTGGCCATGCATTTGTGTAGTAAATTTGCTAAGCGTAATAATAACTATGAGTTAGTGTCAAAGGGAAACGAACTTGCTTTGATAAAACCGTGCCATACAGCGAAATTTCAACGTTCTCAGAATTTCAGAAAACTTGAGCCAAACGTTGGTCTTGACCCATGCATTTGTGTGGTAAACTTGCTAAGCGTAATAATAACTAGAAGTTAGTGTTAAAGGGAAACAAACTTGCTTTAATAATAAAACCGTGCGAAACAGCAAAACTTTCAACGTTCACAGAATTCCACGAAACTGGACCCAAGCATAGGTTTAGGCCCATGCATTTGTGTGGTAAATTTGCTAAGCGTAATAATAACTACAAGTTAGTGTAAAAGGGAAACGAACCTGCTTTATAAAACCGTGCCAAACAGCTAAATTTTCAACGTTCTCAGAGATCCACCAAATTTGACCCAAACGTTGGTTATGGCCCATGCATTTGTGTGGTAAATTTGCTAAGCATAATAATAACTAGGAGTTAGTGTTAAAGGGAAACGAACTTGCTTTAATAATAAAACCGTGCGAAACAGCAAAACTTTCAACGTTCACAGAATTCCACGAAACTGGACCCCAAGCATAGGTTTAGGCCCATGCATTTGTGTGGTAAATTTGCTAAGCGTAATAATAACTACAAGTTAGTGTAAAGGGGAAACGAACCTGCTTTATAAAACCGTGCCAAACAGCTAAATTTTCAACGTTTCTCAGAGATCCACGAAACTTGACCCAAACGTTGGTTATGGTCCATGCATTTGTGTGGTAAATTTACTAAGCGTAATAATAACAATAAGTTAGTGTAAGAGGGAAACGAACTTGCTTTAATAAAATCGTGCCAAACAGCGAAATTTTCAACGTTCTCAGAGATCCACGAAACTTGACCCAAACGTTGGTTATGGCCCATGCATATGTGTGGTAAATTTTCCAAGCGTAATAATAACTACAAGATAGTGTAACAGAGAAACGAACTTGCTATAATAAAACCGTGCGAAACAGCAAAACTTTCAACGTTCACAGAATTCCACGAAACTGGACCCAAGCATAGGTTTAGGCCCTTGCAGTTGTGTGGTAAATTTGCTAAGCGTAAAAATAACTACAAGTTAGTGTAAAAGGGAAACGAATCTGCTTTATAAAACCGTGCCAAACAGCTAAATTTTCTATGTTCTCAGAGATCCACGAAACTTGATCCAAACGTTGGTTATGGCCTATCCATTTGTGTGGTAAATTTGCTATGCGTATTAATATCTACAAGTTAGTGTAAAAGGGAAACGAACTTGCTTTAATAAAACCGGGTCAAACAGCGAAATTTTCAACGTTCTCAAAATTCCACGAAACATGACCCAAACATAGGTCTTGGGCCATGCCTTTGTGTGGTAAATTTGCTAAGCGTACTAATAACTACAAGTTAGTGTAAAAGGGAAACAAACTTGCTTTTTTAATAAAACCATGCCAAATAGAGAGATTTTCAACTTTCTCAGAATTCGACCAAACTTAACTCAAACGTTGGTCTTGGCCCATGCATTTGTGATGTAAATTTGATAAGCGTAATAATAATTACAAGTTAGTGTAAAAGGAAAACGAACTTGGTTTAATAAAACCGTGCGAAACAGCAAAATTTTCAATGTCATAATTCGACGAAACTTGACCCAAACGTTGGCCTTGGCCCATTCATTTGTGTGGGAAATATACTAAGTGTAATAATAACTACAAGATAGTGTAAAAGGGAAATGAACTTGTTTTAATAAAATCGTGCGAAACAGCGAAATTTTCAACGTTATCAAAATTCCACGAAACTTGACCCAAACGTTGGCCTGGCCCATGCATTTGTGTGGTAAATTTGCTAAGCGTAATAATAACTACAAGTTATTGTAAAAGGGAAACGAACTTGATTTAATAAAACCGTGCCAAATAGCGAAATTTTCAACGTTCTCAGCATTTCACGAAACTTGACCCAAACGTTTGTCTAGACACATGTATTTGTGTGGTAAATTTGGTAAGCGTAATAATACCTGCAAGTTAGTGTAAAAGGGAAACGAACTTGTTTTAATAAAACCGTGCCAAACAGCGAAATTTTCAACGTTGTCAAAATTCCACGAAATTTGACCCAAACGTCGGACTTGGCCCATGCATTTTTGTGGTAAATTTACTAAGCGTAATAATAACTACAAGATTGTGTAAAAGGGAGACGAACTTACTTTAATAAAACCGTGCCAAACAGTGAAATTTTTAACGTTCTCAGAATTCCACGAAACTTGATCCAAACGTTGGTCTTGGCCATGCATTTGTTAGTAAATTTGCTAAGCGTAATAATAACTACAAGTTAGTGTCAAAGGGAAACGAACTTGCATTAATAAAACCGCGCCAAACAGCGAAATTTTCAACGTTCTTAGAATTTCAGGAAACTTGAGCCAAACGTTGGTCTTGGCCCATGCATTTGTGTGGTAAATTTGCTAAGCGTAATAATAACTATAAGTTAGTGTTAAAGGAAAATGAACTTGGTTATTTAATAAAACCGTGCCAAACAACGAAATTTTCAACGTTCTCAGAATTCCATTAAACATTACCCAAAACGTAGGTCTTGGCCAATGCATTTGTGTGGTAAATTTTCTAAGCATAATAATACCTAGAAGTTAGCGTAAAAGGGCAACGAACTTGCTTTTTAATAAAACCGTGCCAAAGAGCGAAATTTTCAATGTTCTCAGAATTCCTTGAAACTTGATCCAAACGTAGTTCTTGGCCCATGCATTTGTGTGATAAATTTTTGTTAAGCGTAATAATAACTATAAGTTAGTGTAAAAGGGAAAAGAACTTGCTTTAATAATAAAACCGTGCGAAACAGCGAAATTTTCAATGTTTATAGAATTCCACGAAACATGACCCAAACGTAGGTCTAGGCCCATGCATTTGTGTGGTAAATTTGCTAAGCGTAATAATAACAACAAGTTAGTGTAAAAGGGAAACGAACTTTCTTTAATAAAACCGTGCCAAACAGCGAAATTTTCAACGTTTTCAGAGATCCACGAAACTTGACCCAAACGTTGGTTATGGCCCATGCATATGTGTGGTAAATTTGCTATGCGTCTTAATAACTATAAGTTAGTGTAAAAGGGAAACGATCTTGTTTTAATAAAACCGTGCCAAATAGCGAAATTTTCAACGTTCTTAAAATTCCACGAAACTTAACCCAAACATAGGTCTTGGCCCGTGCATTTGTGTGGTAAATTTGCTGAACGTAATAATAACTACAAGTTAGTGTAAAAGAGAAACGAATCTGCTTTATAAAATCGTGCCAAACAGCTAAATTTTCAATGTTCTCCGAGATCCACGAAACTTGACCCAAACGTTGGTTATGACCTATGCATTTGTGTGGTAAATTTGCTGTGCGTATTAATAACTACAAGTTAGTGTAAAATGGAAACGAACTTGCTTTCATAAAATCGGGTCAAACAGCGAAATTTTCAACGTTCTCAAAATTCCACGAAACTTGACCCAAACATAGGTCTTGGGCCATGCATTTGTGTGGTAAATTTGCTAAGCGTAATATTAACTACAAGTTAGTGTAAAAGGGAAACAAACTTGCTTTTTTAATAAAACCATGCCAAATAGAGAAATTTTCAACTTTCTCAGAATTCGACCAAACCTAACCCAAACGTTGGTTTTGGCCCATGCATTTGTGATGTAATTTGATAAGTGTAATAATAACTATAAGTTAGTGTAACAGGGAAACGAACTTGTTATAATAAAACCGTGCTAAACAGCGAAATTTTAAATGTTCTCAGAATTTCAAGAAACTTGACCAAAACATTGGCCTTGGCCCATGCATTTGTGTGGTAAATTTACTAAGTGTAATAATAACTACAAGATAGTGTAAAAGGGAAATGAACTTGCTTTAATAAAACTGTGCGAAACAGCGAAATTTTCAACGTTCTCAAAATTCCACGAAACTGACCCAAACGTTGGTCCTCGCCCATGCATTTGTGTGGTAAATTTGCTAAGCGTAATAATAACTACAAGTTATTGTAGTAGGGAAACAACTTGCTTTAATAAAATCGTGCCAAATAGCGAAATTTTCAACGTTCTCAACATTTCACGAAACTTGACCCAAACATTGGTCTAGACACATGAATTTGTGTGGTAAATTTGCTAAGCGTAATAATACCTACAAGTTAGTGTAAGATGCAAACGAATTTGTTTTATTAAAACCGTGCCAAACAGCGAAATTTTCAACGATCTCAAAATTTCACAAAACTTGACTCAAACGTTGGCCTTGACCCATGCATTTGTGTGGTAAATTTACTAAGCGCAATAATAACTACAAGATAGTGTAAAAGGGAAACGAACTTGCTTGAATAAAATCGTGCAAAACAGCGAAATTTTCAACGTTCTCTTCGACGAAATTTTACCCAAACGTTGGTCTTGGCCATGCATTTGTGTAGTAAATTTGCTAAGCGTAATAATAACTATAAGTTAGTGTCAAAGGGAAACGAACTTGCTTTAATAAAACCGTGCCAAACAGCGAAATTTTCAACGTTCTCAGAATTTCAGGAATCTTGAGCCAAACGTTGGTCTTGGCCCATGCATTTGTGTGGTAAATTTATTAAGCGTAATAATAACTAGGAGTTAGTGTTAAAGGGAAACGAACTTGCTTTAATAATAAAACCGTGCGAAACAGCAAAACTTTCAACGTTCACAGAATTCCACGAAACTGGACCCCAAGCATAGGTTTAGGCCCATGCATTTGTGTGGTAAATTTGCTAAGCGTAATAATAACTACAAGTTAGTGTAAAGGGGAAACGAACCTGCTTTATAAAACCGTGCCAAACAGCTAAATTTTCAACGTTTCTCAGAGATCCACGAAACTTGACCCAAACGTTGGTTATGGCCCATGCATTTGTGCGATAAATTTGCTAAGTGTATTAATAACTACAAGTTAGTGTAAAAGGGAAACGAACTTGCTTTAATAAAATCGGGTCAAACAGCGAAATTTTCAGCGTTCTCAAAATTCCACGAAACTTGACCCAAACATAGGTCTTGGGACATGCATTTGTATGGTAAATTTGCTAAGCATAATAATACCTACAAGTTAGTGTAAAAGGGAAACAGACTTGCTTTTTTAATAAAACCATGACAAATAGAGAAATTTTCAACTTTCTCAGAATTCGACCAAACTTAACCCAAACGTTGGTCTTGGCCCATGCATTTGTGATGTAAATTTGATAAGCGTAATAATAATTACAAGTTAGTGTAAAAGGGAAACGAACTTGCTTTAATAAAACCGTGCGGAACAGTAAAATTTTCAATGTTCTCATAATTCCACGAAACTTGACCCAAACGTGGGCCTTGGCCCATGCATTTGTGTGGTAAATTTACTAAGTGTAATAATAACTACAAGATAGTGTAAAAGGAAAATGAACTTGTTTTAATAAAACCGTGCGAAACATCGAAATTTTCAACATTCTCAAAATTCCACGAAACTTGACCCAAACGTTGGCCCTGGCCCATGCATTTGTGTGGTAAATTTGCTAAGCGTAATAATAACTAGAAGTTATAGTAAAAGGGAAACGAACTTAATTTAATAAAACCGTGCCAAATAGCAAAATTTTCAACGTTCTCAGCATTTCACGAAACTTGACCCAAACGTTGGTCTAGACACATGTATTTATGTCTTAAATTTGGTAAGCGTAATAATACCTACAAGTTAGTGCCAAAGGCAAACGAACTTGTTTTAATAAAACCGTGCC
This sequence comes from Sesamum indicum, assembly GCF_026168435.1. Taxonomy (NCBI): domain Eukaryota; kingdom Viridiplantae; phylum Streptophyta; class Magnoliopsida; order Lamiales; family Pedaliaceae; genus Sesamum; species Sesamum indicum. The sequence goes on along the minus strand of NC_142664.1, from coordinate 24,709 downwards.
AAACAGCGAAATTTTCAGCGTTCTCAAAATTCCACGAAATTTGACCCAAACGTTGGCCTTGGCCCATGCATTTGTGTGGTAAATTTACTAAGCGTAATAATAACTACAAAATAGTGTAAAAGGGAGATGAACTTACTTTAATAAAACCGTGCCAAACAACGAAATTTTTAACGTTCTCAGAATTCCACGAAACTTGACCCAAACGTTGGTCTTGGCCATGCATTTGTGTAGTAAATTTTCTAAGCGTAATAATAAATACAAGTTAGTGTCAAAGGGAAACGAACTTGCATTAATAAAACCGTGCCAAACAGCAAAATTTTCAACGTTCTTGGAATTTCAGGAAACTTGAGCCAAACGTTCGTCTTGGCCCATGCATTTGTGTGGTAAAATTTGTTAAGCATAATAATAACTACAAGTTAGTGTAAAAGGGAAACAAACTTGCTTTTTTAATAAAACCGTGTCAAACAGCAAAAGTTTCAACGTTCTCAAAATTAGTATATAAGGGCGAGGTAAATAGATAAAGGCATTGTAAGGGCCAGGTAAGTAAATAATTAGTATTATCTATATATGTCATCTTTATTTGTGGTTTTACTGTTATCTGAATTTGTGGTTCATACTGACATTGATTTGTCTTAAAGTATATGAGTGCTGGATGATTTGATTTGATTGACGGTATTGTGTACGTGGAATGAGGAAATGCATTGGAATATTATATTTGTTGTTTGATGTTGTGGATGTCTGAAAATGAGAATATGTTAATATATTGTTTTACGTTACTAGTTGCTTACAAGAATGGTGATATGTGGAAATGAGGGAGTGGTGGAAATTGAATATAATTGTGGTGTGAATACCCCTTGATGTGTTGAAAGCCTATAAGGCGAAAATATGATATAAAAGTGCTATGTGCGAAAAGAAAGTGCTATGTGGGAAAAGAAAATGCTATGTGCGAAATGAAACAGCTATGTGCGAAGAGAAAATGCTATGTGCGAAATGAGATTGATGAGCCGACTGTCAAGGGGGTTCAGTTAAATTTATATAACGGTGAGATTGAGTTGGTGGGAAAAACACAATATCACATTCTAGTAAGCAAACTAGGGAAAAATGGAGTTTGGTTGGTTGTCTTATTATGAGATAGTCATGTGGTATAATAAAACTGATTATGTTGGAATTAAATTGATTGTATTCCATGCGTGTTGCCTGTTCATCTTGTTTGGGTTGTGTTTGATATACATATATAGATAGGGCTGGTTATTTACTTACTGAGTGGCAGGCTCATCCCTCTGCTGACATTTTCTTTCAGGAGTAGACTTTGAGGTGTCTGACTGTTGAAGACTAGGTCTACGCGTTATACTCAAGCAGGTCGGGCCAGTATGCAGTTTTCTCCTCTTTGTCAGTTAGAGTACAAATCACATTTTGTCTATACAGAAAGAGTATAAGTGTACGGATTACCTGTGACGAATCACTTTGTGATGTGTGATATGTATATATATATAATATTGTGGGTTGATAATAACTATTATGACGTGTTGGGATTACCTATGCAAATTAATTAGATGGTTATGTGCAAACGTATATATATGAACACAGAAATTACTATAAGTATGATGTTTAGCGTAGATATAGCTCTTGTAGCGAAGGGGTGCTACAAAAAACATGCGATTTCAGCAACTTTGATTGGCACGTACGGTGGCGTCCGGCAGCCGTTTAGTGCACGGCTTGCATGGCTGTGACGGATTCCACGAGGCGCATCCAGTGGTGGTGCGCGTGTGACCCTACGCGCCGGTCGAACTTTCTGGCGACCGGCCGATGGCGGTGCGACGGCGACGCCGCGGCGGAGGAGGAGGTGGGCTGTCTCTTGGCGGTGGTGGTGAGGCTAAAAGAATGGTGGTTTGGTGGTGGAAGCTTTAGTGTGTTAAATCTCACACACTTTTAGTGAGAAGTTGAGAGAATTTGCCAAATGAAGGGTTTTGGGTTTAGGGTATTAGGATTTAGGGTATTAGGGTTTAGGGTTTAGGGTTTAGGGTTTTTTTTCTTTTTTTTTTTTGTGTGAATGGGGAATTTTCGGGTTCCCCTCCCATATTCATAAATTGACGAAAGATGATAATGTTTTGTACATATGACAAAAACCTACAGAAATGCCCAAGAAGCCATGCAAAAAAGGCCCAATGATGTTCTTGGCAGCCCATACAAAAAAATTCAAGTCTGGTGGGCCTCAGTGGTTTGGCCCATTGGTGTAGCCCATATTGTGAAGTCCAAAAGAGAAGTGGTTGCAGCCCATTGATAATAATAAAATTGATGTTTCGCTTGATGATTCACTTGCCTCCACATCTATTTCTGAACATGTGGAAAAGATGTCAAATGTGGGGGTTGGTCCTAATAGTTCTAATCAAACTCATGAGGAGTCAGATGAACCTAGACGGAGAGCTAGGATCGTCAAGGATTTTGGAAGTGACTTTGTCACTTACAACATCGAGGATGATCCGATAACTTTCAAAGATGCTATGGCTTCTTTAGAAGCCAAGCAGTGGAAAGAAGCTGTCAAAAGTGAGATGGACTCTATTGTTTCCAATGGAACATGGGTGCTAGTCGATCTCCTTCCGGGGTGTACTACTATTGGATGTAAGTGGATTTTTAAAAGGAAACTGAAACCTGATGGGACCATAGATAAGTTTAAAGCCAGATTGGTGGCTAAAGGGTTTAAACAAAAGGATGGAATAGACTATTTCGATACCTATTCCCCGGTAGCTCGATTGACTACAATCCGGATACTTATAGCCCTTGCTTCGGGGTATAATCTCCCAATTCACCAGATGGATGTGAAAACAGCCTTCTTGTATGGTGAACTCGAGGAAGAAATTTACATGGATCAGCCTGAGCGGTTTGTAGCTCATGGTAACGAGCATAAAGTCTGTAAACTTGTTAAGTCTCTATATGGACTTAAACAAGCACCAAAACAGTGGCATGAAAAGTTTGATAAAACTATTCTTGCATTTGGCTTCACTGTAAATGAGAATGATAAGTGTATATACTGCAAGGTTAAAGGAGATAAAATGATAATTAGTCATTTTTGAAAAACAAGTTTAGGGTTTGGGGTTTGGGGTTTGGGGTTTGGGGTTTGGGGTTTTGGGGTTTTGGGGTTTTGGGTTTGGGGGTTTTGGGGTTTTGGGGTTGGGTTTTGGGGTTGGGTGTTTGGGTTTTGGGTTTGGGGTTTGGGGTTGGGGGTTTGGGGTTGGGGTTTGGGGTTTGGGGTTTGGGGTTTGGGGGTTGGGGTTTGGGGTTTGGGGTTTGGGGTTTTTGGGGTTTGGGGGTTTGGGGTTTTGGGTTTGGGGTTTTGGGGTTGGGGTTTGGGGTTTGGGGGTTTTGGGGTTTGGGGTTTTGGGGTTTGGGGTTTTGGGGTTGGGTTTTGGGTTTGGGTTTTGGGTTTGGGGTTTGGGGTTGGGGGTTGGGGGTTGGGGGTTGGGGTTTAGGGTTTGGGGTTTGGGGTTTGGGGTTTGGGGGTTTGGGGTTTGGGGTTTGGGGTTTGGGTTTTTGGGGTTTGGGGTTTGGGGTTTGGGGTTTGGGGTTTGGGGTTTAGGGTTTAGGGTTTAGGGTTTAGGGTTTGGGGTTTAGGGTTTGGGGTTTAGGGTTTAGGGTTTAGGGTTTAGGGGTTAGGGTTTAGGTTTAGGGTTTAGGGTTTAGGGTTTAGGGTTTAGGGTTTAGGGGTTAGGGTTTAGGGTTTAGGGTTTAGGGTTTAGGGTTAGGGGTTTAGGGTTTAGGGTTTAGGGTTTAGGGTTTAGGGTTTAGGGTTTAGGGTTTTTTTTTTTTTTTGAAATAGGGGAATTGTCGGGATCCCCATCCCTTCTAGATACCAATTAAAATGAACTAAACGTTTTGTACATAAAATTCAAACCCACAAAAAATATCAAGAAAGAACCCCAAAAAAATAGTGTTTGGGCTATACAAAAAGAAGCCCAAAAATCTTGGCAGCTGCAAAATGAAATTTCAATGTCAATTTGCCCAATTGGATTGGAGGCCCGGTTTTAAGTTCCAGCAGAGGTAGCCCGTGTGGTGGTCCAAAAAGAGCCCAATGCAGCAGTGCTTGGTTCAGCCCAATCTCACAGACCAGTAGCAGTGCAGCCCAGTGAAGCCAGTCTGCCTCCTCAGTCCAGAATGCGTGCGGCCCAGTGTGAACGCAGCCCATTTCCAATGCATAGTCCAGCAAGTAAACAATCAGGTGGTGCAGCCCAAAGAGTTGGACGGTCCAAGAGAGTTGAGTCCAAAAAATTGAAGAGTGTTCAACCCAAATCAACAAAACAAAACAAGCCCAAGTCTATGAATGAAAAATAGACACAATCCAAAAAATGAAACAAAATAAAATCAGCCCAAATTTTAGAGAATTGAAAAATGAGGAAAAGAATTGCAGGAAACGAATTGAAATTGAAATACAAGAACATCCAATTCCAAAAACAAACTGAGCCTCTCATTTTCCAATCATCTCTCTTCTCATTTTTCTTTCTTCTTTTTTCTTTTTTTTCCTCTTTTTTTTCTCTGCTTTTTTGCTTTCTCTTTCTTTCCTCTCTTTTTTTCTTCTTTTTTCTTGCTCATATACTCTCTTTTTTCTGTTTTTTTCTCTTGTTTTCCTTTCCTGCTTTTCCAGTTTTGCCTAACAAAATCAAGCCTACAAGGAAAAATCCCTATTCAATCCATTCTCCCAAATAAGTGAGGGGAAAAGAAGCTCTAAAAGATAAGAACACAAGTACACAAGACCAACAATTGAAAAACCAAAAACATCAAAGGAAAGACGTGCTAATTTTGAGAAGTTGAAACGGGGTTGAAACACTTCAACTAATTGAAACCAACACAAAATGAATTTTGCACCAAGGACTATGAAGAGCCGAGAAACTTCAATGAGACAGTTTGTTGACAAGAAACAAAAAGGGGTGTGGAGGAAAATTATGTACTTTGAGTGGTGGTCACAATAAGACAAAAAATGGTTAGTGCTCAAGTGATTGTGCAAGTGAAGCAAGGCGTGCTCGTTGATAATTAGGAGAGTTAGTTCAAGGTTGTGTAAGTTGAAAGATGAAGTGAAGAGATGTGAGGGAAGGAGGCAAACGTTCCAAGACCCCAGCTTTTTGGATGACAGATTGCACAAGAGCAAACCTTTCAGTTGTTCAAGAAATGAGAAGAGGCCAAAGAAACACTTGAGTGTACGAAAGGTGAGTACATCAAGGTTGATCAAGGGCTGGGGATGTGCATATTGGTTCCAAAAATCAAAAGCAGTATCTGCAGCAACAGAGTTATTACCATGAATTCCTGAAGTGAGGTGAATCATCTTTGCATAAATGCCCCTTGAAGTTGCTTGCTGCAGCCACAACAACAAGTGGCATGGCAGCAGTAAAAGCAAGGTCATTGCAGCGAAAAGCAGCTGCTGTCACAGTGCCATGGTTCTGCAACAGAAAAACAGAGTTAATTGATAGCCTAGCAAGATGATAGGAGAGGTTAAGAAAACTCCCTGAAGTGAGATCAATTATCCTCGCATAATTGCCCCTTGAAATTGCTTGCTGCAGCCACACCAACAGCTGCTGCCACAAAGCCCAGCTGCAGTGTGGATGAACAGCACAACAACAGCAACAAAAGACAGCAGCAGTAGCAGCGCAGCAAAGCAACAGCGGCGAAGCACAGCAGCAAAGCAGCAGCAGCGAAGCACAGCAGCAGCGAAGCACAGCAGCAAAGCAGCAGCAGCGAAGCACAGCAGCAGTAGCAGCAAAACAGCAGTAATAGCAGCAAAGAAACAGCACAGCAACAGCAGCAGTGAGACAAGTAGCAGCTGCAGGAAAGCACTTGCCGCAGCGGCAGCAAAGAAGCAGGAAAAGACTTGCGGCAGCAGCAGCACAGAAACAACAATGTGCAGCAACAAGGAAACAACAGCAGGGCAGCGAACAACAGCAGCAAATGGACAGCTGCAGTGTGGATGAACAGCACAGCAACAACAGCAAAAGACAGCAGCAGTAGCAGCGCAGGGAAGCAACAGCGGCAAAGCACAGCAGCGAAGCACAGCAGCAGTAGCAGCAAAACAGCAGCAATAGCAGCAAAGAAACAGCAGCAGTAGCAGCAGTAATCTGCAGCCAATGAAGCCTTGCAGCAGAGCAGCAAACAGAGTGCTGCTTCAGAATGGAACTTGCAGCAGCAGGAGGTGGTTGTCTGGAGCAAAAAGCAGCAGCGGCAGAAGCGCTGCAGCAGAGAGGCAGTGGGACTCCTTCGTGCACCGTCTGCTGTTGTAGAAAGGAACTGAGACAAGCAACTGTTAAAAAATATTTGAATTCACAATGGACAAGGTTACTCCCTGAAAATTCTGTCCTGTTGTTCATGCTACACCAAAGAGACGGCATCAGCAACAGTAATAACAGCAGCAGCTGCAGACATTGGTACGACAAACTCTTTCTCATTTTGCTCGAATATATGGGATTCCCAAGCCGTCGCATTTAATGATACCAATGATGTGTCCATGTAGTTCATCCCCCCGGTAAACTTCGGCTGATTTGGTGGTACAAGCAAGGTTGGCCAAGTGGTCTGCCGCCATATTTCCTTCCCGATAGATATGAGTAATCCGAAACTCCACTCGCTTAAGGAATAGGTTGATACGAGATAGCATGTGCTGTAGTGTCCAGTGGCCTTTAGAGGGTTCCTTAATCAGACGAATGATATTGACGGCATCCACCTCAATCCAAATGCGGTTAAAATTTTCAGTTTGACAGATTTGGAGAGCTTTGAAAAGACCGTAAACCTCTGCATACATATTAGTAGCTTCTCCAATGAATTCATAGAAGGCGAAGATTGCCGCTCCTCTCTCGTCCCGAGCAATTCCTCCCGCACCAGCTGGCCCCGGGTTACCTTTGCTTGCTCCATCAGTATTAATCTTGATCCATCCTCTATCCGGTTTATTCCACTTGACTTTCATCAGTGTTGTCCTCCTTTTAACGTACGTGGGGAATCCCATGGTGGATGCAATGTTGGCGTCTCCTTTCCAGTTAAGCAAGGTGGTCAGCTTTGTACGGCTGATCGTGTTAATGAATTGATGAACCTTCCAGATGATACGATCAGAATTGAATTTCATTCCCCGATGCTTAGCATCATTTCTTTCAAGCCAACAGAACCACAGAATGAGCATCGGAAGGATAGTTCTGATGTGGTTCTTACCAATTGAAGAGAACCTCCAGAAACTGAGGAACAAGGTGATGTTGTTTGTCGACGGGAGCGTGGTATTGAATTTCCTAGCAAAGAAATCCCACACTTTCGAGATTTCGTGGCCCTCTAGGAACACGTGACTAAGACTTTCAATATTACTGCAACAAGTGCATTTGGAGGCAAGCTGGATGCCTTTGGATTGAATCCTCTGATCCACCGGGATTTTATCCCCCAAGATTCTCCAGAGAAATATGGACATGGTTGGTGTGATGAAGGGGCACCAGATTTCCTTAAACAGTTGCTTGGTTGATCGGGCCTGCCTAATGGAGTTCCAAGTTGACTTGATGGTGAAAGTGCCGTCTGCACTAAGTTTCCAATGAGGGATGTCTGCTCGTTCGTCATCAAAAGGCACTTGGCTGATTTCGTGAGCCAGTTGGTGTGGGAGGAGCTCCATAAGTTTATCCAAGTCCCAAGCTTTGTCTTTCCAAAAGTGATTGACCAAGGATGAGGGGTGGTTGTGTCCACCTAGAAGGAGCCAAAGTGCTTTCTCCCCCATCCAATTGTCAAACCAAAATGAGATATCCCCTTTTCCAATGCTCCAGAAGATGTGAGGTTCAGCTTTTTCCCGAGAATGACAGAGACGTTTCCAATTGGCAGACGCAATGTAGGAAGGCTCAGCCACAACAGGGTGGGTCCCTTTGCAATACTTGTCGAGAAGAAAATGTGACCACAGAGACTGTTGGATTCTGAACCTCCACCAGAGTTTATGTTGGAAGGCCTCAACCACATCGTCAAGTTTCCGAACACCGAAGCCACCCTCCTCCGTAGGGTAACAGACTGAGTCCCAAGAGGACCAGATCATTCTCTTCTGATTACCAAAACTGCCCCAAAAGAATTTATTGAAGATTCTTTCGATGCGCTGAGTGATGTACTTTGGAGGCTTGAGAGTTTGCAACAGGTATGTCGGCATGGCGTTCAACACGCTTTTGATAAGCTGGAGTCTCCCCCCATGGGACAATAATGCTTTTTCCCATCCCGAAATTCTATTTTTGATTTTTTGAACGAGATCATCAAAGAGCACACCTTTCTTATTCCCTTTAAATAGGGGGGCGCCCAAGTAGGTGATTGGAAGGTGTTTGAGGCGAAACCCCGTGACTTGTTGGATGCATTGGATTCGGAGATTAGAAGTCCTCTTATCTACTGTGAACGAGCTCTTATCTCTGTTGATACGCTGTCCCGAGATTGCCTCGTACCGCTGCAGGAATTCCATGAGTATTGTGAGCTCTTTACGGTTCCCTTTGGAGAAGATGATTACATCGTCAGCAAAGGCAAGGTGGGAGATGGGGAGGTTGCATCTGGTGAAGTACTGCAGTCTTGGGTGTTGTTCAAAGAGGTTATTCAGTCCTCGTGAGAGACATTCTGCTGCAAGCACAAAGAGGGTTGGAGAGAGGGGATCCCCTTGTCGAAGTCCTCTTGTTGATTTGAAGAAACCTACACCTTCGCCATTAAGGAGGATGTTGAACCAGCAATTTTCAATTAACATTCGGACTTTAGCAATCCACTGGATAGGGAAGCCAATTCGATGAAGCATTCTATAGAGAAAATTCCAATTGAGCCGATCATATGCTTTCGCCATGTCAAGTTTGAAAATGGTGTTGTTCTTGCTCCCGTTCGCCCCGAGGCAGTGGACCAATTCTTGTGCGAGTAGGATATTATCAGCAATCATACGCCCTTGCACGAATCCACTTTGGGAGGGTGAGATGCATTTAGGAAGGACGACTGCAACTTGATTGTTCATGATCTTAGAAATAATCTTCCCCGAGACGTTGCATAAGCTGATTGGTCTGAAGTCCTTCCAGGTTTCTGGGTTCTCAGTTTTGGGAATGAGGACAATCGTAGCCGTGGTGAAGTTCTTGGGCGGAGGGGTTCCGCTGAAGAAGTCCAAAACTGCTCCCATCAAGTCTTCTGCAATGATGTCCCAACAGCTCTGATAAAAGTGGGAGGTGAATCCATCTGGACCGGCCGTGCTGTCAGGACACATGTCGAAAACCACTGCTTTGATCTCCTCCAACGTAGGGGCACAACCGAGATGTTGAATATCTTCCTCGGAAAGGACTTGAGGGATCCAGAGTAGAGGGTCCTCTGACACCTCCTCTTCTTCTGTAAATACCCGTTTGAAGTAATCCACAACTGAATCCTTAATCTCCTCCGGTTTTGTGAGAGTGGTCCCGTTATGTTGGATGGCGTGGATGTGAGATTGCTTCCTCTTTTTCTTGACAAGGGTGTGAAAGTATTTGGTGTTCTTTTCCCCTTCAGTTAGCCACCTACATGCCGCCTTCTGTTTCCAGTAGCATTCCTCCACAGATAAGGCAAAAGTGAGCTCTGCTGAAGCTTTATTCATGTCGATGAGGTTCTCATCTGTAGGGTCGTCATCAAAACGTTTTTCAGCTTCCTTGGCCTTCTGTTCAGCTGTACAAATGTTTTGGAAAATATTGCCAAATACTTCAAAATTCCAAGTTTTCAAAGCGGCTTTGAGGCGGTAGAGTTTCTGTTGGAATTTGAACATCCCTTGGCCATGAATAGGGTGTTGCCACGAGGTAGTGACACAGTTTCTGAAATCATGGTGTTTGGTCCACATGTTTTGAAATCGGAACGGTGCTGGACCCTTTTTAGTATCATCAGATGCCGAGAGTAGTAAGGGACAGTGGTTAGAGACATTTCTGGTGAGGTGTTGGATGCGGGTGATGGGAAATGAGTGGAGCCATGTATGGGAGTAAAGGAATCTGTCAAGTCTTTGCCAAAGTCTATTTCTCGACCAAGTGAACTGCGCCCCTTCAAATCCAGCATCTTGAAGGCCACAGTCAAGCAGCATGTCGCTAAAGTCCTCCATAGTCCTGACTTTAGGGGCCGCTCCTCCTTTCCTTTCGCTAGCTTCAAGGATAATGTTGAAATCTCCCCCCAGTAGCCAAGGGTCATTGCCGGGGTCAATATTTCTAATGTCATTCCAGAGTTCCCTTCTTTCAGCTCGCGTGTGTTTAGCATAAATCCAAGTGCAAGTGAGATCGTGTGGAAGCAAATCTGTTGAGAGACGAAGATGGAGGAATTGCTCACTGGAGGTTAGGATGTCACAGTTCATTGAATTATCCATAAAGCACCAAATTTTCGAGTTGACGTTGCTCACTACTTTGTGAAAGCCCAACCTTCTGCAGAAAAAAGTTTCATCCAAGTACACTTTAGGTTCTATGATGACAAGTATCTTAGGTTTGTGTTTCTGACATAGCCAATGGACATGCTTCTGCTTGTGTGGTTCCCCGATACCACGGATGTTCCAGAGCAGTATTTTGATCATTATTGAAGGTGAGGTGGGTCGCCACTTTTGACTTTGCTTCTAGTCAAAATTTGGTAACTCCGAATATTTTCTGAGGACTGAGATCGGGCGTGTTTCCCTCTCGCTGCGGCATCTTCCCAAGAGGATTTTGTAGCAGGGGTTTTCTCTTCACTAGGAGATTCACTGTTTTGGGGGTCGAGATCCTCTTCTCTACTTTCACCTAGTTCAATGTCCGGGTCTGTGTCATCAACCATAGGGGCTTGGTTGAGGGTACACTCGTGGGACTGCTCCTGTTCATAACATTCAGAGGAGGGTCTAGGGGACGGGGCAAGACATTGGAGGGGAGCCGCCAAAGTTACCCCTTCACAATGTCCATCAATATTCACTTCATCCTCATTGCATAAATTAAAGGCAGAGATACCATATGAGCGATCAATAGTAACATTATGATTAACTACAGAAAGACACTGGGGAAGTGGGTTAAGGGATTCATTTATATCAGCACATGATTGAGGGGCCGGGGGCATATTAGCGTTCGCATGAGTAAAGTGTGAGTTAGGAAGTTCAGACTGGTACCTGGTCTCCGTGGTCACTTTAGTTTGGGGGTCTCCACTCTTACCTGTGCCTGCATTCCTGTTCACCGAGGCATGTTCAGTTGCACGTCCATCTTCACCCTCATCCTCCGCTTGATTGAGCGCATGGAACGTGTTCTTACTTTCAATGTCGCCAGGGGGAGCACCGTACTCCTTGCGTTTGCTAGGTTCTCCAATTTCGAAGATCACATTTTCAGCATGTTTGGCACTCTTTTCCTTCTGTCCCGTTGCCTTGCCTTTTTGTTGTTGAGAGAAGCGTTGTGGCTTTGGAGCATTCCCTTTGGTGTAGCAGTTTTGTGCTTCATGACCAACGTGTTTGCACAACATGCAGTATTTCGGAAGATTTTCAAAAATAACTTTCTGCACTACCTCCTCATTCCTAATTCCAATGACTATCTCTTCTGTCAGTTTGTTAGCAAGATCCACTTCTACACATACTCTAGCTGCCGTGAGCCGAGATTGAAACAGAGTAGGTTCATCTAATTTAAGCGGAGTACCAACAAGGCTTGCTATAGCATATAAAGCATCTTTATGAAATAAATGAGCAGGTAAGGCGGGGAATCGAATCCAAACCGGTGCAAGAGACGATTCTTGTTGTGGCCGGAAGGATGGTGTCCACTTGAAAGTCCGCATCGGGAATCCATCAATATGCCATAATCTTTGGATCCACAGCTTGGTGTAGTCCGCTTCATTTTTCAAGTTGATGAGAACGTGCCTGTTCGTGATCATGGTGACGGTGAATGGACCTTGTAGTTTCAGCGTTGAGAGCAGTCGATGCATGTTTCGGTAGGGAGGGAAGCCATGTGAAAACTTCCCAACAATAGCAAATTTGTACTGCTCTGAGAGTCTTTCTGTTTCAGCAACCGAGAACTGGATTTTCGGCAGACCTTGGGATTCCATTTTTTCTCCCAACTTTGTCGGTGGAGCGCCAGCGAGGTAGGAGTGCTGAATGGCTTTAGGGAACGAGGCCGAAGTGGATTGTGAGTTAACTGCGTCCAAGAAGGATTTCTTTGCCTGATTCTGAGTCCCCGGCGGGGGTTGTGCAGCTTTGGCGGGAGGGGAATCTTGCAAGTTGGGTTGATGCATGGTGGCTGGTCGATAAGGCTCGGCCACGTCGGCTCGGT